>NC_072434.2:67778750-68420000 GCF_028878055.3 Symphalangus syndactylus
AAGAAAAATACAGGTCTGCTCAGCGTTTTCTCCTACCAGGAAATTAATTAAAAGCATTTTACCTCAATCCTAGTACATAGTAAGTAAAAATATAATTTGTTTCTCCCAACCAAATCTATTTTTGAGGTAATCAATACAGATGTTAACTACAGTTGAACAGCCTTGACCTTTAATAACACACAAAGGATAATTTGAGGATTTAGAACACAAACTGACATTCCGTATGTGCGTACATTCAAGCTGAGCAGAATTTAAGTTTTTCCCTTACTTTTCTTTTGCTGATGGATACTTCATGTCTTCTATTAGTCTTTCTCTGTCTCATTCTTTCTCTCCAACTCCATACTCTTGATTCACAGTGTGTTTTCTTCCTTATCTCTCTTCCCTATTTCTACTCTTTTTAAAAACTTCTCTTCAGAGCTTTCTTATCACTCACTTGAAACTGTTTGTAATAGATGTAATTATAACAGGAAACAGATCACAATAGTGTTAATTTTTACTTACCTACTGTTTTTCAACACCATTTTGTTGTTGAAATGCCCATATATTTTAATCCCAATTTGCTTTAGAATTACTATTTTATAAAAACAGAAAGGAAGGAGTGGAGGTTGCTGAAAGACCAGAGCAGGCTATACATTACAACGAAAAGAGCATGAACATTGGGTTTGTACATATTTAGTTGCAAGTCCAGGTTTTCTACTGCATGAACATCTGCTTCTTCAACTATAGCTTGGGACTACAGATACAGTACTTTGTGAGAAGCAAAATAAGAAAATTTTTGTTAAGTGACTGACAACAGTACTAGGCTTATAAGACATTCATTAAATGTTCATTTCCTTTCTTCCTTCCCTGGGAATATTTTATGTAGAATTCATAATATTCTGGGATACTCAGATTTTCTAAGACCTTGTTTTCTGTTTTTTAATGTGACCCATTTGTTTTTAATCCAAAATTAAGGAGTTTTTTTTAATTAAAAAGACTTTTTTAAAGAATCAAATCTCTGTCATTATTTTGACAGATTCTATAATGCGTGCATTTCATAAATTGGGCATTTTTCCGACCATGCCACATTTTGATTCTGTGTAATAGTGAGCTAAAGCCGGGCGCAGTGGCTCACGCCTGTAATCCCAACACTTTGGGAGACCAAGGCAGGCAGATCACTTGAGTTCAGGAGTTTGAGACTAGCCTGGCCAATGTGGTAAAACACTGTCTCTACTAAAAAATACAAAAATTAGCTGTGCGTGGTGGAAGGTACCTATAATCCTAGCTACTTGGGAGGCTGAGACAGGAGAATCGCTTGAACCCAGGAAGCCAAGGTTGCAGTGAGCTGAGATGAAGCCACTGCACTACAGCCTGGGTGACACAGCGAGAGTCCATCTCAAAAAAAAAAAAAAGGAAATAAAAAAAATGAGCTACTATTTAACCTTTTTTCAGCAGTTTTATGAGATAGTGAAGAATTATGTGATGAAGACTTTAATACTAAATATTCAGCACAAGTGAGACTTCTAAGTTACTTTATTCTTGATTGCTGCTTACTCAGTAGAAATCGTGTTGTGAGTTTATCTGTTCTGAAAAATATTTTTTCCATTATAGTTACTATGACTACTACTTTTATGTGGTGTCATAGAAATGGAGTGTTTGGAAACAAGGCATGTTGACATAAATGAAGGATTATAAAGAAAGAGAGTTATTCATGAGACTTCACATAAATTAGCCAAACTATTATATTATTTAAAAATTATAAATTAGACATGTCCACTAGATCTCCAGATGTAATCCATTTGATAGTTTCAGTGCAGAAAATAATAAGCTATTAAACTATGTATTAAATTTTTTTCAGGAGGATAAAACTGTTTTGAGAAGTTTGTTCATAACTTATTTTTGGATGTTATAATCTATACTAAACAAGACAGTTTAGAAATTATTTTTTAATTACTACATATTGTATAATACTTTTTTTTTTTCATTTAAAAAGTTGCCATATCTCCATTTATCTTAAGATGGGGCAACAAGTAACTAAAAAATAAAAAGTAGAATGATAATTCTGGTTTCTTCTTTTTGGGTAGCTCTTCTGTGTCTTAGTATTACATGTGTAAAATAAGGATATTCTGTTTTCTTCATCAGTTGAGATAAATGAGATCATGTGTAAAAAATTTTCAGGTTCTTCTAAGAACAATAGTGAATATATATTGTTGTGAATATCTTATTTACTTGATATGCTTTTGCCATCTTTATTTCATACTTCGTAATAGAATCTGAAGGAAACAAGGAATAAAGTATACTTGTGTTCAGGACCTTTTTCTGGAATACTGATTGGCTAGGCATTCAGAATCTTATACAGTTTGCCTTCAGCTTGCTTTTTGCCCATCTTTTCCTTGATTTCTCTTTTACATACCGGCTGCTCCAGTCTAGCTCATTGGGTCACTTCTATCAGAAAATTTTTTATACTCCTCTTGTGCTTTGATGGCATTGTTTCCTCACCTGGGATGTCATTTTGCTTCCCTTCTAGTCATCTTTCCAGGGACAGTTCAGATTTTATATATACCATTAAACCTTCTTAATTATTCTAGCCTGAAACAATCTCTCCTCTGAATTTGATTTTTCTAAAATGTTGTATAAGAGCCACACCTTTGAGAATCGACTGAGTACTTGTTAAAAATACGATTCTAAGCCCCATCCCAGGCTTTCTGACTCTGGGATTAAGGCCCAGAAATCTGTATTTTAAAAGCTACTCTATGTACAGTAAACTTTGGGAGTTCCTATTCTCATGCTTATTATTAAGTACATAGTACCTTCTGGACCATTATACTTAGCCATTTGTAGTTAATTACCTGTACATCTTATCTCCCCATCTATATTAAACACAACCATTTTCCTCATACATACCAGTTAGCATATACTTCTTTGTAATTTTGAGTCGGATGTCCATTAGGCTTCATGGTGTGATGTCTCGATAATTGACAGAACTTAATGATCATGTTTATAATTCCAGTGCCCAGCAGGATGCTGTTTTTGAATTAATTTCCATGGGATTTAATGTGGCTTTATGGTATACCAAATATGCTTCAAGACTGGCTGGAAAAGAAAAGTAAGTTAAAAGGACAAGATTGTATACATCTGTGTTATTTTTCAAATATATAGCGCTTCATTATTTTAAAAATCTATTTTAAAAAGTACCACTTTGGCATGTGAAGGATTGCCTTGTAATGTTAGTATTTTGAGTGTTAGGATTACGGCACCTGGTGTTAAAAGGTAAAATAAATTTTAATAGTCTTGTCATATGGAAGGTCTTGTTAAAGGTAAGACCCCAAATCAAGAACCCATAAAGTAAAAGCATGACTATTTAACTACATCAAAGGACCATAAACAAAGTTAAAAAACAAATGACAAGATTGGTCAAAAACATTGCAATTCATGTGATAAGTTGTTTGTTTTTATAACGTATACTCTTATAAATCAGCAAAGGAAAGACTGTCAAATCAATTGAAGAGCAAAGGACATGAACAGGCAATTCACAGAAGGCTAGCAGTATGTGAAAAGATGTTTTGCAGGATTAAATAATTATAAAAGGTGATACAAGTTTTATAACAGCTGTAGTGGATACAGCAATAGGAAACTGTCAATTTATGGTTCATCCATACATGTGAATAATATGCAACCACTTGAAAACGATGTCAAATTGTATGTGCTGATGTAAAATTATCTCTAAATTAGGTGATTAAAATAAGAGCAGAGTAATGATTATAGCTACCATTGTGTATCTATGTTTTTCTTAGGCGTGTATATGCATTAAATGTGTAATATTTTGTCTTGTTTATATACAGATGTCTGTAAGGAAAAATAAGGCTTTGTCTGGATTTTGTTTTGTTTTGTTTTTTGTAGAGGTGAGGTCTCACTATGTTTCCTGGGCTCCTGGCTTCAGGTGATTCTCCTGTCTTGGCTTCCCAAAGTACTGGGATTACAGGCATGATCCCCCATGCCTGGCTGCAGATTTTACGCCTAGTTAGGATCTCTTTTTTCATTTGTAGTATCTTCTTTTTGGAGACATATTGACATGCTTTTGCCATCTTAATGTTACCTTTATGTCATATACTTGTTTTCAAGACCTTTTTGTGGAATACTGATTGGCCTGGCATTCAAAATCCTTTACAGTTTTTACGAATTTCCTATAAATGTACATTTCATGTGCATTTGTTCCTTTTCTGGGTGTCAAAATTAAATTTTTTTGGTGGCGGGGGGATGGAGTGTCGCTCTGTTGCCAGGACAGGCTGGAGTGCAGTGGCGCGATCTCAGCTCACTGCAACTGTGGCCTCCTGGGTTCAAGTGATTTTCATGCCTCAGCCTCCCGAGTAGCTGGGATTACAGGTGCCTGCCACCATACCCAGCTAATTAGGGTTTTGCCATGTTGGCCAGGATGGTCTTGAACTTCTGGCCTCAAGCAACCTGCTCGTTTCGGCCTCCCAAAGTGCTAGGATGACAGGCCTGGCCTCAAAATTAGATTTTTTTAAAAGGAAGAAAATTAGCAGTGAGAAACATAAATGACTACTTTGGATGTATAATAATGTATTGGTTGTTGTGTTTTAATACCAGAAATGGAATTCATCCTCTAACTAATGTAACCCCTATCTTTAAGTATAACAGAAGATGAAGCAAAAGAAGTTCATCGAAGCCTAAAGATTGCAGCTGGGATTTTTAAACATTTAAAGGTAAAACAAACAAAAACCATTATTTGTTCTTAATGCTTTAATTCTTGAATAATTTTTCTTTTGTGGGGGATATGGGGAAAGAATTGTTTCATTATATTAAAAAAGGTACTATGTGTTCTGTTTTCCTTATGTTAAGTATGTTATTGATGAGTGCAGCCAGTTACTAAATATTAAATGTCTCCATTTTTGTTTTAAAATCACCAGTGACTTTTACAATTAGAAAACTTAAGTTTTAGCGCTCTGCTTATTTTTCTGTGTCTTTGAAAGACAGGAGAAAAGAAAGCAGAAGTATTGATGGTTCTTACCCACCTCATTGCTCTCCACAGAAGTTACCAGGAGCAGTACTGATTCTGCAAAACTGAACTTCTGATTGTATGCTCTGTATCTCACTAAAAACATTAGCGGGACAATCAGTGCACTCTAATTGTATTAAATTGCCAGAAGATGTGACAGGAATTAAGAGAGAGAATATTGTGTCTTTTAAACAATGTACTCCTACTTCATCTAATTAAATCACTTTATTGAAGGCCTCCTAGAGGCCAGTGTTGAGTTTTTTCATATTAAAATATAAGATGCTTTTATAGTAATTAGAAAGCTCTGATCCTGAATTAGATGTAGAATTGTAGTGGGGTTTTTTTTTTCTTTATATCTTTTTTTTTTTTTTTTTTTTCCTTTGAGACAGAGTCTTGCACTGTCGCCCGGGCTGGAGTGCAGTGACGCGATCTTGGCTCACTGCAACCTCCGCCTCCCGGTTCAAGCGATTCTCTTGCCTCAGCCTCCCGAGTAGCTGGGATTATAGGTGCCTGCCACCACGCCCAGCTGATTTTTTGTATTTTTAGTAGAGACGGGATTTCACCATGTTGGCCAGGCTGGTCTCAAACTCCTGACCTTGTTATTCACCCGCCTCGGCCTCCCAAAGTGCTGGGATTACAGGTGTGAGCCACCGTGCCCAGCCTCTTTATATCTTTAATTATTAATGTGAATGAACAATTCAGGCTATCCTGCAAAAGGAATTTTGGTTACTATTTCAGTTAACATTTTTCAAGATGATAGTGTGACTTGCGTATCTCAGCAGTCTATCATGACTTAAATTTTGCTCTTGAATTTCTTGTTCTTATAAAAGCTGAGTTTTAGTGTACAGGAACTTTTATTTATAAGCTTACTGTTGTTACTTTTTATAGTTTTTGTTCTACTCTGAATTTCTGCTAAGCCTCCAAATTGAATGTCTCATAACTTTCATTTTCTTCATCTCTAACAACTGGATTAAAATGAAATTTGGCTGCTTTGTTTTTTGTCTTTTTTGTTGTTGTTCTCAGGAAAGTCATATCCCAAAACTCATCACACCTGCAGAAAAAGGAAGAGATTTAGAGTCACGACTCATAGAAGCATATGTTATTCAATGTCAGGCTGAAGCTCAAGAAGGTATCCTAAATATTGTAAGATTTTTTTAAATGAAAGTCTATATTGTCATTTAATTCCTCTTTAAAAATCAGAAGTTGGGCACTGTGGCTTATGCACGTAGTCCCAGCACTTTGGGAGGTTAAGGTGGGCAGATCACTTGAGCCCAGGAGTTCAAGACCAGCCTGGGCAATGTGGCAAAACCCCAGCTGTACAGAAAATACAAAAATTAGCTGGGCATGGTGGCACATTCCTGTAGTCCCAGCTTCCCACGAGGCTGAGATGGGAAAGATCGCTGGAGCCTGGGAGGTCAAAGCTGTAGTAAGGCAAGACCGTGCCACTGCACTTCACCCTGAGCAACAGTGCGAGACCCTGTCTCAAAGCAATTAAGTAATTTAAAAAAAATCAGAATTAGCCAGAATCAGGCTTTAGATTTTGAGAAATTTTAGAATGAGGAATAAGTTTACCTTTAGCGTTTGCCTTCACTCTTAGTTAGCAGGAAAAGGCCTTTAGTTTAATGGCTCTTTTTAAGAGGATTTTGATTTCACGTTATTTCTGATAGTACAACATTAATTCTTTAATTCGTCTTTTCTCTCTCTACTGTGCTCATTCTTTTTCCTCTTTCACTTGTTGGCTTACCTTAAAGCCTTCACCTTTCAATGGCGAGTAATAATGGCACTCAACGTGAAACAATTAAGAAACTTTGTAGGCTTTCGTTTTTCTTTATTTCAAACTGTAGTCTTCCTCTGAGAATGGCTGGGCTGGTGGCTCATGCCTGTAATCCCAGCAATTTGGGAGGCCGAGGCAGGAGAATTGCTTGAGCCCAGGAGTTTGAGACCAGCCTGGGCAGTATGGCAAGACCTCCATCTCTACAAAGAATTATTTAAAAAATTAGCCAGTTGGCTGGATGTGGTGGTGGCTCATGCCTGTAATGTCAGCACTTTGGGTGGCCGAGGCAGGCAGATCACCTGAGGTTGGGAGTTCGAGACCAGTCTGACCCACATGGAGAAACCCCGTCTTTACTAAAAAATACAGAATTAGCTGGGCATGGTGGTGTATGCCTGCAATCCCAGCTACTCGGGAGGCTGAGGCTGGAGAATCGCTTGAACCTGGGAGGCAGAGGTTGTGGTGAGCCGAGATCGTGCCATTGCACTCTAGCCTGGTCAACAAGAGTAAAACTCCATCTCAAAAAAAAAAAAAGAAAGAAATTAGCCAGGTGCCATGGCATGCATGTGTAGTCTCAGCCACTTGGGAGACTGAGGCAGAAGGATCACTTGAGCCCGAGAGTTTGAGGCTGCAGTAAGCCATGATCAAGCTACTGCGCTCCGTCCTGGGTGACAGCCAGACCCTGTCTCAAAAAAAAAGAATTTGCTGTTAGGTCATGTTGTTTTGTAATAGTGATTCTGTATGATTAGCTAGTAATTTGCTGATGATTTATTTAAAGAAATGGCATTGGAACCAACAAGCTCAGTGTTTTTTGTTAATGTTTGCATTTTCTATAACTTTGCACGTTAAAACATTTAACAAACTGTATTAAAATCCCAGAGAAATTATCAGACTGTCTTTTGCTATTATAATTGAATTTAGGATGAATAGAGTGAGCTTAATTATAGATTCACTTTATTGTGTTTGGTTACAGTAACAATTGCTCGAGCAATTGAACTAAAACATGCTCCTGGACTAATTGCTGCACTGGCGTATGAAACAGCCAATTTCTATCAAAAAGCTGGTAAGCTTCTAATTCTGTTGTCACATTTTTAGTTTAGATTTTCAGATTTATTTGATCTTGAATTAATAGGGAACAAAACAAAAGGGTTCTCAGATTCTGTCATTATTTGCAAAACTGGAGTAATATTTTATTTATCGCATTTAAAATAGAGCTGTTCATATTTAGTATGCTGCATAACTTCTAATGGAAGGGAGTACCAGTGATGTCTGATAAAATTATACAGCTTTTTTGCTTAAAAATTTTTTTTAGTCTTTATAACAACCTTATAGTTACTATGCTTTAGACAAGAATCCAAAATCCAGAGAGTTAACATGACCCATAATTTAACTGCTAGAAAGTGGGAGATTGGGCATAGAACACAGCTACTGTGATAAGCCTATTACTCTTCATTTACTTATTTAGGAAACATGCATGTGTTTTTATTTATGGGATAGTTACTGTTTTTGTTGCTAAGGAGAGGTAAATAGAAAAGATCTGCAGTTTAGGGAAGAAAACAAACATGTAACCCCATTATTATATCCTGAAGTAAGACATCACAGCAGTGAATTGGCAACCTTAACAAGCTGGGCATGCTAAAGAAGGACTCTAGAAGAAGATGCTTTAGCCTTACTGTGAAGTGTAAATAAAAGTCTTATGTTCCCTAGGAAGCTTTAGAGTTTGGGTGTAGAATTCTATAGTAAGTACAGACATAAGAAAGAACTTAGCACATTCTGGAAACTTCAGACAGTTGCTGTTACCTGAAACACAGGATGAGTGGTAGGAGAAAAGTTTGAAAAAGTATGCATGCTTGGAATCAAACACTGGTTTGTAAGCCATTCTGTAGATACTTGGGATCTATTAAAAGATTAAAAGGCTGACTTGATTGGATTTGAATTTAAGAAAGGTTCCTATAGTTGCAGTATTAGAGATAGGCTTGCTACATGAAGGAGTAATAGGCTAACTTAACTTAGCACTTAAGAAATTCTTAAAGTTTATGAAGGAAATGATGAAAGCTTTGGCAAATACAGCAAAGTAGCAAATAGGAAAAAATAGATTTGAGAGATGTTTGGTAGAAGGATATGTGAGTGAATGTGTGTGTGTGTCACATAAAATTCAGTGATGGGGGTAGAGAGGAGAGTATCCTATTTCTGACTTGAGTGACTAGACTACTATTTGCTTTGCTATATTATGTAAGTTTTTTAAATTAGTTAATGTAACGGTATAAACAGTATTCACTTTGAAGTTCTTGGTCACAATCTGTTTTTATCATTATCTTTAGCTTAAAGTTGTATTAACCATCAAATCAAAGAGCTGCCATAGTTTTTAACCAATCTTGTGTAACTTAAAGTATAGATTTGGGAAAATCAAGTAAAGGTGTTTTTAAAAAAAAATTAAATTCTTGAGTTTTAGACTTGAATGGCATTCTTTCTGCTTTTATCATCAGAACACATGAACTAAAAGTCTTCTAGTGAATCAGGGTGAAATTATATTTTGCTTTTTAAAATGTAACTTTAGATCATACTTTATCCAGTTTGGAGCCTGCATATTCTGCCAAATGGAGAAAATATCTTCACTTGAAGATGTGTTTCTACACAGCTTATGTAAGTATTCACAACGCTAAAAACAATGTAAATTATTGTTTCTCCAGCCCTTGGAGTGCCAGGTCTCTCATCTCACCAGAGTCTTTCATTAGCATTTTACAAATAATGGACAGCTATTTATCTCAGTAAATGTTCACTGAGAGTCAGTGCAACTATTGTGAACTAAAGTGGGTGGAAAGAGATGATGTAGGATTGTAGAAGTGGATTATAGCAATAGAATTATTGTTTGATTGAAAACCCACTTGCAGCATACTTAATGAAATTCTTTCAATTGTTTCATCCTGTGCATTGAGAAACGTATTTACTAATTCTAATATTAAGGCATATCGCACAATATGTCACTTAGCTTAGTGAAGAACCATCAATAAACATCATTTTGGAAGTTACGTATCAGTCTGTTATACCCACCAAACTTAATTGTTTTGTTAATTAGAATATCATATGAGAGATCATCAAAAGCCTTTTTCATGTCTGAGTAGATAATATTTCATATACCTCCTTCTTCCTCTGCATTAGCACAATAATTTCCTCCTTTATCTACTATTTCCTAATTTTAAATAACAGATTTCAGCAAATAACTTTTGCTCAGTACATGGTTAGAAGACTGTTTGGGCTCAAGACTTGACATATTTCCACCTTTTCTATGAACAAAGGTTGGGGAAGAGCTTACTCAAGTAAAGAAATGTAAGGGATTGCATTGATACTTAAGTGTATGAAGGTGCTAATTTATCTGATAGATACATAAAACAGTAATAGGGGAAAGCATCTTGAAGGGAGAGAATGAATAAAATATTTGTTTATTTCATCAGGCTTACTGTTACCATGGTGAGACTTTATTGGCTAGTGATAAATGCGGTGAAGCAATCAGGTCTCTCCAAGAAGCAGAAAAATGTAAGTATTCCTGCCAGAATATTAACTCCTCTTTAAAAAACAAATGACTTTATCATAAAAGGGAATATGTGCTTAAAGAGATTTTGGCTGAGTTCATGAAAGGGAAATGGGAATGGGTGACATAATTGGAGAAAAGAAAAAAATGTTTCAATAACCTAGAACCTGTAGAAAATACACACCTTCTACTTACAGTATTATTATTGGTATTGCTATTATATTAGGTAAAGAGCAGTAAATGTCTTACCACCTCCAGTTTAAAGCCTTGTAGGGATAAATAGGCAGTGTTAATTATAATCAAAAGACTTTATATCTCTTTCACATGCAGTGTATGCAAAGGCAGAAGCACTGTGTAAAGAATATGGAGAAACCAAAGGACCTGGACCAACAGTCAAACCTTCAGGACATCTGTTCTTTAGGAAACTTGGAAACCTTGTGAAGAACACCCTAGAAAAATGTCAGAGAGAAAATGGATTTATGTGAGTACAGTTTAATATTATTTTAGTAATATTAATATGTTGATTTATAATTATATTAAAATATTAATATTTTAGTAATATCATTTCTGTTAGTCTCTATTCCCAAAAGTTTTATGTTGAATAGCACTCATGGGCTAGGCGTGGTGACTCACAACTGTAATCCCAGCACTCTGGGAGGCCAAGGAGGGTGAATCCCTTAAGCCCAGGAGTTTGAGACCAGCCTGGGCAACAGGGCAAAAACCTGTCTCTACAGAAAATACAAATAAATTAGCTGGGCATGGTGGCACACGCCTGTAAATCCAAGCTACTCAGGAGGATGAGGTGGGAGAATCATCTGAGGCTGGGAAGTCAAGGCTGCACTGAGCCATGATTAAGTCACTGCACTCCCGCCTAGGCAAGAGTGAGACACTGTCTCAAATATATAGTATTTACATTTCACGTTAATTTTCTCTTTAAATTGGTGATAAATTTCAATTGTGTAGGGCCTGTTATTCTACTTAGGATGATAATATATAAAAGCAGACTTTAAAATTAAAACATGAGTTGTTAACATAGAGTTCGCTTCATTAGGACTGATTTTCTCTTAACTCTGTTTCCCTGCCATTCTTCCTCCATATGTTTTAAATATATCTTCTCAACCTCCTTTGCATATTCATCTCACTCTGGTTTCAGCTACCTACAAAGAAGGAAAATAAATTTTCTCTTCAGTTTTTCTTGTTTTTTTTCAAGAGGTTTTCCATTATTAAATCAGTGCTGTTCAAACTGTAGATCACCATCTGTGTAGGTGGGTAGACCCAATCTCGTTCCTGCTTTTATCTCCTTACATTCTTCCCCTTATATTCTTCATCTAGTCATACTGAGCTTTTCACTTCCTTAAACATGCCTAGTTCACCTTTAATCACTTCCTTTGGAAAGAGTCACTGAACTTAATTCTGGGTTAATTCCCCTTGTCTGCATTCTCATGGCACTCTACATCCATGGTAGCTCCAATTACATTGCATTGTAATTGACAAAAGTTTCTTGACTTTTTCACTTTCCTACATGAGGCAGAAAAACCTCTCATCCATCATTAAATTGTCATTGTCCCAAACAGGACCTTGAACATATTAGGCACTCAAATAATGAACAAATGAATGAATTGCTATTTAAATTATTTTTTGCAGTTACTTTCAAAAAATTCCAACAGAAGCCCCACAGCTGGAACTCAAAGCAAATTATGGTCTCGTAGAGCCTATACCTTTCGAATTTCCTCCTACAAGCGCTCAGTGGACACCAGAAACATTGGCTGCATTTGATCTCACCAAAAGACCCAAGGATGACAGTGTATGAGATTTTTTTCCCCTCTCATTCACAAAAGTTTAAAAGAAAATTCGGAGTTAGCATTTTGATATTTTTCTCTAAATAGATACATATCTTTGTCTAAATGTTAAGTTAGCTAGTTATAGTGCTTAGTGTAATCTGCGGTAGAACATTCTCAGAGATAAGACCTCTAGGCCTTAAATGTCTTCTGATTGTCTACATAATGGCATTCTTTTCAACACATTATCTTGCCTCTTTACAACTTGTCAGCGCCTCCTTTAAGAAGAATGTGGGAGAAAAGATCATCCATGTTTATACTGCTATAGCAATACTCTGTTTTTGTTTTAGCAAATTGCAGAGCATTTGCAGATTTGGCCTAATTTCAGTATTCTGTGAATCCAGGGGCAAAATAAGAATGCTTTTATTTATTGGTATCTAAGTACATCTTGGTGTTCTAAATCAAATAGTAAATTAAGTGGAAATTTTGAGGTCTAACTACCAAAAGACTAGGGATCTGTGACAAATGAATAGGAATTATTTTACAGCCATTGCTCCTTTCTTGAGGTTGAGTTGTGTTTATATAATTTCCTTTCCATATTAAAATTTATTCCTTAAAATAACTATCTTTATATTCTGTTCAGCTATAAAATAATGCCCTAAGAGATAGCCTGTTGCTGTCATAAGTTATGTCTAAGCTTTAGGGTTCTACAGGTATAGATAGATCACTTAGAAAAAAGTGTGGAGTAGGAGTACCATTAGCTTGGTTTTTGCCTACCAAACCAGGTTTTCATCTCTACTGAAATGTTGTTTTCTGATTATATCTTAAAATGAATTAGCCTATAGTTTCTGGAAATAGCTTTGCGAGTATCCGTGTTATGTAATTTAATATAGCATCTTTTAGAAGTCTGAAGTGGAAAAGATTTAGTGTTTGTTTTCTCAATCTTAGTTTATGTACTTAAACTGCAGTTTTTTTCTCCCTAGACTAAACCCAAACCAGAAGAAGAAGTGAAACCTGTGAAAGAACCAGACATCAAACCTCAAAAGGACACTGGGTGCTACATCTCCTAAAATACTCCTAAAATACAATTTGCACTTAGAATTTCTCTAGCAGTAGATAAGATAAACCACAGAATTTCAGTTCTTATTTCTCAAAATGATTTCTCTGAAGCTTGTAGAATAACTATTACATTCAGAGGGTTATCTGCCTTCAGCTTACTTGTTCTTGATTTTTTAAACAGTGGAGATGTTTCTTGCTTTGTTTTCAGACTCTCCTTTTTAATCAGGACAACATTTGAAAGATTTTATTGTGCCTCTAAAGGGTATATTTGGGGGTTGGATCTTTTTGTTAAACTCTGGATAGTAATAAGTTTCAGGTCAGTATAGGCCCAACTCATGTGGTTTCAGGTATGTTTTTCTTTTTTCTTTTTCTTTTCTTTTTTTTTTTTGAGGCGGAGTCTCCCTCTGTTGCCCAGGCTGGAGTGCAGTGGCACAATCTCAGCTCACTGCAACCCTACACCTCCTGGATTAAAGTGATTCTCCTGCCTCAGCCTCCCGAGTAGCTGGGATTACAGGCACGCACCACTACACCCAGATAATTTTTGTATTTTTGTATTTTTAATAGAGACGTGATTTCTCCATGTTGGCCAGGCTGGTCTCGAACTCCTGACCTCAGCTGATCTGCCCGCCTTGGCCTCCCAAAGTGCTGGGATTACAGGTGTGAGCCACTGCACCTGGCCTCAGGTATGTTTTTCTATCTACACACAAAAAATTTATTTTCCTTCCTCTTAATACCAGAAGAATGACAGGAATCAGTTTTTAACAGAGATAGTTTTTCCATTTCTCCATTGTGTTAATCAGAGCACAGACTTACATTCTCAGTCATTTATCTTTTCTGGTGGGGAATAAAAAGTCACTTATAGTTAAAGATCAGAAAATTATCACACCAAATCGTTTACATATGTTAGAATCAATAATTTACTCAAAAATCAGTTTTTATAGGTATGTTGGCACCTTATCCAAGAGCTTATCCCTGTTCCAGTACCCCTGTGCTTCATTCAGTATCAGTAACCCTGCAATGATTTTTACAAATATCTTTTTCTAGTGGGTTTTTTACTTAGAGGAAAGAACGTTGTAATAGCTCTTAATGTTTATATATAAGAGAAGACAGAATGGAAAATGTTTTTTGAAGTCAAGTATTGCATGATGTAAAGGAAAAACTTTAAACTTGAGTGAGTAGGTTGTCCTGAATTACATTGATAACTCTCTACTTCTTTATTAAAGAAGATATGGTAAGATGTCTTTGTTACCTGATTTCAGTGTACATTGTTTTTATGTGGTTTTCTGATAATGTCCTGTCAGAATTGTATTGGTTTAGGCCAAAGGCCACAGCAAAAACATAGAGAACACATATAGATACAATATGATCTTAAAAATAGATTGTAGCATTTTAAACAGTTTAGTAATTTGGGGAATAGTGGATGCATAATACTTTAACAGAAGTCACACATCTGTAGGTTTATCTTTTGATTATTCTCCTGGGGCATTAGATAATTTTTCTATTATAAGTGACAGATTGACTCACTTAATACAAATAAGTAGCATACACTAAAAGCTTACTATGTGCCAGATACTGTGCTGGACACTTACATAGATAAGCCATTGAATCCACACAGCAGCCCTGTGAGAAATAAGTAAAATCTGCATAAAGTGTTGAAATAGGAATATACATTTCATTATGAAAAATGAATAGATTATGCCTATCTGAATCAATATTGTATTCAAATAAGTGATTACTTAAATCATATATCATAGTTTACCCTCAAAAAAAGCTACATAAATTCAGTGAGGTTTTTTTCTTAACATACAGAAGTACTAAATACTGCTTGCAGTATAATATTAACATTGGAAGCTGCAGTTTCCAGAATAAGTGGAGTAATAACTAAACAGACATTTAATTTTATTTCAATATCTATGGAAAAAACACTTTATTAAATCTCCCTGTATTTTATGTTGTCTTTATTACAGAATCACTTGTCTGTTTGTTGTGTGCCACTTACAAAACTTTAAACAGTACTTGATGCCAGCTCTTTCCTCTCTGGCTGTGGGACCTGTTTCTCTTAGGTACCTGTGCTTATTAATCTACTTACTAAATTTTCACATTGACATTTTTGGGGATGATACTACCATATATGAAATGGAAAATATAATATGCTCAGTGCTTCTGTAAAATGCAGCAATACTGGTATTACTTTACATCAGTAGGCATCTTTGACATGAGCATATAAATATTTTGTTGACTCAGCAAAGGTGACACTTTGTGACTGAAATATCCCATTATATATAATGTTTTTTGAAATGTTGGAAATTTTGGGGAATTATCAAATGTATAGAAGTTACATAAAGGTTATAGAAAGGTGTAACTATTTGTTAACTATTACATGGATTTCATACTAGGCAGTGACAACTAACATGTTACTTCAGCTAAAAGTGTATAATGGGTTGTCTTTTTATTTATGAAAATAAAATTAATTTTACTTACAATTTCATTGAGATCTTTTGTTTTTTGACAAATATTTTTACACTTACTAAGCCAGTAACAGTTAAAACAGTACAAAATTATTCTTCACAGGAATGTTTTAAAATGACAGATAACCAGGCATGGTGGCTTACGCCTATAATCCCAGCACTTTAGGAGGCTGGGGTGGGAGGATTGCTTGAGCCCAGGACTTGAGACCAGGCTGGACAATGTGATGAAACCCTGTCTCTGCAAAAAATAAAAAATTAGCTGGGTATGGTGGCACCTGGAGTGAACCACAGTCATGCCACTGCACTCCAGCCTGGGCGACACAGTGAGGCCCTGTCTCAAAAAAAAAAAATGACAGATACATTTGCATCAATTGTTTCATGCTTCATGGGTTCATTAAATAATCAACGCTCCTTGACATGTTCAGTTTCTACTTATGTTTATTGGCACCTATCACTTCTTAATCTCAAAGGATTTTGATTGGCCTGTTTATGTCTCGTGCTTAGTAATATCCAACATGATGCAGTATTTGTTCTATGGTATGCTAAGCTAAAGAGTTTATCATTGTCGCTGTTCAATAATATGTAGGAAACTTTATTCCTTGCAAACTTGAGGCAGCACTTTTAGCATTGAATAAATGCATGCAGAAATAATACCATATTCAGAATTCTTTTAGAATTAGAGTACTCATGCTTTAGAAAATACTGCGTTTTTTATCTCTTAATGTGTGTAAAATAAATCTGGAATGTCACTTTGGGTTACCATAAGTTTGTATCTAAAGATTTTATTTGACATTTGAATGATTTGCTTAAAATTTAAATTTTTATTTAAGAATGTTACAGTAATAAAAGGATCAAAATAGTTAATCTGGAAGGGGAGTTGACAAATTATAAAATGGAAAACTATATTTGATTGTGCATATCCAAAAAGCCAGAGCTATCACTTCACAATTTAATGTATCTAATGCCTGTGATTTGCTTGAGGTCGGTAGAAGCTTATATAGTCACTTTCAGAGCACTCCCCTGAGAAAATGTCAAGACTTGAATTTGCTTCTCTAATGCAGAGCTTCTCAAGTAGTTTGTCTCAAGCTATTGATCGAAGCCTTCTGAGTGGCTAGCTGGGCAGCATTTAAGGTGGCTGGAGCTCCCAGGCTGGTCGCCTTCAGAATTCCAAACAAATAATTTTCTCTATCTGCCATGATGTAAAAAATGTTGCGAAACACCACAGTGGGACAGGCATGCAGGCAGTGGGGTGCGTGTATGTGGTTTGATACTGAAAATAAGGATACAAAAATCCTGCCAGGTGATGCTCCTGTAATTCTCAAGGAACGGCAGTGATTTGTTATTTCACATTTTTCCTCACCCTACGCTTGCCCCCGACACACACACTGCAAGTCACTGATTGGAGCAGGCCAGTTCCCTCAGGCGAAGGGACCTAGAGAAAAGTCAAGTGAATACAGCGCTGTGAATCTCTGCATCTGAGGTGCACAGTGGGGCTTTGGTTCTCTCCTCTCACCAGGGGTTTGACCTTTCAACCACCTCAGAAAAAAGGAAAGGTGGAAGCAGGAAGGGAGACCAGCAGCTCCGGGTAAGCAACGCTAATTAGCTCCAGCGTAATGACCCAACATCAGTTCTTAGCTGAATTTTAACAGTCCATTTGAAAACATTTTTGACATAAATGAAAATGGGAAGAACTCTAGAAAATTTTTAAGTGTTACATACTTAAAATAGTATATTTATTTATTGAAGTTAAATGCCAAGATGTAGAACTAGTGTGTTATTTTCTTGGTACAGATTACAATGCTGTGTTTCAGTGAAGGAGCTAATTAAAATGAAATGATCAGTAGATAGATGTAATCAGAAAAATATTAAATGAAGATAGTAATTTCTAAAGCAGGAAATAAACAACAGTTACAAGTCTGTTCTTATTTTTCCAATCTGTTATATAACTCCTCCCACCCATTAACCGTAACGAAATGTATGATTCATTTGTTAAACAAATACTGAGTTCCAGCTATGTGTAAGGCATTGTAGGGGCAGAAGATACAGCAGTGAACATAACAGGTAAAACCCTCCCCCTCTGCCAAGGGGCGGGACAGGGAGGAAAGGGAAGACAGAGACAGGTGGAATATGGAGTGTTCAGTGTTGTTAAGTGCTAAGGAGAAAAAATGAAACAGGAGGTAAGATGCAGAGGGTGGTGGTGAAGGCAATGGGAGGTTCCCTTGAAAGCGGAGCTCAGCGTAGTCTCCATTTGAGTTAAAGACTGGAAATAAGCAAGGAAACAGTCTAAGGAAAGAAAGACTAATAGGGCAGCCAGCACAGAGCTCTCTGCAGAGAGAGAGGGCGGACCTGTGTGGTCAAGGAATTGCAGTAAGAAGGCCCGTGTGGTTAGAGTGATGTCAGTGGAGGGAGAGTAGTACAAGATGGCGTCAGAAAGCTCATAGGGGTTAGATATACAGCCTTGTAGGCCATTGTGAGGACTTTGGCTTTTACTCTAGGTGAGACAGGAACCCACTGGAGAGTTTTAAGCAAAGACATGACATGATCTCACTTAGGATTTAACAATTCTGGCTCCTTTTCGAGCGTAGACTGGAGGGGGCCAATTAGGAGGCTGCTGCAATAATCTAGGTGAGAGACGATGGCAAGGGTGAGAGATGATAGACCAGGGAGGTGGCAGTGGAATAATGAAAAGTATGATTCCAGGAATATCCAAGAGAATTTCCTGGCAGATTTGATGTGAGGTGTGATTAAAGAAGAACCAAGAATGACTTTAGTGTTGTTGGCCTGAGCAACTGGAAGAATAGAGTTGCCATTTATTGAGAAGAGAAGGCTGCCAGACGAGTAGAGGTGAATGTGTGAGTTACAATCATGTGTGTGTGTGGATAAAATTGAAAGCCATAAGGCCAAAGGAGATCATCAAGAAAGCAGATAGAAAAGAGAAGAGGTCCAATCACTGAGCCCTGGGGTAATACAATATTTAAAATGTCAGAGAGATTATATGTCCTGTTAATTACGTTATATACTTAGGAACTATCCTTCATAGTCTATATTTGGGGTTTTTAAGAAACAAAAGGTAGAGGTGCTCCCAAGAATTAAACTGAACCAGGTGCGGTGGCTCATGCCTGTAATCCCAGCACTTTGGGAGGCTGAGGCAGGAGGATCGCTTGAGTCCAGAAGTTCAAGGTCAGCCTTGGCAATATAGGGAGACTCCATCTCTACAAAAACTACAAAAAAAAAAAAAAAAGTGTGGTGTGGGAGGTTGAGGTTTCACCACTGCACTCTAGCCTGGGCAAAAGCAAGACTGTCTCAAAAAAAAGAAAAAAAAAATTAAACCGAAGCCAAAAGAAGATCATTTACAAAATACTCACATCTAGGTGTGAAGCTGGCAGTGCTCCCAAGGTTTTTGTAAATAAGTTGATTCCAAACTGTTCACTATTGAGACCCCTCTGTGTGACATGTACCGATTACAAAGATGAATTTTGCATAGCATATTCTAAAATGCCCATTAGGTGGCAGAAAAAACATTCACTAAACCAACTGTGAGCTAGCTAGTGCTCGCTCTTGTGCTCATTCACGGTCTCGCTCTCCACTCCCCTTCAACCTCCCAAAGAGCCCTCTGAACTTAAAGATGTGTATGGCTATTAATGCACAACACCATAATCATGAAGAATGAAGACTGGTATTTTCTTCAGAGAGCCAACAGATATCATCAGTCTGTAAGATAATAGAGGCAAGCCAGGTGTACAGGGGATGAGGGTGTGCGTATGTTTCATTTGGTTTGGAAATGTATGAATTTGGACAGTCTTAAGAGGAGTAAATTGACTATAATGAGACTATTAGCCCTTATTTTTAAACTTGATATTTAAGCTTTTTAGCTTGGGGCAGTGTGGAGAAGTGTTTAGAAAGTAGAAGCAAGAAAGCCTCTTGGAAAAAAAATAGACAAGATGTCTTACAACTAGCCTGATGTTTAAGCTTTCTGCAATACACCAAACCCCTAAATCACAAGTCTCTGTTTCAGTTTCAAAGTTTCCTCTTTTCTCACTCTCTTTAGGGCACTGGTCCCCAAACTTGCCTGAACATTGGGGTGACCTGGGCAGCTTCAAAATATACTAGTGCCTGAGTTCCACCCACAGAGATTGTGATTTAAGTGGTCTTAGGTGTGGCCTGTCTTTGAAATGATTTAAAAGACCCCCAGATGATTCTCATAACAAAATAATTTTGAGAGCCACTGGGCTTAGCTAATATTGGATGTATAAATATAGACCTTCCCACAACTCAAACACGTTCCACCCTGTAAGACACGCAAGAGAACACTTCCACGTCAGCATATCCAAGTGCACTGTATGGCCTCAGCCTACAGAACCCTTAACTCTTAAATTTATCATCTATTGAACAATTTCTAACATCAAATTTTGTACTGCTTTCAACACCAAACGTCACTAATTAATGAAAGAAAAATACAGAGGAATTATGTAAGTTACTTTTTGAAAATGTTTTATTTTCTTTTGCTTGTTGTTGCAGAATGTGTTTTGTTTCTTATGGCACTGATAGTATTTATTTGTGCAATAGTATTATGCTTAACATATTGTTGGTCTTTCATTCCAAATTAAAATGGGTATTTTTTGCTGTTCTTTAGCATCAGAAACTAAATGATAATACCTCTTTCTACTTTTACTGAGGTTTTTCTATGATACACCATTGCTAAGTCAGGGGAAACCATGTGTACCATTCAGAGGTCCCCAAACAGGGCAGATACCACATCACCTTGTTGTGGGTGACAAATGTAACCTTTGGCAGATCTTTTGCAACTCTGACCTTTGACAAAGGCATTAAACTCAGCATTGTAGCAATAAGATTTGGTGATTTATTTGTATATATATAAGCATGTGCAGATATGAATATATATGTGTGTATTCAATCGTGTTTGCATTGCCCATATTTTTAAAATTCGATCTGCTAGTCTCCATTTTAATGGATGACTGACAATCCATTTGCATTTGTTATGATTATTGACTTACTTGGAATTAATGCTAATATTTTATTTAGTGTTTCTTTTGATCATGATTTTTCTTTACTGTTTCTTCTCTCTTGCCTTCTTTCACAGTGTTTCTTTTCTTTTTTATTTTCTTCTGCTGGTTTTGAAGCTATACATTGTAATTCCATTATTTGTCTAGTTACCTTTCAATTGTTAATATGCATACTTAACAACGTATCTTATCCAGCCTATCCCAAAACAATACTTAGAAGTCAGCTCATATTTTTTGTTATTATCTAATACTTAATACTGTTTTGTCTTTATACTGTCCCCACCAAAATAGTGCTTTTGGTTTTTGTTTTGTTTTGTTTCTTGAGACGGAGTCTCACTCTTTGTCACTCAGGCTGGAGTGCAGTGGCGTGATCTCAGCTCACTGCAAGCTCGGCCTCCTAGGTTCACGCCATTCTCCCGCCTCAGCCTCCCGAGTAGCTGGGACTACAGGTGCCCGCCACCACACCCAGCTAATTTTTTGTATTTTTAGTAGGGACGGAGTTTCCCCGTGTTAGCCAGGATGGTCTTGATCTCCTGACCTTGTGATCTGCCCGTCTCAGCCTCCCAAAGTGCTGGGATTACAGGCGTGAGCCACCGCGCCCGGGTTTGTTATCCTGTTTACTAATGCTTTTACTTATATTTATTGCATCTTACTTTTTCTTTTCTTTTTTTTTTTGAAACAGAGTCTTAATCTGTCACCCAGGCTGGAGTGCACTGGAATAATCTCAACTCACTGCAACCTCCGCCTCCTGGGTTCAAGCGATCCTCCCACCTCAGACTCCTGAGTAGCAGGGACTACAGGCACAGGCCACCACGTCCAGCTAATTTTTTTGTTTTTTTTTTTAGTACAGACGGGTTTTCGCCATGTTGGCCAGGATGATATTGAACTCCTGGCCTCAAGTGGTCCACCAGCCTTGCCCTCCCAAAGTGCTGGGATTATAGGCATGAGCCACTATGCCTGGGACATCTTACTTTTTCTTACCTCTGGGTTTAGTTTTCTTCTTCTTGACATAGAATTTCCTATTATTAATCTTTCAATAAAGATGCAGGAATGGTTAATGCTCAGTTTTTATAGGTCTGAATATATCATTACATTACTCCCACTTACTGTTTATCTCTACTTTTTTTGTTTTGTTTTGTTTCTTGAGACGGAGTCTCACTCTGTCACTCAGGCTGGAGTGCAGTGGCGTGATCTCAGCTCACTGCAAGCTCGGCCTTCTAGGTTCACGCCATTCTCCCGCCTCAGCCTCCCAAGCAGCTGGGACTAGAGGCGCCCGCCACCACACCCAGCTAATTTTTTGTATTTTTAGTAGGGACGGAGTTTCCCCGTATTGAATTCTCTACTTTTTTTTTTTTTTTTTTGAGATGGCATCTTCTCTGTCGCCCAGGCTAGAGTGCAGTGGCACAATCGCTGCTCACTGCAACCTCATCTCAAACTCCCAGACTCAAGCAAGTCTGTCACCTCAGTCTCCCAAGTAGCTGGAACAACAGGCATGCACCACCTTGCTCAACTCTCTCCCTTCCTTCCTTCCTTCCTTCCTTCCTTCCTTCCTTCCTTCCTTCCTCTCTTTCTCTCTTTCTCTCTTTCTTTCTTTTTTTTCTTTCATAGAGACAAGGTCTCACAATGTTGCCCAGGCTGGTCCCAAACTCATAGCCTCAAGTGAGCCTCTAACCTCAACCTCCGAAAGTGCTAGGATTATAGGTGTGAGCCACAGCCCTCATCCTGTATTCACTTCTGAAACTCCTATTAGACGTACTGAACTTTCTCATCTATCCTTTATATCACCTAACTTTTCTTTCATATTAAATATATATCTCTTTTTTCTCACCCACACTCCAACATAAATTATACCGTATTGTCTGTTGCTTGAGCTATTTTGTAATAATTAAACTTTGATGTTGAGAAATTACAACTATTATTGTACACTTCATTGCAACTTGAAATTCATGGTCTTAAAGTGAGATTTGAATTTCTATTGAGCGCCTTTAAAAAAGTAATACCAAACCGTAAAGTTAAAACTGATGTATATTGAGTCATATCTAAAACCAGGCATAAACGTAAATTGTATTTCCTGTTTTAATTTCAGAGGAACTACTGTTTGGGAAAGCTATTATTAGGTAAATGTTTTAAAAATTACTGTTTCTCATTTTCAGTCATACCCTAATGATCCCAGCAAGATAATGTCCTGTCTTCTAAGATGTGCATCAAGCCTGGTACATACTGAAAATCCTATAAGGTCCTGGATAATTTTTGTTTGATTATTCATTGAAGAAACATTTATTTTCCAATTGTGTGAAGTTTTTGATTGTTAATAAAAGAATCTGTGAACCATCAAAAGAAAAAAAAATTATACTATATTGTGAGAGCTTTTCTCAGATTTCTTCGTATGCTTAATCAATATCCAACCTACCACTATGCGACGATATTTTTTTTCTGCAACTTGTTCTTTTTCAAGTCAGCCTTCTTTTGGGATATTATATTTTGCTTCTTTTACCTTTTTGAATACAAAAGTAATTGCGGTTTTTCCATGACTTTTAATGGAAAAAATGGAATTCCTTTTGCACCAACCTAACATCAAGCACACTAACTTTAATGTTTCCTGTTGTCCTATCATTCCTGATTCTCAGGTGAGGACTCACCCAGTTTTCTCATCAGCTGAACCTTCCTCCAGGTGCCTAGTTTCTTCATGTAGTTTGTAAGTTTTTACAATAAGCACATCCTCAGCAGGCATTTGTTGGGTTTGTTTTTGTTTTTGTTTTTGTTTTTTGAGACAGTGTCTCACTCTGTCGCCCAGGCTGGAGTGCAATGGCATGATCTCGGCTCACTGCAACCTCCACCTCTTGGGATCAAGCAATTCTAGTGCCTCAGCCTCCCGAGTAGCTGGGATTATAGGCTCCTGCCACCATGCCTGGCTAATTTTTGTATTTTTTGTGGAGACAGGGTTTCACCATGTTGGCCAGGCTGGTCTGGAACTCCTGACCTCATGCGATCCGCCTGCCTTGCCCTCCCAAAGTGCTGGGATTACAGGCGTGAGCCACCACGCCCGGCCAGGAATTGTTTTTAGTGGAGATTCAGTATACCCTGTCTTGTTGAATTATTCCTCCAAGGTGACTTTGTACTTGGTGTCTGACAGAGTTCAGTGGATTACACTGCCTTTAGTTCACTCAGCTTCATCTTAGGTTTTCACAGCATATGAGGACTATGAATTTGGGCCACACACCAGCATGTGGTACTGGCAGGGGTTTCCAATATTTTTTAGGTGACTATTTCTACCCTTGTTGCTAGGAGATAGCAAATTACTTTGCTACTTTTGCAAGCCAGGGGGTAGATTTTCCTGTCCATATTTTATAGATAAGATAGTATTTTATTATCTTAGTTTTATGCAGGTGGCTTCATTTCAGCTCTCCACACTCATGGGATCTGAGATTTGGACTCTCCTCTCTCTATTGGTATTAAAACTCTGGCTCCAAGGCCTATATCTGGTTCTGAACCCCCCAGCAACCATCTCGGCTTCAGCTCATACTTACAGTTTTGTTCTTTCTCTTATTCTGACATCTAGGCTGTCTGACTTTCTTTCAACCTACTGCCCCTCTCTCTCTCATCTCTATCCCTAGGTCTCTCTCTTTTTTCTACTTCCTTAGTGTACTTATGATATAATGTTTTCATTTAATTCCATCCAGCATTTCTGTGTATCTGGAATAGGAAGAATTATTCTACATCAGTTCAGCCATATTTGTTGATATAATCTTAAAGTATCTTAAATATTAATTAAAACAATACCAGGCCAGGCGTGGTGGCTCACGCCTGTAATCCCAGCACTTTGAGAGGCCGAGGCGGGTGGATCACCTGAGGTCAGGAGTTTGAGATCAGCCTGGCCAACATGGTGAAACCCCATCTCTACTAAATATACAAAAAATTAGCAGGGGGTGGTTGATGGGTGCCTGTAGTCCCACCTATTCAGGAGGCTGAGGCAGGTGAATCGCTTGAACCTGGAAGGCAGAGGTTGCAGTGAGCCGAGATCATGCCATTGCACTCCAGCCTGGGCAACAAGAGAGAAACTCCGTCTCAAAAAAAGAAAAAAAAGCAACAATACATGTGTACGTATGCTCACAACATTGGAATACTGCCTGACATATACACTGCTCAGTAAATTATAGGTACTTAATAATAGCCAGCTTTTATTAAACACTTACCATTTGCTAAGAATTGTTCTAACTTCTTTGTGTGTCTTTACTCATTTACTCTTCATAACAATTTTATAAGGTTGGCGCTTTATCATTTCATGCTGTTATTTTATAGATAAGAAAACCAAGACACCGGGATATTAAATAATAGGATTTTAAATCTAGGAAGTCTGTCTCCAGAGCTTTCCAGCTTTATTAAGATATACCTTAAATACAATAAAATGAACTAATTTTAAGTGTAGAATTTGATTCATTTTGACAAATTATACGGTCAAGTAACTGACATTATGATCATGATATCTATTAGAACATTTCCATCACCCCAAAAAGCTCCCTTTGTCACTTTGTAGTTAATCTTAACCCCCTACCCACTCTCCTGAAGCAAACAGTGATCCGTTTTTTACTATAATTTTGCCTTTTCTAAATTTCTACATGAATGGAATTATATACTATGCAGTGCCTGGCTTCTTTTGCTTAGCATAATACATTTGAGAGTCACAGTGTTGCAAATATTCATTATTACTTTTAATTGCTGAAGAATATTCCATTAAATATATGGACCACACTTTGTTTATCCATCATCAGTGGATAGACATTGAGTTGACTCCAGTTTGGGGTGTTCACAAAAAAAACTGCTACGATTATTCCCATACAAATCTTTAGGGAGACATACGTTTTCATTTCTCTTGGATAAACATCTAGATGTGAAATTACAAGATTTTATGTTTAACTTTTAAGAGACCAGGCGTAGTGGCTCACATCTGTAATCTCAGCACTTTGGGAGGCCAAGGTGGGAGGATCTTTTGAGCTCAGGAGTTCGAGACCAGCCTAGGTAACATATTGAGACCCCATCTCTACAAAAAAAAAATTTTTTTAATTAGCCAGGCTTGGTGGCATGCACCTGTGGTCCCAGCTACTCAGGAGGTTGAGGCAGGAAGATTGCTTAAGCCTGGGAGGTGAGGGCTGCAGTGAGCTATGATGGCACCACTGCATTCCAGCCTGGGCGACAGAGCAAGACTCTGTCTCTGCACCCCCCCAAAAAAATTTTAGGCCAGGCACGGCAGCTCATGCCTATAATCCCAGCACTTTGGAAGGCCAAGGTGGGTGGATTACTTGACATCAGGAGTTTGAGACCAGCCTGACCAACATGGTGAAACCCTGTCTCTACTAAAAATACAAAAAATTATCCAGGCGGTGTCTGTAATCCCAGCTGCTCGGGAGGCTGAGGCAGGAGAATTGCTTGAACCCAGGAGGCGGAGGTTGCAGTGAGCTGAGATCACGCCATTGCACTCCAGCCTGGGCAACAAGAGCAAAAGTCTGTTTCAAAAAAAAAAAGAAAATTAGCCATTACAGTGGATATGTTATGATATCTCATTATGATTTTAATTTGCATTTCCCAAATGACTAATGACATTCATCATCTGTATATCTTTGGTAAAATCTCTACTCAAATATTTTGCCCATATTTTAATTGAGTTATTTGCCTTTTACCTATTGAATTGTAATCGCTCTTTACATGTTCTGAAAATAAGTCCTTTAACAAATATATACTTTGCACATGTTTTCTCCTGTCTGTGTGAAGTCTGTACTCTTAACCATTTCCTACATTGCTTCTCAATATTTATTGAAATAATTGAGAAACTTCTGCAGGGCAGTGACCCCTTCCTACTAGCAGTTGTGGGTTTTAACGTTAACAAAAGGTAAGAAAACACTGTTGACACTTTTGTTTGAAGACTGAAAGTTCACATTTTCGCTATTTATCAAATCTCTTTCATTTTGGTACAGAATAGAACAGTCCTTTTTTGGATTTGAAAAATCGATGAGGTCACAAACTCTGAATTCTCTGTCTTTACTATCCATTGAAAATAACTAGATAACTCTCAGCTCTGGGTAACTTGCCCTAAGGTGCCCTGTTTTTAATTTTCTAGTTGTTTTGTTTCATTATGGAGATAGATGGTTTCCAGCAGTTAGACCTAGAGAAGAGTGTACCTTCCAAAAAGACTACTCCTAAAAGGATTATCCATTTTGTTGACGGAGACATCATGGAAGAATATAGCACAGAGGAGGAGGAGGAAGAGGAAAAAGAGGAGCAGAGCACAAATTCAACACTTGACCCTGTAAGCTTAGTATCTCAATATTAGGGAACATGGTGGGGGAGGCGGTGAATGAACGAGAGATTCAGCCAGACAAGGTTTATAGAAAGAATAGCTTTAAGCTAAGTCCTTGGTCTCCTTTTTTGCTTTCTAGATCCATGCATAGGCAACTTATAATTTTAATCATCTTAGTCTCTTCATCTGTGAGAGAGAAAATGGAACATATTATATAGAGCATTTTGAAATCTCTACATTAAAACAAATCTACAGTCAACATTCCTCTTATTAATTACTCTATCTTGATTTCTCCTTTTTTCAGTCTAAACTTTCCTGGGGGCCCTACGTACGATTTTGGGCGGGACGAATAGCAAGCACCTCATTTTCTAGTAAGTACTGCTAAGGTTATTTTTTTCTATGCTAAACAAATATATATATATATATATCGATAGGCCCTCAGAGTTATGTGGGACTTCCAAATTGTGTAAGCCACTCCATCGCATCCTGAGTAAGTGAGATCTGGGCTAAGCTTTCATTCCCAAAGGCACAGAATCTCGCATCCTCAGGCAGACCCTTCATCTTTTACCAACTCTCATCAGGAAATTCTTATCTCAGCCCAAATTTTGTCTACTTCTAAAGTTCCTACTTATCTTTCTTAGAACCGTACAAAACTAGTCTGGATGCCTCTTCCATAGGACAGAGGGCAATATTTGAGGGCAATGATCAGTCCTCCCTGAGTTGACTCTTCTCCTGAATAAACTTCCAAGTTAAAAAAACAATTATTGTTGTATGACACAGTTCTAAGTTTCTAACTTCCCTCATCATAACTGCTTTATTATAAACATGAACTTTATTGATCCCTCCTAGGGGCATAATGAATGGGCTAAGTGAATATTTATAACAACTAAAATACTAAATCTTATTTTGCTTGACTTTCACCAATTTTTTTAAGACATATTGACAACATCTAATTACTCATTTCCTTCTAACTTGCACATCTTGTGAATACGATAGGAAGGCAAACTACTTTAAGAGTCTGAGAAAATAGAAATTATATTAATAGCTCTTAGAAATTGATCTCCATTTGGCCGGGCGCGGTGGCTCACGCTTGTAATCCCAGCACTTTGGGAGGCCGAGGCGGGCGGATCACGAGGTCAGGAGATCGAGACCACGGTGAAACCCCGTCTCTACTAAAAATACAAAAAATTAGCCGGGCGTAGTGGCGGGCGCCTGTAGTCCCAGCTACTCGGAGAGGCTGAGGCAGGAGAATGGCGTGAACCCAGGAGGCGGAGCTTGCAGTGAGCCGAGATTGCGCCACTGCACTCCAGCCTGGGCGACAGAGCGAGACTCCGTCTCAAAAAAAAAAAAAAAAAAAAAAAAAAAAGAAATTGATCTCCATTCATTCATTTAAAAAACATTAGTAAGTGTCTACTATATGCTCAGCACTGTGCTGGACCCTGGGACACAAAGATGAATGACAAGTCTCTGCTTTCAAGGGGCTCAATATTCAGTGAATTGTATAGACCAGCAAACATGGTCATAATTATAGTTTGTTGTCACAATTGCCAGGGTAGGAAGTGCATAGGGATTCTGACCTGGAAGACTCGGGCATGCTGACATATGGAGGAGACACCTTAAGAGAGCTATGAAAGTGTGGCTGGCTAAGGCTAGCTTGAGGACCATGAAAGTGTCCAGGGAGTCTTTAGATTACAGTAAAAAGTAAAGATGGGGTGATTTAGGCAGATGGTGTGAACGTTCAAGAAATAAGGGCTTTTACACAAGCACAGAGGGTTAGTGATTTGGAAGTTTCATTGAAAATCCCAGTGAATACCAACCCTACCCTGACCATAATAAGTTAACAGAAAAAAAAATGCTGTTTTCCAGAGAGCTCTCTACACTTTGGTTAAGGCAAAAGGGTTTGAAAAGATATGTTTTAGAGGGAGGGAATTGGAAAAGATTAGGTCAGGTAAGAGAAGCAAAACTCAATATGGGATTGAGAGTATGGAGAAGAAGAGTGATTTGTGTGTTGGGTTTTGATTTAAGATTGCAGGGATAGGGTGCATGGTGAGCCTAGCTTCCTTGTGAGTTCCAAACAGAACTGCAGTGGTAAAATGCTCCTGACTGGGGCTTCAAGATTGTAGTGGAGGCATAAAGATGCTAGCAGTCAGTGCTGTGGTCTGTCTACACAGAGATTTTGTTTGAATGGAGTTGGACCCCAAATGACACTGGTAATTAATTTTTTCAATTTAAAATTCTAGTAGATCATAAACAGGAAAGCTTCCTAAGATTTATTTTAATATATTTTTAAAAAGTTATCTTCTACACATATACTAGGCAGTGCAGCAAATAAACAGGACAAAGAGATAGTATATTAATGAAAAGATAAGACATATTTAAAAACAGCATCATTCTGATGCCCTATATGAGCAATATCCCAAGAGGTAGAATGAGTCAGAGGAATCAGAAAGTCCTATAATTGAGGGGTAAGAGAAGGCTGTCGGCAATCCTCTAATTGTAAAGGAAAACTTTCCTAGGAGACATCTTTAGGAAACCACTCATTATTCATGCTACGCCTTTATCCTTGACTAACAATCCCAGTGCTGAGCCTGCAGGCCACCTTGCTACTGAAGGCACACAAAGAAGGCCTTAAACGATTTCTGAGGAGTCTGTCCGGATGCATGGAAGAATTCCTGATGTGGGTCTTGGTAACACTGGATTGAGTTTGGGTTTAACTTGAAATGTACTTGGAGTGGATGTTTAGCCAGTATGCATGGGGATAATGAGCAGTACCTGTTCTGATTGCTCAGGACCCATGCTATACCTGTTGTTAAAGTATATTGAAAATCTCTCCTGATAGATACATCTGGAAAAAATAGTTTATATATAATCCCATATAAAGATAGAAGATTTGACAAATTTCCTTTGAATCCTAGAATTTTTGAGAGGCCAAGGCAATTGAAATGTTTTGTCGGCCTTGAAGTTAATAGTAATAGTGATCTATTACTATACTATTGGAGTAGTTTAAACTCTGGGCATCTCAACTGATGCGAAGCTTTAGTTAGTAATTCAGTTTATGCACGTGCTCGTTCTTTCTTTTAGTATGTGAATTCCTTGGTGGAAGATTTGCCGTCTTCCTCGGTCTTACTCAACCCAAATATCAGTATGTGTTAAACGAGTTCTATAGGATACAAAACAAGGTATGTGACACTCTGATGGAGACAAGGGGCCTGAGATGGGAATATTGGTTGCTCCAACTTTAGGCCGGTATAGAAAAGTATTTTTCCCACCTGGTCCTATGTACTATAATTTCACCAAGCTCCCATAGTCATACTGACTTATTTTTCTAGTTCTGCTCACCCCGGGACACTTCTTCATATTTGCCTCATTCCTGCGAAGTTAGGATGTCATGAGCTGTGTTGTGGAATAAGGTAGTTGGGTGTGAAGGCTCAGATTGCTTAAAGTAGAAGCTTCTTACATGGGCATTATATACAAGAGGGAGAGTTTGGAGGTCTTTGTTTGTACAGTTAAACATTTTCTTATATCTCTCCAAAACAGAAAAGTGACAACAAAAGTGAAGGGAATGGATCGAAGGCCCAGGCAGCTGAGGTTCCTAATGAAAAGTGTCACTTGGAGTCTGGGGTCCGAGAGTATGGAACCATACAACAGGACACGGCAGAGGCCATTTCCCCGTGAAGCACCTCATCCAGGGAGGGTCTGGTGGAACATCCTAGCTCATGATGGCAGCAAAGACTATAGTTTCTCTGGATCTCTGTTCCTTGGCCATTGATTACCATGGCAACAACACCAGAGGTAGCACTTCTGAGCCAGATCTGATCCTAATCTCCGTGTGACTTAGTCTCAAGCATCCAAGAATTACAAGCAATGATGAGAGTGATTTTGGACACTTTCTCAGAATAATTTTTATATGCAAGCCATCCCACCTCAACTCCACCCCTGTGATACAAGTCCCATGAGTACTGACATTTGCACAGTAGCATAAATGCCTTAAGGAACTTTGGGACTGGGAGTTTTTGGCTGAAATCCTCTGTCATGGGACAAGGGTACAGTAAAGAAGCTCTATTCCTCAGAAGAAAATGTGGGCACCACAAAGTCTAAATAAATCCCCTTTCACGGTTTGATATAGGTGTTTACTTCCAACAACCACCCTGGCTTAGTTGGGGATTGTTTTACAGTAAGTAAACATTGCTAAGAACTCTAAGATCATTATCAAGATCTTTAAGAATTAGGTACATCCCTCCAAATTAAAACAATCGATAAATAATATAAGCTCTAGAAAAAAATATTTTTAATGGATTATTTTCTTATTTATTTGTCAAGAAATTTTCAAAACCTGGAAAGATCAAACATGGAAATCATTGTTACATAACACAGGGTGTGCTGGCCAAAGTAACTGTGATACATTAATAGCAAAAACGAAGCCAAAAAAAAAAAAAAAACAAACAAAAGAAAAACACAGGGCCTGCAGTAGTAAGACATGAGTTCCAGTTTCACTTCTCCCGTTTACTAGCTGTGTGATTTGAGGTGTCTAGATTTCTGAGTTCCAGTCTACTTTGTAAAATATGGGTGACTTGACTTTGCTTGTTATTGTTATACAGAATTATGAGAAATAATAATTTATTGTTGTTTTAAGCTTTGGAGTGGTTTGTTATGCAGCCATATATAACTGAAATTATAGCTCTAAGGGAAAAGGAAGTTGGAATTAATTTAATATGAAATCAAAGACAGAAGTGGGCCTGGAGCATAAGGGGTTGTGAGTTGAATATAGTAGGATAGGATAGATTATGCTGCACAGACACCTCCAAAATCTCGGTGTCCTAAAACAAGAAAGTTTATTTCTTTCTCCTGAGAAGTCCACTGTCAGTTTAGGTGGCTTCCCAGACAGGTGTTCTCCATGTGATAGCTCAGTGTTGCGTGCTTCTTTGATCTTATGTTTCCTCCATACTGTGATGTGCTCTCTGGGTTGCTGGAAAAGGAACAGCATGGAGAGTTAAGCAGTGGCAATCGATATCTCCACTAACAATGAATCATGTCACCTCTGTGTATGTTTCTTTCACCAAAGCAAGTCACATGGCTATAATTAATTTTATGGGTGTCTGAGCCTCCTAAGATAGCTGAGAAAAGGAAATACTTTCTTCTAATGGCATAGGAGATAAATGGTAGGCTCAAGGGTCAATATGATATTGATTTAATCTCAGCTCTGCTGCCTCTTTGTAACCCAGCAGCCCTGTGCAGGTTACTCAACTTCTCAATGTTCTCATCTATGAAACAGGTTTGAGACAGGAAGCAAATATAATTTGAACCAGCTTTATGCAACAAAAAAGAATTTTGTGGAAAGTACACTGAGTTAGCAAATGGACACCAAAGGGAGATTAGTCTCAATAGCATCCGAACAGTGTGACAAGCAAGCACCCAACAGGTACTGTCTGTCCATCTCTCATCTTTCTTGCACGTGAGGAAGATGCCCACTCTATAGCTCTTCATAACTCTTCTGTTCAAGTGACTGATATACTAGTCTTTCATCTCCATTTCAAAGCATAGTGGGGATAGAATCTGTTTTGCTCCTTTTTGTCAAGTATCACTCTCTAATTCAATCAAGTGTGGCCAGGGAGATGGAGCCTTGTAGTAGCAACATGGTTATGGGACCTATTTCTGGGTTAGGATGGTTCTCAGGAAAACAAAATTGAAGTGAGCTAGGTAGGTATCCCGTGACTGTTTCATGTTAAAATTGAGGAAAAGCATGTAAAGCTGTGGCTCTAATTAGGTGCTTAAGTCATAGTATCAATTATATTAATATTTATGATGGTTAATTCTATGTGTCAACTTGACTGGGCCACAGGATGCCCAAATTAAACATTACTTCTGGCTGTGTCTGTGAGGATATTTCTGGATGACATTAGCATTTGAATTGTCGGACTCAGTAAGTGGATTGTCTTCCTAATGTGGATGAGCATCATCCAATCCACTGAGGGCTTGAATGAAACAAAAGGCTAAGGAAGGAAGAAGTTGCTCCTTTTTTCTGCCTCATTGCTTGAGCTTGGATATCTCATCTCATTTCATCTTCTCCTGCCCATGGACTGGGATTTACTACCTTGGCTTCTCTGGTTCTTAGGCCTTTGAACTCAAACTGATTTACATCACTGGCTTTCCTGGCTTTCCAGTTGGTGAATGGCAGATTGTGGGACTTCTCAACAACCATAATCATAATAAATTCAATTCCTCATAATAAATCTCATTGTATCTATCTATCCAATTATCTGTCTATCTACCTATGTCTCTATAAATCTATACTATTTGTTCTGTTTCACTGGAGAACGCTGACTAATATAATATTGAATGAGAATCCCGGTTTCATGGATTCTGAATGGCTTGTCCCCACTGAAGAGTCAGTCTTACTAACTTCATCTGACATGTTCTGTTAGTCCAGTTTCAAGCCGAAGTAAATCTGAAGGTTTTATCATATTGCAGAAGTGACCAAGTCTAGCAGTTAAGCATTGGTTACTTCAGTCTTAGGTGTCTGATCATACTAACAATCTATACCTGATTTACTTACTATTTTGCTTCAGAATAGCCCTAGGAATGGACTGTTTTTGACTTTTTCTCTTTGCTAAAAAATTATCCACTTCTTGAATATCCACTTATTGATGATTCTAAGGAACTAGGTGGGCTTCTCCCTTTCAGACACTCCTCTCTCTCACAAGAGAAAGAGGGCTGCTCTCCTTTCTCTTTCTTTTGCCCATTAAACCTCTGCTCCTAAACTCAAAAAAAAAAAAAAAAAAAAAAAAAAGAATTAGGCTAGGCAAAACAAAGTGTGATATCTGAATTGAAGAAGTGGATTTTTATCTAGCAAATGTTATACTCTCAATTTCATTTTCTTTTTCACTAAAAGAAAAGATTCTCTCATGGTCAGTGACCATATGCAAATCAATTGAATCTTGAGCAAAATATAATAAAGAAGACAAATGGAACCAAATACCCAGATCTTATCAGCCTTTTCCTGCAGGATAAGTCCACAGTTTCTTTAATATTAAAATTAATTGATTTATTTAATATTAATTGGACATCTACTATGTGCCAGTTTTTTGTTTTTTTGCTTTTTGTTTTGTTTTGTTTTGTTTTGTTTGTTTTTTTTAGGTACTATTAACCAAACAGACAAAAATCTCTACTTTCCTGTTAGCCTTGAATTCCCAACAGCTAAATTATTAGGACATTCAGTCTTTGTATGGTCAGCCTCTCAGATGGTCCTCAACGATCTCCTGCTATTCATACCTTGTGTAGTTCCTTCTCACACTGCACCAGGGTGATTTATGTAACCAAGAGAATATGGCAGAATTAATGATATGCCACTCCAGAGATTGTTATAAAAGATACTATGGCTTCTGTCTTGATCTTTCTCACTACTTTTCTCTTGGATCATTCATTCTGAAGGAAGCCATCTGCCATGTTATGAGGACACTCAGCCAGTGCAGCAGACTGAATATGTTCCCCCACAAATTCATATGTTGAAATCCTAATCCCAGTGTGATGATTTTCAAGGTGGGGCTTTTGGAAGGTAATTAGGTCATGAGGGTGCAGCCCTCATGAATGAGATTAGTGCCCTCATAAGAAAGGCCAGAGAATGGCCTGGCACAGTGGCTCACACCTGTAATCTCAGCACTTTGGGAGGCCAAGGTGGGCAGATCATGAGGTCAGGAGATTGAGACCATCCTGGCTAACACGATGAAACCCCGTCTCTACTAAAAATACAAAAAATTAGCCAGGTGTGGTGGTGGGTGCCTGTAGTCCCAGCTACTCAGGAGGCTGAAGCAGGAGAATGGCATGAACCCAGGGGGCTGAGCTTGCAGTAAGCCAAGATCATGCCACTGCACTCCAGCCTGGGCGACAGAGTGAGACTCTATCTCAAAAAACAAAAAAACAAAAAAAAAGAGAAAGGCCAGAGAGCTAACTGGCTCTCTTTCAGCATGTGAGGATACCATGAGAAGTCAGCAGTCTGCATCCCAGAAGTGTGCCCTCACCAGAACCTGACGATGCTGACGTTCTCATCTCAGACTTTCAGTCTCCAGAGCTGTGAGAAATAAATTTCTGTTGTTTACAAACTACCTAGTCTACAGTATTCTGTTATGGCAGCCTGAACTGATTAAGACTTGGAGAGCTCATTGTGCTAAGAAACTTGCATCTCCAGAGAACAACCTTTGAGGAACTTGAGGCCTGCCTACAACCACGTGAGTGTGCTTGGAAGACCGCCTTCCTCCAGCCTGCAGAGGATTGCAGCTCCAGCCAACAGCTTGCTTGCAACCTCATGAGAGACGCTGAGCCAGAACCTCCCAGCTAAGCCACTCCTGGATTCCTGACTCATCGAGAATATGAGATAAATGTTTATTGTTTTAAGCCACTAAATTTTATGGTAATTTCTTTTTTTTTTTTTTTTTTTTTTTTGAGACGGAGTCTTGCTCTGTCGCCCAGGCTGGAGTGCAATGGCGCAATCTCGGCTCACTGCAAGCTCCGCCTCCCGGGTTCACGCCATTCTCCTGCCTCAGCCTCTCCGAGTAGCTGGGACTACATGCACCCGCCACTACGCCCGGCTAGTTTTTTTGTATTTTTAATAGAGACGGGGTTTCACCGTGGTCTCGATCTCCTGACCTCGTGATCCACCCGCCTCGGCCTCCCAAAGTGCTGGGATTACAAGCGTGAGCCACCGCGCCCGGCCTGGTAATTTCTTATAGTGCAATGGATAACTACTTCATTTTTTATTCCTAAATATTCCTAAGGACTTCTAAGGATAAACTCATCCAAGAACTATAATGCACCCGGAAGGACTGCAGGAATTTTACCTTACTCCCTCAAGGCTAGATGGAACTCACTGAGCTGTATCAGATAAGCTTCCTGCCTTACTGCACTGTGTGGGGGCCTAACTAGGCAACCATCACCTGCCAGTTGAATCTGGCTGTTTTATTTGCCATCACTGCCAATTCCCATATTTGCCACCTGCTGAGTCACCCAAAGGGATTTTCAATGTACCAGGAAAAACACTTCTCTGAAATATTAGTCATGAGCATCCCAAAGCGAAAAAGGTTAGATTCCCAGAAAGTACAGCTTTTTAGCGATAAAATATTTCACTCAGATATCCATAACAATTTTCCTCAAAGCACAATCATAACGTCAAATTGACTCAGTAGGAAGGTGCATTAGTTCATTCTTAAGAAATACCTGAGACTGGGTAATTTATAAAGAAAAGAGGTTGAATTGGCTCATGGTTCCACAGGCTGTACAGAAAGCATGGCAGCATCTGCTTGACGTCAATCATGGCGGAAGGCAAAAGGCAAGCTGGCCCTTCACATAGCTGGAGCAGGAGGAAGAGAGAGGGGGAAGGTGCTACACACTTTTAAACAAGCAGATCCCATAAGAACTCTGTTATGAAAATAGCACTAAGGGGATGGTGCTAAACCACCAGAAACCTCCTCCATGATCCAATCACCTCCCACCAGGCCACATCTCCAACACTGGGGATTACAACTGAACATGAGATTTGGGTGGGGACAACCATGCCAGAAGGGGTTCCACCATTGGCCATACTCTATATTCAGAACCAATGCTCTTCACCAACAATCCGGACACTGGTATAAACTTGTCAGGGGTCCAGACTCCCCCTCTTTTATAGCAGGTTTCCTCTTGAGCCTTTATTATCTTTTCATGCCATCTGGTCTTGTCAGTGTCATCCCGGCCCATCTTAACTCATTTTTCTCCCCTTGAACCTGAGAGAAGGTGTTGCAGTCCTAGTCCTTTTCCTCCCAGGAGGCATTTCTGCCCTTTGTAAATTTATGGATGCTAAACCAAATGTGGAGAAAACATATTGCCCTCCTCTATCTGGCAGCTTCCAAGATCCAATGATATATTAGGAAAGGAGTAACTCACTTCCCCTTCCAGCAACATGTAAGCCCTAGGCTCTTGCCAAGCCAAAAATATCCCTGATTAAACAAATTATGTAGCAGAAAGTCTTTGAATTAATAAACTAAATTTGAATAATTATCTGGTTCTTGATGTTTTTAGTTATTTATTATGACCATACATCATTGTGCGTAATGCAGGTAAATGAAAGTTAATTTTATTATTTCTCTTTCTAATGATGGATTCATATAAACCTTTACCTTCAGAGTGGAAATTCAGGAAGTCTCAAGGGATCAAAGAAGCTCTTTAGCAAATGCACACAGGCAACCTCACCCCCCTTTATCTTCATACATACAAAATTCAAATGTCTTTCCCTGAATGAGCAGTCTTGCCAAGAATTGTTTGGGTCTTTTTCATCTTTGTTGGTGAGGTGGTCCTTCAATTATCTGTAAATGTTTCTATCTTCTGCCAAATCACACCACTTCCAACTGCAAGATATAATTATTTCCTCTACCTACAGCAAAATGAAGCCAAGTACACCTTGAACCATTTTCATTCTCAGGTACCTTATATAGGTTTGCCAAGATCCGGGAAACACAATGGTCAGCTTTTCAGGCAAAAGTGTTGAAAGCTCTTTAGGGAAAATCTCTGTAAGTTTTCATTTACGTTGGGAACCAGAGGGGAGTGGCATGGTTCTATCAATCTGAATTTAATTTGGGTGGGAAGTATTTTTACTGGGAAAAAGAAAATGAAGGGCCCCCAACAAATTACTCAAAAGGAAGTGGATATTATTTTCCTGGAACATTTACTTAATCTGTCATCTTCAAGCCTTCCCTCAGGCTGACTGGCTGTATAAATCAGGACAAACTGGCAGAAACAAAATTCTCTTCAGAATTGAGTGAATTTCTGTAGAAAATGTGTCCTAAGGTAAGCATTTTATGATGGTCTTTGGTGTCTTGGGGAAAAAATTTGTTTCAGTGACAGAGCAAGATGACCCCAAGAGTAAGATGACCCCAAGAGCAAGACAGCTCCCAAGAATGTGGTGATGGTGGGAAAACCTACTTCTTTCTCTTCAAATTGTAAGAAGGTAGTTCTTGAAACTTTGTATATAAAATTATTAATGCCAATTTCAAGGAACTGATCAAAATATCAACTTTTCCTCATTGGCTGATGTGATGGCTAGTTTCACATGTCAACTTGGCTAGGCTCTAGTACCCAGTTACTTAATGAAATATTAAGCTAGGTGTTGCTATAGAGGCATTTCATAGTTAACATCTACAATCAGTTGACTTTAAGTAAAGGAGATGATGCTAGATAATATGGGTGGGGCCCCATCCAGGTAGTTGAAGGCCTTTAAGAGCAAAACCCTGAGGAGAAAGAAATTCTGCCTCAAGACTATAGCATCAGCCAGGCATGATAGTTCACGCCTGTAATCTCAGTACTTTGGGAAGTCAAGGCAGGAGGATTGGTTGAGCCCAGGAATTCGAGACTAGCCTGCACAACACGGCGAGACCCCCATCTCTACAGTCAGAAATTAGCCTGGTGTGGTGGCATGAACCTGTTAGTCCCAGCTACTCGGGAGGCTGAGGCGGGAGGATTACTGGAGCCCAGGAGATTCAGGCTGCAGTGAGCCATGATGGTGCCACTGCGCTTCAGCCAGGGTGATAGAACGAAACCCTGTCTCAACAAAAACAAAAACAAACCAAAAAAGAACCCCTACAGCTTCAAGTCTTGATGAGTTTCCAGCCCGCTGGCCTGCCCTGCAGATTTCAGACTTGCCAGCCCCCGTAAGTATGTAAGCCAATCCCTTGAAATAAATCTCTTTGATTCTGTTTCTCTAGAGAACTCTGACTGATAAAGCTGTTACCCCACATGCATTTAGGAAGTTACCACTACCATATTTAGTTAACTATTACGTGGGCCTAAAGAGCTTTCAACACTTTTGCCTATATTACCATCATGCAGTATGCAGGACAGCTGTCTTCTCTGCTTCATCTTTGTTCACACAGTCCAGATTTAAACATGCTTACACTCTCACATTCTTGTGCAAAAACCTTTCAAATGACGTTTAACATCCTAATATTTACGAATAAGTACCTGGGCCTGTGTTCACTCTTTCTACAGATTAATGGCAATCACATAGGACTGCGTAACTGAGAACTAAAACCTTTCCATCCAGCTGGCTGTGGGACAGCGAGTGGATAAAAGACAGGCCCTGCAGTTCCCACCAGAGGCGGAACGTGAATGCCCGGAATCTGAGAAGGGAACTGGGAGATTAAAGGAAAAGCATAGTGAGTATTCAAGAGCCAGATTTTAACTGGAAACCTAGATTTTAACTCCAGGGTCTCTAGTCATTAGCTGGGGGGCCATACTCAGGCCAAATTTCAGACTTGTCCTCAAAATGAGGATAATAAAAAACCAGCATTCCCAAGAAAGGTGAGAATTAATTGAGATCCTGTATGTGAAAGCAATAATCAAAGCTCTATACCAATGGCACATCAGTGTCACCTTATCTCCTTTGGTCTCTTCAACCCCTATCAATAATATCCAGAAATAGAAAACTGGACAATGAGAACATGTGCTAAAGATTATTTCTATGCCCTTCTCTGCATTAATTCCCATAGAAGGTGTGATTTTATGGAAAACAAAATATGTTATATTCACCCACTCCACCCCATGTTTATACAGTTATAATGGTTAAATTTAGTCCCTATCTACAGAGACATGTCATTGTGTAGCAAACATATATAGTAATATACTCTTCACCATATAATAAGCTCTTCACCAATCTTCGGGGTTGGAGAGAGCTTCTTGCCTGGGGAGGAAGTGAGGGAAGAGGGCAGGATGGGACAAATGGAGTCTTAAACCCTTCAGCTCATAGTAGTTTAGGAAAGAGACACCAATCATCATCTTCATAGCAATTACAAACCTAGAGAGGTGGGAAGAACTCTGGATAATAAGTCATGAAAATTAGATTCTAGCCCTGACTCTGCTACTAAAAATTTACATGACGTTAGAAAAATTTACTATCCATGGGTTTGGTTTTCTAATGTATGAAATGAGGCGGTTTGGACTAAATTAGCTTTATCTAAAGTATGTTCTTCTGAATATTAATAAATTTTTTGTTTTGTTTTGTTTTGTTTTTTGAGACAGGGCCTCGCTTTGTTGCCCAGGCGGGAGGGCAGTGGCACAAAAATGGCTCACCGCAGCCTCGAGCTCCTAGGCTCAAGCCATCCTCCCACCTCAGCTTCCCAAGTAGTTGGGACTACAGGTGCATGCCACCATGCCCCTCTAATTTTTTTTTTGAGACAAGATTTTGCCATGTTGCCCAAGCTGGTCTTGAACTCCTGGGCTCAAGTGATCCACCTGACTTGGCCTTCCAAAGTGCTGGGATTATAGGCGTGAGCCACTGCAGCAGCCAAATAAGTTTTATATAAAAAAGGAGGATCTGAGAAACTTAATTTTTTGGAGGAATTTGATTAAACAAAACAAAAAAGTATCATTGCCACAGTTTTTTAGGGTTTTAATAAACTAATGTGCCTCATTAAGCTCTAAACGGCAGATAGTTGCAGCCAAGTGGGAGGCCGAGGTGGGAAAATCACTTGAGCCCTGGAGTTCCAGGCTTCCGTGAGCCATGTTCCTGCCACTGCACTCCAGCCTGGGTGGCAAAGGGAGGCCCTGTCTCAAAAAACAAAACAAAACAAAAATACACAGTCTACAATATTTCCCAATGTATTTGGTCATAAAATCACTTGTGCATGGCGTATTTCCAGAAGTAGCAGTCTGAGGAACTTACTCTGAGAAACACTAACCTAGAAAATCTATAAAGTGCCTTTTATTTTTTTTTTTATTATTATACTTTAGGTTTTAGGGTACATGTGCACAATGTGCAGGTTTGTTACATATGTATCCATGTGCCATGTTGTTTTGCTGCACCCATTAACTCATCATTTAGCATTAGGTATATCTCCTAATGCTGTCCCTCCCTGCTCCCCCCACCCCACAACAGTCCCCGGAGTGTGATGTTCCCCTTCCTGTGTCCATGAGTTCTCATTGTTCAGTTCCCACCTATGAGTGAGAACATGCGGTGTTTGGTTTTTTGTCCTTGCGACAGTTTACTGAGAATGATGTTTTCCAGTTTCATCCATGTCCCTACAAAGGACATGAACTCATCATTTTTTATGGCTGCATAGTATTCCATGATGTATATGTGCCACATTTTCTTAATCCGGTCTATCGTTGTTGGACATTTGGGTTGGTTCCAAGTCTTTGCTATTGTGAATAGTGCCGCAATAAACATATGTGTGCATGTGTCTTTATAGCAGCATGATTTAAATGGGATCTAATTAAACTAAAGAGCTTCTGCACAGCAAAAGAAACTACCATCAGAGTGAACAGGCAACCTACAGAATGGGAGAAAATTTGTGCAACATACTCATCTGACAAAGGGCTAATATCCAGAATCTACAATGAACTCAAACAAATTTACAAGAAAAAAACAAACAACCCATCAAAAAGTGGGCAAAGGACATGAACAGACACTTCTCAGAAGAAGACATTTATGCAGCCAAAAAACACATGAAAAAATGCTCATCATCACTGGCCATTAGAGAAATGCAAATCAAAACCACAGTGAGATACCATCTCACACCAGTTAGAATGGCCATCATTAAAAAGTCAGGAAACAACAGGTGCTGGAGAGGATGTGGAGAAATAGGAACACTTTTACACTGTTGGTGAGACAGTAAACTAGTTCAACCATTGTGGAAGTCAGTGTGGCAATTCCTCAGGGATCTAGAACTAGAAATACCATTTGACCCAGCCATTCCATTACTGGGTATATACCCAAAGGACTATAAAGTGCCTTTTAATTCTAATGTTCTTATTCTATAAAGCTGGGATGGTGCCAAGAAAGTGGACATTTGCTACTTGTATGAATGACATGCTAGAGTAGAAAATAGTTTTTATTTTACCAGCATCTCCTTTAAACTTCCTCCTCCTTTAATGGCGTCGCTATTCTTGCTGTCAGCCAAGCTGGAAACTTCAGTAATTTAGGGGCCACTTTGACTCTCGGCCATCAATCTATCCGTTGCTAAATCCTGACAATTCATCCTTTATGGTATCTCTGAAACTCATTTCTATGTCAATAATCCTGTTTCCAGGCTTTACTGATGGACCTGTGTTTTGATTGTTGCTTTTGCTGGTGGAAACCTGAAAATTTCTCTAGCAAAGACAGGAAAAGTCTCCTTCTCTCTGCCGGTCTATTCTTTACCTTCCTGCCAGAGGTTTTTCTTGCAAACCGTAAGTCTAATCAGGTTACTCCTTTTCTCAAATATTTTCAAAGGTCCTACATTGTCACAGAATAAAATTTTAAATTCTTCAAAGTCAGTCGATGTCTAGGCCTAACTTTCCTTTCTTATCTCTATAAGCCAAGCTCCCTGCTCCTTAAAGATATCTTATTTCGGTGGAGCCAAGATGGCCGAATAGGAACAGCTCCGGTCTCCAGCTCCCAGCCCCAGCGACACAGAAGACGGGTGATTTCTGCATTTCTGCTTGAGGTACCGGTTTCATCTCACTAGGGAGTGCCTAACAGTGGGTTCAGGACAGTCGGTGAAGCACACTGTGCGCGAGCCGAAGCAGGGCGAGGCATTGCCTCACTCGGGAAGCGCAAGGGGTCAGGGAGTTCCCTTTCCTAGTCAAAGAAAGGGAAAACAGACGGCACCTGGAATATCGGGTCAGTCCCGTCCTAATACTGCGCTTTTCCAACGGGCCTGGAAAACGGCACACTAGGAGATTGTGTCCCGCACCTGGCTCGGAGGGTCCTATGCCCACAGAGTCTTGCTGATTGCTAGCACAGCAGTCTGAGATCAAGCTGCAAGGCGGCAACGAGGCTGGGGGAGGGGCGCCCGCCATTGCCCAGGCTTGCTTAGGTAAACAAAGCAGCCAGGAAGCTCGAACTGGGTGGAGCCCACCACAGCTCAAGGAGGCCCGCCTGCCTCTGTAGGCTCCACCTCTGGGGGCAGGGCACAGACAACCAAAAAACTCAGCGAGAACCTCCACAGCCTTAAATGTCCCTGTCTGACTGACAGCTTTGAAGAGAGTAGTGGTTCTCCCAGCACGCAGCTGGAGATCTGAGAACGGACAGACTGCCTCCTAAAGTGGGTCCCTCACCCCTGAGCAGCCTAACTGGGAGGCACCCCCCCAGTGGGACAGACTGACACCTCATTCAACCAGGTACTCCTCTGAGACAAAACTTTCAGAGGAACTATCAGACAGCTGAATTTGTGGTCTCACGAAAATCCGCTGTTCTGCAGCCACCGGTGCTGACACCCAGCCAAACAGGGTCTGGAGTGGACCTCTAGTAAACTCCAACAGACCTGCAGCTGAGGGTCTTGTCTGGTAGAAGGAAAATTAACAAACAGAAAGGACATCCACACCAAAAACCCATCTGTACATCACCATCATCGAAGACAAAAAGTAGACAAAACCACAAAGATGGGGAAAAAACAGACCAAAAAAACTGGAAAATCTAAAAAACAGAGCACCTCTCCTCCTCCAAAGGAACGCAGTTCCTCACCAGCAATGGAACAAAGCTGGACGGAGGATGACTTTGATGAGTTGAGAGAAGAAGGCTTCAGACGATCAAACTACTCTGAGCTACGAGAGGAAATTCAAAACAATAGCAAAGAAGTTAAAAACTTTGAAAAAAAATTAGAAGAATGGATAACTAGAATAACCAATGGAGAGAAGGGCTTAAAGGAGATGATGGAGCTGAAAGCCAAGTTTCGAGAACTACGCGAAGAATGCAGAAGCCTCAGTAGCAGATGCGATCAACTGGAAGAAAGGGTATCGCTGATAGAAGATGAAATGAATGAAATGAAGAGAGAAGGGAAGTTTAGAGAAAAAAGAATAAAAAGAAATGAACAAAGCCTCCAAGAAATTTGGGACTATGTGAAAAGACCAAACCTACGTCTGATTGGTGTACCTGAAAATGATGGGGAGAATGGAACCAAGTTGGAAAACACTCTGCAAGATATTATCCAGGAGAACTTCCCCAATCTAGCAAGGCAGGCCAACATTCAGATTCAGGAAATACAGAGAACGCCACAAAGATACTCCTCGAGAAGGGCAACTCCAAGACACATAATTGTCAGATTCACCAAAGTGGAAATGAAGGAAAAAATGTTAAGGGCAGCCAGAGAGAAAGGTCGGGTTACCCACAAAGGGAAGCCCATCAGACTAACAGCTGATCTCTCAGCAGAAACTCTACAAGCCAGAAGAGAGTGGGGGCCGATATTCAACATTCTTAAAGAAAAGAATTTTCAACCCAGAATTTCCTATCCCGCCAAACTGAGCTTCATAAGTGAAGGAGAAATAAAATACTTTACAGACAAGCAAACGCTGAGTGATTTTGTCACCACCAGGCCTGCCCTAAAAGAGCTCCTGAAGGAAGCACTAAACATGGAAAGGAACAACCGGTACCAGCCACTGCAAAAACATGCCAAATTGTAAAGACCATCGAGGCTAGGAAGAAACTATAGCAACTAACGAGCAAAATAACCAACTAACATCATAATGACAGGATCAGATTCACACATAACAATATTCACGTTAAATGTAAATGGGCTAAATGCTCCAATCAAAAGACACAGACTGGCAAACTGGATAAGGAGTCAGGACCCATCAGTGTGCTGTATTCAGGAAACCCATCTCACGTGCAGAGACATACATAGACTCAAAATAAAGGGATGGAGGAAGATCTGTCAAGCAACTGGAAAACAAAAAAAGGCAGGGGTTGCAATCCTAGTCTCTGATAAAATAGACTTTAAACCAACAAAGATCAAAAGAGACAAAGAAGGCCATTACATAATGGTAAAGGGATCAATTCAACAAGAAGAGCTAACTATCCTAAATATATATGCACCCAACACAGGAGCACCCAGATTCATAAAGCAAGTCCTCAGTGACCTACAAAGGGACTTAAACTCCCACACAATAATAATGGGAGATTTTAACACCCCACTGTCAGCATTAGACAGATCAACAAGACAGAAAGTTAACAAGGATATCCAGGAATTGAACTCAGCTCTACATAAAGTGGACCTAATAGACATCTACAGAACTCTCCACCCCAAATCAACAGAATATACATTTTTTTCAGCACCACACCACACCTATTCCAAAATTGACCACATAGTTGGAAGTAAAGCTCTTCTCAGCAAATATAAAAGAACAGAGATTATAACAAACTGTCTCTCAGACCACAGTGCAATCAAACTAGAACTCAGGATTAAGAAACTCAGTCAAAACCGCTCAACTACATGGAAACTGAACAACCTGCTCCTGAATGACTATTGGGTACATAATGAAATGAAGGCAGAAATAAAGATGTTCTTTGAAACCAACGAGAACAAAGACACAACATACCAGAATCTCTGGGACACGTTCAAAGCAGTGTGTAGAGGGAAATTTATAGCACTAAATGCCCACAAGAGAAAGCAGGAAAGATCCAAAATTGACACCCTAACATCACAACTAAAAGAACTAGAAAAGCAAGAGCAAACACATTCAAAAGCTAGCAGAAGGCTAGAAATAACTAAAATCAGAGCAGAACTGAAGGAAATAGAGACACAAAAAACCCTTCAAAAAATTAATGAATCTAGGAGCTGGTTTTTTGAAAAGATCAACAAAATTGATGGACCGCTAGCAAGACTAATAAAGAAGAAAAGAGAGAAGAATCAAATAGATGCAATAAAAAACGAAAAAGGGGATATCACCACCGATCCCACAGAAATACAATCTACCATCAGAGAATACTACAAACACCTCTATGCAAATAAACTAGAAAATCTGGAAGAAATGGATAAATTCCTCGACAAATACACCCTCCCAAGACTAAACCAGGAAGAAGTTGAATCTCTGAATAGACCAATAACAGGTTCTGAAATTGTGGCAATAATCAATAGCTTACCAACCAAAAAGAGTCCAGGACCTGATGGATTCACAGCTGAATTCTACCAGAGGTACAAGGAGGAACTGGTACCATTCCTTCTGAAACTATTCCAATCGATAGAAAAAGAGGGAATCCTCCCTAACACATTTTACGAAGCCAGCATCGTCCTGATACCAAAACCTGGCAGAGACATAACCAAAAAAGAGAATTTCAGACCAATATCCTTGATGAACATTGATGCAAAAATCCTCAATAAAATACTGGCAAACCGAATCCAGCAGCACATCAAAAAGCTTATCCACCATGATCAAGTGGGCTTCATCCCTGGGATGCAAGGCTGGTTCAACATACGCAAATCAATAAATGTAATCCAGCATATAAACAGAACCAAAGACAAAAACCACATGATTATCTCAATAGATGCAGAAAAGGCCTTTGACAAAATTCAACAACCCTTCATGCTAAAAACTCTCAATAAATTAGGTATTGATGGGACGTATCTCAAAATAATAAGAGCTATCTACGACAAACCCACAGCCAATATCATACTGAATGGGCAAAAACTGGAAGCATTCCCTCTGAAAACTGGCACAAGACAGGGATGCCCTCTTTCACCGCTACTATTCAACATAGTGCTGGAAGTTCTGGCCAGAGCAATCAGGCAGGAGAAGGAAATAAAGGGTATTCAATTAGGAAAAGAGGAAGTCAAATTGTCCCTGTTTGCAGATGACATGATTGTATATCTAGAAAACCCCATTATCTCAGCCCAAAATCTCCTTAAGCTGATTAGCAACTTCAGCAAAGTCTCAGGATACAAAATTAATGTACAAAAATCACAAGCATTCTTGTACACCAATAACAGACAAACAGAGAGCCAAATCATGAGTGAACTCCCATTCACAATTGCTTCAAAGAGAATAAAATACCTAGGAATCCAACTTACCAGGGATGTGAAGGACCTCTTCAAGGAGAACTACAAACCACTGCTCAATGAAATAAAAGAGGATACAAACAAATGGAAGAACATTCCATGCTCATGGGTTGGAAGAATCAATATCGTGAAAATGGCCATACTGCCCAAGCTAATTTATAGATTCAATGCCATCCCCATCAAGCTACCAATGACTTTCTTCACAGAATTGGAAAAAACTACTTTAAAGTTCATATGGAACCAAAAAAGAGCCCGCATCGCCAAGTCAATCCTAAGCCAAAAGAACAAAGCTGGAGGCATCACGCTACCTGACTTTAAACTATACTACAAGGCTACAGTAACCAAAACAGCATGGTACTGGTACCACAACAGAGACATAGATCAATGGAACAGAACAGAGCCCTCAGAAATGATGCCGCATAGCTACAACTATCTGATCTTTGACAAACCTGACAAAAACAAGAAATGGGAAAAGGATTCCCTATTTAATAAATGGTGCTGGGAAAACTGGCTAGCCATATGTAGAAAGCTGCAACTGGATCCCTTCCTTACACCTTATACAAAAATTAATTCAAGATGGATTAAAGACTTATATGTTAGACCTAAAACCATTAAAATCCTACAAGAAAACCTAGGCAATACCATTCAGGACATAGGCGTGGGCAAGGACTTCATGTCTAAAACACCAAAAGCAATGGCAACAAAAGCCAAAATCGACAAATGGGATCTCATTAAAGAGCTTCTGCACAGCAAAAGAAACTATCATCAGAGTGAACAGGCAACCTACAGAATGGGAGAACATTTTTGCAACCTACTCATCTGACAAAGGGCTAATATCCAGAATCTACAATGAACTCAAACAAATTTACAAGAAAAAAACAAACAACCCCATCAAAAAGTGGGCAGAGGACATGAACAGACACTTCTCAAAAGAAGACATTTATGCAGCCAAAAAACACATGAAGAAATGCTCCTCATCACTGGCCATCAGAGAAATGCAAATCAAAACCACAGTGAGATACCATCTCACACCAGTTAGAATGGCCATCATTAAAAAATCAGGAAACAACAGGTGCTGGAGAGGATGTGGAGAAATAGGAACACTTTTACACTGTTGGTGGGACTGTAAACTAGTTCAACCATTGTGGAAGTCAGTGTGGCGATTCCTCAGGGATCTCGAACTAGAAATACCATTTGACCCAGCCATCCCATTACTGGGTATATACCCAAAGGACTATAAATCATGCTGCTATAAAGACAGATGCACACGTATGTTTATTGCGGCACTATTCACAATAGCAAAGAGTTGGAACCAACCGAAATGTCCAACAACGATAGACTGGATTAAGAAAATGTGGCACATATACACCATGGAATACTATGCAGCCATAAAAAATGATGAGTTCGTGTCCTTTGTAGGGACATGGATGAAACTGGAAAACATCATTCTCAGTAAACTATCGCAAGGACAAAAAACCAAACACCGCATGTTCTCACTCATAGGTGGGAATTGAACAATGAGAACTCATGGACACAGGAAGGGGAACATCACGCTCCGGGGACTGTTGTGGGGTGGGGGGAGGGGGGAGGGACAGCATTAGGAGATACACCTAATGCTAAATGACGAATTAATGGGTGCAGGAAATCAACATGGCACATGGATACATATGTAACAAACCTGCACATTGTGCACATGTACCCTAAAACCCTAAAGTATAATAAAAAAAAAAAAAAAAAAGATATCTTATTTCATGCTTTTTCATCTCTTTTCACATAACTTTCTGTCCTTGAGATTCCTCCCCCCTTATCTTTTATTAAACAACTTGTCTCCAATAAAACATTTGTATCACTCAAGACCGAGCTCTAATGCAACCTCTTCTTTGAAACCTTCCCTTGCACCTTTATTTAGATGTGAGTTCCCCCCTCTCTACTTGGCTAGTACCTATCTCATCTAATATGCACCCTCCTGGTATTATGATGATCTATAAAGTCATGCTAATCATTCTTCAGATAATACATTTATTGAACACAGGGATATAGTGAATGACTGGATTAGGCACAAAAACTGCAGCCAGTTCAATCATCTCTGATCTCATTCATTCAATCAGTCATTCAACAACTATTTATTATGTGCTAAGTAATGGGGAACATAAACATGGTTAATACCTTACCATCAACCCCTTGGTTGCCCTAGTCCGGTTCCTAGTCCTGTCCTTCAGGAGAGGCCCCATTGCAAGTCCATCCCAAATCACTCACATCCTTCTTGAGCCTGTTCACAGTTCACAGTTACTCTGTTCAAACAGCAACTGCACAAGCCCCAAATGCCACTGTTGAATGTCCTTTTTGTCCAGGTGGTAAGTGTTCTCTCATTTGAGATCCTTAATGTTTCTTTAAAATTCAACATTAAAAGACACCTGTCCTTTGATCAAATCTCCAAAGCCTCATTTTCAGATTCATCCTATTAAGGCTCTGGAACAAGCCTGCACCAAACCCTCCACAAATCCTGATGCACTTACTTGAGTATTATTTACTGTAACCTTCATGAATGTGCAATAAACACACAGAAGTTCCCAATGCTGAAGGCTGGAAAGACATGGCAGGATGATAAATAAGCTTTGATGATGATTTCAATGGATGGTAATTTCTTGCTTCCACAGAGACTCCACAAACACAGCTGTCAGAAGTGCATTGTGTAAATCAGATGCTAATTAAATTAAATTCCCACTGGAATTAAGGCAGCAAAGTATTTTGTCTTGTTTTCTTGCAAACTAGGCCTCTCAATCAGGACAGCTGGAGCACTGGCATTTCAGGTACATGGAGGCAACAGCTGCAGTGAAGCAAAGCAACTGCTTTCATGATTAAATTGCCATCAGTAAGAGGAAAAGAGATGCCATTTTTGACATTAGTAATGCTAAAAATTCAAACAATCTGGCAAAAGCAGAGCTGGACTAGGAAAGAAGAGGTCTGGGTTCTGATGTAAGTTTTGGCGAAATCATTTTATGACTCTAAGCTTCAGTTCCCAGCTTCTTCTCCCCTCCTTCCTCCCTTTCCTCCTTCTTTCATTTCTTCTGCTAAATATTTATTGAATGCCAACAACTGCCAGGCAATGTACTGGGTCCTGAAGACCCAAATACATAGGACATTTTTTGTCATTTCGGTATTCCTGGTCTTTTTGAAGAACCAGGGGCTGGGACTCTATGGTCTTGGCACCTTCTGAGAGTTCTATCACTCTAAATATAAACTTTTTTAAAACCAGCATTTAGATGATATTGACTTCACCCCACTTCTCTGTTGAGGGATACAGAAGATACATCCCTGACCCTGCCTTTAGTTTTTAGTCTAGTGAGAAACCAAAGCACACATGACTGGAACGACATTTGATATTCCACAGCCAGAAATAAGCGGGTGTAAGAAAATATTGCCTAAATTATGTAGAGAAGGACTGAAGCAGAAGCTTGAGTAAAGAAGTCATTCAATGAATGCTTTTTTTCGGGCGGAGAATATCACACACTGGGGCCTGTCATGGGGTGGGGGACAGGAGGAGGCATAGAATTAGGAGAAATACCTAATGTAAATGATGAGTTAATGGGTGCATCAAACCTACATGACACATGTATACCTATGTAACAAACCTGCACGTTATACACATGTACCCTAGAACTTAAAGTATAATAATAATAATAAAATCTGTATGCTCAAGTATTTAGAAGGAAATATACTGACGTCTGAAATTTACTTTCAAATGGATCAAAAATAAGATGGATGCATGGATGGATAGGAGGATGAATAGATGGATAGATACATCATAAAGCAAGTATAGTATAAAAAAATTTTTTTGAGACAGAGTCTTGCTCTGTTGCCGAGGCTGGAGTGCAGTGGTGTGATCTCAACTGGTAGTAAAATATTAATGATAGAATCAAGATGCTATGAATATAAGGGTATTCACTATCACAGTCTGTGAACTTGGCTGTATTTCTTAATAAAATTTGGGGGCGGAAAGGATACATGATGGTCCCAAATTTCTGACACCTGTTGGGTGCTCTCTTACAGAAACTGTGCATCTTTCTAAGCCCTAGTGTAAGATAGAGCACCTGGGATCCTGTGCAGCAGCAGTTCCTAATCATAGATGCACATAAGAATCTCTAGCTGAATATGGTGGCTCACGCCTGTAATCCCAGCACTTTGGGAGACTGAGGCAGGAGGATCACTTGAGCCCAGGAGTTTGCAACCAGCCGGGGCAACATAGTGAGACCTCGTCTCTACCAAAAAAAAAAAAATTTTTTTTAAATTAGTGCCCAGCTACTTGAAAGTGGGCACAGGCTGAGGTGGGAGGATCACTTGATCCCAGGAGGTGGAGGCTGCAGTGAGCTGTGATGATTGCACCACTGCACTCCAGCATTCCAGCCTGAGAAAGAGAACAAGAGAACTTGTCTTAAAAAAAAAAAAAAAAAAAGAATCTCTTCCAACTCACATATCACAGAGACACCCTTGGGGATCTTGATTTCAAGAGGCTTGGAATGGGAACCTGGATATTCTTGTCTGTAAAAGCACTCCTAGTAAGTTTTATATGAACCCCTGCTGTGATCTCCCACCATAAGGAATGAATTTCTATGCCCACCAAATGGGCTCTAGAATAAAAATAAAAATTAAACTCTCCAACAGTGATATTGTTAAGCACTGTCTGGGATCCCTCCTTGGTTTGTAAACAAAATGATCTAAGTGATGGTGTGACAGCCTCCTCCAGCAGGGCCATCATAGCAGCTTGGGCACATCGTTTATACCCAGCAAGTGAAAGGGCGTTAAAAGCACCACCACACTGTGGTGTATCTTTCGTCTCAGGAGCTCTAATACCAGAGGAAAGACAGTACCCAGGCTGGGGATGAAAAGAGGGTAGGAGAACTCGGGTAGGAAGTCGCTAACCAGGCTCCAGGTTTTTGGCAGCTTATTTCTACTCCCTGGCTTCTAAATGGAAGTAGGATTTGCTCAATTCCCTCTTCTTGCCTTTCATTTCTCCTTTCCCCTGCCCTCTTCTCACATCTCCTGACTCTTTTATCACTTTAAAATGCAAATACGAGGACAATACATAGCTATGTCTTTATCTGCTTTCTGCCCCTTTCCCTCCCACTCAGGCTCTGGAAGGCCGTTCTGTTCTGTACATTTGTAGTATCCATAACACCTAGCACAGGACCTATGCATATGGAATGCGCAATAATGAATTTAATTAAAAAGATAAGGTCAAGATTAGAGGTGAAAGGTGGGTGGTGTATATTTTTCACCTAATCTAAAGAGCAGATGAAAATTTTGACATTTCTCCATGGCCCTGAATGTACTACTGTAAGTCAATTCTTTGTCATCAGTAGCTATATTTTCCTATGTCACATATTTTTGAAGGTATAACAATTCAGAAGTTATCCAGTCGTGACATTTAGTGAGCTGACTTTAATTACTATGTGAAGTTGGCAGTTTTTTATACAGTCTTTCCTAGTTTCCAACATACCTGAAAAAAGCATTGTTCTGAGTTGGTATGTCTGGAGGAAGAAAGCTAAAATTGCCCGTATTACTCCAAAGGAAAAAACAATGCACTAATCTGTACATGAAACCTAATGGAGCAAGCCATTTTCAATGGTTAGACCATTACTGCTCTCCCCAGTCCACTTAAAAAGTATGTTATAATGTTTGTCTTTGCCTAGGACTCAACCTACAAAACTATTACACTCCATTTCACTGGAAGCTGCTGTAGACTGATTCCTGTGGTGAACATCTGGAAATGTGCCCCAGAGTAGGGGAAAAAAGAAAAAGAAAAAGAAAACCTTTCATTTGCCACTGTAGAAACAAAGATTAAAAAACTTAGACTGGGGAGCCATAAATTAGAGAATAAACAATAAGGTAGTGTATAAAGGGACAAAAAAGTAGATTTTAAAAAAGGTGAGCAACTTCCAAGAAACAGCCAAATAAGTGGTTTCCAAATTAGTAGATACAACTACTAACTCAGCATTTCCTATAGTGTGATCCTTAGAATACCAGTCCCACAAAATGCTCCATTAAAACACACACACACACACACACACACACACACGCACACACCACCACCACCACCAGGTCAAATAAAATTGGGAAATGCCACATATCACAATCCCATCTTGCAGATTTACAATGTTTTTTACCTCTGAGATGTCCTGCAGTAGAGAATCCTATTTCACTTTGCTTAACTCAGAGTGTCTTAAACTTTGACCACCAATTAACAGCTATTCATATCCCACAGAACTAGTGTTCTAAGGCAGTGGTTCTTGAACTCTTTGGTCTCAGGACTGCTGTATTAGCTTGGGTCCAAAAAGGAGAGAGAAACCATATGGTAATTTGAACAGGGAGTGTTTACTATAAAGAATTATTACTAAAACATGAGATTGGCTAGTAAGAAGTACAGAGAACTCTAAGGAATATAAAAATAGCAGATAGAAGCAGCATTCACTAATTTCCCTAGGACTGACACAGAGTATACAAAGGAAGAGCCCTCATAATTCAGGGCTTAGATCCAAACCTTATTGGAGAAGGCAAGGCCCTGGCTCACTGAGTGGCAGAGAAATTACTATGGTTAATGTTGGTGGAACTTGCTGGAAACTTGCTCTCTGATTGCTGGAGAATTGTCCTTTAGGGTGCTGGGAAAAGCTGTTCATGGAGAGGTGTCTCAGTGGAGGCATTCTGTTACAAAACCACCTGCGGGGAGGGATGTTGGGGACATTGCTGTCTGCTGGGTGCTGCTGGCTGCACATCAGAGGCCTGGTGCTGGAGAAGCTGCCTGTGCTGCAGGAGCAAGGTGGTAGTGAAGCCACGTGTGTGCTGCAGGAGCCTCTGGAGAGACCATGTCAGAACAGGGAAGGAAAACATCCTCCTTGGTCAATGTCTCTCTAGCTCCCTCTACTGACAAAGGTTACTGCCAACTAACAAAAGGGAAAAAAATTAAAGGGCCCAGATCCGTCTTCATAGAGCAGACAAGGAAGGGTGAATACGGAAATGAGAGGCAATTGATAATTAGCATGGCTGCAACAATTTGAAATTATATATTCATATATTACTTAGTAGCTAATGTTCACTGATCATTTTTCATGTGCCAAGCATCATGTTAACTACTTTATGTCAATTGTTTAATCCACACAAGTCTTTAAAAAGTACTATCCTACCACCATTTTACATATGACACAACCAAGGAATATAAAAATTTAACTTGTCCAATGTCATAGAGCCAGCAAGTGGCAGATCTAAGATTCAAACCCAGGCATGTGAATTCAGTCTCTCTCTCTCTCTCACCTGAGATTAGGAAGCAGTTTTGCTTTGTGCAATGCTGTCTCTGCTGTGCCTACATAAAGAAAAAATTCATAAACATTTATTGAGTGTATGGTTCAGTGTTTCTCAACCTTTATAAATCATTGTCCCCTAAGGAGCCTCTTCAGACATCTTCTCTGAATTGTCTCCCACCGTGAAATTTTAATACTGTACATATACTTTACATATTTATGTACTGTTTGTATATCTGTACTTTATACATAAAAAGAGCAAGACGTCTGCCTCCAATCCTGAAACAATTTTTGCTTCCTTGGGGGAAATATCACTCCTGTTGAATATGCTTTTAAAAAAAAAGATAGCTATACAAGTGGCATGGATTTCATGCTATGCAGGTCAGGAAAGGTATGCATGGACTAAGGTATATGAACTTGGGTGAGTCACTTCACCTCTTGGCCTCAATTTCCAGGACTAACAGGGTGTTAGTTCAAATGTCCACATGGTCCAAGTTTGTAACATAAATATGTTAATTAGGTTGGTGTAAAACTATTAAGTGGGAGAGACCATGGAAAACTAGAAACACTAAATCTGGTTAGAGCCATTTGCATTAAATTTTTAAATAACACTGTGCCTGCCAAGCAAAACACTTCTGTAGGCTGGGTTTGTCCCCAAAGGCTGCCAGTTTGAAGTCTTTGGACTAAAGCCCCATTTTAACTCCAAGATTATTTGTCTTTAATTAAGTAAATAAATGACTCACGGTACCTCTTTGTCACTATGAAAGTTGGAGAAGTCTTGTGGCTTCCAGTTTTTTCTCTTATGAACAGTATTGCCAAAACCATTCTTGTACATGTTTCGTGATGTTCATATGTAAGAATTTCTCTTGGATGGTGTCAGTTGGTCTTAGGAAGCCAACACTAACACAGAGTTAGAAGCCCAAGAGATTTCTTGGGGGTAACATCTGTGAAAGATAAGGGGCATAGGGAGTGGGAAGGCAGGGAGAACCTTCAGACAATGGTGCTAGTCTCACCTGTGAAAGGAGAGGAGCTAGGAAAGAGGTTGGGTAGGAAGAGCCTCAGATATTTCTGCAGTGCAGTTCTAAGAAAGTCTTAGCCAGCCCAACGAGAAGCTCTAGAACAAAGATTGCCTGTGGAAGAGTCCCTTTTTGGCAAAAAGCGACAGTTCTCTTGACCAGTTTTTGGCTGGGGACTGCCCAGGAAACTCGTAGCCTCAGCTTGAAAGCTGGAGCAGACTGGGCATGGTGGCTCACGTCCTGTAATCACAGCACTTTGAGAGGCCAAGGTGGACAGATTGAGGTCAAGAGTTCACAACCAGCCTGGCCAAAATGGCAAAACCCTGTCTCTACTAAAAACACACAAAAAAGTGGGCCAGGTGCAGTGGCTCACACCAGTAATCCCAGCACTTTGGAAAGCCGAGGTGGGCGGATCTCCTGAGGTCAGGAGTTCGAGACCAGCCTGACCAACATGGTGAAACCCTGTCTCTAGTAAAAATACAAAAATTAGCTGGGCTTGGTGGCGGCCACCTATAATCACAAGTACTCAGGAGGCTGAGGCAAGAGAATCACTTCAACCTGGGAGGCGGAGATTGCAGTGAGCCAAGATCACACCACTGTACTCCAGCCTGGATGACAGAGTGAGACTCTGTCTCAAAAAAAAAAAAAAAACCCACAAAATTTAGCCAGTTTTTGTGGTGGTGGGCATGGTGGTGGGTGTAGTGGCCAGTGCCTGTAGTCCCAGCTCCTCAGGAGGCTGAGGCAGGAAAATTGCTTGAACCTGGGAGGCAGAGGTTGCAGTGAGCCAAGATCATGCCACTGCACTCCAGCCTGGGTGACAGAGTGAAACCCTGTTTCAAGAAAAGAAAAGAACAAAAAAAGAAAGCTGAGGCAGATCCTAGAGTCACCCACAGCTGAAGGCTGTCAGTTAGTTGCATTCCCTGTGGCAGCATCTCTCTTAAAAGGAGTTATGAGCAGCACATCTTTGTGGCTGCCATATGGGTATATGGCTGGGAATGGATTATGTCTTTTTGGTTCTCTTACTGTTTAAAAAAACTGTATGTATTATATTGTTGAAAAACAATATAATTTTAAACAGCAACCAAGAAAACAAGCATTTAAATATTTTTTACAGGAGTACAGGAGACTGAATGTAAGGCCCTGATACCGTCCTTCTGCTCCACTCCAGCTACCAACCACCTGTCCTGAGTGGATGATCTGAGAGGGCAGCAGGCAAGTACATTCTGGAGGATATGAACAAGGCCTGGGGCTTTGCCACAGCAGGGGCATAGAAAGCCTTGAAAGAACTTTATTCCCCTCTGGATCCTACCAGATGTTGAAGATCTACAGCAACGCTCTGGGGCAGAGATTAGAGTGTGTGAACTATGGGTTTTCTTAGAGCCACAGCCTGTGTAAGTGTTCTGAGGGGCGAGCGAGGATCTTCTGGTTTCCCTGGCCCCTAGGTGGGGACCATGGAGGGAACTGAAGAAGCAGGCTGGGTCCTTCCTACTCCTGAGGCTAGCAGAGCACACCCTATAGCTGAGGAGACTGGAAGTTAAAGGGTTTCTTTCTTGACAAGGAACTGACAACTTACCAGCTGTATGTGTCTTCTTCTCTCTCTCTCTCTCTTTTCTTTCTTTCTTTTTTTTTTCTTTTTTTTTTAAATTAATTCAGAGTCTCGTTCTGTTGCCCAGGCTGGAGTGCAGTGGTGCAATCTCGGCTCACTGCAATCTCCGCCTCCTGGGCTCAAGAGATTCTCCTGCCTCAGCCTTCTGAGTAGCTGGGATTACAGGCACACGTCACCACACCTGGCTAATTTTTCTATATTAAGATGGGGGTTTCACCATGTTGGCCAGGCTGGTTTTGAACTCCTGACCTCAAGTGATCCACCTGCCTTGGCCTCCCAAAGTGCTGCGATTACAGGCATGAGCCAGTGGACCCAGCCGTGTATGTGTCTTCTTATTGCTCACCAAATGGCTGCTACTGAAAGCACGCTAAGGAAGTAGATCTGGGTCCCAAGGGTGAATAAAGCCATGTGAAGGCAAAGTTGTATAATGCTCCACTCACGAAGACTAGTAGCCAGATAGAAACAACAAGCAGAATACACAGAACAGGCAACTTCTAGGAAATAGAACTTGAACAAAAAATTACAGCAAAGTACTTTCTGGAACTAAAAAGAAGAACTCTTATATTCAAAAATTTAGTAGATAAATTGAAGGGAAAAGATACTCACTGTTGAAACGCTAATTAGTTCCCCAGAAGCTCAAATAGAAGCAGTATCTCAAAGCCCAGGGCAAAAAATATAGAGAAGGAAATGTGGTACAGAAAACAAAAACAGATGGATTGCCTGAGGCCAGAAGTTCGAGACCAGCCTGGCCAACATGGCAAAACCCCGTCTCTACTAAAAATACACAAATTAGTCGAGCGTGGTGGCTCACACCTGTCATCCCAGCTTCCTGGAAGGCTGTTACGAGAATTGCTTGAACCCGGGAGGTGGAGGTTGCAGTGAGCTGAGATTGTGCCACTGCCCTCCAGCCTGTGCAACAGAACAAGACTCTGTCTCAAAAAAAAAGAAGAAAATAAAATAATAAAAATAAAAGATTGGAATGACAAATCCAAAAGATCTTACATGTGAAAAATAGTAGTGGGAAAGAGGGATGAATGGGGGAACATATAGCATTTTTAGGATGGGAAAACTACCCTGTATGATACTATAACGGTAGATACATGTCACTATACACTTATCTAAACCCAAAGAAAGTACACCAAGAGTGTGTCCTAAAATATGGACTTTGGGTGATAATGATGTGACCGTGTAGTCTCATTGATTACAACAAATGCCCCACTCTGTAGGAGTGCACAATGCGGGAGGTTGTGCATCTGTCGGGGCAGGAGGTCTATGGGAAATTTTTGTACCTTACAACTCGATTTTGCAGTGCACATAAAACTGCTCTAAAAATAAAGTCTATTAATAAAAATAGGAGTACAAAAAAGGGTGGGTAAAGGGATAGATGGGAAAAAGACAATAATTAAAGAACAGAGGAAAATTTCCCTGACCTAAAGAAACATTTGAGGCTGCAAATTTCAAGAGTTCAATAAGTATTATATAGAACTTATGATAAAAAAGATGTGTACCTAGACATATACTGGTTAAATAAATGCCTTACAAGACATCAAATATAAACATTATTTACAAATAAAAAGAAATTAGATTGTCATTGGATTTTCATCTGTTGCACTAGAAACTAGAAGATAATAAAATAACATCCAGTTTCCTGGGAAAAAAAGAGAACTGATACCCAGGACTACTACATAGCCAGAATTCAGTGGTTTTGCCACACCTATTATTGTTAAAATATTAAAATATTGGCAGTGTACGGTGCCTCATGCCTCTAATCCCAGCACTCTGGGAGGCCAAGGCGGGCGGATCACCTGAGGCCAGGAGTTCCAGATCAGCCTGGCCAACATGGCGAAACCCTGTCTTTATTAAAAATAAAAATAAAAAAATTAGCCAGGCATGGTGGTGTGCACCTGTAGTCACAGCTACTTGGGAGGCTGAGGCAGAAGAATCGCTTCAACTCAGGAGGTGGAGGTTGCAGTGAGCCGAGATCACGCCACTGCACTCCAGCCTGGGCGACAGAGTGAGATTCCATCTCAAAAAAAAAAAAAAAAAAAAAATTAAAATATTTCCACACTGTCTATGAAATAGCTTTGTCCCTGATCATCTCCCCACCAGCCTTTTCTACTCCTACCCTGTTCTACAGGATTCGGCAACTAAGGAGTTAATGCCTGGCACACCTTTCTTATTGACTGGCCTGTCTCTGGGTTAGTATTTAAACATCTTTACTGCTTCAAAGATACCACCTGACAGGGGAATGAAAGTTATTAGATAATAAACCACTCATGTATTTCATCTGAAGAAAATATTTGAGAAAGAACTCCGGCCAAATAAGAAAAAAATCAAAACAGAGATTTCAAGAGAGAAGAAGAAAAGAGATGAAAACAATGATGAGAAATGAGCCTTACAATATGTACTAAAATTTAAATAGATAATGATAGAGTGGGATTATATAGGTAGAATTTGAATTTTTGAAATAGAAAATATTTTCTGCAAGAGAAAATTTACTAAAAAGTTAAAATTACACGTGCCAAATTATCTCAGCAAAACCTAGGGATAGAGGAAAGAGAAAGAAGGGAAGTAAACCAACTCTTGGGTCTCATCTTATTTTGGGGCAGGGGAACAGATATGGACAATGGGCATAACATTCTAAGGGTTTCATATTCTTAGGGAGGGAGACCAGTGGTAAGTAGAGCACCTGGGTGGGGGCAGGTGGCATCTTTTTTGATGAAATAGTCAAGAAATATATTTGATTACAAATGTCAGAGAAGAGAAGATAGCTATCAGAAATGGGAAAATATGGTAAAAATTTCAAACTAACAAGGTGAAAAGGCTGGGTGCAGTGGTTCATGCCTGTAATCCCAGTACTTTGGGTGGCCAAGGCAAGCAGATTGCTTGAGCCCAGGATTTTGAGACCAGCCTGGGCAACATGGCAAAACCCAGTTTCTACAAAAAATACAAAAATTAGCCAGGTGTGGTAGTACATGCCTATAGTCCCAGCAACTCGGGAGGCTGAGGTGGAAGGATCGCTTGAGCCCAGGAGGTTGAGGTTGCAGTGAGCCATGATTGTGCCATTGCACTCCAGCCTGGATGACAGAGTGAGACCCTGTCTCCCAAAAAACCAAAACTAAAACAAAACAAAAACAAAAAAACCCACAAGAATTATATAGGAATTTTGTTACACCACCAAAAACAATGAAAAGGGAAAAGAAAAACCACAAATCAAAGTACCTAATAAAAATAAAGATGGAAGTGATTAAAAGAAGCACATCAGTTATTTTACTATGTATGAAGAGGATAATTTTATCCATTTGAGACATAGAAACTTTTTGATACAGTAAAAACCAAAAATAAGTATATTTGATTATAAATGTCAGATATATCAACAAATCACTCTTAAGGTGACAAAGATTAACAATAAAAGGATGGACAAATAACACTAGACAAAATGCAAGCAAAAAGAAATCAGGAATGGCAACTAGGTGGAATGTAAGTTTAGAAGCTTGAAACAGGATAAAGAAGAATATTATATAACGATAAAAGACACAATCTACAAAGAAGATGTGTAATAATTACGTATATACTAAACAGCTTTGCATTATATATGAAGCCAAAAGTAATTAAAATATGAAACCTTGATAAAAAATATACAATTACTCTGAGAGATTTTAACTCATGTGTTTCAGGTCAATAGATACAGTAGCAAAAAATGTAAGACACATAAAGACTGAATAATGCAAAAGTCCAAAGTTTTATGTCCCATAAGCAGAGAACTATTTTATTGTTTGTGAAGCATTTTCCAAAGTTGGTATTATCTTGACCATAATGGTTGTTAATAAAAATTTTTAAGTAGATATTTTTTCAGGCAAAATTCTTTAATCAAATACCAATTACATTAAATATAAATAAAGGATGGTAATTGTCTTTTTTTCTACTTGAAAATTAAGAAGTGTCCTTCTAAATAAATCCTGGATCAAAAAAGAACCAATAAAAAACTATGCTTTTAGTTAGGAAGACAATATAATCTTCCAAATATTAATAGGCATATACAATATATTTCAATGAGATTCACTTTTCTATTCTTTTTTCTTCAGAGATGGGGTCATGTTATGTTAGCCAGGTTAGTCTTGAGCTCCTGGCCTCAAGCAATCCTCCTGCCTCAGCCTCCTCCCAAAGTGCGAGGATTCCAGGCAACAGCCACTGCACCTGGCCACTACTGTATTCTTTAATGAGATAAAATGATCTTAAAGCTTTTTATAGAAGACTAAATGTTAAAGACTTTTTAAAAATTGTGAAAAAGAAGAATACTGAGACATACTTCCCTTTCCAGATATTAAAACATATTTTAAGATCTAGGTACGAAAATTTTATGGTAGTTGCTCATTATCATAATGATTGACCCTCTTTATCCCTAGTAATATTTCTCACTTGGATGTCTACTTTGTCTATATTAATATAGCCATTCTAGCTTTCTTTCGATTAGGGTTTGCATAAGATGACTTTTTTCACTATTTTACCTTTAGCTCACATGTGTCTATATTTAAAGTGGGTTTCTTGTGGACGACATATAGCTGGGTCTTACTTTTCAACCAGTCTGACAATGTTTGCCTTTCAGTTGGGGTGTATAGACCATTTACATTTAACATACTTGTTAATATGGTTGGGGTTCTATGTGGTTTTTTTTATGTGTTTTATCTACGTTTTTTGTTCTCTTTTTCCTCTTACCCTTCCTTCTATTGGATTAAGTATGACTTTATCTCCTTTATTGGCCTATTAGATACAACTGTTTGTTCTTAGTGTTAATTTACTGGTTGCCTTATAGTGTACATCTTTAACATATCACAGTCTACATTCAAGTGATATTATACCACTTCACATGTGATATAAGAAGCTTACTTCTATCAACAATACATCAAAGAGAATAGTTTTTATCTATTATTGCCTCTAGGTCTATCTTGGTTAAAAAGTTCTTTTCAAACCCAAGCTTTCACATGTATTCTCTTAAAATTTTCCTATAGTTTTTGTTTACATACAGATTTTAAGTTTTTCTGGAAATTGATTTTTGTATATGGTGTGAAACAAGGGTCTAACTTTATTTTCCTCCAGGCCAGTTGTGTCCTAACCAATATAAAATAAACCATTGTTTTCCCATTGACCTCAAATAGCGCTTTTGGCATACAGTCAGATGTTGCTTAACAGTGAGGGTATGTTCTGAGAAATGCATCATTAGGTGATTTTGTCATTGTGCAAACATCACAGAGTGTACTTACACAAACCTAAATTGTATAGCCTACTACACACCTAGGGCATGGACAATAGAAAAAGTATTCTTCCATTGTCTCCTTCTTGGCCTTTATATTAACCTTATGATATTGGTATCGTAATAGGCAAAAAGAAAAGTAGAAGAGAAAAAAACGTCCAGAAATAGATGTCAGTATATATATATGATAACTGAATATATAGTCAGGCACTATATAACTACATTTTGGTCAACAATGGACTGCATATATGACAGTGGTCCCATAAGATTAGAGTACCATATTTTTGCCATATCTTTCCTATGTTTATATACACAAATACTTACCGCAGTGTTACAATTGCCTACAATATCATTACAGTAACATGCTGTACAGGTTTGTAGCCTAGGAGCAATGGGCTATACCATATAGCCTAGATGTGCGGTAGGCTCTATCGTCTATGTTTATGTAAGGGCACTCTATGATGTTTACTCAAAGGCAAAATCACCTAATGATGCATTTTTCAGAATGTATTCCCATTGTTAAGTAATGCATGGCTGTATGCCAAAAGTGCTATTTCAAGTTAATGGAAAAACAATGGTTTATTTTAAATTGGTTATGACACAACTGGCCTAGAGGAGAATAAAATTGGGATCCCTGCTTCACACCATATACAAAAATAAATTTCCAGAAAAACTTAAACTCTATATGTAAACAAAAGCTATAGAACAATTTTAAAAGAATCTATGTGTAAGCTAGGGTTTGGAGAGAGAAACCTTTTTAATCAAGACAAGAGCCTAGAGGCAATAAAATATAAAATAAATATATTTGATAACATAAAATATAAAATGTTATATGGCAAAATAAAAACAAAATCACAAGTCAAAAAGATTGATAAAAAGTATGTGCCACAAAAATAACTCACACATAAAATGAATACGCATATCAGTCAGAAGGCTCTTACAAATTGACTATCAACAGAATACAGAAATAGAGACAAATAAATATAAAAAGTCAATTTATAGAAGAGAAATGCAAATGGTCAATAAACCAATAAAAATATTTTCTAATGTGGAGAAAATGCAAATTAAAGTAACAATGAGATATCTCAACTTATCTACCAAATTAGCAATAAAAACTTACTATTGATGAAAATGTGAAAAAAAACCTATTCTGTGCATATATTGCCAGGGGAAATTTGGATTGTTACAGCTTTTATGGAAAGCAATCCAGATATATATTTTAAATTTTACAATTTTACATACTCTGATGGAGAAATCCTTCTGGAAATCTATCTGCTACATGTGAAATTCCAATATGTAAAAATATACATGCAAAGATGTTTACCACAGCATTGTTTGTTGTGGCAAAAAATTAGATACTGAGTAAATGCCTTCCAATATGATGGAAGAAACTGTGATACAATTAGGCCATGGAATACAAGTTAATTATTGAAAAGAATGTGTTGCAGTGGGGCATGATGGCTCACTCCTGTAATCCCAGCACTTTGGGAGGCCAAGGCAGTAGGATTGCTTGAGCCCAGGAGTTTGAGACCATCCTGGACCTCATAAGGAGACCCTGTAACTACAAAAAATTTAAAAATTAGCCAGGTGTGGTGGCTCAGGAGGCTAAGATAGGAGGATTGCTTGAGCCTAGGAGGTCAAGGCTGCAGTGAGCCGTGATTGCACCACTGCACTCCAGCCTGGGTGACAGGGAAAACCCGTCTCAAAAAAAAAAAAAAGAATGAGTTGGATGTATAACGTTGAGGGAAATTCCATAATGTATCAAGTGAAAAAAAAAAGTAAAAAAAACTAGACACAAAGCAATACGTATAATATGATCCCATTTTTGTAAAATACACATGAATTAGAAAAGAAAAGCTTATTATATATAGTTTATATGTGATTTTATGAATACAAATGAAGCATGAAAGAATAGATAACAGATTGTAAATTTTGGCAGAGGAGAGGAGTGAAAGGAAACAAACAAAAGGAGACTAAAGAATTTCCCTGTTCTTTTATAATTATTATTATTATTATTTACCATGTGATTACTGATTTTTTTTTAACAGAGTCTCACTGTGTCGCCCAGGCTGGAGTGCAGTGGTGCTATCTTGGCTCACTGCAACCTCCTCCTCCCGGATTCAAGCGATTCTTGTGCCTCAGCCTCCTGAGTAGCTGGGACTACAGGTGTATGCCACCATGCCCGGCTAATTTTTGTATTTTTAGTAGAGACAGGGTTACACCATGTTGACCAGACTGGTCTCAAACTCCTGACCTCCAGTGATCCACCCACCTCAGACTCCCAAACTGCTGGGATTACAGGTGTGAGCCACCACACCAGGCTATGATTTTCTATTTAGTAGGAACAATAAAAAATATATGAGGATACTAATTTAAATACTGAGATATAGTTCTAAAATAAATTATGATTTTTCTTTTTTCTTTTATTTTAAAATATTTAATTGACAAATATTGTATATACTCAAGGTGTACAATGTGATGAGGCATATGCATATACACTGTGATATGCACAATCAAATTAATCCATCTATTATCACCTATGCTATACATTAGATCCCCAGAACTTTAGCAGCTTAAAACTGAAAGTTTGTACTCTTTGACCATCATCTCCCCATTTTCTCCACTCCAAACTCCTAGCAACCACCATTCTACTTTCTGCCCCTGAGTTCAACTTTTTGAGATTCCACATACAAGTGAGATCATACAGTATTTGTCTTTCTGTGTCCAGCTTATTTCACTTAGAATACTATCCTTTAGGTTTATCAATGTTGTCACAAATGACAGGATTTTTTTCTTTTTTATGGCTGAATAATCTTTCATGGTATCTAACACATTTTATTTACTCATTCACCTGTCAATGGGCACTTAGGTTGTTCCCATATCTTGGCCATTGTGAATAATGCTGCAATGAATATGGGGATATAGATATCTCTTCAAGATACTGATTCCATTTCATTTGGATGTATACCCAAAGGTGGGATTTCTTGATCATATGGTAGTTCTATTTTTAATTTTTTGAGGAACCTCCATACTGTTTTCCATAATAGTTGTACCAGCTGGTATTCCCACCAACAGTATACAAGGTTCCCTTTTCTTCATGCCCTTGTCAACACTTGTTATCCTTTTTCTTTTTGATAATAGCCATCCTAAGAGATGTGAGGTGATATCTCATTGTGGTTTTAATTAGCATTCTTTGGTGATTAGTGATTTTGAGCACCTCTTTATATATCTGTTGGCAATCTGTATGTCATCTTTGGAAAACTGCCTATTTAGGTCTTTTGCCCATTTTTTGATTGGATTACTTGTTTTTTTGCTATGGAGTTTGTTGTACATTTTGATATTAACCCTTTATCAGATATATAGTTTGCATATGTTTTCTCCCATTTCACAGATTGCATTTTCATTGTGTTGATTGTTTCATTTGCTGTTCAGTAGCTTTTCAGTTTGATATAGTCCCATATGTTTATTTTTGCTTTTGTCGCTTGTGCTTTTGTTGACGTATCCGAAACAGTCAGTAAACAATTAACAAAATGGCAACAGTATGTCCTTACTTATTAATAATTACTCTAAATATAAATGGATTACATTTGCTAATCAAAAGACACAGAGAGGCTGAATGGATTAATAAACAAGATCCAATAATATGCTGACTACAAGAGATTCATCTTAGTCCCAAGGGCACACAGACTGAAAGTGTAGGGGTGGAAAGAGATACTCCATGCAAACGGAAACCAAAAGAGAGCAGGGGTAGCTATATTTATATTAAACAAACTAGACTTTTAGTCAAAATCTGTCACAAGAGGCCAGGCGCTGTGGCTCATGCCTTGAATGCTAGCACTTTGGGAGGTTTAGGTGAGTGGTTCACTTGAGCGCACAAGTTCAAGACCAGCCTGAGCAACATGGCGAAACTCCATCTCTACAAAAAATACAAAAATTAGCCAGGCATGTTGGTGTGTGCCTGTAGTCCCAGCTACTTGAGAGGCCGAGGTAGGAGGATGGCTTAAGCCCAGGAAGCAGAGGTTGCAGTGAACCAAGATTATGCCACTGCACTCCAGCCTGGGCAACAGAGCCACATGTTATCTTGAAAAAAACAAACAAATAAAAAATAAACAAAATCTGTCACAAAAGACAAAGAAGATGACAATATGATGATAAGAGGTCAATTCATCAGGAGGGTATAACAATTGTAAATACATATGCACCTAACATTGGAGCACGTAAATATGTAAAGCAAATATTAACAGAACTAGAAAGAGAAACAGACAGCAATGCAATAATAATAAGGGACTTCAATACCCCACATTCAACAATGGATAGATCATCTAGAGAGAAGATTAGTAATGAAATAGCAGATGTGAATAAAACTATAGACAAATCAACCTACGAAACATAGACAGAACAATCCATTCAACAGAAGCAAACACACATTCTTCTCAAGAGCACACAGTACCTACTCCAGCATAGATCACACGTTGGGCCACAAAACCAGTCTTAAATCTAAGAAGATTGAAATCATATCAAGTATCTTTTCTGATCAAAATGTTACAAAACTAAAAATTGACAATAGGAAGAATTTTAGAAAATTCACAAATACATAAAATTAAACAACATACTCCTGAACAACCAATGGATCAAATAAGAAATCAAAAGAAACTCAAAAAGTGTCTTGAAACAAATGAAAATTGAACACAACATACCAAAACTTATGGGATGCGGCAAAAGTGGTGCTAAGAGGAAAGTCTATGGTGATAAATGCCTACATTAAGGAAAAAGACAGACACCAAGTAAATAACCTAAATTCACACCTCAAGGAACTAGAAAAACAAACCAAGCCCAAGTCAGCAGAAGGAAGGAAATAAATATTAGAGCAGAAATAAATGAAATAGTCCAGGCACGGTGGCTCATACCTGTAATCTCAGCACTTTAGGAGGCCGAGACAGGCGGATCACCTGAGGTCGGGAATTCAAGACCAGCCTGGCCAACATGGTGAAACCCCATCTCTACTATAAATACAAAAATTAGCCAGCAGTGGTGGCATGCGCCTGTAGTCCCATCTACTTGGGAGGCTGAGGCATGAGAATCGCTTGAACCCAGGAGGTAGAGATTGCAGTGAGCTGAGATCATACCACTGCACTTCCACCCTGGGTGACGGAGTGAAACTCCTACAAAAAAAAAAAAAAAAAAAAAGAAATAAATAAAATAGAGATTAGAAAGACAATACAAATTATCAGTGAAACTAAGAGTTGGTTTTTTAAAAAGATGGAAAAAAAATTGGCAAATCTTTAGCTAGACTAACCAAGAAAAAAAATACTGAAATAAATGTAATTATCAATGAAAGACAAGGCATTATAACTGAAACCACAAAAATATGAAGGATCATAGGAGACTACTATGAACAATTATACATCAACAAATTAGATAACTTAGAAAAAATGAACAAATTCCCAAAAATACACAGTCTACCAAGACTGAATCATAAAGAAATGGAAAATCTGAACTGACCAATAATGAGTAAGGAGATTGAATCGCAAAATCTCCCAACAAGGAAAAGCCTAGGACCAGATGGTTTCATGGTGGCAATCTATCAAACGCTTAAATAATTCATGCCAATCTTTCTCATATTCTTCCAAAAAAACTGAGGAAGAGGGAACACTTTCTCATTTTTCTGAAAGAGAATAGCTTGAGTGCCTTTAAGCACAGTCACAGAAGCCTCCACAGATGTTTGACTTAGATGAATGTGTGCACACATGCTTACTCTGTGTCAGGTATCACTTAGGTGAACGTTGATGGTTACAGTGATTTTGACCATTACACAGTTTTTAATTTTTTTGTTTTATAACATTTATAATTATAATGAGTCATTCAAGAGAGAAATACTAAGGAACATGATGGGGAAATATATCAAAATACTGCAACATATAAAAATGATTTAATTCTACAAGGTTTTTTGAAGCAAGTGACCAAAACTCAGTCTGACTTGGATAACTCGATGATCACAGCTCTGGGAGTGATGAGCAGAGACGGTGACAATGCCCAATGGAGAGCAGAATCTTATCTATCCAAAGCATGGTGGAGACCAGCAGTAAGAGTTTCCAGTTCCCTGGAACTGGGATTGGCAAAACAAAGTGGGACAGGAGTCTCTTGCCACAGAGTTTCTTGTTTTCCTTGGGGCCCTCAGTGGTGGGGTTAGGTGGAGTAGGGAAGAGATGGTGAAATCTTGGAAACCTAGTGGAGGTGGACTAAGCAATCTGGGGTCCTGCTGGAATATGCTTAGCAATTTCTCATCTAATTGTGTTGCTGAAGTACTCACAGGGTTGGTGTCAGGAAAGAATAGGGCATGAGTCTTTGATGCCATTTTGCCTTCTTAGAGGTCTCATGATTGTCTTTCCAAGGTATCAAAAATAAGAGGTTTCAGTGTCCAAATGCCCCATCTGGTGAAGGCTGTTCTTGGGCAGCATTCTCCATATGTCTCCAGAAGGAAGGGAGACAAGGCAGTAAATTTTAGTGTTATTGGCTAGATGCTAATTTCCAGTGCATCTGTGCAGAATTAAATTGGACTTGGGAATCATAATTCCTTCCTCTCTCTGAAAAGTAAAGAAAGACTTTGTCTTTTGGCTGATAAGCCAACAGATCCTTTTTCATATTTTAAATCTCGGTTCTAGGATCTTTGATTGTGTGAATAAAAAAAAAAATAGAACAAAACTACTGCCTGTGGTAGTATCTAACACTGACAATGCAGAGGAGAGGCTAAGAAACAAGCTCTAAAAGTAAAGCAGACTATCAGGATTTGTGCTCTGAACATCAAATAGGAAATGCTATTACTGCAGACACTGATTGGAAATGCTATTACTGCAGACACTGATTGGCATTTGTTAAGTGCCTATCATGTGCCAGGCAGAATGCACAGTACTGAGAACTTTCTTTGTTGAATTATCAGACATTAGCTCTTTGTCCAAACCTCTGTGGAGTGAAGAACCTACAATTGTCCTATTCTTTTCCATTTCAGTGTTTTATTTCTCCATCGGAAAGATGTGTCTGAAAAGGTTGTCCTATTTCAGAGTTCCTCATCCTCAAGGTCAGAACCAAAACGTTTTGAAATTGATTAAATAAGTCTCAAACATCAATTTTAAAAAAATGAAGTGGAGTAAAAAAGAAAGTATCAGAAAGCAGGTAGTAAAATAGTTCCATGAAATTTTTGTTTTGATTTTATAGATGTGTGTGTGTACTGGGTCTCTGTGGAAATGTATTTCTTTCTCTGGGTAAAGGTTAAAAAGTTTGAAGAGCACTGACTGATCGATTTCACTGCACTGAAATGTACAATGGTTTACATCCAGTGGAAATATGGAGAGTGAATTATGTGTGATAACATCTCCTTAGAAAAACGGGTCATGCTCTGTTTCTTTAGGAATATTGCCAAACATGCTTAGCGAACAAATAGATGGTAAAAGATAAGTAGACTGAGAGATTTCTGATCAGATTGAATTTTCCAGAAAAACCACTTCCCTGAAGATTGCATATCATGTGCCACTTGTTGAAGCTCAGAGCAAACTGTTCAAGCATACAGCTTTCCTTTACTAATTATACCTATTCTCATGTCATTTATTGCATTCACTAGTTATAAGTCATTTTTTTCTTCTCTCAAAAGAACCCCTTGCTATATTTCTTAAGTCCGTATGCAATCACCTAAAAACACACTTTATAAATCTCTGGAGTGAGGAATATAGTGGGAACAGATGATACAGTTGTGCTTGAATTATTTAAAGCAGCATAGATCATGAGTGCCTAAAATGATTGGTAGTTTAGTATATGTGCTGCCGAAGCGAGCACAATGAATGGTAGTTTAAACATTAGATGTGTTAGATACTACCACAGGCAATTGGTAGTTTAAAACCAAAATCCCAAGAAACATATAACGTAAACAATGATACATTCTTTGTATTTTATGTGTGGTGTTTTAAAAATGATTGCTGACTAGGTTGTTTGTGTAAATCCTTTGCCAACACAAAAAGCAACAGAATCTTGCAGAGCATGCAAAACAATTTCTTAGTCTTTTAGCATATGTGTTTTGATTTTGAGGAAGAAAAGAAATAGTATTTTTGCAGCTTCGAAACAGATCTTCAAGATCTTATGTACTATGGAAGCTCCAAAGTGCTGAAGTGAGCCTGCTGTCAATAAACTGGATTGAAGATCTTGCACTGCCATCATCTCAGAGAAACGGACAGGAAACTTGAGGGCTGAGAACTGAATTGTGCCAGATACTTGACAGTCTTCTCTTCTTCCCCCAATTTTTTATTTTCAAAAATATCAAACCTACACAAAAGTTGAAAGAATAGCACATACAGCTATTCTAGCACACACAGCTATTCTAGCACACACATCTATAGAGGTGCCTTCTATTTCAGTTAACCAATTGTTAACATTTTGTCAAATTTGCTTTCATATATATATGTATATATGTGTGTATGTATATAGATATATTAATAGATATATGTGTGTATGTGTGGATATATATGGGAGGGTATGTGTGTGTAAGTTGCAGATATCATGACAATTTTCCCCTAAATATTTCAGCAACTATCTCCTAAGAATAAAGGTAATCTTCCACATCACCATAATATTTAACATTGATTCAGTAATGTCTTCTCATGCAGAGCCTAATCTAAATTTCCCTATTGTTTCAGCACCTGGTATTCTTGGTCCTGTGCCAAGACTGCATTCCTCAGCTCTTCCAATTCCTAGAATGAACAATTCCCTTAAATCTGCAATATATCTTCCTTACCCTATGCAGGGGACTGTTTCCTAGCCAAGCCTATACATTAATATTCTACCCCCTAACCCCCCACCAGCATTGAGGGATGGAAGGAACATGACTGACATAACAGACAGAGGCGATTGCCAGTCCAGAAGTCCTCATGTGGAAAGCAATGTTCTTCCTTTAACCCTGAGCAGATGAGCCAGGAATCTTCAAGCTGTAGGACATTGGTTCCAAACTTGCTCCTACATAAAAGATCTACTGTGTTGGAGGGACATTTGCACTTAATGCCAAGGCCACCTCCACTCTACCTACCATGGCATGCAAGGCCCTTCATGAGCTGGCTTCTGTTTATCTCTCCAACCTTATCCCCTCCTTAAAACCTACTCTCCAGCCTCCCTTAACAAATGAAGTTCTCTTTGACCTCTAGGCTGTCGCTCATGTTTCTTCTGCCCAGATGACGATTTCTACCCTTTCACTCCCAGGATCCCCCATGACGAATTCTCTGAGCACCTCTGGCCTCCGAAGCCTAAGCTGCTTCTCCCCTGGCTCCCATCACTCATCCCTTCTCCTTTCTACACTGACACAATCTATTGTAATTGCCCGTTTATTTGTCTGTAGCCCAGATGGTAGAGACCATGTGGGTAGAGCTATGTCTCCTCAGTCCCTGGCACAGCACCAGCCCATAGTAGGTGCTCAAGCAGTATTTATCGAATGGACATCTACATGGTGCGTGAACTCCTGTTGTTGAGGAATTGGGCCCCTCGTAGTTTATGCATTCCTTAACACCCTGTTTCATGTGAGGTGCTCAGTGGCTGTGTACTACTTGGTGGAATATCCACCCTCCAGGAGTTATGCTCTCAATAGGGAGGCAAGTCTAAAATGCACAAAAGGCCAAATAGTAGTACAAAAAACTGGGTAAGAGATGGCCAACACACCTGCATCCACAGGTCTGACTGTGCATCGGAATCATCCAAGGAGACTTGCTAAAAATACAAATTCCTGGTCTCCCTAAGAGTTTTCATCAAGAGGGTCCAGGGATCTCTTGATGTAAGTGACTCAGGGAATTCTGATGCACGTGGACCAAGGACTAAACTTTAGGAACCATTGGCAATTAGGGAAAAACTTCATCAGATGGAGTGATCATAGGGCCCTTCCACCAGACTCTTCGGTGCCTCTGTGTGAATGAGAAAAAGGCACCCCATCGGAAGGGCCCACCTGTGGGCACATGGCCTGGTGTGTGGAGGCCAGGTGTGCTCTGCTTGCCGTCCTCATCTGGACGCCCTTGTAGAGGGTATGATGCTTTGATATTAATCATGGCTTTGTCCTGGATGCCCCTGAAACAGTATCTAAGCACTTTTTTCACGTTCCTTCAAAGTCCTCTGTAGCTGCATATAAGGAGATAAACAATAGTCATTATAATGTATGTTATACGTATAATGTTCCACGTTGGCTGGTCAAGTGAATCCCAATAAACATAGAAACCACACAAAACAAATGACTTAAATACTGTTATTTGCCTCACGCCTCCCACTTCAAGGCAGCCAAACCCCGGGCTGTGGCCCCACAGCTGAGGGAGGTTATTCCAGATGTGAGATCCTCCAGTGAGCTTTGTGAACAGCATATGTTTGTAGCACTGAAAAAGGAATGTCTGACTGTACTGATACGGACTCCTACAAAACCCGAAGAGTCAAACACTGGGTCACAGGGTAACCAACTAGCCATTTTCCAAAGAGATGAATCCTGGTAGTGCAAAGCTCCCTAAATAATCCCTAGAAGTTCAAGCCCATCAACATGTATTGGGTACTATAATATACAAGGCACTCTGCTCAGTGCCAGTGGTGGGAGTGTGAAGATGAAGAAGGCATGATGCCTGCCCTCGAGGAGACAAAAATATAGTAAACAGAAACTCCATCTAAGTAAGATGATGTTGTAACACCTCTAAAAATGGTTCAGACACAGTGCTATTGGTGAACGGAAAAATGAAGATTTTATTCCACATAGAAGGACTGGCAAAGGCTTAATGGAGCAGGTGGAATGTTCCCAGTGTTGAAAAGTAGATAGGGTTTTGACAAATAGATAGCACTGGAAAAACATATTAAGGCTGCTGGAATCTTGGCAGTCAAACTAATTAGCTATGTGACTATAGGAAAGTCACTTAACCTCTCCGAGTTTTAATTCTCTTATGACTAAAATTAGGAAAATGATGACACAAGGTGCTATCGTCTGAATGTTTCTGTCGCCTGATAAATTTGTATGTTGAAATCCCAATCCCCAAGCTGATAATATTAGGAGGTGGAGCTTTTGGGGAGGTGATGAGTCACTGGGGCAGAGCCCTCATGAATGGGATTAATGCCCTTACAATAGAAGCCCAAGGAAGCTTCCTTGCCCCTTTCATCATGACACAGTCAGGAGGTGCTGTATTGTGAACCAGAAAGCAGGTCCTCACCAGACCCCAAATCTACTGGCACCTGGATCTTGGACTTCTAGTCTCTGGAACTGCAAGAAATAAATTTCTGTTTACAAGCCACCAAGTTTATGGTATTTGTTATAATAGACCGAACAGACTAAGACACAAGGTTGCTCTGAGTAAAAAATGAAATGACATGCATGAGAGCACTAACCGCAGTGTCCAGCACCTAACAAGGTGCACCCAGTCATCTGTTCTGCTGTTCCTATGTAAGAGGAGGAAACAGAGTGAGCAGGCTGAAGACTTTGTGGGGAGAATGGGAAGAGGTCTCATTGGAGCAGAAGGTAGGGTGAAGGAAGAGCATGGCTGGAAAGCTGGTCTGGGGCCAAATGGGAGTGGCCCAGTGCATGAGAAGCCCTCAGAGGATATGCTGAAGGGCCTGTCCTTGATTTGTCACATAATAGTGGACACAGCTATCTGAATCCAATCAGAATACTGTTAATTATTCCTCAAATTCAGTTATAATGCAATCTGAATACTCTATAACTAAATATTAATTTGTAAAGTTTACCTCCCACAAAATTAATCTCCAACAAAGACCAACCACAGCTGTTATTTTAAGAGCAGCAACTTAATACAACTAACTGTTAAATAGGTATTAAAGAACTAAAAATAACTAAGGTATCAGAAAGGAAGCAGCTTCAGGGAGAAGCTTTGTTCCCTAGGGCTTAGGAAACTATAGAAGAATACGGACTTATTAAAACTTGGAAGTATGGAGCAGTATGGCAGTTTCTAAAAAAGAAAAAAATAGAATTACCTAGGATGTAGCAATTCCACTGCTAGATATATATTCCAAAGAATTGTAAGCAGGGACTCAGAGATATGTGTACACACATAGTATTCTCACACTGCTATGAAGAACTACCTGAGACTGGGTAATTTATGAAGAAAAGAGGTTTGATTGACTCACAGTTCCGCATGGCTGTGGAGGCCTCAGGAAACTTGCAATCATGGCGGAAGGCAAAAGGGAACCAAGACAGGTCTTCACATGGTGGTAGGAGAGAGAGAGAGAGAAGGGGAAAGTGCCATACTTTTAAACCATTTTGTGTTTTAAAATTTTTTGATTTTGTGAGAACACACTCACTATGATGAGAACAGCAAGGGGGAAATCCACACCCATGATCCAATCACCTCCCACCAGGCCCCTCTCCTGACAAGCGAATATTTCAATTCAACATGAGATTTGGGTGGGGACACAGAGCCAAACTATGTCACCCATGTTCGTAGAGGCACTATTCACAAGAGCCAAAAGATGGAAGTAACCCAGGTGTCCATCAATGAATGCATGGATAAACAAAATGTTTTAATTACCTACAATGAAATATTGTTCAACTCCAAAAACAGAGTAAATTCTGACACATGCTATAATGTGGATGAAGCTTGAGGATATTATGCTAAGTGAAATAAGCCAGTCACAAATATACAAATATTGTATGATTCAACTTATGTGAGGTACTTAGAGTAGTCAAAATCATAGAAACAGAAAACAGAAATGGTGGTTGCCAGGGGCCTGTGGGAGTGATATGGTTTGGCTCTGTGTCCCCACCCAAATCTCATTTCTAACTGTAATCCCCATGTGTGGAGGAGGGACCTGGTGGGAGGTGATTGGATTATGAGGGCAGTCTCCCCCATGCTGTTCTTGTGATAGTGAGTGAGTTATCACAAGATCTGATGGTTTTATAAGTGGCGTTTTCCCCTGCTCTTTTCTTGCCTGCTGCCGTGTAAGGCATGCCTCCTTCCTCCTCCACCACGATTGTAAGTTTCCTGAAGCCTCCTCCGCCATGCAGAACTGTAGGTAAATTAAACCTTTTTTCTTTATAAATTACCCAGTCTCAAGCAGTTCTTTACAGCAGTGGACTAATATGGGGGGAAGAGGAAATGGGAAATAATTACTTAATGGGTATAGAGTTTCAGTTTTGCAAGATGAAAAGAGTTCTGGATATTGGCTGCACAATAATGTGGATGTACTTAACACCACTGAACTGCACACTAAAAATGGTTAAGGTGGTAAGTTTCATGTTACATGTTTACCAATATTTAAACGAAACAAAAACACTAGTAAGTTTGGAAGAAGAAACTTGCAGAGCTAAAGCTCAGACCTTGGAGTGTTGGTGTCTCTGAGCTCAGAGGAAAGGCCCTGTGGGGCTGGGACCTGGACCCCCGGGCATGGTGGGGATGGACTGGCTGCTACTGGTGTCTTTGAAGGAGGCATGATGATCAGGCTACCTCTATAAGTGTTGGAAAAACTGCCAACTGGAACCAAGTGCTGGTACTGGGACTAAATGAATTGCTGCTGCCTGGTGAAGAAGAATTACTAGCGTGAGACTGACAGGAAGCAGAAAGAAATTCCTTCTTTCTTCTCCAGCCTTGCAGTCTCCCTCTACCAACCTCTCTTGGCAGAGTCTAGCTTGGAGCCAGCTGGCAAACAGAAAAGTGGTTTGCAAAGTCCTGATCCCAGCAGCACCAAGCTGAGTATAGAAGAAGGGTTTGAAAATGAGACAATGGCTGACACAGTGGGCCACTGAACATTTAATTTATGAACAAGGAAATGGCATAATCAGAGTGTTAGAATGCTAACTCTGGTGGCAATGTGAGAAGTAATTGAAAAAAGGGAGACTTAGGAGACTACCAAATCTATCCAGGAAAGATGCAGTGAGAGTCCAGCCTTGGGTTTGCTCCAATTCTGATATCAAACTTTCTATCCTGTTCCTGAATCCTGAGTCATTTTACCCATGTTATCCTTAGTTCTTGTAAGTAGATCCCCTTCCAATTTCTGTTGCTGTGCCTGACTTTTTAGCGTACCCAAGACTGCCCATTCACAAGTTAAGGACAGCTGAGAACTCTAGACTGGACAGCCTGCCTGGGTCCCCTAATATGACCTGCTTTAAATAGCAGCATATTCCAGGAAACTCTTCAGACATCCTGCTATTCCTCTGAAATCTCTGAAGCTAACTGCTTACCTAGTCCTACTATGTGCCATACCTAAGTATTAGGGTTTCAGAGATGAACGGTATTCTATACTCAAGAGGCCGGGCATGGTGGCTCATGCCTGTAATCCTAGCACTTTGGGAGGCCAAGGCAGGAGGACAATTTGAGCTCAGGAGTTAGAGGCCAGCCTGGCCAACACAGGGAGACCTCATCTCTAAAAAAAAGGAAAAAGTATTCTATACTCAAGGAAACTGAAATTTAGGGAAAAAGGCATAAAATGTAAGTAAATAAATAGTTAGAATATGATGATAGAAAAATAATTGCTAGTATTTATTATAAGATAGGAATTTTTAAGTGCTTGAGATATAAACTCATTTAAACCTCATAACAAACCTAGGAGGTAGCTTCTGTTATTACTCCCATTTTATAGGTGGCGAAACTGAGACACAGAAGATTAAGTGATTTGTTCAAGGTCAGGCAGTAAGGAAGTATTGGAACTGGCATTCAAGTCCCAGAGCAGTCAGCCTCTGCAGTTCAGGATTCAGGGACTGAGAGTAGGAAAATTTAAAAAGTTGCTGAGGTTCAAATGGAAATCAACAAGAGGGTCTGACAAACTGGATTAAGTTTTCACCTGTGGGTAGAGGGGGAAAGTGTGTGTGTGTGTGTGCACGCGCGCGTGTGCGTGTGCACATATATATATGTGTTCGTATTCGTTTGTGTGTGTGTGTGTGTGTGTAGCTGCGTGGCTCTCCTTAGAGATGCTTCTTTAAATCCCCCTTTTCTTGTCTACCACTGCTTATAACCCACCATTTCTGCAATGAAAGGCAGAGATGGAGGACCTGCGTACACTCTATGATAAATTGTTGGAGTAAAACCTGTTCAGAAATCAAACCTTCCTGTTTGGCTGCCCACCACTGTGCTGGATTCAATCATAACAAGTAGCCCAGACCTCAACCATCTTCTCTACATCAACCTCACCTTTATTCTACCACAATATTCATCTGTTATCAAATGAGATAAAGTATAGGAGAGCATTTTATAAGTTATTAAGTGTCATACAAATATTAGTTACCATCGTTACAACATCCTGCAAAACTGATCAATTTCGATAAGTTTCCTTTTTTGCATGTCTGAGTTCTATGAAAAACTTCACTAAGAAACTCATTGAAAAATCCCCATGTTGTTTTCGGAACTGATCACTAGGTGTTGCTATTTGATAACACATTATCAACACCCTGCCCACCCCCAAATGCCTGTATTTTTTTGCAGAGGTACTGAGATTGATTTTTCTCTATTTGATTTTGAGAATTACCTGTCGTGTTTCACATAATTTGCAGCAAAATAATTTGAAGTCAGGTAGGAGTAATTGGCCTTATTCTTTGCTTCCCCTCTTTCTCCTCTTTCATGCCCTCGATTTTAACAACCATCTCTCTCACTGCAGTGCCTGCAATGCAGATCACTCCTCAATCCCTATTTCATCTATTCCACAAATATTTATTGAACATCATATATGCGCCAGACATTGACTAGGAGCTGAGTATACAGGAGTGAATAAAACAGACAAAGTTTTGACCACCATGCAGCTTACTCTTACGGCTGTTTCTTGGACAACAGACTCACATTTTCAACTTTTTATTGCAATAGGAACTAAACTTGTCTTTTCATTTCCCACATTGAAAATCTCTCAGGTAGCATCCATGTAGCTGAACTGCTTCTCAAACTCATCATATTCATCCTGAGCACCACCTTTTGACTTGAATGGAAACATGACTTGTTCTCCTAAGTCATCAAGCTCAAAAACCTCAGTTATGCTAAGTGAAATAAGCCAGGAACAGAAAGTCAAATACTGGGTGATCTCACTTATATGTGGAGTATGAAAAAGTAAATTTCATAGAAACAGTGAGCAGAAAGAGGGTTGTGGTTACCATAGGCTGGTGGCGGGGAGAAGGGTGGGAGAAGGGAAGGAATGTTGATCAAAGGGTTCAAAGTTTCAGTTTAGACTGAAGGAATACGTTTCAGTGATCTATAATAATGTATTGTGTATTTCAAAACTGTTAAAATAATAGATTTTAACATCTCACAAGAAAAAAGATAAATTGATGAAGTGATAGATATGTTAGATGTGTTAATTAGCTGGATTTAATCTTTCTACAATGTGTGCATGGATCAAAACATCACATTGTACCTCATGAATATGCATAATTATTTTTGTCAATTAAAAATAAATAAAGTTGAAAAACCCAAACATTTTTTTTTAACTGCTTCCTCTCCTTTGCTTCCATTCCTAATCAATTTTCACATCCAAGCTTTGGAACAGGTCTTCAGTGCCCCTGGCCTGGGCCACAGTGATACACTTTCCTGCCTCCTTTTCCTCTTATCTCCAACAAATCCTCTACGTTGCCGACAGAGTAATTCTCTTGAAGAGTGCTTCTCACCATACAACCCCCACCCTCATTCTTTATTCTAAGCATTTAAACTCCTATTCTTAGCATCTAAATCTCTCCATCACCGGACTTCAGCCTCCATAGTCTGCACTCTACCTCTAAATCAACAAAAAGTGGGTCAAGAAATGTTTATGTACCATGCATTGGACTAAGGCACATGCAGCAGAGATATGAACAAGACCAGATCTCTTCCCTCATGATAAGCAGAAGGTTACTAAATAAGTGTTATGGATTGAATTGTGTCCATCCCCAATTCATATGTTGATACCCTACCAGCCAGTACCTTAGAATGTATTAGGAGATAGGGCCTTTAAAGAGGTAAAGAGGTTAAATGAGGTCATGAGGGTAGGACACTAATCCAGTAGGACTGGTGCTCTTGTAAAAGGAGAGAGATACACCAGGGATGCACACATACAGAGGAGAGGTGACGTAAGGACACAGAGAGAAAGAAGACAGCCAGCTGCAAGTCTGGAAAGAGACCTCAGGAGGAACCAAACCTGCCAGCACTTCGATCTTGGACTTCCAGTTGATGGCAGTGGCAGGCCATTTGTAGCAACCGCTGCCATCATGCCAGCTGCAGCAGGGAGGCACAGCCAGGGCTGCACACTCCATGAAGCCAGCAGGAACTGGGGAGAAGTGGGAGCCCCACCCTTTCTGAGTTGGGGCAGGAGCTCCTTGGATGCCACTGCAGCCGCCCAAGCCACAGCTGCACCCCCAGACATCCCTGTGCTCTTGGGGCCCGGAAGCAGATGGGAGCTCCAACTCCTGATGCACAGCTTCAGCTGCCCAAACCAGGGCTGCAGACCCAGGCCTCCTGCTCCATGGAGCAGGCAGGAGCCACCTCCCCTCCTGCCCCTCCTCCATCCCCACAGCTGTAGCCGCCCAAACTGTGGCTGCAGACCCAGGCATCTCTACATTCTTAGGGGCCTTGGAAGGCCTCCTCCTACCCTCACAGGCTTGGAAGTGCCTGCTCCTACTGCCTGGCTTCTCCCTGCCATAGGCACCTGCTTCGATCTTGAAGAAAAGTCAGGCTGAGCCCAGGCACTGTTGGAGCCCAGCCAAGTGTGCACACACCTGGGGCAGTGCTGACATGCCAGCTCCTTGCCATCTCAGCCACTTCTGGACTTTGGGCACCAACAAGCATAGGAAGGAAGCCAAGGGTGGCTGAGGCCAGCTCGGCACTGGCCTGCAGGTGCCCCTTGGCAACTACAGCCTGGATACCATGGATGGCAGCTGGAGGCAGACAGGTTCCTGGGCAGAAGTGGGCAGGTCCCTGGCGAGGCCCCACATTCAGGCTAGGGAGGGCCTGAAGACTGTGGGCTGGACTGCCAGTCCCATGAACCAGAGTAGGAACTCCTGGTGCCTTTTCCAGGCCCACCCATGGCCACCCGTGGACCAATCGGCACATACTTCCTCCCCTCTGAGGCTCATAAAAGTCCTGGGTTCATCCAGAGCTGAGCAGACATTGGGATGAACAGCTGCAGAGAGGAGCTACCCACTTCAGGGACTCCTCTCTGCTGAGAGCTGCAGAGACAATGATATAACTTGTCTGCAGAGAGGAGCTTCCTACAACAGGGTCTCCTCTCTGCTAGGAGCTGAACACTGGCCAATGGGACACGATGGCTACAGAAAGGAGCTGCCTCCTATCACTGAGCTTCTAGACTGAGCTGTTCTATCACTCAATAAAGCTCCTCTTCGTCTTGCCCACTCTCCACTTGTCTGCATACCTCATTCTTCCTCGTCACAGGACAAGAACTCAGGACCCACTGAATGGCAGGGCTAAAAGAACTATAATGCAAACAGAGCTGAAACATGCCCCTTGCTTGCCATGTTGCAGGCAAAGAAAAGGAGAGATGAGCTGTGGCCTTTTGGGGATCCCAGACCTTGGAACTCCCCGAGCCAGGCCTGTGACTCCCTCTTTAAAGCCCTGCAGTTCCTGGGATCTCCAAGCTTCCAGGTGCCACCATATTCCCCAGTGCCAGCCACGATGAGCTACTTGTGTTGCATCTGGTTTGGCTGCAGCTTTTTTCCGGCACCTGGCACTGCCCACCCCATTGCAGCAGCCAGCATGGCACTGTGGCCAGACCCCAGACTCATTCACACACCCCTCACCATTCCACGCCTGACTCATCCTTGACAAGCATGGGACCCAGGTCAGTAGTGTGAGACAAGTTCAGCCTGCCTAGCCTAGTGGGAGAAAAGAGCCCAGTAGGCCCGAGCAAAACTCGGGCAAAGGTACCACCGGCTACAGAGATTTCCAGCCAGAAAAATGGCACCCCAAAGATCCCATAACACAGTCTTGATTTTGGATTTCCAGGACTATCAGAAAACAAATTCTGTTGCTTAAGCCACCCAGCCTGTAGGTATTTTGTTATGGTAGCCCTAGCAAACAAAGACAATAAGTAAATGCAATAAATTTTTGGAGAAATGGTATTGGGCAGAACACTGAGACCACAGGAGGGAGGGGTCAACATATCTCTCTTTTGTATTATTATTATGCATTATTATGTGTTGTATTATTCATTGTTTTCCTAACATGCCAGTCTCCATAGCTTTGCCCTTACTGTTTTCTTCACTGGGCAAATGCAGTTCCCTATCTTCTCTCTACTATGAAAATCGGCCTGTCTTTTAAAGCCAATGCCATTACTGAATTCTCTATAAAGTCTTTCCTCTGTTCCAAACTTGATTTTATCAGTCTTTTCTCTCGGTTCCCTTACCACCTTTTTTTGTGTGTGCATGCCTTTCTGATAGTCCTCATTTTCTGCAGCTTTAATTTTGATTCTTTGTATTTTTTTTTTTTTTTTTTTTGAGATGGAGTTTCGCTCTTGTTGCCCAGGCTGGAGTGCAATGGTGCTATCTTGGCTCACTGCAACCTCCACCTCCTGGGTTCAAGCAATTCTCCTGCCTCAGCCTCCCAAGATTACAGACATATGCCACCACGCCTGGCTAATTTTGTATTTTTAGTAGAGATAGTGTTTCACCATGTTGGTCAGGCTGGTCTTGAACTGCCAACCTCAGGTGATCTGCCCACCTCAGTCTCCCAAAGTACTGGGATTACAGGCATGAGCCACTGTGCCTGTCCAGATTCTTTGTATTTTTAACTCACCTATTCTCCCAACTTTAAGTGCCTCAGTAGAAGGAAATGTCTGTCACTCATTTATATGTACTTATAGTACCTATTACTGGGACTTGCACACAGTAGATGCTCAATAAATATTTATTTAATTTGAACAAGGGGAAATTCCTGCAAGAATAAAGAGAATTATACATTTTTGCTGACATTTTAATGAGAATATATTCTTTGTTCTTTTCTGAAAAAGAAATGATGGGGTTATTTTCCATTCTCTTGCAAATTATGGACTTAAAAGGGGTAACTAAAAGAAACTGACCTTCCAAGTTTCTATGTCTTCAAGTGACAGTTTATCCAAATCTAGAAGTTTGGGTTAAACAAACACATTCAGAGTTGATCTCTAGCCCACTTCTCTGTGGGTATGAAAACCGTTGGGATTGAAGTTATTGGAAATTTAACTTCTAGAGAATGAGAACACTGACCTAAAAGTTTAACTCCTTTTTTTCCTGTCCCCTAAGTTATGGCCTCAACTTCTGAAGCCCTTTCTTCTATATCCTTTGCTAAATTTTATTAAATTTATTCACCTGAAAACTTCATGGGGCTCACAGAACAGCTTCAGAATTCCCCCACTCAATACAAACAAGTACTCTTAACCCTAAATGCTTTCCTCTTCTTTTCTTTCAGTTAAACCTTAATTTTAAAAGTGTAATGAAAATATTCCTGACTGGGTGCAGTGGCTTATGCCTATAATTCCAACACTTTGGGAGGCCAAGGTGGGAGGATTGCTTGAACGCGGGAGTTTGAGCCCAGCCTGGCAAACATGGTGAAACTCTGTCTCTACTAAAAATACAAAAACTAGCTGGGTGTGGTAGCATGTGCCTATAGTCCCAGCTACTTCAGAGGCTGAGGTGGGAGGATCATCTGAGCCTGGGGGAGGAGGTTGCTGTCACCCTCCAGCCTGGGCAACAGAGCGAGACCATGTCTCAGGAAAAAAAAAAAAAAAGTCTAAAGAACTTCAGTAACTCAAACATGAGTCATGCTGGAATTAAACAGAAAAAAAACCTGTCTTGCTCTGTTGAGCTGTTAACACAATAGTCTTCATATAAACCTAAGCTAGGAAATCCTGGAAATATAGGATAGTCTTAAACAGAAAAAAAACCTGTCTTGCTCTGTTGAGCTGTTAACACAATAGTCTTCATATAAACCTAAGCTAGGAAATCATTTGCTCAATGGAATGCTACACAGAAATGAAAGAAAGTAATGTGGAATGAATGATGCTACTCAAAAGAATACATACTCTTTCTTTATTACAAAGCTTGAGAATGAGCAAAATTAATGTCTAGTTATTGTGAGGATTAAATGAGTAGATTCATGCAAAGCCCTTGAATGAATAGATTAATTGAAACTAATCAATAAGTGTGAGCCACTTTTCACCATGAGGGTTGGTCACTGAAACCCCTCTGAAATAATTATACTCATTAAGTGGTCTTTTTTTTGACAGAGTCTCACTCTGTCATCCAGGCTGGAGTGCAGTGGTGCGATCTCGACTCACTGCAACCTCTGCCTCCCAGGTTTAACCAATTCTCCTGCCTCAGCCTCCTGACTACAGGTGCACGCCAACACACCCAGCTAATTTTTGTATTTTTAGTAGAGATGAGGTTTTGCCATGTTGGCCAGGCTCATCTTGAACTCCTGACCTCAGATCTGCCCGCCTCAGCCTCCCAAAGTGCAGGGATTACAGGTGTGAGCCATCGCACCCGGTAACATTACATGGTCTTAATGAAGAATCTTAAGTTGCCCTGATGACACGGTGATGAAACCTCCAGTAAGCTAACTCCACCCAGAAGACTGGTCACCTCCATCAGGACCTGCAGGCAGAGGTGATGCTAGCAGTAAAATGAGGCTCACTGAAGGGCAGGAAGCAGAGAAGGGTGTGGCTCAGGTGAGAGATCCAATGAACAGTGGCTAGCAAGGTATTTCTGAGAACAGCATGGGGAGGGTGGGAGAAACAGGAAAGCAGGTGTAATAGAAGCTCCAGAGTGGGACTTCAAGGGCACCCCCACACACGATAGCTTCCATCATCCTTCCTCAAGCTATCCCAAATAAGCGCACTCTATGGGCAGTACTTTTTATAATTTAAGAGAAAACCATAGGCTCGCTTTAGAAACAGCTTCAGGAGATGTTCCTTAGCCCTGTTCTTAACCAGGACCTCCCTCCTTTAATACTGAATCTGGAGCAGCCCCTGGGTCCATGGTCCCTCATTCCCTAAGACAACAGCCTATTCATCCTGCCTTAGATGCTCCAGTGAGGCAGATGTGAGGGACAGGAATTCATCCCTTCTCTGGTTCCAGAGTCATGTCCCACAGTGGTAGTTTTCATTGTACTCTGTCTGGCTACATGTTGAGCCTGCAAACATGCTGTTAATGCTCTTTTTAATGTTCTGTAGTAAGAATGCATGCATGCTCAAAAATGTTGAATAACAGAAATACCACTTTTCAAAAATTGCAACATTTCTGTTTATTTATCTCCTTTCCATCTACTCTCCTTTTACTCAGGAATTTGCAGATTCAAAGTAACTTAACTAGTGGTTTGGGGATTTATAATAGATTTTATCAAGAAGGCTTTGAAAGTAGTTTAAAAAACATTATGTTCCTTATATTTCAATCTATAAATGTAAAAATGTCTCCATAAAGAGCCAAACTGCACTTAAACTGTCATTTTCAAGTTCATGGACACTCATAATCCAAAATTAATTATAATCCTCAGTAATTATAATGACACCATTAAGTTCTTCACATCTCAGGATTTGTTCTACATGAGAATGATCTTAACTCGATTATACTTCAGCAACCTGAGTTGTCACATAATTGCTCTCTGAAACTCATGAATGGTGACACCACAGGTATTTAACAAATGCTATTGGATTTTCTTATCCTGATCATGTTTCCTTTTTCCTCACCTCTAAAAAAAATGATGCAGGGAAGGTAAAGGCATGGTAAAGGAAATATAAACTATTCATGACATTTTTCATGTGAAATGATAATTCAAATTATGTTTTGGGTAATAGAAAAATGGAGCCTTAGGCAAAAATTGTAGACTAGTTGGCATTCCTCTAGCTACAATAAGTGAAGCCTGAATCTTTGACTCTATACATCTTGAAAGTATCGTAAGGTGAGCAGACTTTGGGTTAGTTCTGATAGTGTGGTTTTCTCAAGAAGAGTCCCACAGGCTGGGCGCGATGGTTCACACCTGTAATCTCAGCATTTTGGGAGGCCAAGGCGGGTGGATCACCTGAGGTCAGGAGTTAGAAACCAGCCTGCCCAACAAGGCAAAACCCTGTCTCTACTGAAAATACAAAAACTAGACAGATGTGGTGGCGGGCACCTATAATCCATCTACTCAGTAGGCTGAAGCATGAGAATCGCTTGAACCTGGGAGGTGGAGATTGCAGTGAGCTGAGATTGTACCACCGTACTCCAGCCTGGGCAACAAAGTGAGACCCTGTCTCAAAAAAAAAAAAAAAAAAGAAGAGTCCCACAAACTTTGTTCCTTAATGAGCTGAGCTATGAACCATATGCATGTATAAATGCAGGGTATACTTTTTCTCTAATAGATTGGGTTAACTTTGCCTATGTAATTCATCAACGTTTCCCAAGATAAGGGATCATGGACCTAACATGATCATCCATGAGCATACTGAAATTGTATGTAAAATTGTGTGTGTGAGCATGTGCTTTTTCCTGGGAGAATCAGTGTATATTGTGGATCATATTTTCAGAAGGGAAATCATTCTCATGAAAGAAATAAGGGCAAGAAGGACTGACCTCTGAGTGAGAACCAGAAAAAAAAACAAGGAGCCCAAGAGCAAAGTCTAATGCTGGTACAAGACAGCAGGAGGGGTGGGTGGAGGGAATGGCACAGGCAATGGTTCTGAAGCATCAAACTAGAAAATAGCAGCCCAAGAACAGAAAGCCATCCAGCCCGGAATGATTGGGTTTATTTATTGTAAATACTCTAAGTTCATTTGCCAGAATTGATGTTTTTGAGGCAGGCTCACACAAATCATTCAGGTCAAAAGATTCTCCAGCCAAGCCCTAATGGACAGAGGAAAGATGTCTGATGTGAACCGTAGGTGGGTAACTACTTCAGCAAACACACAGGAGTTTGATGAGGAGGAGGGAGTAGACTGGCTGAATTCATGTGCTTAGACTAACTGAGGACCAGATAAAGGGCTCATCATTTAGGTTGTTCCTTTCAGGTCTTTTCAGTTAGTTTATGATTTGGCCAGAGGTCATTTTTCTCCAAAGTAGCACATCTGTTTGTATTCATTCACTCTTAAGTAGGTATTCAGGACATACGGTGACACTGGAGCAGTTAGTTGCAGGGACATGGGGGAGGTGGGAAGGGAGAGGAGGACACAAGGGGAAGGGCACATGGGCAGAGGGACAGCAGTTCTGCAAAACTTCACACCTCCCGGGAGGAAGAGTGGAAGGGCCTGGGACCATAGCACTGTGCTGGTAAACGGAGGCCCTCCTGTTCCATATGTCAATCCACTACTCATGCTTCATTTCATTAATTCTTGAAGGCCTTTTTTTAAATGAATATTTTCCAAGGAAATAAAAGAATACTTCTGGGAGGATCAATGCTTAAGACCTCTTCAGCTTCCACCTCAAATTTTAGTTAATACCATAACAAGGGGTGGGAACACAGAGGAAATATGAGAGGGCTGATGATTATGTTCCATAATTTTTCTAAGAATCCTACCCCTTTTCAGTGTTCCTGTCCCAGCAGTATTTAAAATCATTATTGGCTTACATGTCAAAGGTTCAGGGATCATATTTTTGAAATAAAACTTTCCTCAAGTGAACCGACAAGTATAAGTATACTTACATGGATAATAGGATAGGATACCTGAGATTATAATGAGCTTTAGCGAAAGGTGTCCGACTCCCATTTCACTTAAGAGTTACACCCTTCCGAACCTACAATTAGATCTGCTGGCTAGATGCCACATGAAATGTAAGGCAAACTTTTCTTCCCCTTAAAAATTGTAGAAAAATTACTGGTCTAAAGTTTTGGGTAATACTTTTTATTTTGGGGTATACTTTTTATTTGGACACTTTGGTTTAAAGACTTTTATTGTTTAAAACTGTATATTTTATTGTCATATGTGTTAGCTGTCAAGAAAAGATTATTATCAACCATAATGAACTTATTGGGGCAGCTAGAGATGAACTATTCAAAAAGTCCACGGTAAATAGCTTTTGATGTTTTGAAGAACATGTGAATACTGGCATTCTGGGAGTGTTTGAGGCAAGTCCAGCTTTTAAGATAAACTGATGCTTAGAAGGTATAGAAACAATGTTATCTACCTTTGTAAACTGAGATCTCTTTGGAACCTTAAAAAAAAGCAAGAAACTTATCTTTCTCTTTAGACTACGAATACACAGGAAGAGGAAGGTGAAAACTGAGTTGGTTGGGTAATGGACTATTTTAAGTGTTTCATGTTGATTTGGCGAAAACAATTATTTTTCTTATTTAAAAACTACATTTCACAACAAGACCGAATGATTTTAATATTTTAAACATACATTTGTTTTGTTAAAGTAACTAGAAGTGATTTTATTTTCAGGCTTATTCTTTCACCTCTGCTTCTATGAAATGATTCATGTTACGCTGGCATGTAAAGTACCCAAGCCTGCAATAGGGAGAAATTTCTCCAACGAAAAGAGATATTTTTCTAGCTACGTATGCTGCATATTTGTCAAGGAAAAACTGTTAGTGGTTTTGCTGCTTGACTTTTTCCATTTCATGTATTATTTAAATAAACACATTAATTTTAGATTTGGAACTGTTTAGACAGTTAGCTTTCCTGAGTCATCTAAGACCACTCTCTGTTCACCTTACTATCAATTATCTTTTTTTTTTTTTCTAGTCTCACTGGCAGTTCCTTAATTCTCTCCTTATAGCACCTACCTTTCTTTACCTACCATTTTATCATTCTTCTTTCTCTGTATTTGACTTTGTTTTGGAATAGAAACAGATTAAATTTGTATTTTTCAAATTGTTCAAGTTGGAGAATGACCCTTTACTTATAATAAAAGTAAAGGTGAGTGAACTTCTGTGAACTTTCTTCTGTGAACTTTTGTACCATTCATGGGCCAGAGAACCAATTTTTGGTATATTACATACGCTGTGTGTGTGTGTGTGTGTGTGTATTTAAATATACCTTCTTAGTTTAAAAGTTGGTTTAAAATAAAATAATCACATTAGAGTCCAATTTGACTTCATTTATATTAAGCAAAACACACTCACATACATACACAAACTTTATTGCAGATCCTCTTGGAATCTTAGAGTCAGAAGTTAGGTCATCTGGCCCAAACTCACCCACTTCTCATTAAAGCAATGGTGGAAGATCATCATTCACTTCTGTTTGGAGATCTCAAAAAATGGGCAATTCTTTCTGCCTGTTTTGAATGGCTTTTTTTCCCCCGTTGATTCATGTGTTGATTTGTTTATCTCTTTGTCATTTATCAGACACAAACTATGTCAATCACTGGAAAGCACAGTCATCTTTTGGGGTATATTTCCTGCCCTCCAGGAATGTAAATTACTGTGGGAAGAGACAGCTATGTAAATGCGTAAATAATAGCATATAGTATGGTCATTAACACTGCAGAGATATGAAGCCGTGCATGAGGCCAGAGGACAAGACTCATTACCTCCTCTTGGAGGGCATTGGGAGGCTTCATAGGGTCACATTTGTGATGGTCCTGAAGGTTGAGTAGGAGTATAACAGTTGAAGAGGCAGAAGGAAGACATTCCAGGTACAAAGAAAAACACGTGCAAAGAAACTCAGTAAGAAGAGACTGGAAAGACAGGGTGGTTGGAGGTCTGTTTCATGGAAGCTCTAAAGAGAAAACTAGATTTTGTCAGAAGAGGTGAGAAGATAGGTAATTTGGGAGAGAGGTAGCGAGGGAAAAGACAGAGGATGAGTCTGGAAAGATAACTGGCGGTTCTGAGTAGGAAAACCCACATCTGTTAAGGAATTGGATTTTATCCCATAAGCAACATGAAGCCAACTAGTGCTTCCAACTATAATAATAATAGCTATCACTTATATTGCAGTTTCAATGTGGTGGGCATTTTCCTAGATATTTTAGACACATTAACTTAGACTTTGTACCAACCCTATGAGGTAAGAACTATTATCATCCCCATTTTAAGATGATGAAACTGAGGCACAGAGAGGTTAGGTAAATTACTTAAGGCCACACAGATAGTAGTGGACAAAACTGGGATTTGAACTAAGTAAGGGAGTTTTAGAAAAATAACTGATAGCAATTTGGAGTATGGCCCACAGCTAGTGGCAAGAAGTCCAGTCTGGAGGCTGTTATAATAATTCAAACAGAAGAGTTTATGTTGAGACAGCGGTCAGGATGGAAAAATACATCAAAAAACATACTGTGTCAAAATTTTATCTCTTATATGCTTGCTGTGGGATGCAAAGCATTCTGAGTTCTCTCGAATGATTTCATCATAAATCAGAACTTTGATAAAGAGTGGCAATAGAAGAACTTAACAAATATTTATTGCATGCTCATTCATGCAAGCCCCTATGCAACTCTGCTCTACTTTCAAGTATCGTTTACTTCATTTTTATTACAACTAAATTTTCTAGTAGAAATATAATCTAGCATTTAAAATGTGGCATGGTATTTCCTTCGTGCACAGGTATTCCCAGAGAGATGTTCTTTTATATTTTCTGACCAAATGAAAATAAGCCACTCAGTGTCTTGCTATGAATCCCTGTCAGAAAGTGGCTCATGTTTTGCCAGAGTTTGGGTGGGCAGTGGGCCAATCTCAAATTATTTGAGTAAATCATTTGAACCCAAATACTCTCTTCTTTTTTTAAAATCTCCACGGACTAATGGTGGTCTGCCTAAGGACGTGGTTGTTCCTGCCTGCATTCTCCGTGTGTTCACTCCTGACTGGCACAGACTCCCTCTGTGTGGTTGATGGGAGTGAGGGGTGGAGGTTGCTGTTCACATTAAGGCCTTGACCAGGCAAGCCAAGGCAATTTTCTGAATACTTAATGGGAAAGTTGGGGTTGGGTATTAAGTGTCCAGGAATTTGTCTGAATTTACTTTGCCAGTGAGCAGATATGACATTTGTTCACTATTTATTCAACAAATCTTTATTGATCTCTATTATATGCTTGGTTTCATGCTAATTGCTTGGAGTCAGAGACAAATAAAACATTGTTTGTGGCTTCAGGAAGTTTACCTCCCAGCTCCCCATATCAATAAAAAGAAACCACATTAGTTATCATAACACAGTGAATTCAGTATTGGGAATTGGCCAAGTGGGTGATGGACAACTGAAAAGGCAAGAGGGGGCACTGAGGTCATAGAGAGACAGAAGCTGCAGGAAGCGGCTCACATCTCTAGGGCTGGAGGAACAAAGGGAAGAGCAGGGCCTGCAGAAGTGGTGCCTGGGACTCCGAGGAGGGGCCACCTTTCAGTAGCAGATACTCTTGGGGACCTGATGAAGTTGGTTTTGGAAGTAGGGTAAAAGCTGGAAACTGGTCCTGATAGCCATTCCCAAGGAGAAGGGCCATTCCAAGTGATGCTGATAGGAAACAGGAAGCAGACAGGAAAGAGAATGTCCCTTCTCTGTCTGCTTTCAGTATCCTTCTTTTGTCCCCTTTTGGCAAAGTCTACTGGACAGCAACTGGCAAAGAAGAAATGTCCATTGGACTGGCTTGTGCAGACAGAAATGCAAGCAGCTCAAGCTTTCTAGCAGGAGGTTCAGTCTAGGCCTAAGCTGGAAACGAAACATGTTTGAAAATGTTGCATTTAGAGAACTGGATATCCAGAATTTGATTTGTGTGTTCTTGTTCAGGGTCTTTGCCCTGGTGTTCCTTCCTTTTTCCCTCCCCTCCCCTCCCATCCAATCCCATCTCCTCCCCTCCCCTCCCTTCCCATCCTGCCCCTTCTCCTCCCTTCTCACTGAGTCTAGCTCTGTCGCCCAGGCTGGAGTGTAATGGTGCAATCTCAGCTAACTGCAACCTCCGCCTCTGGGGTTCAAGGGATTCTCATGTCTCAGCCTCCTGAGTAGCTGGGATTACAGGTGGGCAAGTCACCACACCCCGCTAATGTTTTGTGTTTTTAGTAGAGACAGGGTTTCACCACGTTGGCCAGGCTGGTCTCGAACTCCTGACCTCAGGTGATCCACCCACCTAGGCCTCCCAAAGTGCTGGGGTTACAGGTGTGAGCCACCATGCCTGGTCTCTGGTTATTCTTTCTGCATGGAATACTTTTCCACAGACATGGATTTTTCCTTCCTTCCTTCCTTCCCTTCCTTCCTTCCTTCCTTCCTTCCTTCCTTCCTCCCTTCCTTCCTTCTTACTTTTCTCTTTCTTTCTTTCTTTCTTTCTTTCTTTCTTTCTTTCTTTCTTTCTTTCTTTCTTTCCTTCCTTCTCTCTCTCTTTCTTTCTTTCCTTCTCTCTCTCTTTCTTTCTTTCCTTCTCTCTCTCTTTCTTTCTTTCCTTCTCTCTCTCTTTCTTTTTTCTCTCTTTCGTTCTCTCTTTCTTTCTCTCTTTCTTTCTTTCTCTCTTTCTCTCTTTCTTCCTTTCTTCCGAGATGGAGTCTTTCTCTGTCACCTAGGCTGGAGTGCAGTGGTGCAATCTGGGCTCACTGCAACCTCCGCCTCCCAGGTTCAAGCGATTCTCCTGCCTCAGCCTCTCGAGTAGCTGAGATTACAGGTGCGCACCACCACACCTGGCAAATTTTTGTATTTTTAGTGGAGATTGGGTTTCACCATGCTAGTAAGGCTGGTATCAAACTCTTGACCTCAAGTGATCCGCCCACCTCCGCCTCCCAAAGTGCTGCGATTACACGCATGAGCCACCATGCCCAGTCACTTTTTTTCGCTTTCTTCAAGCCTCTGCTCCAATGTCACTTTTTTGTTTTTTTGAGACAGTCTTGCTCTGTCATCCAGGCTGGAGTGCAGTGGCGTGATTGCAGCTCACTGCAAGCTCCGCCTCCTGGGTTCACGCCATTCTCCTGCCTCAGCCTCCTGAGTAGCTGGGACTACAGGCACTTGCCACCACGCCTGGCTAATTTTTTTGTATTTTTAGTAGACACGGGGTTTCACCATGTTAGCCAGGATGGTCTCGATCTCCTGACCTTGTGATCCGCCCGCCTTGGCCTCCCAAAGTGCTGGGATTACAGGCTTGAGCCACTGTGCCTGGCCCCAATGTCACTTCTTGATGACTGCAATTGCTACTCCCACCTCTGCCTTTTTATCTTGCTCTATTTTTTTCCCAAAGTATTTATCATTATGTTAATTAAGCATGTTAAATTATAACAAATAAATATTTATCATCATGCTAGATACATGAATATAGTTAGTTATAACATATTTATTTATTGGTTTATTATTTTCTGTCTCCTCCAATTAGAATGTAAACTCTGCAAGAGTAGGTATATTAGCCCTAATTTTCTAGTTAGCCAGAACAAACAGGAGATAGCTAGCTAGATGAGAAGGGATTTATTAGAGGAACTGGCTTACGTGATTATGAAGGCTGAGAAGGCCCATGATAGACTATCTGCCAGCTGGAAACCCAGGGATGCAGGTAGCATGGCTGGGTACAAATCTGAAACCCTCAGAACCAGTGAAGTCAATGGCCTCTCAGTCTGAGGCCAAAGGCCTGAGAACCCAGGGAACTGCTGGTGCAAGTCTCAGTGTCTAAAGGCCAGAGAACCTGGAGTTCTGATGTTCTGGGGCAGGAGAAGAAGGGTATCCCAGCTTCAGGAGAGAGAGTGAATGTACCTTTGCTCTGCCTTTTTGCCTCTCTCTAGGCCCTCAGAGGATTGGACGGTGCCTGCCTATGTTGAGGGTGGATCTTCACCTCTCAGTATACTAATGGAAACACCCTCACAGACACACCTAAAAGTAATGCTTTACCAGCTATCTAGGTATTTCTTAATCAAGTCAATACCTAAAATTAACCATCACAGCAGAAGTTGTTGTCTTTCGTTCACCAATGTGTCACCAGCATCTAGAACAGTAGACACTCTCTGAATGTTTGTTAAATGACCAGACGGATGAGCCGATGCTTAGTTGAAGAAGAATAAGAATGTTCTTTTGGGCAAGAGGCTAATAAAGCTAATAAGGATAATACGGTGTCTGTCTTCGATGTTACTGATCTCTCTCCCATGTAAAGAGGGGCTGCAGGAAGAAACTGAAGGAGGTGCTTCACAAACAGAAGTTGCAGAACTGGGTTTCAGCAGTGACCCTTTGTGTTTAGGTGAAAAAGCATGACCTGGGGTGGGGAGAGGACATTCGCAAGGACCTTCACTTTGAGGCCTCAGGGGTTGGAAGCATAGAGGACATATGTAGACAAGACTTTGAGTCAGGGCAGCAGTGATGTCTCAGAAACTATATGCAGTTTGGCTCTTCTGGAGCGAATGTTGATGGGGGTGTGTAGAAAAAAGTCAGCAATTTCTGTATGTTTATTTGTAAATGTAGTCTCAATGTTCCATTTTCCATAAATGCCACATAAATCCCTCCAACATTATTTGGGATGTACTCCTCCAATACCAAAATTCTTATTTGACTGCCATGAGAAAAAAACTGATAAAAAGTAATAAAACATGACCTTAAAAATCCACAGAAAAGCACTTCAAGGGTAATTACATGAAGATATGGGTTGTTGGATACCCTTTGTCCACTCTGAGAAAGCAATGTCCTAGACTACCATACTAAATAACACCCGATCCATAAGTTATTACTCTTATAGCCATATGGAAATCAGATCAGTTTCTCTGATTCAGTCTTACACACTTTCTGTTCAATTCTTTTTTTTTTAGATGGAGTCTCATTCTGTCACCAGGCTGGAGTGCAGTGGCACGATCTTGGCTCACTGCAACCTCCAACTCCTGGGTTCAAGTGATTCTTCTGCCTCAGCCCCCCGAGTAGCTGGGATTACAGGCACACACCACCACGCCTAGCTAATTTTTGTATTTTTAGTAGAGATGGGGTTTCACCAGGTTGGCCAGGATGGTCTCCATCTCCTGATCTCATGATCTGCCCACTTCAGCCTCCCAAAGTGCTGGGATTACAGGCATGAGCCACCATACCTGGCCCACTTTCTGTTTAATTCTTAATACTCATCCCAGACCTTTGGTCTTGCTTCTGTTTTTTATTACAAAATAATAAAAGTATACAATGCTAGATAGTTATATAGTATATTGACAGTCCAATGTTCATTTCACACTTTCGGTGGGGTTAGGGAAATTGCATTAGTTATATTTAAGGAAACTTTCCTTTAGAAATATTTAAAGAACCTTACTTATGTGTAAGCAGGGTTTGGCCAGGTTGAGCAAATAAAAATGCAGGACACCCAGTTAAATATAATTTCAGATAAGCAATGAGTAATTTCTTACCATAAGTATAGCCTGTGTGATATTGGGGACACACTTATGCTACAAAATAATCTGAAATTCAAATTTAACTGAGTGTCTTATATTTTAGTATATTTTATCTGGCAACTCTATGTGCAGGGCATTTTTTCTGGGCAGTGAGTATTTGCAATGCAGAGAAGGTCCCTCTCAGGATAAAAATATAGAGGAATCAGAACTAACCTGCTGGCCTGGTGTGGTGGATCAGGCCTATAATCCTACTATACTCCTAGCACTTTGGGAGGCCGAGGTGGGTGGATCACCTGAGGTCAGGAGTTTGAGACCAGCCTGGCTAACATGGTGAAACCCCATCTCTACTAAAAATACAAAAATTAGCCAGGTGTGGTGGCAGGCACCTGTAATCCCAGCTACTCGGGAGGCTGAGGCAGGAGAATTGCTTGAACCCCGGGGGTGGAGGTTGCAGTGAGCTGAGATCATGCCACTTCACTCCAGCCTGGGTGACAGAGCGAGACTCCGTCTCAAAAAAAGTAGAAAAGAAATAACCTGCTATGGTTCTACCATGTCTACTCAAGGCAACTATAAGCAACCTGTGCTTTATTGTTTGATTTTAAAAGTTTTTAAGAGAATGCTAAAAATAAAAGTGACTTCTCACTAACTAATCAGGATGTAGAGAAGGTGTAGCCCCCTTTAAGGCATGAATCCATTGTTTCTACAGGAAAAGTTTTGCCTCAACATTCCCAGCCTGTAGTTAATTCTGTTTTAGGAAATATGTTTCTTATCACTCAGATGCAGAACTGAAAATTCATTCTGTTACTTACCTACTGGTGAGATTTCCAAGTTAGGATTAGAGCTGCGGGTCTATTTTAGTTACCAACCATGGAGTGAAATTTTTATTGAAAAACAAAGGCTTGTTTTTTTTTTTTTTTTGAGACGGAGTCTCGCTCTGTCGCCCAGGCTGGAGTGCAGTGGCGCAATCTCGGCTCACTGCAAGCTCCGCCTCCCGGGTTCACGCCATTCTCCTGTCTCAGCCTCTCCGAGTAGCTGGGACTACAGGCGCCCGCCACCACGCCCGGCTAATTTTTTGTATTTTTGGTAGAGACGGGGTTTCATCGTGGTCTCGATCTTCTGACCTCTTTCGGCCTCCCAAAGTGCTGGGATTACAAGCGTGAGCCACCACGCCCGGCCACAAAGGCTTGTTTTATTAGTCGCTGTGGAATTTAGCAGGTGAAGCTTTCTCTGGCGGGAGTATCTCCGCTTAGTTTTGATTTTCCTGGGAGGAAAACCAAGTGAGGCTTGTGCACCAATCAAACACGTGGAATGCCCATTGCTTTTGCAGAGAAACAAGTAGGATTGGAGTTCAAAAGTATTAACTTGTATAAAAATCCTTAGGAACACATCCACCCAGATTTTCAGTTAATGAGTATCATGCCAAGTCTCCCTGTTATGTTTCTTTTACACATGGAATTTCCATTGGTTTAGCTCTTAAAGAGGTCTGAAGCAGAATGGCATCCCTGTGGAAATCACATGTTTTATTTGGATTCCACAGGAGAAAAGAGCTGAAAAAGGCAAAATATTATTTCTATTAGAAATGTATTTACTTCAAGAAGATATGAATCGGTGCTAAAAATATTTTTGCAGGATATACAAACATAAAATTACATCAAAACACTGAGGGGAGAAGGAAATGGAGAATTATTGTTTAATGGGTACAAAGTATCATTTTTGGGAAGATGAAAAATTTCTGGACCAGGTGCGGGGGCTCACGCCTGTAATCCCAACAGTTTGGGAGGCTGAGGCAAGAGGATCGCTTGACCCCAGGGGATCGAGACTAGCCTGGGCAACATAAGGAGACCCCCATCTCTTAAAAAAATACAAAAATTAGCCAAACATGGTGGTGCATGCCTGTAGTCCCAAATACTAAGGAGGCTGAGGTCGGAGGACGGCTTGAGCTCAGGAGATAGAGATTGCAGTCAGCCCAGATTGCAGCACTGCACTCCAGCCTGGGCAACAGTGCCAGATTTCTGGAGATGATGATGGTGAGTAATATTTGCACATCATTAGGAAGGAAATGGCTCTTTAAATTTAGTAATTAATTTTTCACTTTAAGAGATGTTAAGATCTTCATAGAAAATATCTTGCCTTTAATAAGCTGCAGAAGAGTTAGGAATTATTAATTGGAGATCCCTGGTTGACCTTATTTATCACTCAATTCATTATCTGTAATTAATGCAAGTTTACACCAAATGGTTAATATAGCGGGGAGTATGCTGTTGTGATTGCTTCCAAGTGTAGACTAGTTGATTTTGCCACAAACTTCTAAATTACTGGATTTAGTAGTAATTTAGTAAATTGCCATTAAATTACAAAGGGATGAGGATATAGTTTTAGACATAACTGCAAATGATATCGATGTTTATGTTGGTGATTAAAAAAAAGTAAGGAAACGACATATACCCATGTATGAACTAAAGAGAATGTAGAATGTGTAAATAAACTTTATGAATAACTAACCTTATTAGCTCTATTAATTAACCCATCTACCTGTTTGAGCCAGTTGGTGAGTATGGAAAAAAAAAAGTAGGAAAATTTTCCTTAAAATTTTCTTTCCTGATTCAGATTTAACATGTTCATTATCTACTGTCACCCACAAATGTCTTTTGAACAGCTCTCACAGTTCTGCAGTCAGGCTGATGCCATTATACAGATGTGGGTAAACTCCAAAGATCAGGAGCTGAGTGGGAGGAGACTGAATAGTGCACTTTTAAGGATTTCACAGCAGTTTCCTCAGTTGTTGAGAGAGGAGATTGTTAACTAGTCCTGTCTCTGGGACTACTGAACTATTTGGCCTTAGGAAAACCACTATGCCTAGCTGGAAGGGCATTAGTTCCTTCCTCTGTTGACATGCATGGTTTCCAAAGTCTCCTTCCAGCTTTACACTCTGATTGCATGGTTCTCCCCACGTGTGTGATTTTAATCGTAAAGTCATCTAACCCATGGTAATTGTGACAGTTTTCCTGAATGGACCAGGCAGCCATGGAGGTGTGCGAATCCTTCTCCTGTTCTTGAACCTGAGGAGAGAAAGTGGCTCCAGAACTCTGGTGGATGCTATAGAATGAGTGGGCAACCTTGTGTCTTGTGAATTGATGTCTTGGGGTTTGATTGCTAGGAGGGGAAATCTACTAAAATGATTCTTAACCAAATGGGGGGTTTACTGGAAGGAGACGGAATTTTCATAGAACTTAAGGGCAGAACATTTAGCTGGATCTCATAAGGGACTGGGGAATCAAAAACTGAAAAGAAGGGAACTAAGATGTTCGCCTCTCAGATAAGTCTTCTCTCTTCCATCTTTCTCTCCTTATCCTTATTTCCTTCTCATCATTCTTGTTGCTTTCCCCCTTTTCCCATCAGTTTTGAACATCTTACTCATGCCTAACCTAATTCTAGGTTCGGACAACATTTCTAATTTAGCATGCAAGAGTGGAGCCCTGTATGTGCATTGCAAAATCCATGCATGTGAGACTTTCTAAGCCTGTTTGAGTTCAGTGTTCATACTTGGTCTGGTTTGCTGTGGCAATGAGTATGGTTCGTTCAGCTCAGTGCCCATTCAGAAGGGACTCTTGGAGCACATTATCTTAAACAAGGACTGGATATGAATACCCTCCTTAAGATTATTTTGGTTGCAAGCAGCAGCAATCTTCTTTGACTAGCCAAAAAAAGAAAAGTTTTGGAATTATACAGGGATATCTCCTGTAACCAAAGGAAACAGGGCAGGTCCTGGATCTTTGGCAAAGGGTGTTAATAGATTTTTTTCTTTAGGGAACTGCCATTTGTGACTCAGTTCTACTGAGTAACTATATTCTCTTTGTGTTTCTCTATGCCTCATTTAAGATTTCTAGGACAAAGGGTCTAAATGGTCTGGTTTAGGATATGCCCACCTCTGAATTAATCTGTTATGTAGACAAAGGACATGGTAGTGCAACCAACTTGTCTCAGTTTTTGCAAAACTATCCCAGTTTAAGCACCGAAAGTCCAGCATCCTGGTATCCCCCTCAGTCTTTAGCAGACCAGAGTAGCTGGTCACACCAGGACATGGTCGCTTGTGCATATGTGGCCCATAAAAGGACTGCTTCTATGTATTTCAGCCATTCCTACAAAAAAAGGAATTGTGGGAAGCTATAAGGAAACATTTCACAGAGCGTCTATTACATTCTACTTCTTGGCACCCAGTGTGGGCACACACACACACACATACCACATATCACACCACATACACACTCTCTTCTTCCCATCCTTTCAAAAGTACACCCTGCCGCTATGTGAATCAGTTATTTCACGTACCACCACAAATGCACTACTAACCTTCCCAAGGGGAGAAAACCCAAATACGTGACCTTTTACTTCACTTAGAGTTGATGTTATGCCCTCTAAGTACAGACTTTCTACATGATATCCATTCCTCATTTTCTTCTACTGTAATCCTATCTCCATATATTGCAATGTATGGCCTTTTGCTGGCAAAAGGAGAAAAAAAGAAAAATTTATGTGTTATACCATTCCTTTTTAAAAAGGCAAAGAAAGGGCTTGGTGTGCAAGAGTATTTTATTAAACACTAGTAGCAAAGAAAACAAACAAAAAATGCAACAGTCCTTATTACTGTAGCTGGTATTGAAGCTTCTTTCTTCTGGGTCCATTCCATAGTTCCCTGTGACTTCAGTTAGCATCTCAGTTGGTTGGGGTGATTTGCTCAATGCAGCAACCTGAGGGGTATGATCCCTTGTGGTCCTGCCTTTATAGGTCTATTGCCTTTACGTCTGGGTATGGCAGTTCAAGAAAGCACCCTCAAGGATAAAACATGCTATTCATGATCTATTATTTTTCTTTGATGACTGGGACAATCCCTCTAGTCAACCCCATGACTCACTGTTTTGTCTATTCCCTTAGATAACCCCACGGATTCCATTGCACAGAGTCTCTGAAGTCCAAAATTTTTAAGCATAAGGCACAACGTTCTTCATGATTTGGCCTTGTCTCTTCTCATTATGCTTGCTCTTGCATCCGCCATCTGACACTTTTGCTTAACTCCTGGCCAGCTACCGGTACAAGCCAAGCTCTCACTCCATACCGTCCTTCTTCTCTGCATGTCCTTCTCCACCTTGCCTGTCCTTTAACTCTTATTCATCATTTATTTCAGTCTCAGTTGAAGAGTCATTATTTCTAGAAAGCCTTCTCTGCCCAGCTCTCTACATCGCACCGTTCCCTACAGTACCACCAGAGTGCCTCTAACACTTGATGGTTTCATTGCTTATATATTTTTGTTCCTGTGTGTAAGCCTCCCGAGGCAGCAGCCGCTGTTCGATTTATTCTATGGCTAGTTCCTCTCCCTGAGCGTAAGCTTCACGAGAGCTGGGGCTATCCTCTGCTCACTCTATCCCCAGCTCCTACAGCAGTGCCTGGTTGTTCACAGGCCATATATAGCAGGTGATAATAATCGGAATGATGAAAGAAGAAACACTGTCCTGTGGCGTGATTTACTTCTGTTTTTACTTATGTCAACTTTTAACTAGATTGTGAGGACAGAGGTCAGTGTCTGAGTCATCTTGTGCCTCACTGGGCTTGAGCAGAATAGACGCCTGGTCAAGCATTTGCACACTGGTCTATGGATACACTAGAAAGAGTAGGAGCGCGAGAGGGAATTTTTTTGGCGCCTGCCTCGCCCTTTCAAGCCAAGCCCCTCTGCTCTCTGCCCCTTGCCAGCCGCCCGTCGACCGCCGCCCGCCGCCGGCGATCCCTCTCCTGGGGAGCGGTAGTCAAGTGAGGCCGGTGCGCCCGGAGCGGGCGAGGGGCGGGACTTCCGGTCCCGCTCGCGACGCGGACCGCGCCAGGCGGAAGCCCGGCTCCGGGCCAGGATCCGAGAGCCCGGACTGGAGGTGAGTTCGCAGCCGGAGCGTTGCAGGCACTTGTTTCCTCAGTGGATGCCTTTCGACGCGCCGCCGCCCGGCGCCGCGAGACTGGGAGACCGGGTAGGGACGGGAGAGTCGGCATCTCCCGCGCGTGTGGAGGGAAAGCTGGGACCCCAGGCTTGAGAGAAGGGCCAGGACTGAGAACGGGGAACCAGGAGAGCCCTAAGGGCAGCCTTTAGGGGCTGAGGAGGGAGGCACCGGGGACCCTGAGGCCAAAGAGGCCCTGAGACTGGAGGTTGCGGATGACACGGGGCAGAGTTGCGTCTCGGAGGAAAGTAGTCATTCGTGGGGGCGTGTCCCGGGTCCTGGCGGATTGACTGCGAGGATGGCATGAGATGGCAAAGGTTGGCTTCCAGGGAGAGGTTACAGTGGAGGGAGTCAGTCCTTCTCTGAGAGTCGTAGGTGAGAAGGGCGTCTTGACCTAATGAACCAGAAAGATGACCAGCCACCTACTGGATGCCGAACTCCTATTGCTTCATTTGCAATTCATGCGGTTTTTTTTGTTTTGTTTTTTTTTTTAGAGATATATCCCACTCCGCGCGTGTGGATTTCGGGAAAATATTGTGTATTCCTAGGGACCGCTTGAATTCTTGCTTCACCCAAATTCTGCGTTTCTTTGTCAAACTGACAGTAGTTGAGAGTTCTCTTCACCCAAGGAAGACAACCAAAGTTTTCCTTTTGGACTCTTCTCTACCCTGCAGAGTTTAGCTTGTCTTATTTCCTTTGTCATGGGATGAACTAAATGCGTTCAGAATTATGGTGATAATCACATGGAAAGCCAGTGCTGTCAGTGTTTGCAGTTGCAACTCATTGTTTTTCTGCCCAACTTTCTAACACATTTTTTCTAAAAGCTATTTTGTTGGGTTTAGTCTTTTAGTTTAACCAGTAAAGGCAATTTTACATCAGGGTGCAGCAAATTACTAGCAGTTCTTAAGATTTTACTGTTCCTTTTTATTTCTGCTATAAGGAAATATATATATATATATATATATATATATATTTGCCATTGTCAGTGTTTTTTAAAAATATTGATAACCCAAGATCTGTTGTTACACACACATTAGCACATTTAGTTTTCCCCAGTGGCCAGTGTTTGATATGTGGGCTCATTATTATTACCAAAGGTAATTATTTAGTTATTATTTACCTTGTATTTATGTTGTATTGGATGTGATTAATATGTGCTTCCTAATCTACATAATATAGTGTTTCACTCAGTGTAATTACAAAGATTCTCCTAGCTTTTAAGTAGATGGTAAGTGAATTGGATTTTTGCCACAAAGTGGGCAAGGTAGCTAGGAAGAATCATAACACTGTCATTGGTGGAGGGTGAGATCTGATGATTGCTTTGCTTGTTTCAGGTGTTTCATATTTCAAATGTTAGAAGTTTTTGTTTTAAAAATTACTGTATTAGTACAGGTAACTTTTAGATCTGATTTGGTGGTCTGACTTGAACTAATTCAGGAAAACTAGAACATTTTATATTTATTGGTACTGCGATGTCTTGCTAGCTTATAAATTCTTGATGGCCTTGAATATCTATGCTTGAGTGAAATACACAGTTATAATGTCCTTATGTTTAGGAGGACTGCTGATATTTACAAGTGTAAAGCAAAGCCTAAACATAAACAGTGCCTTAACATGTAAATGAGCATATTGAGTAAGTTTTCAAATTACAAAATGAAGAGATAACACTGATCTCTAAAGTAATTGAATTAACTGCCATGTTAATTTCTGTATATGTCTCAATTTAATCTTATTTCTTTAGACAATATTGTTTATCTGATAAGGCTTGATTTTATTTTTCTTCCATCTTTTCCCATGGTTTTTGAGAAATAAAGCACTTGAGAAAGCATGCAAGTCTTTAGACATTAGTTCATGGTTGGAGAAAGTGCTCGTTGTTGAAACACAAGAGCACTTGCCCTCTTGGGCAAGTTGGGCTAACTATATATATGAATGGCATGTTGAGGTTTGATTGCCCTGTATTCTGGAAAATCTTTGGATTGTATTCTTTCTTCTAATTGTTTAGTAAATTTAGCTTTCTCTCTAGATAAATTATTTTTGTTATTCCGTAGGATTTAGATGTATTTTACAGTTTAACCAATAATGGCAGTTTTTGATTAAGTACAGCAAACTGCTGGCTATTTTATAGATTCACTATTTCTTTTTATTTCTGAAATATGTACAGTGTCTGTATTGGAAGAACTATCAAAATAGTGATAACCAAAACACTGTCTTCATATACATATACATTTGTCTTCCTTAATCTCTAGTTTGTAAAATATGAAATAATTTGCTAAGTTGAGCTTGTTGGTTCTATGCCCTTTTGTTATCAATTTTCTTATTATATAGTACGTTCTCAATTACCGGCATACCCTAGTTAGAAAGCCATTTCCTGCCACTTGATATAATCGAGAATATTTGTTACGATGGGAAAGTACAGTTTTTGCACGAGGAGCTACCAAAGAGTGCTGATCTGCTAACTTAGGGTCCAGCTGCTGCACTGCCTCTGATGAAAAGCATGGCCCTTAATGAGGTTGACTCACACAGGGTCGACTGCTTTTAGTATCACTTTCTGTCCTTTTCCTCTGGTGAGTTAGACCTTTTCTCCAATAGTGACCAAGATGACTTGGGCCTCAGAGTGACTCAAAAGGGGATGAGTCACTGCAGTCCTGTTAGTAGGGCCCTGTCCATTCTGCTGAATCTGATCCCATAAATCTTGGGCACATTTTCCAGCCTATAGGCATGTAGTTATGACTGTGAACCTCTTGTTTAGGTTATTGTTTTAAAAATACTTTTAATACTAAATCATAATTTGTTGGATTATATAAATAGACTCAGTTTTGCTTTGAGTGAGGCATCACATTACACTATAGATGAACTTTTCTATTAAAGTGATAGGCTATAACTCACAATGGCAAATATTGTAGAAAACACACTGATTGCCCTTAACCTTTGTTGTTATTATTAGTTTTGTTTTTAATTTTGAGAGCCTAAGGAATAGAAGAACTATTGGATGAATGATTTGCATGGGAGGGTGGGGGAAGTTGACCACTACCAGTGACATACTAGGGGTCTTGATGGTGGGAGCTGTCTGCTATAGTTGGAAAGAGTATTTTAGCACTGAGGTTTAGAATTGCCAGCTCCTGGTGATAATATAGTAGAAAGACTTTTAGTTGGTTTTATTACAGTTTTTGAATACCACACAGATGATGCACTCCTTTGTTACCTGCAGGGGGCTGGGAGGGGAATCCCTTCCACCTCTTGTGTGAATGACCTGGTGGAGCCTCTTGAAGCAAAATAGTACCAGTTTGATTTTCACTGTGTTAGTGTATAATTATGGTTCTCTGGAGAAACAGACCAATATCACATATATATGTGTATTTTTAAAAGAGATTTATTTTAAGAAATTGGCTCATGCAATTGTGGGAGTTGGCAAGTACAAAATTTGTAGGTCAGACTAGCAGGCTGGAAATTTAGGCAGGAATTGATTCTGTAGTTTTGAGGCAGAATTCTTTCTTCTTTGGGAAACCTCAGGTTTTGCTCTTAAGGCCTTCAGCTGGTTAGATGAGTCCTACCAACATTATGGAAGGTAATCTCCTTTACTTAAAGTCAAATGATTGTAGACATTAACTACATCTACAAAATATGTTTATAGCAACACCTAAATTGGTGTTTGATTAAATACCTGGGTGCTATAACCTAACCATGTTGACAAATAAGGCTAACCATGACAGCATTTAAAATACTTTTGGTGTATTAAACTAATATGTGGCATGTAAAATGTTGCATAGTCAATAGGAGAATATTGATATGGTTTGGCTCTGTGTCCCCACCCAAATCTCATGTTGAATTGTAATTCTCAGTGTTAGAGGTGGAGTCTGGTGGTAGGTGATTGGATCATGGGGGTGGTTTCTAATGGTTTAGCACCATCCCTCTAGTGTTGTCTCATGATAGAGTTCTCACAAGATCTGGTTGTTTAAAAGTGTGTCACACTTCCCCCTGTGCTCGTCGTTTCTCCTGCTCCAGCCATGTAGGACACACTGGTTTCCTCTTCGCCTTCCGCCATGATTGTAAGTTTCCTGAGGCTTCCCCAGCCATGCTTCCTGTACAGCCTGTGGAATCGTGAGCCAATTAAACCTCTTTTCTTTATAAATTACCCATTCAGGTAGTTCTTTATAGCTGTGTGAGAATGGACTAATAAAAGTATCAAAATTCATAGCCCAGTTACTTTTTAAGGGATTTAAAAACAGTGAAAATCTGGGTTTTCATCATATCAAAGAATGGAAAATGGACAATTTAATGGCCCCTCCACTCTCTGACATTTAAAAGTTACTCTCTTTTTGTGGTTTTAATATGTTCTACACACACACACACACACACACACACACACATCTTTGTTTTTTTTTTTTTTTTTGACACAGTGTCTCGCTGTGTTGCCTAGGCTGGAGTGCAATGGCACGATCTCAGCTCACTGCAAGCTCCGCTTCCTGGGTTCAAACGATTCTCCTGCCTCAGCCTCCCAGAGTAGCTGAGATTACAGGCACCCGCCACCATGCCTGACTAATTTTTGTGTTTTTAGCAGGGACAGGGTTTCACCATGTTGGCCCGGCTGGTTTTGAACTCTTGACCTCAAGTGATCCACCTGTCTCAGCCTCCCAAAGTGCTGGGATTACAGGCGTGAGCCACTGTGCCCAGCTAATATGTTGTATATATATTTTTAATTTAAGGTGTTTAAAAAATTTTTTTAATGTAACTTTTTTTAAAGTTTATGCTCTTGCTAATCTTTTTGCTTAAATATTTAGATCTGGGAATTAGTTTTGTGCTTATTTAGCCTGATTCCTTTGATTTATGTTCACCAAAAGGGTCCCAGAAAGGTGGAGTGATTTATCCAGGTACCATAGCTAGTAAAAGAACCAGAATTTTAGGCCAGATCTCCTTGTTTCCAATCCAGTGCCCTTTCAGTTACAAAAGTAGTTAAGTGAAGCTAATCAAGGGCAGATTTTCTGTAAGGAGGGTGATTTTGAGTCTCTATTTAAGGGAGTATGAATTGATTGTTAGGAGAATGGAGGTGGTATTCGGGCTATTCAGTTACATTAGGGGAAGGATGAGCAGAGAGTAGATACATCATAAAATATCTAAGTAGACTACGTAACTACTTGGGGCACATAGTGACGTGTGATACCCATGGGGCTTGAAGGGATTTTGCAAGTTAGCACAAGCTAGCCATTGGGTGATTCACAGGGGATATTTGAAAAGACCTTAAGGATAGGGAACACATGGACCAAGAGAAGTTACTGAGAGGGCTTCCTTTCTGGAGGAAGTTAAAGATAGAAAAGCATGGTGCTTTTGGAACCCAAGTGCTTGGAAACCCTCCAGAAGAGAATTGTAAGGACTCTTTGGGGGATAGAACATTATAGGACATAAATGGATATTCTAGAAGCTTGCCAGGTTTCAGGCATTAATTTGAGCTGAATTATGGTAATAATAATAATTGTCATTTGTTGCTCACTTGCAGCCTCAGCACAGTTAGAAGAGACCTTAGGCAAGTTACTGAACTTTATGCTTTACCTGCAAAATATGCATAGTAATACCTACTGTACATAGTCATTATAGGAAATACAAGATAATGTACATAATGTGCTTAGCATAATGCCTGCCACATAGTACTCAAGAAATTGTAGCATTTATTTTACTATATCATGCAGGCTGGCTGAGGGTGTTACTAGAAGATACCACTAGAATGAGATCCCTTTTTCCTCCTACAGCTTTATGTTACTCCCACAGGTCTTTTTTATTTTTTATATTTATTTAATTTTATTTTTTGTGACTCCAGAAATATGCTTATCCATCCCACGGGTCTTTGGCATGCTTTTGCCTTCAAGTTTATGATTTCTAAGCAGGTGCATGTCTCTGGCCATATGTAGAGTACTTCTGTACCTCTGTGATCAGCAGGCCTGTTGTTTTTAAATGAACAATGCACCTTTTGGCTGTATTTCATTGCAGATTCCATCTCTTCAAACTGAAGTGATGTTCTTAACTACAGTGCTATCTCCAATTAATTTTATTACTCTTTCTGCCTCTTTTTTTTTTTTTTTTGCTTTGGAATATAACTGTTCAGATGGGGTTGGGAAGAGGAATGGAAAGCACAAGCATTTGAAGTAACTTTTCTCTTTAAAGGGTTTTCTTCCCTTCAGGTTTTGAGTAAACAACTATTTGAATAAAAATAAACTATTTTGACAGATGCCAGCTCCAAAGATAATTGGTTAAAAAAGACATCTTCTGGGATGATGCATCGTAAGATATGAAAGCACTTAAGGATTTGATGCGGTTTGGCTCTGTTCTCTATTCAAATCTCATCTCAAATTGTAATCCCCATGTATCAAGAGAGGGACCTGGTGGAAGGTGATTGAATCATGGGAGTGGTTTGCCCTATGGTGTTCTCGTGATAGTGAAGTTCTCATGAGATCTGATGGTTTAAAAGTGGCAGTTTTCGGCCAGGTGCAGTGGCTCATGCCTGTAATTGCAGCACTTTAGAAGGCTGAGGTGGGTGGATCACTTGAGGTCAGGAGTTCAAGACCAGCCTGGCCAACATGGTGAAACTCTGTCTCTGCTAAAAATAATACAAATATTAGCTGGGTGTGGTGGCGGGCACCTGTAATCCCAGCTACTCAGGAGGCTGAGGCAGGAGAATTGCTTGAACCTGGGAGGCGGAGCCTGCAGTGAGCCAAGCTCGTGCCACTGCACTCCATCCTGGGTGACAGAGTGAGACTCCATCTCAAAAAAAAAAAAAAAAGTGGCAGTTTTCCCTGAGCTGTCTCTCTTTTCTGCCACCATGTCACCATGTAAAACATGCCTTGTTTCTCCTTCACCTTCCACCATGATTGTAAGTTTCCTGGGGTCTCCCCTGCCATGCAGAACTGTGAGTCAATTAAACTCTTGTTTACTCTTGTTTATAAATTACCCAGTCTCAGGTAGTATCTTTATAGCAGTGTGAAAACAGACTATACAGGATTGAATGACATATTTGTGCTCAAGATCCAGTAGTGAGATTACTAGGTAGTAGGCATAGAGTATCTGCCCTAACTTTGTAGCGTAATTCTTTCTGAACCAGACCTGGAAACCATTTCACTTGTGTTCAGAAGGTTGGTAGAATGTGCATTTGACTCAGAGTGACATGGTATGTTTAGCTATCATTCACAGGAGCCTTTGCAGTGCCTGAAGATTTATTAGGAAGGGTTCTTTCTGGAACCCTTCAAGCTTGACAAGAACCTCTTTATATCATTTTGTATGCTAGGTTTTAAATTTAAGTTGAGAAATTTATGTATTTCTACATTTATAAGCAGAAAGAATTTAGCAAAGCTTGACAGAGGCTTTTGAGGGAAGAAGTAAGTTTGAATGCTTTTCCTGTAATTCCAACTGTTTTTTAAAGATGTAATTATATAAACATTGAATTTTCAATGATAATGATTTTCATAAATGATTTAATACAATTTGATCATGAGCTAGAACAGCTTCATAGATCAGCCCTCAGTGTTTCAAATTAGGTTTTCTGTTTCACAGTTCTACAGTTGATAAGTTTTGGTAATCTACAACAGCATTTGATTTTCAGTGAGACATGCTGGCAAATTATTGCCTCTAAAATATCAGAATGAGTGGTGTGTTGATCATTATATTTGTTCCATAGCCTTTGGTGCACACCTTCTTAAAATCTCCTCCTTTTTCCTGCTCTATTACTTTCTCCTTGGATAATGATGCCTTCTCATCTCCTAAGTGTCCATGCATTAAAATCATCAATTTCTCTTTCTTTTGTCCTTAACCTCTCTCCCAAAGGAAATCTGCTACTCTTGTAACTGTTAGCTAGTCTGAATTGTCTGAGTTAATTCAGAATAAATTGTGGAATGACTGATAGACCTAATTCCAAATTACATCAGGATGCAGAGAAAGGGGAACACTTATACACTGTTGGTGGGAATATAAATTACTACAAACTCTTTGGAAGACAATATGGAGATTTCTCAGAGAACTAAAAGTAGAACTACCATTTGATTCAGCAATCCCACTACTGAGTATGTACCCAAAAGAAAATTAATCATTATATCAAAAAGATACCTGAACTTAATATGTTTATTGCAGCACTATTGACAATAGCAAAGATACAGAATCAACTTAAGCATCCATCATGGATGACTAGATAAAGAAAATGTGGTGTACACACAACACACACACACGTATACTGTGCAGCTTAAAAAAGAATGCAGTCATGTCTTTTGCAGCAACATAGATGGAACTGGAGGGCATTATCTTAAGAGAAATAACTTAGAAAGTCAAATACTACATGTTCTCACTTATAAGTGCTAAATAACACGTACACATGGAAGTAGAATGTGGAGTAATAGTCACTGAAGACTGGAAAGGATGGGAGAGGGTGAGGGATGAGAAATTGTAAATGGGTAGAACGTACATTAGTTGGGTGATGGTTACACAAGAGGCCACATTTCACCATTACACAATATATCCATGTAACAAAACTGCACTTGGACCCCTTAAATTTATGCAAATAAATAAAAATAAATAAGTAAAAAGCAAAAAAGTATATGTATTTTGAAGTGAAGCTTGTAAAGCTAAAAAGTCCTGTTCACCTAAAGAATTAGCATAGCGTTTTAATATATGTAGATTGCTTCCTTGTTTACCTTGTTGCTTCAGATTTCTTTCTTTCCTTTTTTTTTTTTTTTCCGGACTCCTAGTATCTGAGAACATATTTCTTCCCTATAGGAGTTGAGAAGAGGAGGAAGAATAATGGGAGGAGACAGGACCTTTTTCAACTTGACAAATAGGTATAGCTACTTCTCATACGTTTTTTTCCTTCTCCAGGTCCTCGGTAATCTCATTACATTTTTTTTGTTTGTTTATTTAAATACTCTGATGAAATATTATATGCCTCTTAGTTGCAGTTTCCCATCTTCCAACTTGTTATAAGATAAATACTTCTAACTTATATATTAAGTTACATATTAATTTATGAAACTTATTGTACCTTGTTTTTCAGAACAGTAATAAGTTTTATTGACATGATAAATTTTTTCCACCAAAGAGGAAAAGTCACCAGTAAATGTGTCCTACTTGTTGAAAATGCCTCTAATGATACTGGCCTCTATTTATTGATCATATATGCCAGACACTGCAGTGAGCGTTTAATATATTACTCATTTCTTACAACCCTTATATAAGGTAGATGTTTATATTTCACTTTTGGAGAGATTTGTCTAAGCTTGTGCTACCTGTAAATGGTGGAGCTTATTTTAAAGCCCTTCTGCTTTTGCTTATACACTGTTTTCTTCTACATTTCAAAAGCATCTTAAATGATTTGGTGCTGATACTTGAAGTACTTTTTAGAGAGAGTTAGCAGCATGTTGATTCTACATTTTTTTGTATATCTTCATACCCCTAAAAGTGTTTTATTTTCCGTTTGTTCCACTTTAAGCATTTGTTAAATGTAATTCATTTATTTTTTTTCAAGGATGGTACCATAATTAATGTAGCATCTAGCATAGTTGAAAGTAGCAGATACTTTAAAAATATTTGCCGCATCGATTCAAAACAATAACGAAAGGAGAGGTGGCAGTTAATGGAGGGGGGCTATTCACATAAAAATTCATTTCTGTTGGAATGTGAGGCTGGAACCTTTCTCATATTACAGCATGCTGCAGGGCAGGGCTAGAATCCAAGCTTTGATTAAAATCACCCAAACTCTTTTTTCTTTGCTTTACAACCACAAGTTATTGCCAGCTGAAAAGGATAATGGAGGGTAATGATGAATGCGTTTCCATCTGCCGCTGCTGCAAAAAAAATTTTTTAGACAGTTTCATTCTTTTTAAACCTAGATAAAAAGGCTGCTTTGAAATGAAGAGTAAATTAGTGGCCACCAAATGAGTAGTTATTAGATTGTTGCCCTAGAAGCCTGTTCAGGTGATGCTGATGGTGGTTGCTGCCAGTTAACAGTTCGGTCTCAAATAGTTTCTCCCCAGGGGTGGGGAATATGGGGAGGGGGGCGGTGGTGGGGGGTGGTGGGGGTGGTATAAGAATTCAAGCATTCTTGAGAGTCTTTGTTTTTCATTCCCAACTGTAGGTTTTAGACATGGGTGTTACTTTCCCAGAAACTGCCTAGATTTTCATAGGCTGTTAAGGTCAAATATATTGATTTAGCCATTTCATAATATATGTATATGAAAACATGTTGCATACTGTAAATATATACGATTTTTATCTGTCAATAAATTTTAGAAAAGAAAGTCAAATGAAAACTGAACTTAAATAATTTTCTGCAATAGATCCTTTTTTAACTCACTGCAACCTGAGAGAACTAAGCCATTTGGAATAGCCTGTATCTCTTTTTTTTTTTTTTTGAGATGGAGTCTCACTCTGTCACCCAGGCTAGAGTGTAGTGGCATGATCTTGGCTCACTGCAACCTCTGCCTCCTGGGTTCAAGTGATTCTCGTGCCTCAGCCTCCTGAGTAGCTGGGATTGCAGGCGCCCACCACCACACCTGGCTAATTTTTTTGTATATTTGGTAGAGACGGGGTTTCACCATGTTGGCCAGGCTGGTCTCGAACTCCTGGCCTCAAGCAATCTGGCGGCCTCGGCCTCCCAAAGAGCTGGGATTATAGGTGTGAGCCACCACTGTGCCCAGCTGAATAGCCTGTATCTCTAATACATTGTTATCCCAGCCTCCTCACCCCCTCAGCAGTTAAACTATGTATGGGGCAGATTGAATTGCTGTACTTACCAAATTGTTTGTTTGTTTTTGAGACTGGGTCTTGCTCTGTCACCCAGGCTGGAGTGCAGTGGTGAGATCATAGCCCACTACAGCCTTGACTTCCTGGGCTGAGGCAATCCTCCTGCCTTACCCTTCCAAGTTTCTGGGACTGTAGGTGTGCACCACCATGCATGGCTAATTTAAAAATTGTTTTGTGCAGACAGAGGTCTCGTTTCATTGCCTACGTTGGTCTTGAACTCCTGAGCTCAAGCTGTCCTCCCGTCTTGGCCTCCCAAAGTGTTGGGATTACAGGCTTGAGCCATCATGCCCAGCCTGGGTTTTTCTTCTTACTGTAGTTGATTATTCCTCATGGTTGCCCCTCAAGATGACTTCAGCATCGGTGTAGTATAGAAATATTCCATTAGTCCTTTAAGACTGTAACCTGATTATTAGTAATTAGAGCTCTGGGCTCAATTGCAGATTTGTAGTCTTTACACTTTAATAGTTTTGTTTTGAGACAGGGTCTCACTCTGTCACCTGGGCTGGAGTGCAGTGGTGTGGTTACAGCTCACTGCAGCCTCAACCTCTTGGACTCAAGTGATCCTCTCGCCTCAGCCTCCTGAGTAGCTGGGACTACAGGTGTGTGCCACCATGCTCAGCTAATTTTTTTGTTTTTTAACTTCTTACAGAGATGGGGTTCTGCTATGTTGCCCAGGCTGGTCTCAAACTCCTGGGTCAAACGAGCCTCCTGCCTCAGCCTCCCAAAGTCCTGGTATTATAGACGTGAACCACCACACCTGGCCTACACTTTAAGAATTTTTTAATGATTTGTGGTTGTTTGGTATTGGCCTTTAGGTTATTATATATCTGCTGAATGCTGTGTGATGGGTATTAAGATTATCCACTCCTATCAGGGAGCTACTAACTAAAATGTAATTTCTTTAATCATTGAATTTGGACAATCTGACTTCAGATTTTTAGCTCTTAACTCCTTTACTATAAAGTTGATGCCTCCTGTTTTATAAATAATACAGCCCATATTTAAGATTTCTACATATGACATTCCCCCATGTCATTTTCTATTAGAGTATGTGTATATGTGCAAGGTTTTCCATTTCCATTCTAATAAAACTTTCATCTTTAGTTTTAGTGGTTGTCAGTTGGTTTCTTGCAAGATGTTTTCTGCCTTTAGCATTTTTATTTCAGGTAAAAGGATTATGTCACCTTGATGAGTTCTTGGCATATATGCTCTAAAGTTAGTCTTCTGTACCGGTGGAGACAAACAGTTAAAGCATGTACAGTACTTCTTTTGGATTATATTATAATTTGGGGAACAGATTTGTCATTTGAAGTTTGTCTTAGATACATAATTTTTATTCTGTAAATGTACAGATGATGGAATTCTGGAAACATCCTGTGTTGAAGAGAAAAATCCCACTCAGAATTTAAAATTGGCCTTGGAGAATTATAAAAAGGGATAGGGGCATGGATCATCCATATGTGGGTTATTGAATTAAATTTTTCACTTTTTTTGTTCTTAGAGTCAACTTTTATAACACTGTTACTGGGAATACTTGACTTACTAAGCCTTTACTGAACACTTTAATTTTGGGAGTACAATTTCTAAACTCATGAAATAATCTTCGTGCAACAAGATGTTATTTTATCAAATTTTGATATTACATGCTCATTCTTAACTTTGACAAATTTTAATTAACAGGTGAGTTATACATCTTTAAATTTATATAATAATCATTTTGTATTTCTAGAACTGAGGTCGTGGTAGTTTGCTATCTAAAAAGCAACAATGGGGTTTTATTTTATATGCAATGTTAATCGTGGCATTTTGCTGTAGAAGGGGCATTTGCATTAGATTTAACTTAATCTTGTGAAAATCTAAACATATTTAAGCATAGTTTAGGTATAATAAACTTGAGATACTACATATAATTTGATTTAGAAGCTTTTTAATCCTGAATAAGGAAGGAATACATAGAAAGTCAAGGAAAAATTCTGTGTAATAGTTGTGATACTCAAGCTGAAAATAGTCTGATCCAGCAGCCTAAAAGAATGACCTCCTCACTAGTTGAGCATACTTCAGTGTCATGAAATGAAGAGGATGGGAAAAGGTGTCTGTGCATCTTTGTTTCAGGACTGTACTAGATATAGTGTACTTGCATGTTAATTCAAATACTAGGCTAAAAAGTTTGTATTATTATTCCTCTTTTAAAGATGAAGAAACTGAAATTTTAAAAGCAGGTGACTTGTCTGTGGTTAGAAGAAATATATGCAGAATTGTGATTTATGCCCAGAATATCTGACTCCAAGACCTAAATTCCTTCTGCCATATCATATACTTTCTACTTATCTTTTGTTTGTTTTTTATTCCATTTTCCCCCCTTTGAACTGTGTTGGAAGTTTTCTGTTCTATTTCTTTTTTTCTCTATGGTTACCGTAGAAATGTTAATATGCATACTTAACAAAGTCTAAATGTAAATGCAATCTTTATCCTTCTCCTGAACCTCCTTCTGACAAGAACTGTTTTTATCAGACATTATAGTTTTGGGACTTGATCTTTCAGCCCCAGAAATAACAGTGTTTATATTTACCCATATGCATTTAACCTTTTTTCCCTTGACCATTCCTTCATGTGCATTGATTGTAAGCTGAACTGTTTTTTAATTTACTCCCTCAGGAGTTTTAGGTGAGACGGTCTTTGCTCAGGCTCTCCATTTTGTACAGGCCCTCAAGTTTTGCTGCCTATTACCCTATTTTCTATAGCTCCCCTCCCCATCAGGTTCATTCCACCAGGAATATGTAGATTCCCCAGGGGCACATTCGCTTTAGCACTAACTCACCTCTCTAGACTTGTACTTTTTAAAAAATTATTTCTACCCTTGGAGCATTTCTCTTACTTTATTGTTGGCTCTTCTATACATTAAAAAAAAAATTTTAAGCACTTAATACAACAATTTTTGGTGATCTCCAGCCATGGGGCTGCATTGCCAGAAATAAAAGTCCACATTGTCATTGTGCTTCTTGGGAGTATTTTGTATTGAACATGTGGGCTGGGGGATGGGTGGAGGATTTTTTAAAATTTATTTTAAAATAAATTCCTAGAAACTGATGAAACTCTTTCATTTAGAGTCATAAGAAATAAACTATTTGTTTGATGAAGAAGCAACAGAGGACTTTCAAAAAGCACTTTTGAAAACTCCCCTTACTGAAGGTTTATATTAACTGCCCTCTAGAGGAAGAAAAAAATCTGAGAAAGATCTTTTAATAGGACATTAAGTATTGTTTTCCCTTGCACCTTTTTCTAAGATAAACAGGAACCAAGGATTACTTGCTCTGTGCATGGGATGCCATGTTGTAAAGTTTAGGTAGCAGATGCTCTAAGAAAATTTGTAACATTAAGGCTGAAATTACCATGAAAATGCCAAAACATCTTTGGATTGGAATTTTACAAAATTTGTTCTTAGGACTTAACTTCTTAAAACGTATCAGTTTTCAAAGAGATGGTAAGTTTACTTCATCAGTTCTCTTTGAATTTTTTTTTTTTTTGTCATGAGATGGAGTCTTCCTCTGTTGCCCAGGCTGGAGTGCAGTGGCACGATCTCGGCTCACTGCAACCTCTGCCTTCCCAGGTTCAAGCGATTCTTTTGCCTCTTGAGTAGCTGGGATTACAGGCATGCACCACCATGCCTGGCTGATTTTTTGTATTTTTAGTAGAGATGGGGGTCTCACCATGTTGGCCAGCCTAGTCTTGAACTCCTGACCTCAAGTGATCCACCCACCTCAGCCTCCCAAAGTGCTGGGATTACAGGCATTAGCCACTGTGCCCGGCCAAGAAGTAGAAAATAACTTTAGAGCAGTATTTTCTATATTCAATATTTTTTTCATATATTCTTATATGATTATCTACGTAGGATACATGTGTTTTGCTTTGCTTACCTGATAAAACGCTGTTAAAAATATTTTAATTGAAAAGATGCTTAACCCACATTTTTTAATGGGTTAAGGTTAATGTTTTGAGTTTTTTTTTAGCAGATGGTATTGATTTAGTGTTTTTGGCGATAATTTTGTTAGCATTGATAGAAAAGATGAGGATTTGAAAGGAAACAATTGCTTGCTTTGTAAGTTGTGATGTTCAGTAATGACTAAGTACATTCATTTGCACAGCCAGTATAAACTCCAGATGATTTTTTCCCTGCCTGTTCCTTAAGTGGGTCGCGTGATTTGGTGTTTATCACTAACTTGAATATCTTCAAGTTTTACAAACCACATAACTTGACCATGAAATCAAGGAGCTCTTTCAAAGGACTCTTTGAAAGTAGATTTTATTTTTATTTTTGGGGTCGTTTCAATGAAAAGAAGATTATGCAATTTGTGTATGGGTTTTGGAACTTTTCTCCCTTCCTTTCCTTCTTTTTATTTCATCTTTCTTTCCTGCCTTCTTTCTTCCTTCCATCCTTCCTTTCACCTTCCTTTTTTTTTGAGACAGCGTCTTGCTCTGTCACCCAGGCTGGGTGCAGTGGCCCGATCTTGGCTCCCTGCAATCTCCACTTCCCAGGTTCAAGTGATTCTCCTGTCTCAGCCTCCTGATTAGCTGGGACTATAGGTGCGTGTCACCATGCCCGGCTACTTTTTTGTATTTTTAGTAGAGACAAGGTTTAGTTATGTTGGTCAGGCTGGTCTCGAACTCCTGACCTCAAGTGATCCGCCTGCCTCGGCCTCCCAAAGTGCTGGGATTACAGGCGTGAGCCACTGTGCCTGGCTCCTTCCACCCTCTTTAAAACAAGTTTCAATGCAGAGATTTCTGTGGTACTTTTTGGCTGGTCTTCCCAACACAGTCTCTGCCATTAGCAGTTAGCTTTTAGCGAGGCTGATAGGCCCTTCATTTATTTTATAAAATCAATTTTTGTGTATGGTATTTGGTGGCTGTCTTTCAGAGAGGACAGTGACTCAAGTGTCTGTGAGATTGTGACTGCTGCATTTTATTTAGATCTGGTCTTTTTTGTTTTAGGGATAATGGGAAAGGAGCCTAATCCCTAAAGAATGGTATCTAAATTTGTGAAGAACCTGCCTAAGTTGTCGTGGTGGCACATGTGACTGATGGATCTTTTGGATTTGAATGCCTGTAATGTTTTAAATATATGTTTAGTAGGAAAATTGTTCCTGGGTTCCTTTTTTCTTCTGTAGGATATGTGTATGGATTAATTGTACAGAACCATTAATATGCTGACCTTTGTGCAAATGTGAAATACTTCTTTAACGGTTCTTTTAAAAACTGGGTTCTGTCAACACTGAGAATTTCAGCATCGTTATCTGATAAGAGTTACTACCCCATTTTAAGTATTGCATAGTTTGACATATGTATGCACAAATACACATGTGGAATCATAAATTAAACAATGATATGTAAAAAATGGGGAGATTATTTCAGAGGTAGTAGGTTTATTTTTGAATAAGTGTATCTTAAATTCAGTAAATTAAATATATGATAAATGCCGATGATGTATAAGGAACTATGTTTGATGCTAGGTAGATTTATAAATAGCTGTAAGTTCTTATTTCTTATAGAATAAGGAATTGTCCATAAAGACCCTACAGCTTAGAACTGCTGAATTTAATAGGCAGTATACTAGGTTTTTGTCATTACTTTTAATGGCAAAAACTGCAATTACTTTTCACCAACCCAATAGTAGTTCACATGAGAGACATTATCACAAGACAAAGAGATTAGAGAAAACTTTATACATAATGACTTGGGACTGGGACTTGAAGATAGGATTTGTAGAGGCATAGAGGTATGGGGGACAAAGTACCCAGTAGAGGAAGCCTGAGACAGGATGGGAAGTTGCAGCATGTGTTTGAGGGACCAGTTTGGTTTTAATATATGGGATACATTTTAGAGAGTAGGAGAAGATAAGATTGGGGCTAGGACATATAGGACCTTGAGTACCATCTTGAGAAAACTCTGAAGTTTGTGAACTAGTGAGGTGATTGATCATCTATTCATTTGGTAACCAACTGAGTATCAGTTGTGTGCCAGGTACCAATTAAGCAGAAAAGTAGAGTGGGTAAGAATTATATAGCAGCTGGGCACGGTGCGTCACCCCTGTAATCCTAGCACTTTGGGAGGTCGAGGTGGGAGGATCACTTGAGGTCAGGAGTTAACCAGCCTGGCCAACATGATGAAACCCCGTCTTTACTAAAAATTCAAAAAAAATGTGGTGGGCGCCTGTAATCCCAGCTACTTGGGAGGCTGAGGCAGGAGAATCACTTGAATACGGGAGGCGGAGGTTGCAGTGAGCCGAGATTGCACCACTGCACTCCAGCCTGGGCAACAGAGTGAGACTCGTCTCGCAGGCCCTGGGACAACTAAACTTCCAAGTTTAAGTCCTGATTTACTACTTGTTGGCTTAATGACCTTGTGTAAGTTTCTTAACCCTTCAGACTGTCTGTGATGATAAATTTGTTAAATCATCAAGTCATTGATTTTTATAAAAATTTCTAATGTTAAGGTCTAAGAAATTTTTATAAGAACTTTCATTTTTGGTTACTGGTCCTAAGAGATAAAGAACTATTTTATCATTAATATCAAAAATTTTAGTATTTCACATAGAAGTTTTTTAGTTGAGACCTTTTAAAATGCAGGATTACTTTAGCCAACTTGACTTCCTTTGGATATTGTTGAATTTAATTTTAAGTCAAATTTAAAATTAAAATGAAGGCCAGGCATGGTGGCTCACACCTATAATCCCAGCACTTTGGGAGGCCGAGGTGTGCAGATCACCTGAGGTCAGGAGTTCGAGACCAGCCTGCCAACATGGCGAACCCCTGTCTCTACTAAAAATACAAAAAATCAGCCAGGCGTGGTGGCTAATGCCTGTAGTCCCAGCTACTTGGGAGGCTGAGACACGAGACTCACTTGAACCCGGGAGGCGGAAGTTGCAGTGAGCTGAGGTCACGCCACTTCGCTCCAGCTTTTGTGACAGAGTGAAACTCCATCTCAAAGAAATAAAAAAAGAAAATAAATGTAAGTTAAATTAGATTACATGTTAAATTTAAATTTAAATAAGTTGAAAATTAAAATCCAAACGCACCTTAAATAAATCACAACCCAAGTAATCTTGTACCCATCTCTTCAGCTGGAGGAGGGAATTGAGGCAATAGGGGCTCTGTGTTTGACTTCTGCGAACACAAGGTAGATGTTTATTTGTTGTTGCTGCTGATGTTTAAATCAGAAAAGAAGGTTAGAAACGCATACTGAGTAGGCAGAATTATAGCTTCCACACTCTGTTTTAGACAGATTGGGATAGATAGCTGATTGTCTTTGAGAATAGACTTTTAACAAAGTGATAAGAGTTGAGATAAGTCACAAATATAACCTCACAGGAGTTCATATTAGTGTAGCAAAAGTGTGGGTATTATTAAGTAGGTTCTTCCGTACACTCTACTGTTTGTTCAAGGACATTTATGTGGGTTCTGATCAATGGTATTTAGTGGTATTTAATATTTGTATGCCCCACAACCACCCTCTAGTACCCTACATATTTATTACTATAAACTAACCTTTGATCTCTGATACTGTTGAATACTTTAGTTATATATTCAAACTATGTGGCAAGACTTGCAGTGGAGAGTATAGGAAATGGGGTTTGGCCTGAGGAGAAGGGAGTAGGAAAGGCTTGGTGCTGTGCCTTTTTCTTTAGATTTTACATCCCTTTAATTGCTTTCCTCCTATGACCATTGCTTTGCCATGACTGTCTAAAACTATGGTATGATGTATGAGTTATGAGGTGTTCATTTCAGATGTTATGCAGTGAGCTCTAATTAACTTGACAGAAGCCAGATTCATTTTTATGCAGAGACTTTTAGTATAATAGACTTGGAGCTAGAAGACCTAGGCTTGAACCTTGACTGTTTCTCTTATTATTTGTGTCACAAAATATAGGTTTTCTTAATCTGTTTTCTTATTAGTAAAGAGGGAATAGTCATTACTGTTGTAGGTTGTTGTGAGGTTGTTGCAATAAGGCTTAAATGAGACGCCAAGAAAGCATTTTATAAAATTCTAAAGAGCTATTTAAATGTCCAGTGCCCTTGGTACATGGTGAGTCTTTGGAGGCACGCAGTGTGTCTCAAGTATCATTTGGAGCCACTACAACAGTAAGGCACAGATTTTTAAGTTGTCAGCTCTGTGAGTACAGACTTTGTCTGTTTTGTACCACTGTATCTGCAGCATCTTATAGAATGGTGTTTATTTATTTCTAAGTTTCAAAACTTTAAAACGTTTTTCTTCTGCTTACCCCCTTTCCTTAGAAGTTTGATGATTCTTTCTTCATCTTCAAAAGAAAAAAAAAAAAAAGATATAAACAGAGCATAGCACCCTGTCCTGTAGTTGGATAGATAAGCTAACTTTTTGTGGGCTGGTCCTTAAAAGTAAAGAGGGTGGGTGGTTACAATGGGATTCTCTTTTAGTTCTATTTCTGCCACAAATAAAAAGAAACAAGATAATAGATGGGAACCTGAAAAGAAAAATGTTTCAGTAAAACTTAGAGAGATAGGCAGGAATTTAGGAATAGCAGTTGAATGGAGAAGCCAGAATAGGAGTTTGGGTTGGGTCCAGGGAAAGATGATCTAGACCATAAAGGCGTACACGAGGTCTTACTATTAAGACATTCTGTCACAGCCAGGTAGGGCACGCTAAGCTTATACATGAAAATTCAGACTGCTTTAAAAAATGGTATCCTGTTTATATTTTTATGTATGTAAATCAGCATTCCTGTGGTGATAGATGATAGATAAGATTATATTTTCAGATAGTATCCCTATAATTCTTTTGAGTAGGTTAAATATACCCTTCAAATTAGTTTTCCTGAGAGTGAATTATCTGACTCATCCAGGCTCTGTTACACGTGAGCTGTGTGATACTGGGCAAGTTATCCAACTCACTTGACTCTGTTTTTCCCATGCTTAAAGTAGAATAATACTTACCTTGCAGAGTTGTTGTTAGGATGCAAAATAATGCATGTGAAGTACCTAGTGCAGTATTAAGTGTACAGCAGGGATTCGGTTAATGGTGGGTATTATTATTTTTTGATGTAGGCTTAATGTATAATTATTTGTATCTCATTTGACAGTAAGTACTATTGATACAGTATGAACATTCCAAATGTTGTTGGTCTTGTGGGTTTCAGTGTTTGTTTTTAGACTAAATATATATTATGTTTTCCTTTCATAGATTTCTGAGAGAGCAGACACCATCTTATTTCTGTTGAATTATATTTAGTAACTCAAAAGGCATATACCAAGCTGTCAGAAGCAGCTTCATTTAAAAGGTAATTTCAAGAAAGAGTCATTTACTCTTTAATTTTACTTGGATTATATTTGTATACTTGACATAGATAATTAATGGTTCTCTTACACTAAATTTGATTCATTCAGACTATAGAACATCCCTATTATATCATATTCACTCCGTATTGGAGTTTTTTCCTTTTTTAAAAACATCTTTGGTAATACAGTTGATTTCCCAATCTCAGTGAGCACTACTGTGCTATATGACATGAACAATGTAAATAATTTGTTTCCTTGCAAATATTTAAGAACTTTTCCCCAAATGATTTTAAATGTATTTTGTTTAAATGCAAAATACCAGGTGCATTTGGAATCATCTCAGTGGGGAGCTTGTTACTGGAGTAGGAAGGAGATAAGCTGGAAAGAAATTGTGTGCTATGGCAAATTTTTATACTACTTTTAGGCAACCTTAATATCTATTAAAAAATTGAGTGGCTGGATGCGGTGGCTCATGCCTGTAATCCCAGCACTTTGGGAGGCTGAGGCAGGCGGATTACCTAGTATCAGGAGTTCAAGACCAGCCTGGCCAACATGGTGAAACTCTGTCTCTACTAAAAATACAAAAATTAGCCGGGTGTGGTGGCACACGCCTGTAATCTCAGCTACTTGGGAGGCTGAAGCAAGAGAATTGCTTGAGCCCAGAAGGCGGAGGAGGTAGCAGTGAGCCGAGATCATGTCACTGCACTCCAGCCTGGCAGACAGAGTAAGACTCTTGTCTCACAAAAAAAAAAAAAAAAAAAATTGAGCTTAATTCAGCAGACTTCCTGGATCTCTATTTTGTATTTAAGATAGTAGTAGCAAATAGAGCTTTTAGTGGACTATGAATAATTTTGACTTTTGAGATAGGAGGAATAAGTTGTTTTATTTTCTGAGGGCACACTTGGTACTAGAATCTTTAAGTGACCATGAAATGAAGGTAAACATAATTGGGGGGAAAACAGCCTTAAATTATTTTACTCTCATGATGTTTGTAAGTAAGCATGCTAGGTTTTAGAGATACACAGAGAAACTACTGTGACTGCGAAGATTTCTTCCTGTAGCTTTATGGTAGTCCAAAGATAACATTACTTCATGAATTCTCAGTAAATGTACAGAAGCGGTAATGTGTGACCAAACTTTAATATCTGCTTGGAACTAGTGCTTTCTTCCCATTTGGAAGAAAAAATTATCATTTTAAACCATTTAACATCTGGGAATGACTATAATTATGACAGACAAACTTTATTTTCACTAGAAGATAGAATAGGATAGTGAAAAGAGCACTGGAATGAGAATCAAGAACCCAGGGTCTCTACTTGCCCTTTTTTTCAGTAACTGGCTGTGGGACCGCAAACAACTCATTTAATCTCTGAGTTTTAGTTACTTACTATGTAAAATGAGAGCGTTAGAATTAAATATCAAGGTCCTTTCCACCTAAGGGAAGGAAATTTTGTAATAAAACAAATAGTATTAAGGAGGACACCCAAGACTGGTTAGAATCATCCAGTTGAGCAAGAAATTAAAAAGAATATATATATATATATATATATATATATATATATACCTATTGTTATTTAGCACGATTTAGTGTGGAGATAGTATGGGATCCAGAGACAGAAGAGGAGTTGAATCCTGGCTTAATCATTGCTGGCTATGTGGCCTTAGGTAAATAACTCTGATTTTCAATTTTCTTATCTTTAATAGAGATTATAATACCTACCTATGACAGAGACTGCCAAATATACTCCAGTAGCCATTCTGTTTTTCTTCTTTTCAGAAATAAAATTTCTAGTCCTGCCTGAAGTTTGAGCTAGCCCATGACTACTCAAGTGCAACTGTATTTCCCAGGTAGATGCTGGTAGATTGGGCCCAGTAAGTTTGGGCCATTGGGATGTGAAAGGAAGAGATGTGATGTGGGCAACTTTTTGGGTCATCTTCTTAAAGAAAAAGCCATTTGTCCTGGATGTCCTCTTTTCTTTTTTCTCTTTGGCTGGGAAATGACAAGAATTAAAGCAGCAGCCTTGGATCCAGAGATGGACGCCAATTGATGAAGACGGCAGAACTGACTGGCTAGTTTGGGTTCCCTGGAGCAGAGCTGTCTCTCCACCCTAGGTTATCCACTTACTTTTGCACTGTTATGTGAGAGAGAAATAAACTTCTATCTTCTTTAAGCCCTTGGTTTTTTTGGTATTTCTTTGTTAATAGCTGATTAGTCTACCCAGTGGCCTAAACAAAACACTACCTTAAAGAGCTGTGGAGACTAGAGATTATAAATTGCCTAGTTTAGTGGGTGGCACATTATCAGTATTATCTACCATTTGTTAAATATTTACTTTCCATCTATTGTGGGTGGGGCACAATGTTAAATGTAATGATCACGAAAATAGTTTCTATTATCAGTGGATTTAAGAAAAGTAAAAACAAGGATTCTTAACAGTTTAACAGAGTTATATAAAATAACTAGCAACAGCCAGTTAGAGAACAAAATTTTATAGTGTCATTCATAATAGTAACCAAAAATATAATTTATCTAGAATGAAAAAATAAGAAATGGGCAAGAAGACTTTTGTGAGAAACCATTTAATTAAGACCAAAAAACCATAAAATTTATGAAGAGCTATTTCTTGTTACTTAATGTTATAAAACATTGTTTCTCACAAAGATTAGTTTATAGGTTTAATTAATGTTAAAACTCAAATATGACATAATGCATATAATGAAAAACATTGGTTCCCTGGTCCACCTTTTCTCATCCCTGCATGGTTATCCCCAGAGGCAACTACTTATTATCCTCTCGATAGTTTCTCCTAGTGTTTCTCAATACTAATTATGCCACCATTTAAATTTTTTTCCAATTTAATCATATATGTTGACTTACTAATAAGGCAAAGGAAGATTTAGCTTTTTTATACTTAAGTTTTTTCCTTTCCCCCTCAACTTTCTTTCCCTAATATAGTTATCACTATTTTTGGTTAGTTAGTGTCTTCATTGTTATAATTATGTATTGTTCATACTTGAGCCACTCAGTGATTATAATTACATTTACTGTTTTTCTGCAACTTGTTTTCTTGGAGTTTATGGGAAATTATCTTGTATTATATCCCTGATAATTTTTATTCCCATTTTTTCTTTTTTAGAATTTCTTTTGTCTAATATTCAAACTCCTGGATTTTGATTTTCTAATTTTTACTTTTCTAGTGTCTGGGAGATTTTCTAAGCCTTTTCTTCCAATGTTATTATATATTTTTAAATTTACTGCTCTCATTTAAACTTTTCAGCTGGGCATGGTGGCCTCTGCTTTTAATCTCAGTACTTTGGGAGCCCCAGGTAGAAGGATCACTTGAGGCCAGAAGTTAAAAGACTAGCCTGGGCAACATAGCAAGACCCCATCTACAAAGAAAAAAAAATTAGCTGGGCATGGTGCATTGGTGCATGTCTGTAGTCTTATCCAATCAGGAGGCTGAGGCAGGAGGATTGCTTGAGCTCAGAGTTAGAGGTTACAGTGAGCTACGATTGTGCCACTGCACTCCAGCTTGTGCAACAGAGTGAGACTGTGTCTCAAAAATATTATAAGTAAACTTTTCAAAGCCTTTTCTTCTTTTGTGAGCATTCATTTTTATAGTCTATTATTGTTTTATGGTTATAATTTCATCTCCAAATATATTTTGGTTTTAAAAAACAATTTGTGTATTGTATTTTTGTTTGTTTTTCTATTTGATTTGGTTTCTTTATTTCGTGATAGGTGCATTCCTTGGTTGTTCCTCAAACATTTAGCTAATACTAAAAATCTTGGAAACTGTGTGCATGGGTTTCACTCTAGGGCTGTTAGTTGAAGATCAGATTTATTTTATTGAGACATTGCTGACTCTTAATATCTATAGCAGGGGTCCCCAACTCCCAGGTTGTAGACTGGTAACAGTGTGTGGCCTGTTAGGAACTGGGCCGCACAGCAGAAGGTGAGTGGCAGGCCTGAGCTCTGCCTCCTGTCAGATCAGCAGCGGCATTAGATTCTCATAGGAGTGTGAACTCTATTGTGAACTGTGCATACAAGTCATCTAGGTTGCATGCTTCTTATGAGAATCTAATGCCCGATGATCTGAGGTGGAACAGTTTCCTACCGAAACCATCACCCCTGCCCACGTTGTCTGTGGAAAAATTGTTTTCCATGAAATTGGTTCCTGGTGCCAAAAAGGTTAGGGACCACTTATCTATAACCTTTTCTCTTGGGCTGATTTCTCTTTCCAAAGAAGAGTCTTTCTCCTGCCTGGGAGGTACAAGTTGCTACTAGTTTCTGACAGTTAAACAAAGGAAGAGAACTGAGAGGTAAGGAGTGATCTCACTGCTTAGTATAGAGATGCTCTTTAATTTACAGTAGCATTATATCCTGACGAACCCATTGGAAGTTGAGAATATCATAAGTCAAAAATGCATTTAGAGCCAGGCACGGTGTCTTCATGCCTGTAATCTCGGCACTTTGGGAGGCTGAGGTGGGTGGATCATGAGGTCAAGAGATCTAGACCATCCTGGCCAACACGGTGAAACCCTGTCTCTACTAAAATACAAAAAATTAGCTGGGTGTGGTGGCGCGTGCCTGTAGTCCCAGGTACTCGGGAGGCTGAGGCAGGGGAATTGCTTGAACCCAGGAGGCAGAGGTTGCAGTGAGCTGAGATTGTGCCACTGCACTCTAGCCTGGGTAACAGAGCGAGGCTGTCTCAAAAAAAAAAAAAATGCATTTAGTACACCTAACTTAATGAAGCCTAATCTAGCCTATCCTAAATGTGCTCAGAACACTTACATTAGCCTACAATTGAGCAAAAATAATCTAACAGCCTGTTTTATAATAAAGAGTTGAATACTTTATGTAATTTATGAAAACTATACTGAAAATAAAAACCAGAATGGTCATATGGGTATCAAATTACGGTTTCTACTGAATGCATATTCTTTTCCCACCATGGTAAAGTCGAACTATTATAAATCAGGGACCAGTGTATAAATTTATCTCCCTGATTTCGGTACAATATCTTGGTGTTTTTTTTTTTAGACCAAGTCTCACTCTGTCACCCAGGCTGGAGTGCTGTGGCATGATCTCAGCTTACTGCAACTTCAGCCTCCCAGGTTCAAGCAATTCTTGTGCCTCAGTCTCCCAAGTAGCTGGGATTATAGGCGCCCATAACCATGCCTGGCTAATTTTTGTGTTTTTAGTAGAGATGGAGTTTCACCATGTTGGCCAGGCTGGTTCTTGAACTCCTGACCCCAAGCAATCCACCCGCTCAGCCTCCCAAAGTACTAGGATTACAGGCATGAGCCACCATGCCAGGCCATTAGTACAGTATCTCTTTTTTTTTTTTTTTTTCCTGAGACAGAGTTTTGCTCTTGTTGCCTAGGCTGGAGTGCAATGGTGTTATCTTGGCTCACCACAACCTCTGCCTCCTGGGTTCAAGCGATTCTCCTGCCTCAGCCTCCCGAGTAGCTGGGACTACAGGCGCCCGCCACCACACCTGGCTAATTTTTTGTATTTTTAGTAAAGACGGGGTTTCACAGTATTAGCTAGGATGGTCTCAATCTCCTGACCTTGTGATCTGCCTGCCTTGGCCTCCCAAAGTGCTTGGGATTACAGGTGTGAGCCACCGCGCTCAGCCAGAAGGGTTCTTAAAACAATAAAAATAATTACAAAACCCCAATTTGTGCATAGTTATACCATTTAGTTAAATACTATATGTACACAACTTACTGTCATCAAATTATTATTATAATAAATGCAAAGGTGAGTAGAGCACCTGATTAATCTTGGACAGAGATTTTGTCTTATTTATCATTGTGACTCCATTACATAGCACAGTGCCAGACATACAAAATGCTATTAATATATGTTTGAAAGAATGAATTAATGACTAAATTAAATGTATATGCTAATTAGTGTAGTACATACCTTTTTCATCTGTAACTTTTTCTTTTGCTAGCATATTTTCTTTCTCTACATATTTGACTCTCCTTTTAAAAGCTTATTATACATTATTTTAAGTAGTTTTATTTTTTAGTAGGATCTCATAACACTAAACAAAGATGTATTTATCAAACATTTATACATTGTTTACTGTGTGCCTGGTGCTGTTCTCAAACCATTTAATCCTCATTAATAACCCTATAAGGTGGTTACTGCTAATATTCCATTTACAAGAGGAAACTGAGGCACAGAGAAGTTAGGTACTCACTCAAGGTTATCCCGCTAGTAAGTGTCACAGCTGGACTTGAACTCATGTCTGGGTTCCAAAGTTTATGTGTTTAACCACTACACTAGACAGACTCCTATTTTTAAAAAGTACCAGCTCTAAAAATTATTTCCATCTCCAGAAGACTGCCCTTACTAGTGGGGTTTTTGTTATTTATAGGAAATTTTATTAAAATAGAAATTTTCAAATGGTAGTATTCACTGTACTTGTCTTTTATCATCAAGCTATTTAATGAGTATACTGTTTTATTTTTAAAAGTGATATTTATTATAAGCATATTTGATGTCTGTGTGCTAATAATTATATTGATAAAATATTGATATTGGTAAAATTTGGCATTATTTCAAAATGTGATGGAATATGTATGTGTGACTGTTGGAGTGCTTTACTTTCCGTTGGTATTGGTAAAGTATTCTTTCTGGCTGAAGCATCTCTGAAACATCAGAGGAAAAATGGGAGGTGGGTTCCAGAGGGATTGGAATTTTACACATCTTTCAATTATTTTTGTCATTTGTGATAAGTACCTAATGAATTTTGAACCTAGTAATGCCCTTATGTGCTAACTATTTTGCTACCTGAGGAACTGGAGTGTTTCTGTTCCTTGCCTTGTTTAGTGGTCTAGGAAAGAGGTCTGAAGATTCGAACTCTAGTCTAGTTTAAGTTTGTGTTTGATAGTTTACAAATCAAGGTGCTTAAATTCACACTTTATTTACTGCTATATGCAGCGCTTTTTTAAAGCCTTTTGCGGTATTTTTTGGTATTTTGATTGTTTAAAGCCCTCAGGTAGCCTAATTAAAAATGGGATGTCCAAATTCACTGAGGCATCTGTTAAATAAAACCTGTCATTTAAAAAAAAAAAAAAGGAATTGTCTGTTTTATTCTATAGCCACAGCAGAAGGGTTAAATATGGACAGAACACTATTTGTCCTTTTAGGTATTACTAAGAAGGAGATTATAGCTATACTTTCTTTTTTATGCCTTGCCTCTTTCCCTAAATAATTAGTACTTTTATAAATATAGTATCTGGCAGAAATTGCTTTATATTAAATATCAAAAACAGCAATCAATAGTGACAGCGATCCATGTATATTAGTATTTCCCAAAGTATGTTCCATGGGAGATGGCTTGCTGGAATATGGTTTTATAATCATAAACTGAGGAACAATTGCATAAATACTGCCCCTCCCAACATACAAACATGCATCTGTTAACACACAGGCTTTGGAGAATCACAGTATGCATTAATTTATTAATGGTACTAAGAAGTCCTGTGGTAATAAAAATGGTTTTAGTTTTGTTTAGCTCAACATTTCCCACATTGTTTGACCTCAGAACCTTTTCTTTCCTAATCTTGTGGTTGTCTGATGCACTTTGTGCTCCACAGATGACTCTTTGGGATATAATGCTATATTCTGTGACAGTATAACAGTAGATCTATTATTTTGATGAGGTTTCAGAATAGTAGCCCATCAAAAATATGCCATTATTAGTTCATTCATAGTTAATAAATGGATTTTAGGAATGGCATTTAAAAATTATTAGAAATTTGAGGTAGAATGCATCTTCCTTGAATTTATATAACATTGGACCTTGCATTTATAGACATATTACTTACCAAGGACTTTAATCTCTCGATATATAATGAGAGAATGGTAAACCTCATTAATTTTGACTAATCGGGGAAGCTAGGCAAATTCAAGATAGTATTAAAAAAACAGTTTTAAGAAATGCAGTGTTATCACTGCAAATACTGTATCTAAAATTATGCCAACAAAATAGTCCAAAGTAGAAGATTCCGGGTGGAAATCCTTTAAAGAATAAATAACAGTGGCTTGTAATTAGTTGTTGCAAATATATAGGTACTTTGGAAATAAGTGACATTTAAAATATTTTTTTCAAAAGTTTTAGCTTTTATTACATGTATCTTATTTACACTATTTGCTTGCTAAACCATTTCTTTATACAGTAGTCTATTTCAAATTTCCAGTATGGTATGGCTCGTAAAAATTTACTGGGTGATCTATATCCTAATTGAGAATTGAATGAAACATGGAAATAAGGCAGGGGAGAGATCTTCTCTAATGAAGGAGGTGGGAGGGAATTTCTTTTGAGCAGTGATAAAAATAGCAAACATACATTTGACTATTATTGCTGAAAGGAGTGATTAATAATTAACTAACATCTGCGTCTTGAGTTCTGTAAAAGTCCAGATTGAAGGCCAAGAAGTGTTATATCACAATAGCAATCAAAAGACAAGAAAGAAAAATGAAAACATGGTGGAAGAGAAAGATGAAATTGTAGCAACCAGGATGGTTAGATATTGGGGAGGCCCCAAACAGATAACATTCCACAGGAGAGTCAGCATTAAAAGACGCAAAAGCCCCAGAAAAAGTAGATAAATCATGTCACTCTTGTTTTTACGCCGAAGATACATATATATATTACAGCCCCGTTGAAGTGTGATATTGGGGCTAGGAAAGGCACCCATGGAATTGCGATAGTCCTTAAAGTACTACCTTTTTACATGCTAAGTGTTCATCTCTAGAATATATCCAGAGTAGCTCATTCTCCAGTCTTTGTTTTTGTATTTTTAAAACAGCATTTACACATTTGTTTCCTAAAATCCCATCATATCAGTTGTTTTTACCAGGCTTTAATAGACCTGATGTGTGGAAGTTCCCTCAATTCTCTTTTTGCTTCCTTTGTTTCTTTTATTCCTTTGTGATATAAGACAGCATAGTAGCATCACCCCATTTTATAGGAATGGGGAAATCAGGTTGAAGGTTAAGTGGCTTGTGTACGGAGTGAAAGGAAGGAGGCTTTCAAGTGTAGCTTAGAAAACAGGAGTTTAGTATTTTTATAGGGAAAAAATATGATGGCTAATTTAGCAGGTTTTCTGAATTAAACTTCTTATGCTTGATTGTACACTTAAGTATTAAATCTTTCAAGTATTATCTATATCAGTACTGACTAATCTGCCTTCAGTTATATAATGGATAGCCGATCCAGCCTTTCCTTTTAAGAAAATCCTTGATGTATTAGACCGTTAAAACAAATTCTAACATTTGGTGTTCATTAATGTTGTAACTGAAACAAAAACATTTTAATGGTTAATCCCAGAGTATTTTGAAGTTAGTGTAAATTTGCAGGAGAGGTATTTAAGCTTTAGTATCAATTGCAAATAGGCCACCAGCCAATTTTCAAAGCTGTTTCTTAGTGAGACATTGAGTTTTTCTCAATGCAAAAAATGCATTATGCAGCATTGTGCCGTGTGACAAGGAAACAGAATGGAACAATTACAATGAGATTTGTATTGATAATTGTATTTCTGTGTGAGTCGTTTAAGATACTGGGAAGCAAAGTAAGATTTAGAATAACCCCCCAGCAGCTTCAACAATTGCTTAAATTTAGTTGTAGACCACGAAAGAGGTATTTTTAATATAAAAGGATGGGAATTGCTGGGCAACAATTAAAACTTCAAACTTCAAACCCAACATTTAGGGTTTAGCCAGCTGACTTTACTAAAATGGAATGCTTTAACTTTTTGACTCTATATTTCAGGAAAATTGCTAATTGTAGTTTATTAAGGTAAAATGACTTTCTGTGATGTAGTTTTAAAAAGGTCAAATCTCCACTTAAAATATTAGGTTGGTGCAAATGCAATTGCAGTTTTTGCCATTGCTAGCTTTTGATAGTGCTAAAGAGTTTTGCAAAAATGATTTTTCTTTTAAAGAATATTTAAATTAATTTACTTCGCTTTTGGTAAATGCCAAAGAAAGGCACAGTGAAGTATTGTAAGTGCATTCAAAATCGATTCTTCATCTATTCATTTGTCATCCTAAAGCGAAAAAAAGAAGTGGAAGAAAATTATTAGATGGATGGTAAATATAATCTAATGATTTATATGTTGTTTTGACATTTAACCATAGATACTGTTGCTTAAAAGGACTCTTTAAAGAAAATCTCAGGCCGGGCGCGGTGGCTCACGCTTGTAATCCCAGCACTTTGGGAGGCCGAGGCGGGCGGATCACGAGGTCAGGAGATCGAGACCGCGGTGAAACCCCGTCTTTACTAAAAATACAAAAAATTAGCCGGGCGTGGTGGCGGGCGCCTGTAGTCCCAGCTACTCGGAGAGGCTGAGGCAGGAGAATGGCATGAACCTGGTAGGCGGAGCTTGCAGTGAGCCGAGACTGCGCCACTGCACTCCAGCCTGGGCGACAGAGTGAGACTCCGTCTCAAAAAAAAAAAAAAAAAAAAAAAGAAAATCTCAGCATATTTTTTATTCAAAGTTGTTTTGACTTAGGCACTTTTTCTATGTAAGAGACAAAAATCCCACAAATATTAAATCTATTTCAACAAGTGTTTTTGAAACATTATGTAGATTTGCAATGCAGTTTACATTAGCACAATAAATATTTATTAATGCTGTGCTTTTTGAGTTTCTGGATTTTTGAACAATATGTTTAGGTTATTTTGAATTATTTATTTAATATTATTTATTATGACTGTGAACTGCTTTGTCTATATGTATGTATTTGTGTGTTTTGGCTCTATCTGTATCTCAACAAGACCGTTTAATGTTAGCTCTATCACAAGATAATTTACTTTTTTCCCCCTCTATGATATATAACTTTTGGGATAAAAATTTGTTTTGGAGTGTAATTTTTGGAAATGTACTAGCCACTTGACATGCTTTAATATTCAAAATAATTCACAGTGAATCTGGATTTTTAGTGACTAGTCAATGTCCTTGGCAGACATTTTTGTTTTGACTGATGAAGTTCATTTTATCATTATTCTTACAAGCCTTCTGCTTTTTGTATGCTGTCTAAAAAAATCTTTGCCTAACCTAAGGTCTTGAAGATTTATTTCTAGATTTTCTTCTAGAAATTTTATAGTTTTTGGCTTTTTTGTTTAGGTCTATAATCCATTTTGAGTTAATTTTTATGTATGTTGACTCTGGATTTTTTTCTGTTTTGAAAATGTTTGCACAGAGAGACAACTTTAGTGACAGTGTGGTGGTTGCAATGAAAACAGTGAAAAGGCCGGATGTGGTGGCTCATGCCTGTAATCCCAGCACTTTGGGAGGCCAAGGCGGGCGGATCACCTGAGGTCAGGAGTTTGAGACCAGCCTGGCCAACACGGCAAAACCCCGTCTCTACTAAAAATACAAAATTAGCTGGGTGTGGTGGCACATGCCTGTAATCCCAGGTACTTGGGAGGCTGAGGCAGGAGAATCGCTTGAACCCGGGAGGCAGAGGTTGTGGTGAGCCGAGATTGTGCCATTGCACTCCAGCCTGGGCAACAAGAGTGAAACTCTGTCTCAAAAAATAAAAGAGTGAAAGGACAGGGAATATGAGCTGAAATGACTAGAACTAGGATAGCAGTTCTGCATATCAAAAAAGCAGGGAAGAGGAGAAATATGATGACATTTTAGAGACAATGAATTGGATGGCGAGTGAGCATGGAGGTAGAAGTAAAGATGCATCTAAGGCTTATGATTCCAGGAAGTAGTATGGCCTGTGGCTAAAACTAGAATATAGGACAAAGGGAAGTTTATGATTCTCCATTGTGATGAATGGAGAAGAGTTCTGTTTTCAAACTGTTGAGTATATGTGATAGCAGGACATTCTGTCCTTGTCCACATGTATACATGTTGAGGAATAGTCAGATTCTTAGTGAAAACATTTTTTCTTTAATTCACTGCGACTAATTTTTTATGTTATTGCAGTTTCCATTGTGATAATTTTTGTAGCTTCTCAACAGTATTTAAATTTTGTTGTGAAACTATTATATCTACTATATAAAATAATGATAAAAAAATAATGCCACTAAATTGGTTTCTACTGTATTTCCCTCCTCTGTTTCCAATACAACTTGACCATTAATAAGGATATTCTGTCAGTATTTTTCTAGATATGCAGACAGCTCATATCATTCTTTCCACAGAGGTAAAATTGTATTATCCTTATTTATTTTGATGCTCATATTATCCCAGGCATGGCCAGTGGAAATGACATACGTTAAACTAACTATTGTGTCCTTTTGACATGTCCTCATGGTTATTTGAGAACTTTCTTAAATTCTGTCATAATAAGATATTCTAGGCTAATCTTATACTTTCCTTGGTCTAGCCCTGTACTCAGCCATTTCACTCAAGGGTCCTGGTTATTTTTAGTGGAGAATGGTATTTAGAAACAAAGATCTAGGTTTTGTCAGTGGAGAGAGCTTATAAGTTGTATTTACACATATAAAAATGTGTATGTGCATATACACACAGGAATATAGATAGTACACATATATCCATATTTATTTTCTATATCAAACCATCTTTATAAATAACTATAAGTTTACACCTATACCTCCAATTCCAATACAATCCAATAGATTATTTTTTTTTCTGGCCTTTTCCCTTTCCATGTTTGCAATTCCCTCCTCTTGCAGTGGAAACCTGGATTCCATTAAGTTAATATATTTTGCTCCGAGACACACCAACCCCCACCCCCAATAGCCATGTGCAACCCAGGGGGAAGGGGGAAGGATAAAAGGGAAGGGAGAAGGAAGGAAGTTCCTCCCAGTGAATTTTTTTTTGAATTAGCCCCATAATTAAAAATAGTAGAAGAAAGGAAGAGCCATGTAGAATTTTAAACTTGTGACTAGTCAGTTTTGTCCATCTTTCTCTTTTTTAATGGTTTCTGGCTTTTATGTCACAAATAAAGGTTATGAAAATAAACTTCATAGTACTTTTTATGCCTTTTTTTTTCTTGGTTTCTGTGAACCTATTGGTTTTTTTACATTTTAATTTTTAGTACACCTGAGATTTATTTGGGGGAATATTTTAGGATCTAATTATATTTTATTTTTCTGACTGGATAACTAGTTATTTCAACATTAATATTGATTTATTTATCTGTTCTCCATTGATTTGAAATGCCATCTCCATTGTATCCTGTTCTACAATGTTCTTTTACTATATTCTTCTGTTCTTTTTATCTATTTGTTTTTTAAATTGCATGCCTGATAGTGGGACACTGTAGTATTTATCGCCTAGAGTGATTGTGAGCATTAAATGAGAATGCACATAAAATGGTCAGTGTGGTGCCAGTCATGTAGTATAAAATGGTCAAGATGTATTAGTGACTATTAGCATGTCAATATAAAAGGAATAAACTTTACAAACAATAGGAGAGTAAATTACAAAAAAAGTAAAAATTATAGTAAGTAGTGGTTTTTTTAAAAAATAAAAACTTGTAGGATTCTTAATTTTTATACTTTGTGTATGGAATGGCAAAAGTTCATATTCTTTATATACAGATAAATTATGTTTAAAAATGTGTCCAATATTAGATAAAGTTAAGCTATTTAGACTTACAGATGTCCTGGATTGCAGGCCCTTTGAGGGCAGAGACTATGTCTTATTTCATTTAACAAATACCTGTTCAGCACCTCACTGTGCCAGGGTTTGAGCATAGAATAGGATATAATATCTACCATGAGCAGCAGCTCACAGGCTAGTTGGGGAAACAGACATATAAACAAATAAATATAAATAACATGCAGAGGGCTAATATATATATAGCAGTGTACTTAGTTGTCTTCCATTAATGTGGAAATATTTATATCAGAGCTCTACACATTGACTGAGGCATTTTTCTAAATATGGGGATGGGATGAGAATACTTAAATAGTATTTCTGTGCTGACTCCCATGAACTGTGTCCCAAAGTGCTTGATTGTACTTCACCAAATCTTTATATAATACCACAAAGAAGGCAAAAAGTCACATTTTTGGAGTGCGTCTTTTGTATTTTCTGCTTTTAATATGTATTCCATGTGTAGTCCTCAAGAGTGAATGTGTGTATACTGCATATTAATAAAATGATGGTAATTTCAGCACTAATATTCTAGTATTTTCTCTGAATGCTTCTTTCAGTTATTTGACTACTATCAGGTAGTTAATTTGTATTTATATAAGATCAAATTAATGCATTTTTAATCCAAGCATCTGTTCTCTATTTGTTCCACACCTGTGACAAGATTATTTCAACCACTCACTTATAAAAGAGAAACACATTGTCAAGGGGCAACCCTGCTTTCAAGCATACATTCTACTTTTTGCGCAAATAACCATGTGAAAAATACCAATTACTGAAACCCTGAGAAGAAGTTACTTCTAAACCTAGTATTTATACAAAAAAGGCTGTCTAAATGAAAACCACACTGAGATGCAATAGACCAAATCTGTATAACATAAACCTTTCAAGATCACTGTAGCTAAAAAAAATGCATCCATGATTTGGGAAGGCAGCTTTAACAAAACAGTATTGTAAAAAATAACTAAAATGAAACAGCTGGCCACCAATCTGACAAACATGTACCTTAGCAGGAGGCTGTGAAATTTGAAGCACCTTAGTGAGTATTAGCACATACTAGTAGACTGTTACAGGCCATACTTCTGTGTACACTTTTGAAAATATTCTAATGTACATGAAGTATTTTGACAAGTGAAATTGTGAAATTTCTAAAAATTAAAAACCCAAATAAAGGTACCATTTTGGTTGAAATGAAAATCATACCAGTTTTAGATCTCAGTGAGGGTGTAATTTAGATTCTGGTACAGTATCTATTAAGAAATAAAATTTATTCTAGTGTCACCTTCCTTATTAGCAAATTGTCTTCGGAAGGAACAGGAGAGGTCTAGAGATGCCTTTTAGAGTGTTAGAAAGACAGGTTGTATGTGGACATGGCTAATAAAGATTGAGAGGCTGGCTTTGTTTAAATCCTAACTCTGTCACTTTCTAGGCTATCGAACAGTATTCTAAACATTTCTCTGCCTCAGTTTCTTGAGCTGTAAAATGTAAGATAAGCCCCATAGGGTTTCTGTGAAATTTAAGTGAGTGACATAAAAAAAAAATGCTTAGCATATTATTAGCACACGAGAAACCCTTAATAAATGCTGACAGTAAAGTTCAACATAAGTAGACATTTTTTCCTTGTGCATTTTCCCTCCATTTTTCTCTCTTCTGCTAACCCTCTTGATTGTGATTATTATTGTTTTTGCCTTTCTCTTTAGTTTTGTAACCATTCCATTTTTTTTTGTTTAACTAGCTCCCTTGTTCTCTCTTTTTAAACCCTCTGTTTTCTCCACTTTACCCCATGTTTTTATTATTATTTTAAAATTTTCCATCCTCCAACTGCTATACTTTTTTTCCCACTGTATTTTAATTTTTTTAAATTTTAGTTTTGAGGGTACACGTGGTTTGTTACATAGGTAAACACGTATCATGGGTTTTTTTTGTACATGTTATTTCATCACCCAGTTATTAAGCCCAGTACCCAATAGTGATCTTTTCTGCCCCCTCCCTCTTCCCACCCTCCCCCCATCAAGTAGACCACAATGTGTATTTCCTTCTTTGTGTTCATAAGTTCTTATCATTTAGCTCCTTCTTATAAGTGAGAACATGCAATGTTTGTTTTTTTGTTCCTGCATTAGTTTGCTAAGGATAATGGCCTCCAGTTCCCTCCATGTTCCCGCAAAAGACATGATCTCATTCTTTTTTATGGCTGCATAATAAATGTAGTACATTTACTATGTACCACATTTTCTTTACCAGTCTGTCATTGATGGACATTTAGGTTGATTTCATGTTTCTGCTATTATGAATAGTGCCAACTCCTGTTCTTTTATCTGACACGCCCAATGGCCACTCTTTCCTTCATAGGCCTGTATCTCTGTATTTCTGCCACAGGGGCTGTTAACCTGAGATCTCTGAATGTCCTTCAGAGGACCTACTAACTTCTGAAATTATACAAAATTTTATGAATATGCATTTTTAATTTTTTTTTTTTTTTGAGACAAAATTTCCACTCTTGTTGCCCAGGCTGAAGTGCAATGGCACAATCTCAGCTCACTGCAACCTCCGCCTCCCGGGTTGCAGTGATTCTCCTGCCTCAGTCTTCCAAGTAGCTGGGATCACAGGCATGCGGCATCACACTCAGCTAATTTTGTGTTTTTAGTAGAGTCGGGGTTTCACCATGTTGGCCAGGCTGGTCTTGAACTCCTGACCTCAAGTGATCTGCCCGCCTCCGCCCCCCAAAGTGCTGGGATTACAGGCATGACCCACTGCACCCAGCCGAATACGCATTTTTTAAAGGAGAAGTTCCATAGTTCTTTACAGGGTTTCTGAGGACTTCACTAATTTTATGAGTTTAAGAACCATTGCTTGATAGGATGTAGCAACCCTTCCCTCCCAGCTGATTTGTTGAGCCTCTCTGCCATTTGCCTCATTGGTATTGGGGAAACTTTCTATACAATAAAAAGTGTTACTCAGCACATATACTGGATTTGCATCATAGTATTAGAAAGGGACTTCATCCCCAGGTGATTCATTAACTGTGGCATCGCTGTGTTATGTTGTAATATTTATAAGCAACAACTTTGTTTTTAAAACTTTTTTTGCATTGTGCATTCCCTAAAAGTTCTTTTTCCCAGTTTCAAATATTCATAACAAATGGCCAGCTCAATTTAAAACAAGGTAAATATTTCTCATTTTAATTATTTTTCCATTTCTATATGAAATATCCAAGCCAGCTTGGAACCAAAGCATTCAGCATTTTACAAGCTAATTGTCCAGTAGAAAAATAATGTTTTAAAATTAGTTATAAATTTGCTAGAGGCCAGGCACGGTGGCTCACGCCTGTAATCCCAGTGCTTTGGGAGGCTGAGGCGGATGAATCAGCTGAGGTTGAGAGTTCGAGACCAGCCTGACCAACATGGAGAAACCCCATCTCTACTAAAAATACAAAATTAGCTGGGTGTGGTGGCGCATGCCTGTAATCCCAGCTACTCGGGAGGCTGAGGCAGGAGAATCGCTTGAACCCGGGAGGGAGAGGTGGTGAGCCAAGATCGCGCCATCGCACTCCAGCCTGGGAAGTGAAACTCCAATTCAAAAATAAGTAAATAAATAAATAAATAAATAAATAAATAAATAAATAAATTTACTAGAAAAAAATTCCAAATTGACAGCATTTGGTTTTTTTTTTTTAAGCCTTCTATAACAAAACAGTCATGTAGACTTTTAGTATATATTTTTTCTAGTTGGCCAAATAGCCAAAGCTGTTTTTTGTTTGTTTGTTTGTTTTTTGGTGGTTTGTTTTTTGTTTTTTGTTTTTGTTTTTTGTGGTAGAGACTGATTTTCACCATGTTGCCCAGGCTGGTCTTGAACTGCTGGACTGAAGTGATCCACTCACCTTGGCCTCCCAATGTGCTGGGATTACAGGCATGAGCCACTGTGCCTGGCACCAAAGTTGTTTTCTTAACTAAAATCATCATTCACATGAATCACCATGACAGCCTGAAAAATGTAGAACTCCTCTAAGAAGAGGAGATAACCCAGTGAGTCATTCTTTACACATATTGTTCATGTTTAAATGTCTAAAGAAGGAAACTATTCCTTTGAAAATAGCACTGCTTTAATCTTTGCACTGATAATTCTGACCTCAAAAATAAAATACCAATTTTTAAGACCTTGGCTCTACTGGGGAATAATCAAACCAAATGAACAAACACAAACCTTGTGTATACCCCCTTCCTTTTTTTAACCACCGATGATGAACCTTGGGTTACCATGTAGAACATAGATAATACAATGCCAAACACATGTTTAACAAAAGTGAACTGAGTGCCTGGCATATGGGGGGCTCTGGGTGTACAATAGTGAGTAGTGAGTGAGAAAAACAAATATATCTGTGTATATATACCAAATGTATTCATATACAAATAGTAGTAAGTGCAATGAAGAAATGAATGGTGTCTGAGAGAGTAAATGTTGCTTTAGAATGCCATTAATTATTTCATAGAAAAATTGGTTATTTCATAGAAAAAAGAGTCTTTCATTTGGTCTCTGTTAATTTGTTTTCTGTGTTTTAATAATGAAGTTGGTGGCAGGCCATGATTTTTGGCTGTTCAGAAAAGAACTACCAGGCTTACGTTGGAGATGTCATCCCACCATTAGGATGGCTGTTATGAAAAGGATAAAAAATAACAAATGCTGGTGGAGATGTGGATAAAAGGGAACTTATATGTTAGTGGGAATGTAAATTAGTACAGCTACTATGGAGAACAGTATGGAGTTTCCTCAAAAAACTATAAATAGTACTACCATCTGATCCAGTGATTGTGCTACTGGGGATTTATCCAAAGGAAAGGAAATAATATATCAATGAGACATCTGCACCCCCAGGTTTATTGCAGCATTATTCACAACAGCCAAAATATGGAATCAACCTAGGTGTCCAACAACAGATGAATGGATAAAGAAAATGTATATATACACCACGGAACACTATTTGGCCATGAAAAACAGTGAAATCTTGTCATTCACAGCAACATGGGTGGAGCTGGAGGACATTATGTTAAGTGAAATAAGCCAGGAACAGTAAATTAAACACTGCATGTTCTCACTCATTTGTGGAAGCTAAAAAAGTTGATTTCACAGAAGTAAAAAGTAGAACAGAGAATACCAGAGGGTGGGAAGGGTAGGGGAAAGGGAGGGATAGGGAGAGGTTTGTTAAGGGATACAAAATTACAGCTAGATAGGGGAATAAGGTCTAGTGTTCTGTATCACTGCAAATGATTATAGTTAACAAGAATATATTATATAGTTTCAAATAGCTAGAAGGAGGATATTGAGCATTCCCAACACAAAGAAGTGATAAATGTTAGAAATGATGAATATGCTAACTACCCTCATCTGATCATTATACATATCAAAACATTACCATGTACCCCATGAATATCTATAATTATTTTTTGTCAATTAACAAAGAAGCTCTCATCAAGATTGTTGTGCCTTGAAACTATAGAATTTGCTCTGGAAAGAAAACACCATGGCAAGATGTTGGCCACAGACTATAAATATAGGGGAAAGAAAACTGCAAAAGCTTTATTTTTTGTAAGTCTGTTTCTTTGATTCACAGATCTCCTAACAAGACTGAATCATAGAAGTTAGGCGTCTTAGTCCATTCTCATGCTGCTGTAAAGAACTGCCCAAGACTGGGTAATTTATAAAGAAAAGAGGTTTAATTGACTCACAGTTCTGCATAGCTGGGGAGGCCTCAGGAAACTTACAATCGTGGCGGAAGGCATCTCTTCAGAGGGTGGCAGGAGAAGGAATGAGTGCAAGCAGGGGAAATGCCACATGCTTGTAAAACCATCAGATCTTGTGAGACTCACTCTTTATCACGAGAACATCATGGGAGAAACTGCCCCCATGATCCAGTTACTTCCACCTGGTCCCACCCTTGAAACATGGAGATGATTACAATTCAAGGTGAGATTTGAGTGGGGACACATAGCCAAACCATATCACTAGGACCCTTGAGTCACTGTTTTGGAGTTCTGAATTCTGGGCACTAAGGAATACCATTTGGACACTGATCCTTTTATGTTTAAGATGGTGAACTGGTGGGTTTCAGTGTCCTCCTTTCAGTTTGTTAATTGGGAATCCTATAGTTGAGCCTAAATTTTCAGGTGGTTTGCTTTTTTTTTTTTTTCCATCATAAATGGCAAATATTACACCTACCCAGAATACGGTGCTTTGAAACCGAAATGTTAAGGAGATAAATGGGTATACCTAACTGCTTGGGATGAACAAGATTTTGGGGAATAGGAGAATGGCTTCTTTAGAGACATAACAGTTATTTGTGTCGCCTGGGGAAGTGGGATAGTTCATTCTGAATCATTTTCAAACTTGTCCAGGGAGCTCTGGGGCTCCTCAGAGAAACCTCAGTACTACTAGTGGGAATAGGGTTGCCAAGAAGGGTGGGTATCTCATCCCCACATCCTTTAACTAAGGAACTTCTACTAGACACAAAAGAAAACAAAGAAGTTTGAAGATAATAAATTAGCTTTTGCTTCTTTGTCATAGAATCTTCCTGAGTTACTGTTTGTGTACCAACTCTTGAGGGTTCCATCATGTATGATGAGGAGCCACATCAAGACCTTTCACCTGTGCTCTCTTATTCTTTTCTTCTGCCATTCCCTCTGCCCCTCTCCTCAGACAAACCTTTTTGTAGAAAGGAAAGCAGAGAAAAATACCACTTGAGTTCCAGGCCTTGGGAACTAGTTAAGATCTGTTAGAAAAGAAATATTTAAACAATTTTTGAAAGCCCTGAAAATTATGTTCCTAAATCTTCTACCTAAATGGAACTATGTATTATCTTCATTAGGAAGAATATATATGGAAGTAATCAACAAACTGAACTAGTTAGAAAGCAGCGTATTTTAGCCAATAATGAGCCTTAACCTTTGCAGGGTTAGCACATGGAAATCGTTATTATATACTAGCAGATACAGCTATGCCACCATACTTCTTATGTCAAGGATCAATTCTTCATTATATCAGCGCGTTCTGATCTTCAGTTAATCTTATTTGGTTGCTAAATGCCTTACGTACCTAATGGAATGAAATTTGAAGAGTCGACTAGCTTAATTTTGCAGTGTGAAGTGGTTCCCTCATCTTTATTTTAAAACATTTTTTCTCCCAAAACTTTGAAGATATTTTGACTAATTCAAATTTCACATAATTTTAAGAGTACTATAATTTATAAGCTATAGAGGTATGTGATTTGAATGCTTCCTATCTAATGCGACTGGAATTTTTCTCCAATTATAAGAGAGACAAGACCATTATTCTCCAGTTTCAAAAATAAAAAATAAAAAGAATGCAGCTGCTTGCAAGAGGAGAGCTAAACTAACAGAACATTTAATATTTTGAAAAATATGTCCTGGGGGAAAAGATTCTTTTCTGTTTAAAAAGATATTAAATTATTTAGCTTGGCAGCTCCAGGGTGTGCATATTTTGAGCTCCATCACTGTCATTTATTTTTTATCAAGTTCAAATGGAAAAATTGAGAACTTTATTTTGACATGTAGTCCTTTATTAGATATATAAACCTTTAGCTGCAAGGGACTACATGTTACTGTGAATTACATAGGCACATTCCACTTTTAGTGGATCAGTGTTTAATTTTCAAAATTCTCAGCAAATAGCACAGCTGCAGCCAAAAATTCCTGTAGATGAAACTAATAGTTCCAGGCTGTGTTGCTGTCATTCGTTACTAATCCAGGTATGAGTGCTTACTGTTTTTAATTTTCCTTTTCTGAACTTGAAGGCAGCGTTTGTCTTTTCCCACAAGAAGTCAGTGATAATGTGCCTGAGATTTCAGCAACTGGAGATAGTTGGCCTTTTCCACACTGACACAACTAGACTTTCTTTTAGGGCTAGTATAGATAGGAGTTTGATGATAAACATAAAACAGTGGGAGACAGGCACATAGTAGGGTATTAAGGAAAAACAAGAATATATTAGGGATTTGCCCCTAATTTTTGGAAGTTGGTGTCATGGAAAGCATCTGTTCCCTACCATACGATATCCATTGATGGCACTTGCCATTTGGGCAAGAATATTGAATTAAGTGGACAATATGTTTTTATGTTTATTATAATTTTTTTTTTTTGAGATAGAGTCTTACTCTGTCACTCAGGCTGGAGTGCAGTGGCTCAATCTTGGCTCACTGCAACCTCTGCCTCCTGTTTCAAGCAGTCCTCCTGCCTCAGCCCCCCAAGTAGCTGGGATTACAGGTGCATGCCACCATGCCTGGCTACTTTTTGTATTTTAAGTAGAGATGGGGTTTCACCATGTTGGCCAGGCTAGTCTTGAACTTCTGACCTCATGTGATCCGCCTGCCTCGGCCTCCCAAAGAGCTGGGATTACAGGTGTGAGCCACTGGGCCGAGCCTCTTGTTATTAGTAATAGAACTTTCAGAAACATTCAAAATGTTATCACCAATTATTCTATTCAAATCAGACCAGAATGGATTCATTTTGCATTTTAAAATGTCTTAATTGACACTTAAAAACTGTGAATTTCAGCTAGTCAGGAGGCTGAGGTGGGAGGATCCCTTAAGCCTGGAGTTTGAGGCTGTAGTATACCATGATCACATCTGTAAATAGCTACTGCATTGTAGCTTGGGTAACATAGTGAGACTACATATCTAAAAAAAAGAAAAAGAAAAAAACTGTGATATAGAATGAAGAATAAAGATTGTAGACTTTGGAAATGGACAAAAGTTGGAAGCATTCCCCTTGAAATCTGGCACAAGACAAGGATGCTATCTCTCACCACTCCTATTCAACATAGTATTGGAAGTTCTGGCCAGGACAATCAAGCAAAAGAAAGAAATAAAGCATATTCAAATAGGAAGAGAGGAAATCAAACTCTCTGTTTGCAGAGGGATCTAATAAATCCATTTATAGCTTTTTGTATTAATGACTTTTTAAAATGAACTTACAACAGTGATGTCAGTTAGTAGAATTTCCCATAGAAGAAAAATACAGATGATCTGGCTGTGAATTGACTCTACTCTGGTATTTCTAATATACTGAAATTCTTCAATAATAACATATGTACAGAAAGGAGCATATTGAAGCTAATATTCAGAGGTGCTTTCCCTAAGATCAAAATTTTCAATCACCTATATTCTTGATTCACATAATGTTAAAAATCTCATTTATTTTAGAAATCTTTTAAAAGATTCATATATATTTTTGCAACTATATCCTATTTAGCAGCAAGCTAATTAAAGTTAACATATTCACCAGTTAAAGATGAATATTGTTTCCATGCAAAAACAAAGTTAAGAAATTCTCATAATGCCTTTGATTTAGTTAAGACTTAAACCTTCCTTTTGCCAAGAAATGAATTGCTTAGTGTAATTACAATTTTTATTTAAAAGAGGAAAAAATAAACTCCTGCATTTTGTGAAGTTTTAAGGCTCTTGAGCCTTCAATAACCCCAAATAAGTGTAAATGCTCCTGTAATTTTCCAACATTAGGGATGTCTATGGTCTTAAGAGGCTATTTGTTTGTTTTAGATCACAGGTACTAATAAAAGAAAAATATTTTTGGATGTAAATATTTACTAGAAGTCTGTTAGTCATAGGTTTCACATAGCACTAACAAAGTTGTTCTTTATATAAAATTTAAATAGCAGTCATTTAAAAAACTGTGAGAAAAATACCAGTAACAATTTGAGTGTCTTCGGAATGGAGAAAACAAAATACTAGCCCTTTTCTCAATTTAGGTGTGTGTGTTATAGTCAGCTGCTCTTGTTATAAGTTTCTATTTTTTTCATTATGGCACCACCAAATTAATATCTTTAGTTTGTAACCAAGACTTGATTCAAGCGCTACATTTTAACAAGGGAATTCTTTCACTCTGAGGAGCTAGCAAAGCTTGGAGAAACCATGAGCATCTGATCTAAAAACTGTTGATAACTTTAAGGATTAGTTGATGCAGGCTACAAAAGAAGAAAATAAATTGTAGATAATAAGATAATTATAAAGAAAAATAGAGGGATTTTATTTTCTTAATCTTTTCTAGCTTTTTAAATGAGACTGTTAAAGAGTTCGTGAAGAATTCTTACCACCTCTTAATACCTACTATTATTACAACTCTTAGTGAAAACTAGATAATTATCAGGTCAAAGGAAACTATTAGTTTACTATTGTAAATGAATTGGTAAACCATTAGTTTACCAATTTGGGGAAGGAGGTGAGTAGAGGATAGAAAATGAGAGAGAATTTGGGGCTTATAATGGGATAGGGTAGGTAAGTCATTTAGCTTGGGCCTTAAATTCATGATGTGCCTTAAATTTAGATTTTTGCCAGTAATCTCAGCTACTTGGGAGCCTGAGGCAGGAGAATCGCTTGAACCCAGGAGGTGGAGGTTGCAGTGAGCCAAGATTGTGCCATTGCACTCCAGACTGAGCAACAAGAGAGAAACCACATCTCAAAAAAAAAAGAAAACAAAAATAGCATCAGAAAACATTTATTAGATACCTGTTATGAATTAATATTAAATGAGTTTTAACTCTTGCCACTATTGTATTTTAAGATATGTACCTGACTCTAAAGTTTTCCTGGAAAAAAAAAAAAAATGTACAAACAGCCAGGGAAATTCTGAAAAGGAGAGTTGCTGAGGGAAACTTGATCTATCAGAGGACAAAATGCGGGTAATAACAGTATCTGCCTCTTATGGTTGTCATGAGGCTTAAAAGGTATTATTTATTTAAAATTCTTAGGACATCTGCCACAGACAAATGTTTAATAAATTTTTAACTGCTATTCTTACTTCCCTGATTTGGATATTCATTTTATTTCATAAACATTAATTGTGTGTGATGAGGTATGGCTGTGGTCAGTCATGGTGGAGGAAAAGGAGAGTAAGATTCAGCTTCTGGAGTATATACTGTGATATCCCTTAAATCTTCAATAAAGATAAATATAAATGAAGCAGAGTGGCAACACTTTGGTGAACAGTTTTGCATTTTCTATGCACATATCCTTCTTCCCAGACATTTTACTTCTTAGTGAAATACAGGGGAGTCATTCCTACATATGTACAAGGAGACAAAAATGCTCACTGCAGCACTGTCTCTAATTGTAAAATATCAAGACTACCTAAATGCCCATCAAAAAAGAAGAGGTAAAGAAATTTTAATGTCTTTATACTGTGGAATAAAATTGGGCAGTTCAGAAGAACAAAGTAGAGCTGTGTATGAACATAAATTTCAAAAACAGCATTGAGCAGAAGAGTTGCAGAATTATAGATATCGTCTGATACTATTTGTACAAAGTTGGAAGACATGCAAAAGAATACATGCATTGTTTATGGATACACAGGTAGTAATAGTGTAAGACATTCATGGGATGAAAACTACAAATTTGGGATAATGATAACTTATTTAGAAGAAAGAAAGGGAATAGTATTCCAGAACATTCCTTGGGGAAACTCCATTGTACTTGTAATGTTTTATTTAAAAAAAAAAAAAGCGAATAAGACAAAATGTTAAGATTTTATAAATCTGAAAGGAGAATACATGAGTATTCATAATAGTCTCTTTATCTTATGTTTGAAATATTCCACGCAAATTAAGTTGAATATATTAACATGTTGTGAAAACAGCAAAGAGAGAGAAAGAACCAGGCCTCTGGAGTCAGAGGGGCATGGATTTGTTCTGTTTCTGCTTCTTCCTGATCCTGACTTTGGGAGAGCTGCTTTACCTCTCTGAGTTTATTACCTCATCTATAAAATGGGGATAATAATGTCTTCATCCTAGTTTGTTGTGAGGAATAAATAGCTTATCCAAAATGCCTTTGTGTTAGTCTGTTTTCACACTGCTGATAAAGATGTACCCGAGAGTGGGAAGAAAAAGAGGTTTAATGGATTTATAGTTCTGCATGGCTGGGGAGGCCTCACAATCATGGCAGAAGGCAAAGAGGAGCAACTCACCTCTTAACGTGGATGGCCGCAGGCAAAGAGAGAGAGATTGTGCAGGAGAACTGCTATTTACAAAACCATCAGATCTCATGAGACTTATTCACTATCACAAGAACAGTATGGAGGAAAATGCCCCCATGATTCAATTATCTCCTACAGGGTCCCTCCTACACACTTGGAAATTATGGGAGTACAATTCAAGGTGAGATTTGGGTGGGGACACAGAGCCAAACCATCAGCCTTTTCTAGTGTTTAGGATCCAGAAGTGCCAAGCACTGGGAATAAAATGTGAGCAACACGGGCATTGTCCTGCCTGTATATTGAGCAACACGGGCATTGTCCTGCCTGTATATAACTTTAGAGTCTAGCAGGGCAGACAGATGATCAACTAATCACCCAAACAAATGTAAATTTTACCTATTATCAGTGTCTTGAAGGACAAGTGCTGTGAATCCCTCTAATAAAGGAATTTGTGTTGGTTGGGAAGGTCTTGAAAGGCTCCTTGAGAAGAGCCTTGGGGTGGTTTTTTAAGGAAAAGAGCAGGAACTCCGTGAAGAAGGGAGGGCAGGATGGTCCAACCCAAGGGAACAGCCCTGAGATGTTGTAGGAAGGAGCACAGCCAATGGAAGCTGAAGAGAGGCCGGCGAAATGGAGCAGAATTCCAGTGGGAGAGTGGTGTTGCCAGATAAGACTGGAGAAGTAGGTATGAGTCAGATCCCACAGAACTCTGTAGTCCCCATTGGGTAATTTGGGGTATATGGAAAGAACCACTGGAAGCCACTGACTATTATAGTAAGCTAAAGTTCCCTGAAATCAGTGTGAACAGAAGCAGCGCTTCGAGGACTGTTTGGAAACAGCTTTAAACAATGAGGCATTGTTAGGGAGTCCTTGAAAATGATCTGGTGAACTAGTGCAGAGCAGTTAGAGCTAGTACTGATAGCTTTTCAAAAGAAGATGAGAGTGAAGACGCAGAAACCGTATCCACTGGAGTACTGGTCACCCATTGATTCTTTTTTGCCAATAACTGTTCACCCTAATGGTTCTTTTAAAAATATGAGATCTTGTTGTAGCACAGATTCTAAGTTTATATGGTTATACACAAAGTTAAAGCCTAAAATGGTAAACGAAGGTGAACTTAGTAATATTGGTTGTACATAATGGAATCTATTTAGAATACTATTAAATTCCTTTTTTAACAGTATACCCCCCAATTGAAGTGCTTAATATGTTAATGTTTTAAGTGTTTTTTGTATATTGATGAATTAAATACTTGTTGAGGGTTTATTATCTCCAAGGCCCCGTGTTCTGTATATGGTAAGATCTCCAGGGAGGAGGTCTGCTCAGGGATTAGCTTTAAGGTGAATCATAAAATATTCTCAATTTAGGTGCCTGTGTGAAAGATAGGCAATAACAATCAACTACAACACTTTATGGATAAAGCATTTTTGCAAATCTAAAGTACTGTAGAAATATAACATGTCTATAGGTTTTGTAAGTTTACTTTTGAGAGCAGAACCTTCAAATATTCCTTTTAATTCTTAAAAAGATCTTTAAGGGAGCTTCTGTAATCTTAAAAATTAATTTCAGGAAACCTGAGGTCTGCTCTCTAGCAATAACAATTTTATGTGTAAGGAGATTAAGTATAAATACTTGCTTTTGGAGGTATAAATAAAGGAAGCATTTTAATTAATGTATGTTTATTTGGCAGCTTGGTTCTTTGTCTGGTTCTTCGTTTCTTCTTTGGAGCAGTTAGAGAGTCTGTCCTATAATACGTTAGGGACTTTAACAGTTTTACCTTATACTGAAACTGGCCCTCTTAGGACTTTTGAAGACTATTAGTTTTTAAATTGTGCTTGTTAGTGTAACATTTGTTTTAAAAACAAGGTTATTTAATATCTTAAGTGACAGTCCATTCTCTGGCAATGAGACACCTGGCTTAGCTCTGTGTGAAATATTTTTACTTTTCCATTTCCTTTGCCACACAAAATATATTGAGGTTCTTTAAAGCTAAACAATGTGGTATACCTATTTATCACTCTTGGGAATGTTTAGCATTGGCTGTTAAAAATGAGGAGTACTGTGGTGTGAAGGAGGTGGTAATGAGAAAATGAATGAAATATGTTCTGTTTGTTTTTTTAGTAACTTCATGTGATGTTATGTGATGTCATGAAGAATGGCAAAGATATTTTGGAAATTATATAAAGAATATTCATATATCATAGAATTTTCTATTTGAATAAAATGTGATTGTGTACATTTCTGTAGGTTATGAAGAATATCTTTTAATCTTTGTCATTTTTAAGACAAAACTTTAAAAAAGACGTAAGGCAAGTTAGTAATACTGTAGTTGGGTGAAGAAAGATAAAGTTAATATATGTAAATATAAATTGTTAAAAACACGGATTGACAAGAAAAAGACCAAAGTCTTTTTTTTTTTTTTTTTTTTTATTATACTTTAGGGTTTTAGGGTACATGTGCACAATGTGCAGGTTTGTTACATATGTATCCATGTGCCATGTTGATTTCCCGCACCCATTAATTCGTCATTTAGCATTAGGTGTATCTCCTAATGCTGTCCCTCCCCCCTCCCCCCACCCCACAACAGTCCCCGGAGCGTGATGTTCCCCTTCCTGTGTCCATGAGTTCTCATTGTTCAATTCCCACCTATGAGTGAGAACATGCGGTGTTTGGTTTTTTGTCCTTGCGATAGTTTACTGAGAATGATGTTTTCCAGTTTCATCCATGTCCCTACAAAGGACACGAACTCATCATTTTTTATGGCTGCATAGTATTCCATGGTGTATATGTGCCACATTTTCTTAATCCAGTCTATCGTTGTTGGACATTTGGGTTGGTTCCAACTCTTTGCTATTGTGAATAGTGCCGCAATAAACATACGTGTGCATGTGTCTTTATAGCAGCATGATTTATAGTCCTTTGGGTATATACCCAGTAATGGGATGGCTGGGTCAAATGGTATTTCTAGTTCGAGATCCCTGAGGAATCGCCACACTGACTTCCACAATGGTTGAACTAGTTTACAGTCCCACCAACAGTGTAAAAGTGTTCCTATTTCTCCACATCCTCTCCAGCACCTGTTGTTTCCTGATTTTTTAATGATGGCCATTCTAACTGGTGTGAGATGGTATCTCACTGTGGTTTTGATTTGCATTTCTCTGATGGCCAGTGATGAGGAGCATTTCTTCATGTGTTTTTTGGCTGCATAAATGTCTTCTTTTGAGAAGTGTCTGTTCATGTCCTCTGCCCACTTTTTGATGGGGTTGTTTGTTTTTTTCTTGTAAATTTGTTTGAGTTCATTGTAGATTCTGGATATTAGCCCTTTGTCAGATGAGTAGGTTGCAAAAATTTTCTCCCATTGTGTAGGTTGCCTGTTCACTCTGATGATAGTTTCTTTTGCTGTGCAGAAGCTCTTTAGTTTAATGAGATCCCATTTGTCGATTTTGGCTTTTGTTGCCATTGCTTTTGGTGTTTTAGACATGAAGTCCTTGCCCACGCCTATGTCCTGAATGGTATTGCCTAGGTTTTCTTGTAGGATTTTAATGGTTTTAGGTCTAACATATAAGTCTTTAATCCATCTTGAATTAATTTTTGTATAAGGTGTAAGGAAGGGATCCAGTTGCAGCTTTCTACATATGGCTAGCCAGTTTTCCCAGCACCATTTATTAAATAGGGAATCCTTTCCCCATTTCTTGTTTTTGTCAGGTTTGTCAAAGATCAGATAGTTGTAGCTATGCGGCATCATTTCTGAGGGCTCTGTTCTGTTCCATTGATCTATGTCTCTGTTGTGGTACCAGTACCATGCTGTTTTGGTTACTGTAGCCTTGTAGTATAGTTTAAAGTCAGGTAGCGTGATGCCTCCAGCTTTGTTCTTTTGGCTTAGGATTGACTTGGCGATGCGGGCTCTTTTTTGGTTCCATATGAACTTTAAAGTAGTTTTTTCCAATTCTGTGAAGAAAGTCATTGGTAGCTTGATGGGGATGGCATTGAATCTATAAATTACCTTGGGCAGTATTGCCATTTTCACGATATTGATTCTTCCAACCCATGAGCATGGAATGTTCTTCCATTTGTTTGTATCCTCTTTTATTTCATTGAGCAGTGGTTTGTAGTTCTCCTTGAAGAGGTCCTTCACATCCCTTGTAAGTTGGATTCCTAGGTATTTTATTCTCTTTGAAGCAATTGTGAATGGGAGTTCACTCATGATTTGGCTCTCTGTTTGTCTGTTATTGGTGTACAAGAATGCTTGTGATTTTTGTACATTAATTTTGTATCCTGAGACTTTGCTGAAGTTGCTAATCAGCTTAAGGAGATTTTGGGCTGAGACAATGGGGTTTTCTAGATATACAATCATGTCATCTGCAAACAGGGACAATTTGACTTCCTCTTTTCCTAATTGAATACCCTTTATTTCCTTCTCCTGCCTGATTGCTCTGGCCAGAACTTCCAGCACTATGTTGAATAGTAGCGGTGAGAGAGGGCATCCCTGTCTTGTGCCAGTTTTCAGAGGGAATGCTTCCAGTTTTTGCCCATTCAGTATGATATTGGCTGTGGGTTTGTCGTAGATAGCTCTTATTATTTTGAGATATGTCCCATCAATACCTAATTTATTGAGAGTTTTTAGCATGAAGGGTTGTTGAATTTTGTCAAAGGCCTTTTCTGCATCTATTGAGATAATCATGTGGTTTTTGTCTTTGGTTCTGTTTATATGCTGGATTACATTTATTGATTTGCGTATGTTGAACCAGCCTTGCATCCCAGGGATGAAGCCCACTTGATCATGGTGGATAAGCTTTTTGATGTGCTGCTGGATTCGGTTTGCCAGTATTTTATTGAGGATTTTTGCATCAATGTTCATCAAGGATATTGGTCTGAAATTCTCCTTTTTGGTTATGTCTCTGCCAGGTTTTGGTATCAGGACGATGCTGGCTTCGTAAAATGTGTTAGGGAGGATTCCCTCTTTTTCTATCGATTGGAATAGTTTCAGAAGGAATGGTACCAGTTCCTCCTTGTACCTCTGGTAGAATTCAGCTGTGAATCCATCAGGTCCTGGACTCTTTTTGGTTGGTAAGCTATTGATTATTGCCACAATTTCAGAACCTGTTATTGGTCTATTCAGAGATTCAACTTCTTCCTGGTTTAGTCTTGGGAGGGTGTATTTGTCGAGGAATTTATCCATTTCTTCCAGATTTTCTAGTTTATTTGCATAGAGGTGTTTGTAGTATTCTCTGATGGTAGATTGTATTTCTGTGGGATCGGTGGTGATATCCCCTTTTTCGTTTTTTATTGCATCTATTTGATTCTTCTCTCTTTTCTTCTTTATTAGTCTTGCTAGCGGTCCATCAATTTTGTTGATCTTTTCAAAAAACCAGCTCCTAGATTCATTAATTTTTTGGAGGGTTTTTTGTGTCTCTATTTCCTTCAGTTCTGCTCTGATTTTAGTTATTTCTAGCCTTCTGCTAGCTTTTGAATGTGTTTGCTCTTGCTTTTCTAGTTCTTTTAATTGTGATGTTAGGGTGTCAATTTTGGATCTTTCCTGCTTTCTCTTGTGGGCATTTAGTGCTATAAATTTCCCTCTACACACTGCTTTGAACGTGTCCCAGAGATTCTGGTATGTTGTGTCTTTGTTCTCGTTGGTTTCAAAGAACATCTTTATTTCTGCCTTCATTTCATTATGTACCCAATAGTCATTCAGGAGCAGGTTATTCAGTTTCCATGTAGTTGAGCGGTTTTGACTGAGTTTCTTAATCCTGAGTTCTAGTTTGATTGCACTGTGGTCTGAGAGACAGTTTGTTATAATCTCTGTTCTTTTACATTTGCTGAGAAGAGCTTTACTTCCAACTATGTGGTCAATTTTGGAATAGGTGTGGTGTGGTGCTGAAAAAAATGTATATTCTGTTGATTTGGGGTGGAGAGTTCTGTAGATGTCTATTAGGTCCACTTTATGTAGAGCTGAGTTCAATTCCTGGATATCCTTGTTAACTTTCTGTCTCGTTGATCTGTCTAATGCTGACAGTGGGGTGTTAAAATCTCCCATTATTATTGTGTGGGAGTTTAAGTCCCTTTGTAGGTCACTGAGGACTTGCTTTATGAATCTGGGTGCTCCTGTGTTGGGTGCATATATATTTAGGATAGTTAGCTCTTCTTGTTGAATTGATCCCTTTACCATTATGTAATGGCCTTCTTTGTCTCTTTTGATCTTTGTTGGTTTAAAGTCTATTTTATCAGAGACTAGGATTGCAACCCCTGCCTTTTTTTGTTTTCCAGTTGCTTGATAGATCTTCCTCCATCCCTTTATTTTGAGTCTATGTGTGTCTCTGCACGTGAGATGGGTTTCCTGAATACAGCACACTGATGGGTCCTGACTCCTTATCCAGTTTGCCAGTCTGTGTCTTTTGATTGGAGCATTTAGCCCATTTACATTTAACGTGAATATTGTTATGTGTGAATCTGATCCTGTCATTATGATGTTAGTTGGTTATTTTGCTCGTTAGTTGCTATAGTTTCTTCCTAGCCTCGATGGTCTTTACAATTTGGCATGTTTTTGCAGGGGCTGGTACCGGTTGTTCCTTTCCATGTTTAGTGCTTCCTTCAGGAGCTCTTTTAGGGCAGGCCTGGTGGTGACAAAATCACTCAGCGTTTGCTTGTCTGTAAAGTATTTTATTTCTCCTTCACTTATGAAGCTTAGTTTGGCGGGATAGGAAATTCTGGGTTGAAAATTCTTTTCTTTAAGAATGTTGAATATCGGCCCCCACTCTCTTCTGGCTTGTAGAGTTTCTGCTGAGAGATCAGCTGTTAGTCTGATGGGCTTCCCTTTGTGGGTAACCCGACCTTTCTCTCTGGCTGCCCTTAACATTTTTTCCTTCATTTCCACTTTGGTGAATCTGACAATTATGTGTCTTGGAGTTGCCCTTCTCGAGGAGTATCTTTGTGGCGTTCTCTGTATTTCCTGAATCTGAATGCTGGCCTGCCTTGCTAGATTGGGGAAGTTCTCCTGGATAATATCTTGGAGAGTGTTTTCCAACCTGGTTCCATTCTCCCCATCATTTTCAGGTACACCAATCAGACGTAGGTTTGGTCTTTTCACATAGTCCCAAATTTCTTGGAGGCTTTGTTCATTTCTTTTTATTCTTTTTTCTCTAAACTTCCCTTCTCTCTTCATTTCATTCATTTCATCTTCTATCAGCGATACCCTTTCTTCCAGTTGATCGCATCTGCTACTGAGGCTTCTGCATTCTTCGCGTAGTTCTCGAAACTTGGCTTTCAGCTCCATCATCTCCTTTAAGCCCTTCTCTCCATTGGTTATTCTAGTTATCCATTCTTCTAATTTTTTTTCAAAGTTTTTAACTTCTTTGCTATTGTTTTGAATTTCCTCTCGTAGCTCAGAGTAGTTTGATCGTCTGAAGCCTTCTTCTCTCAACTCATCAAAGTCATCCTCCATCCAGCTTTGTTCCGTTGCTGGTGAGGAACTGCGTTCCTTTGGAGGAGGAGAGGTGCTCTGTTTTTTAGAGTTTCCAGTTTTTTTGGTCTGTTTTTTCCCCATCTTTGTGGTTTTGTCTACTTTTTGTCTTCGATGATGGTGATGTACAGATGGGTTTTTGGTGTGGATGTCCTTTCTGTTTGTTAATTTTCCTTCTACCAGACAAGACCCTCAGCTGCAGGTCTGTTGGAGTTTACTAGAGGTCCACTCCAGACCCTGTTTGGCTGGGTGTCAGCACCGGTGGCTGCAGAACAGCGGATTTTCGTGAGACCACAAATTCAGCTGTCTGATAGTTCCTCTGAAAGTTTTGTCTCAGAGGAGTACCCAGTTGAATGAGGTGTCAGTCTGTCCCTACTTGGGGGTGCCTCCCAGTTAGGCTGCTCAGGGGTGAGGGACCCACTTTAGGAGGCAGTCTGTCCGTTCTCAGATCTCCAGCTGCGTGCTGGGAGAACCACTACTCTCTTCAAAGCTGTCAGTCAGACAGGGACATTTAAGGCTGTGGAGGTTCTCGCTGAGTTTTTGGTTGTCTGTGCCCTGCCCCCAGAGGTGGAGCCTACAGAGGCAGGCAGGCCTCCTTGAGCTGTGGTGGGCTCCACCCAGTTCGAGCTTCCTGGCTGCTTTGTTTACCTAAGCAAGCCTGGGCAATGGCGGGCGCCCCTCCCCCAGCCTCGTTGCCGCCTTGCAGCGTGATCTCAGACTGCTGTGCTAGCAATCAGCAAGACTCTGTGGGCATAGGACCCTCCGAGCCAGGTGCGGGACACAATCTCCTAGTGTGCCGTTTTCCAGGCCCGTTGGAAAAGCGCAGTATTAGGACGGGACTGACCCGATATTCCAGGTGCCGTCTGTTTCCCCTTTCTTTGACTAGGAAAGGGAACTCCCTGACCCCTTGCGCTTCCCGAGTGAGGCAATGCCTCGCCCTGCTTCGGCTCGCGCACAGTGCGCTTCACCGACTGTCCTGAACCCACTGTTAGGCACTCCCTAGTGAGATGAAACCGGTACCTCAAGCAGAAATGCAGAAATCACCCATCTTCTGTGTCGCTGGGGCTGGGAGCTGGAGACCGGAGCTGTTCCTATTCAGCCATCTTGGCTCCACCCTGAAAAAGACCAAAGTCTTAATGGGCAAAAAGGCAATTCACTCAACAAGACATGCATTACTACATTAAAACGAATTTAATTTCTCTACTAATTAAAGAAATGTAAGTTTAAAATAAAATACTGTTGTTAAGATTAACAAAATACATTTTAACACTATATTGTTGAAAATTTGTTGAAATGAGCATTCATACATTGCCTGTGGAATATAGAGGAGTATAACATTAAAGAAGAAAGCTTTGTAATATGTTTGAAAACTCCAGTTTGACGACTCTTGAGGAAATAACAAGTATGCAAAAAAAAAAAGTCTTGCATCAAAGGTATTACCATTCATGATAATTCATGACTGAAATACCTTTTAATAATAACGAAAATCAGAAGCAATCAAAATGTTTAATAGTAGGGGGAACGTTTAAATAAATTATGGGATATCTGTATCCATTACAATTTACACTTACGGAGATTAAATTAACTTGAGAAAGTGATTGTTATGATATTAGTGGAGAAAAAGCAGGATGTACAATCTCAGTTATATTTTAAAAAGAGAAATAGACATGTGCATATAAAAAAGATTGGAAATATATACATCAAGATGTTAAGAGGGTATTTTGGGCATTAAGATCATGGGTGATTGTTATTTCATTGTTCGTGCTTTTCTGTGTGGTCTAATTTTTCTTCAGTTTGCATGTACTACTTTTGTAATCAGAAAGTACGTGAATGTTATATAAAATCACTTCTAGAGCTGTGATCACACCACTAAACTCCAGCCTGGATGACACATTGAGACCACCTCTCAAAAAATAAAATAATGAAATAAAAATAAAATAAAATCCCTTCTACAATGACCTTTCAATGCTAGGGAATGCAGCCTGCACAGGCCTTTGCAGCAGATTTCTATTCATGGAAAGCTGTTTATCACAGGTAAAAATTTAGGTTTTTCAAAGAGTGGGCAACATTTTCCTTTTTGAATGAATCAGCTAAGAATAAAGATGGTTCTGGTGCAAAGTGTTGATTTCCTGTGTGGCGAGAGAAGACTACATGTAACTTGGTGGTTAGTCATCTTAAAATAAAATGTCTGGGCCAGACAGCGTGACTCATGCCTGTAATCCTAGTGCTTTGGGAGGCTGAGGCAGGAGGATTACTTGAGGCTAGGAGTTCAAGACCAGCCTGGGCAACATGGCAAAACCTTGTCTCTATAAAAAATATAAATAATAGCTGGGTGTGGTGGTGTGCACCTCTAGTCCTAGCTACTCTGGTGGCTGAGGCAGGAGGATCACCTGAGCTCAGGGGTTCATGGCTGCAGTGAGCTGTGACTGCACCACTGTACTACAGGCTGAGCAACAGAACAAGACCCTGTCTCCAAAAAAACAAAGGTCTGGAAGAGTTTTAGAAAAGTGTTATATATAGGAAAATTAATTTTTAACTTGTTTGACCTTGACAGGCCTACTATATGTCTCTAAAGCAGAACTTGTCAATATCTTTTAGAATTTTTTTTTTTTTTTTGAGACACAGTTTCACTCGTTTCCCAGGCTGGAATGCAGTGGTGCCATCTCGGCTCACCGCAACCTCCGCCTCCCAGGTTCAAGCGATTCTTCTGCCTCAGCCTCCCGAATAACTGGGATTCCAGGCATGTGCCACCACACCTGGCTAATTTTGTATTTTTAGTAGAGACGGAGTTTCTCCATGTTGGTCAGGCTGGTCTCAAAACCCCCGACCTCAGGTGATCCACCCGCTTCGGCCTCCGAAAGTGCTGGGATTACAGACATGAGCCACCGCGGCTGGCCTAGAATTGTTGATAAAGTAGCACTTTAGTTGCTGACATTAATGGATTTTAAGGAAGTATTAATAACAAGATGTTCAGATGGGGTGTTTTTGTTTTTTCTTCCTTCAGTTCTCTTTACATTGTGAGATAAGAGCCATGCTTGCAGCCTTATAATGGATTCGTTGGTAAGGGCCTACTGGCATCAGGTAGAGTTTGAGATTGTAAAATTAGCAACATAATAATTTCAGTTGTTTCAGTTGCTTGAAGATTTTTACGGGTCATTTTTGCCTTTAGTTCTGGTTTAAAGGAAAAATATTGCCTTGACAATCTTTAATGCTAAATTTGGAAAGGACATAAAGATATTCTAATACTAAAAAGAATGGGCCAAAACAACTAAGTACCTTCATATCTATTTATGTATATGTCTGTGTGTGTTTGCGTATTTGACATGTACACATAACTTAATACCATTGCATTGAATCGAAACATTTGAAAAGGCAGTTAACAAGACTGGACCAACAAAAGGGAAATTTTGAGGTGGAGAGGGGTATGGACTTTAACAATTAAAATTTAGAAAAATAGCAGATATTTTCTTTTCTATAGAATTGGAACTTTGACAAAGCTTTAAAGCAATATGCCATGAACATACAAGAAATTACCTGATTTCGATATGAAATGGACATGGAGATGTTTTAGATTTTCTTAATTTATTTCATTATGGACTGTTTACCATATGTATTCATGTTGTGAGAGAATCAAGAATAAAATAATTTACACTACAAAGAACAATCATTTTATTTTTCAATGATTTTATCTCATTTTTTATGGTTCAGCCTCTCAAATTAATTCCTTCTTGAAGGCGTGAGAATTTTTCTTCATTACTAGAGGGTTGTTCCAGTCATCTGCACTACAAAGGAGTGGTTTCTCATTCTATTTTAGTAATCTGGGAATGGCAAATATTTAGAGGAACTCTAATACAATGGCAGAAGGAGAAGGAAATTGAAGTTTGGTGGGTTCTTCTCTGCATTAGATTTAAAAGTATTTTTGTCTAGAAATATTGCAAATTTGCAGGTTAATTTAAAGGGACATTTTTCTCTTTGTAACTTTATGAATAAATAGAGAAAAATATTCTGTGTATGTTTCCTTTGTTCCAGTTTTAAATTTTCCTTTATTATATGTTTTACTTTTAGGTCATTTCCCATTTTTCTGACTTGGTTTTATACGGAATTTGACAGAACAAAGAAAGCATTTAATGATGGAGTTATATAAATTCTTTATCTTCTATGACAGGCTAAACTTACTGGAAATAAATGTTGATGACAAGATTATATTAAATATCTGCAGAGTGTATTTGTATAAATGCTTAGAAGTTAATATACACTAAAAAATATTAAAAAGTATTAGAGAAGCTAAAAAGAAATTTTTGCAAAAGAAAATTTTCAGAGAGAATCTTGAGATCTGTTACATGTAAATTATAATTAGATCAACCTTTAGAATATATATAATCTCCATATAGTGAAGAAACTTATGAGATAGTACTAGTCATAAAAGAAATGCCAGCTCAAATAAGGTAGGAAAATAATTTCATGTGTTTTTAACTAACATTTTTTGTTTTTAAACATATTAAGGCCCAGATTTGTCTGGGTGTAGGATTTAGAGGGCAATTTGCTAATACAATTTAAGTATCATAAAAATGTTCATATGCTTTAACCCATTAATTCCAAGCATAAAAATTAATCCTAAAAAAAAACTTAGAAGCAGTAACAGTACCACCACCACCACAAACGATGTACATACATACAAAGTTTTTATAGAAACATTATTTTTTTCAATTTCCACATTTTTCAAAATAAAGATGGCTGGGCATGGTGGCTCACGCCTGTAATCCCAGCACTTTGGGAGGCCGAGGCAGGCTAATCACGATGTCAGGAGTTTGAGACCAGCCTGGCCAACATGGTAAAACCCCGTCTCTACTAAAAATACAAAAATTGCTGGGCGTGGTGGCACATGCCTGTAATCTCAGCTACTCGGGAGGATGAGGCAGGAGAATTGCTTGAACCCGTGAGGCAGAGGTTGCAGTGAGCCGAGATCGTGCCACTGCACTCCAGCCTGGCAACAGAGCGAGACTCTGTCTCAAAATAAATAAATAAATAGATAAAGATTATACATTGTTTAGAGACAAGCTGTTCAAGAATTTTAAGAAAGAGTTGCACAGGCATAAGCATACACAGGTTTGTTAATTATACACATATGGTTGTAAGTGTGCTTGCAAAAAGATCTGTTAAAATATATACTAGGCTCTGGAAGTGTACGCTGTGTAGTGTTACAATTCTATACTTAAAACAAGGAAAACTGACAGTATACTGTGTTTGCTTACAAGTAGACAAAATGCAAAATATACCTGTACAAAAATAGGCATTCCATTTATATTTTATAAAGTGAGAGGGGCTCTGATTGTAAGGAAAGCTACTGGACTGACAGCTCTTTGAAGACGAGGACCCATCTTTTCTTATTCATCTTGGTAGCCTAATAGAGTGCCTGTCCTATAATTGACTCTCAGTAGATAATTACTGTTTGGATTTGTTATTCTGTTCTTTAACCACTGCTGCTGAATAAGGTTCTCAAACTCCTGCCAGATGACTGAATTTGAATCACTTGGGCTCTCTGCCTTGAAATTCTTGTCCCTTCACCTAGCCCAGGGACTTCTTTTTTTTTTTTAACTTTTTATTTTGAAATAATTTTAAACTTTCAGAAAACTCACATAGAGTTCCTGGGTTCCCAGCTTTTCTTCATGTTAATAGCTTATATAACCATAGCACAATTATTGAAACAAGGAAACTAAAATTATTATAATACTTATATTAATTTAAATTTTGCCAGTTTTTTCACTTATATCCTTTCTCTGGCCCAGATCCAATCCTGGATCCCACACTGTGCTAAATTGTTGTGTCTCCTTAGTCTCTTCCAGTCTGTTAATGTGTGATAGTTCTCCAGTCTGTCTTTATCTTTCATGACCCTGGCAATTTTAAAGAGCATTTTTTAGGTTTCTTTTCTAAAATGTTCCTCAATTTGGGTATAGCTTATGTTTTCTCATATTTAGATGGAGGCTATGCATTTTTGGCTATGCATCCTACAGAAGAGATGCTGTATAAGTTTTAATGCATCATATCGGGGGTATATGGTGTCCGTATGCCTTATTGGTGATGTTAACTTTGACCACTTGGTTAAGATGTCTGCCCAGTTTTTACTCTGTAAAGTTACTATTTTTCCCTTCATGATTAGTATCTTTTGTTCACTGATTTTAGCATCCACTGATGGTTCTTGCCTACAATTATTACTATGGTATGTGTCTAATGATGACTTTTTATTTTTTATTTATTTATTTATTTTTTTGGCGAGATGGAGTCTCACTCTGTGCCCAGGCTGGAATGCAGTGGCACGATCTTGGCTCACTGCAACCTCTGCCTCCTGGGTTCACGGCATTCTCCCGCCTCAGACCCCCGAGTAGCTAGGACTACAGGAGCCCGCCACTACGCCCGGCTAATTTTGTTTTTGTATTTTTAGTAGAGACGGGGTTTCACCATGTTAGCCAGGATGGTCTTGATCTCCTGACCTCGTGATCCGCCCACCTCGGCCTCCCAAAGTGCTGGGATTACAGGGGTGAGCCACCGCGCCTGGCCTGTCTAATGATGACTTTTAAATTTCTACATTTCTTCTACATTCAGTAATTGGAAAGCTACTGTACGTAAGATCCATTTCTTCTTCCTCATTTATTTATGTAAGTATGGCCTCACGAATATTTATTTTATTCCATGGGTTATAATCCAATACTGTTATTAATTTATATTTTTGCTTAAATTGTTCCATCTTTGGCCATTGGGAGTTCCTTTGAATTGGCTTTTGTGTCTGTTCCACATGTTTTTGAGCACTTCTATACTTTGAAGTACCACAAGATATTCCAGGCTCATCTTATATTTTCCCGGCACCCACCCTAGAGCTCCAAGGAGCCCTGATTTCTTTTCTTTTTTTTTTTTTTTGAGACAAGATCTTGCTCTGTCACCCAGGCTAGGGGGCAGTGGTGCAATCACAGCTCATTGCAGCCTCTACCTCCTGGGCTTAAGTGATCCTCCTGCCTCAGCCTCCCCAAGTGTTGTGGTATGCACTACAGCTGCATACCACAGTACTTAGCTAATTTCCTAATTTTTGGTAGAGGCAGGGTCTTGCTATGTTGCCCGGGCTCCTGGTTTCTTTTATTGAAGAATGGCATTTAGAAACCAAATCTGAGTGCTAGATGTGCTTCCTGCTCCTTGGTGTCGTTGCTTCTAGGTTCTTTGAGTGGGCAGAGTGAGGAAATGTATGTATATGTACTAACATGTCCATATAGATATATATTTGTTTTTTTGTGTGTGTGTATACATACAATTTCAGAATTGCTATCCTGTATCCCTGTGAGAAATAAGTTTACTAACTAGAAGTTAATATTTATGTACAGTTCTTTTTTCTTTCATTTTGTAGTGTCGTCAAACACTGTTATCTCAAGTTAATTAGGCTTAGTTATTTCCTTATCCACCCTCTTCAGTATGGCTGGGTTATTCACTTTTAATACAATTGGGATCATTTTTTATTGTTTGTATTCAGCTTTGGGTTCATCCTGATTTTACTTCTTTGTTTATTTTGTGAGTATGTGAAACATCACAGTGTTAAGAGTCAGAGCAGTACAAAAAAATTGTACTCAGAAAAGTGGGAAGCTCTTTTTTAAAAGCTTTCCAAATGCTTCTGACATTTCACCTGTTTTCAATGTGAACTACCCATGGGCTTTGGAGTCATTCAGCCCTGAATTTAAATTCAGCCTCTTATCAGGTATGTAATGTTGGGTAAGCTACTTTCCCTCTCTGAGCTTCTGATTCCTACCTCTAGGGATTGTTGTGGGGATGAGAAAAAATATATATGAAATGTCTATCACAATGCCTGCACAAAGCAGAAGCCATAGTGATAGCTGTATTCTCTCATATGCTCATTTAGCAAATATTAATTGCATTGCTACTATGTACTGAGGCACTGTACTCTTTCCTAATGATTCAAAATAACTAACACATAGTTCATGCCTTTGAATAGGTCACATTTTGAGGGGCACATAGCAGTTTTGTAGAAAATACAGTGACCATTTCTTACATTGAAATGCAACATAAGAGGCTAAGATTATAATAAATCATAATTTTTGAAACCTTTTCTATAGAAAGCTTAACCAATATAGACCGTATCTCTCTAGTGAACTATTATGATAAAAATCTACGGAAAGAAATGTGTCTCTGATTCTCTCAAATATAAGTCATCTTTGGCTTTTAGAAGTGTCTAGATCTCAGACCATTTGAAGTTGAATTTTCTAGTGTGTGCCTGTAAACATGTTTAGTATTCTTACATATCAGACAATCAGGTGATTCATATATACAATATATATAGTCATCCCTAACTATCTGTGTAGGGTTGGTTTCAGGACCTCTCTGGGATATCAACGTCTGCAGGTATTCAAGGCCCTGATATAAAGTGGCATAGTATTTGTATATAACCTATACATATCTTTCTAGATACTTTAAATAATCTCTTGACTACTTCTAATACGCAATGTAATATAAGTGCTATGTAAATAGTTGTTATACTGTATTGTTTGGGGAATAATGACAAGAAAAAAGTCTGTACACATTCAGTACAGATGCAATTTTTTTCAATTATTTTTGATCTGGGTTGGTTGAATACATGGATTTGGAACCCACAGATACAGAGGGCAGCCTGTATATAAATTGTCCTAGAACGGTGCTTTTCAATTTTAATGTGCATGTGAATCATCTGGGGTTTTATTAAAAAGCGGATTTGGAGTAGATCCTGGAAAGGGAACTGAGAATCTGCAATCATAACACTCCCAGCAGGTGCAGTGGTTGTGGACCACACTTTGAGTAGTAAAGGTCTTTATTGCACTGACTTTGAAATCATACTTTCTGCCTTTCAGTCCCAGTTCTACCACTTACGAAATATGTGCTTATTATTAATGATTAATTTCACTCAATGTGCATATTGTACCTTGAAGTACTATTGAAGTCACCACTAATAGCAGATGAAACATTTTAAATTAACACTGAGCACGTGAAGACAAACCTCATGACTTAGCAATACAGCTAAAGATGTGCTGCTTCTGTTTTGGACCTATATGTTATTTGTGAGATTTATTTTTTTTCACCGTAACAACCACTAAAACTAAATATCTAAATTAACTGAAATTAGAATCAAACTTGCAAACCACATCATCATTAAGGGTTAAATCAAGATTTAAAAAGAAGACCAAGAGCAGTGGCTCATGTCTGTAATCCCAGCAGTTGGGGAGGCTGAGGTGGGAGGATCACTTGAGCCAAGGAGTTTGAGACCAGCCTAGGCAAGATGGCAAAAACTCATCTTTACAGAAAATACAAAAATTAACTGGGTGTGTTGGCGTGTGCCTGTAGTCCCAGCTTCTTGTGGGGCTGAGGTGGGAGGATCACATGAGCCGGGGAGGTCGTGGCTGCAGTGAGCTCTGATCACACCACTGCACTCCAGCCTGGACAACAAAGTAAGACCCTGTCTCAAAAAAACAAAGAAAAGAAAAGAAAAGGAAAACATGTAATAATACTACTCTCACTATGTTAATATACAATTAGTTAACAGTTTTATTGAAATTTTTGGAAGCTTTAATAGAGTATTTTAAAATATTTTTTGCTTCACCCATCTAGCCTTTTAAAGTTTCTAATTTGTGCGCATATTCGAATTTACCTAATTTCTTGATACAGAAATACTTTCTATAACCTATATTGGGGGTATGTGCTCATGAATACTTTGCTTATGAAGGGAAGAAAACAAAAGTTTAGATTCTACTACTATGTAGCATAGAAATGATGACTTTCTTTTGGAAAAAGTGTTGAGGGCAGACGTTGATAGTTTTCCACCTGGATTAAGTAAAAATGTATTTTTCAGGGTGTTTTCCAAGATATCTGATATTTATTTATTTATTTATTTATTTTTTTTGAGACGGAGTCTCGCTCTGTCACCCAGGCTGGAGTGCAGTGGCGCAATCTCGGCTCACTGCAAGCTCCGCCTCCTGGGTTCACGCCGTTCTCCTGCCTCAGACTCTCCAAGTAGCTGGGACTACAGGATATCTGATATTTAGAAGCTTTGTGATCTAGCTTGAATTGGAGGCCCTTCATTTGGTATTAAGTGTCTATGGAAACAAAAGATCCCCACTTCCCCTCAACAACAGAATGTAAGGGAGCTCGAACTTTAAGTGATTAATTAGTGTATTACATTAAGTAAATTGATCTAGTCCCAATTAATGAAAGGTCTGGTCTTTAAAATATATTTTAAAAAATTATTATAGTGATATTGCTCTAAGTATAAGTGATTAACTCACCCAGGCACTGTGGAAATGTGGGCTGCTTAGGTGTCATTCTAGGCCCACATCTAGGAGTCTGATCTATGCCACATCTATGTGGCTTTCCTAGTATTATCCTATCAGTCTTATAGTAATTTCAGGCTTCCTAAGCCAGTAGTTCTCAAACTTTTTTGTCTGTAGAAAGAACTATTTACACATACTTTTAAAGTTGATTGAGGGCCTCAAAGAACTTTCGTTTATGAGTTATATATATCAATATTTACAACAGTAGAAATTAAAATAGAATTTTTTCTTTTTTTGAGACAGGGTTTGGCTCTGTCACCCAGGCTGGAGTGTAGTGGCACAATCAGAGCTCACTGCACCCTCCGCCTCCCAGGCTCAAGTGATCCTTTCACCTCAGCCTCCGAAGTAATTGGGACTACCAGCACATGCCACCACACTAGGCTAATTTTCTGTATTTTTGGTAGATATGGGGTTTTGCCATGTTGCCCATGCTGGTCTCAAACTCCTGAGGTTAAGCAGTCTGCCTGCCTCAGCCTCCCAAAGTGCTAGAATTACAGGTGTGTGCCACTGTGCCTGGCCAAAATAGAATTTTTAAAAAGCATATTCATTAATTTTTAAAAATACAATAAACCTATTGCACATTAATGTAAACAACATTTGATGAAAAATTACTGTGTTTTCCAAAATAAAAAAGTTTAGAATAGTGGTATTGTTTTACATTGTTTGCAAATCTCTTTAATGTCTGACTTAATAGAAGACAGCTGGATTTTCTTATCTGCCTTTACATTCAATCTGTTGTAGTATCATACATAATGTAGCCTCTGGAAAATTCCAGTGAATGCTTGTGAGAGAATGAGAGTGAAAAAAGGCACATAATGACTTTATATTGTTATGAAAATATTTTTTTACCTTGCACATCCCCTGAAAGGGTCTCTGGGGTGTCTTAGGAGAGTTTCTTTCTAAGCTAAGAAAGAAAGGTGTGCTTGGGTTGTAGGTACCCCTCTCTTTTACTCTTCCTGATTATGTCATAGCTGTGATTGTCAAATTAAGCATCTGTGACACTGTGGTATTCCACAAGCTGCCTCGGCTGTGTCTCTGCTAATTCTAGTAAAGGTAGTCTTTTCCAAGTGGACTGAAAAATAAATTAGATGGATAGAACTTGCTCAGTTTTGGTTTTTCTCTTATAAATTGTTCATATCTGTTGTTCCTTTCTATTAGTAAACATCAATAACAAGACAAATAAACAATTAAATTGTATTGTTATTGCTAGAAGACCTTGAAATGATCTTACACAATTATAAGATTGTCTTTTGTTGTGATACACAGGCCCTTGGTTACCTTGAGTTTTTTTTTTTTTTTTTTTAGAAAAAAAAATATATATACATACACACACACACACACACACACACACACGGACTAGTATTTTCTCCTACTGAGATTATTCCTAATTTGTATGATAGAATTAAATATAAAAGCATCATGATTTTCTGGTGCTTTGCTGTGTGAGTAAGTTTGAAAACTACTTCATAGGGCAACTTGGAAGGAGATGTATAGGCTTAAACTATGTATATAATGTAGCATTCAGAGTTCCTCCATGTCTATCATGGGGAGACAAGGGGATGAGGGAAAAGACCTTTCAGCGACACCTTTCCAACTGAGATAATGGAGCTCATACACAAATTCCTTTTATACTTCTACATTTTTCTGATGCTGATGGCAAAGAGAGGTGGGCGATAGAAAATCTGAACAGTGAGTGTTGAGAGAATGGTAGAGACAGCAACAGAAGCAACGTTTTGAGGTTTATTAGGCAATAATACCAACGATAGGAGCAGCTACCACACCTGTTAGTTTGCACTAGTTTCATATGCTGTCAGGTTCAGACGTTCATGTAGTCATGAAATGTTTATTGAGCATCTACTATGTGCTTAAAAATCACATTGCAAAAGCCAGCCAAACTTATTTTCAGATAAAGCTCCACGGACTCTATGAAGATAAAGTTTAGATCTCCCTGGTAATAATACCTACATTTCTTCCTTAAGGAGGATTAACTTGGTATAGAAGAAGACAACTGAGCACAAATGTGGCTGGCTAGGTGCCAGCTCTTTGAAGTTCCTTAACTTGCATAGACTAACCCTGTCAATTCTGAAGGTATAGGAAGCCAGATTGTACTTTGATGTCAGAACTGTTTTGAGAGACCATTTATGTTGTGTTTCCTTTGAAGAAGAGTGATTCAAGGCAATCTTTGCTTACATGGGGCCAATGATTTGACCTAGAAAGCCTAGAAACAAAAATCCTTTGCCAAAAAAGAGTTGAAGGTAGCTGTAAGTGATTTGAAACATCATATTTGCTTAAGAGTTTCAAGCGAGATCATTTGGAATTAATCTGGTTTACCTAGAGGCAGAGGATTAGTTGCTCAAAATGATTCCTTATGGGAATTTCTAGTTTGATGTAATGCATCTCTCAGAATTTTTTGGGCACTGACATGTTTAACTGCAGTCATTTCTGGGGAGGGTTTGTTTATAGATAAATGCACAACTTTACATAAACACAAAGTATGTGATTGAGACATTTTTTTAAATCAGCTAAAAAAGATTTTGAGTGGGGGAAAAATAATCACAGAAGCTGAAGGTTCAGTTTCAGAGATACCAAGTTATCAGGTTTCTTTCTTGATGTCAGATTAATGGGAAATTGGAAACTGAAAGCTGGTATGTGTTACCCTCTTACACTTTAAAATGTTGCTTGTTAAGGCAGGCACATTTTTAAAATACTTGTTTGAATACCTGAAGTACAAGCCCTTATTTTCCTGCTTGTATGTCATCCTTCTGATTGACTGTTCTGATTGTAGCCAGAATATCTGGGCATTTTTCAGGCAGTTGAGATAAAGAAACTTGTATTTTCTTCTTCGTTACTCTTAAATTCATAGTTCAAAATATTTATGTTAGTTTTAAGCATAATAGTTTCCTGAATTAGGTAATTTATAAATGTCACACTGTTTTTGTTTTTAATATTTTTATGTTCAAAATGTTGATGTCTTTGAGAATGGAAACAGATCTTTTGTCCTAATTTGACCAATTGGAACAAGGTATAGAGGTCACAATAGCAGAGAAGTGGCACTGCTTAACCATTATAATTTCGTTATTTCAGTCACTGATATTAAATCTGGGTTCAGGTTGGGACCCTTTTGGGTTCTTGGCTTCAAATCCCTGAAATGTTGACTGTAGAAGTTTCAGTTCACAATTTTGGGTGGATTTTCAAAATTGATCTGCCCAACTGTTGGGAGCAGGTTGCATTTCATCCTAGTTGTTTCATTTAAGAACATTTCTAGGAGATGGTTTAGCTTTATAAAATTACCTGAAATATCACAATACAGTCCTACTTGAGTTTCCTGAGTTCACTTCTAAGTGATCAGTGTGTAATGGAAAGAAAGGCTCGCTAGTAATTTTTAAATTTAGATATACTAGCCAATCATAATGAGTATCACATATGAAATATAGGCTGGCTACTTACTGCATGCATGTGAATGAGACAGAGCAAATCTCTACATACATTACATATATTGAACAAACCATCTTTTAAAAAGTTAAAAATTTCAAGCTATTACATAAATTGAAGAAGCCAATCTTAAGGAAAAGATTTTTTAAAGTACAATTTTCTTTGGTATTTTTATTGGGTGAAAAGGGTAAAAAGTTTACTTCAAGTAAATTTTTTTCTGGAGCAAAGGAATGCCAAGGGTGGAGCAGCATAAAAATTGTGAAATTAGAATGTCCAAAGTAATGGGAGAAGCTGTATTAAATTTTGAGTTATGTAGTGTGTTTATCAGAATCACTCTTGTACATTGAAGATAAAAGGTAAACCAGAAAGTATTTAGAAAATTCTTATTTTCTCCCACATACTGAGAGAGTAACCAAATCTTCTTAAAAATCAACAATATTACCTTTTATAGAACAATTAAAATGCAAGGTTTCTTTTTGTTATTTTAGTGACAACTTTATCTTGAGTAACTGGTTATGTCAGTTGTGTGTGTGTGTGTGTGTGTGTGTGTTTTTCTATTTGGAAGGCTCCGAAGAGATTTCTTAGTTTATTTAGTTGCTTACTTTTTTCTCTTTCTTCAAAAAATTTTTTAAATGGACAAATAATAATGGTACATATCCATGGAGTTCATAGTAATGTTTCTATACATATAATGTACAGTGATCAATCCGAATACTTGGAATATCCATCATCTCAAACATTTATCATTTTTTTTGTGTGTTGGAAATGTTACTTTGAAACATTTAAGATGAATGTTTTTTTTCCCCTAAGATTCCAACTATTTAAAAATATACTTTATAATTTGGGTGGAGTATATTTTATATTTTTTATTACAATATATGGCATATTTTGGGAAAAGGTATTGGGATTCTTTTGAGGTCAAGAAGTTTTATGTTAGAACAGGAGAATAAAAAACCCTCAAAATCTGAGTAGGCTAGTATTAAATAAATTGATGTTTAATCCTTTGAAAGCCAGGATTTTGCTTGGTATCTAGTTACCTTGTATACCTTGTCTGCTGAACTGATTGAGGATAGGTGATTCTGTTTTCTTCCAGTAAGTGCTTTTCCTCAATTCCTTAAGACTCCTGTTTAAAGGGAACTCTTTCAAGAGATTTTCTGATTAAAGATGAGAGAATGCAAACAGTAGCACTTGGGATAATATCTTTTGGCTTCCGTGATACAGTTTTTCTTCCAAATGTAAATTTTTCATTGGTTTGGTTTATCATTTTTCCCATGCAACTATTTTTTTTTTCACAGAGCCACGTTTTATTATAACTACATGAACTATATATGCCTTGGGGCAAAGACTACACAAAACATAGAAACAGGAAATGCCTGTTAGGTTAAGAGACATGGGATAATGGATAAAAATATCTTTTAAAAATTACTTACTGTTGCCAGCATTACTGCAGTAATATATAATATAAAATGAAGACAAATTCTGATTTCATTATCTTGAAAACTTCTTTTACATTTGTACTTTTCCATTTTGTTGTTTCAGAGCAGAAACCTTAACCAAGGAAGTAGTGAAGTTCTCTATTTTTATTCTATGAATTTAAATCATTTTGAAATCAGTCATAGCTTAGAGCTATGCCTTTCAAGCTGTTTTATTGGCATATGTTTCTAAATATTAAATATCAACTGGAAAGTAGAAGTAAATTGATGTAACTAAAAAAGATTTACTTTGGCATATGTAAGGTTATCATCTCCAAACTGTTAATATTTACAAGTGATTTTTTAAAGTGATAAGCTTCCTTATAGTGAAATACTTGTCATTATTAAGTAGGCTCATTTATTCAACATGTATAATTATTTATTGCTTTCTATATGACCAGCTTTCTATATGTTAAGAACTGGATGTATAATCATTAGTGAGCAAAACATTTATGGGTTCTTCTATTGGAGTTTATGCATTAGTTCATTTGGTAGTTAATTCTTGAACACCAACTATGTGCCAGACACTGTTCTATAATTTAGAATTTAGGGTTATGCTTTGTGGAGGGAGAAATAAGTAATAAATACAGTAAGTGCTTAAATAAATGATTAAGATCATTTCAGATAGGGATCAGTACTTCAAAGAGAGTAATACAGGGAGAACTAATGAAGTACCTGAGCTCATCTACTTTACAGACTAGTAGAGGAGATAATTTTAGTATAACTAATCACATAGATAAATATGATAAATGCTGTAAAGGAAAAGCAATGAGTGTTTATGAGAGCTGATAAATGAGGGAGATAAGGGATAGTTCATTTTGGGGGAATCGGGGAAGACTTCCTGGAAGAAGTAACATTTGAGCTTAAATCTGAGCTACAACTAGGTGTTAGTTAGTTTCTAGGGCTGCCATAACAAGTATGACAAACTGATGGTTTAAACAACAGAAATGTATTGTCTCTCAGTTCTGGAGGCTTGAAGTCCAAGATCAATATGTAGGCTGGGTTGGTTCCTTCTGAGGGCTATGAGGGAGAATCTGTTCCATGCCTCTCTCTTATCTTCTGGTGGTTTGTTGGAAATCGTTGGTGTTACTTGGTCTGTAGACACATTAGCCTGATCTCTGCCTTCACATTCACATTGTGTTCTCCCCATGTGCTCGTCTGTGTCCAGATTTCCTCTTTTTATAAGGACATCAGTCATACCGGAGTAGGGACCCACCCTACTCCAGTGTGAACTCATTTTAACGAATTACATCTACAACAGCTTTTATTTCCAAATAAGGTCACATTCTGAGGTACTGAGGGTTAAGACTTCAATGTATGAATTTGAGGTGGACATAAGTCAACCCATAATACCAGGAGTTAGCTAGGTGAAGAGAAGAGGGGGGATGACTTTTCAGGAAGAGAGAACAGCATGTGTGAAGGTATTGTGTTGGAGAAGCATGGCTCATTTAAGAAATGTAAGTGTAGCTGAAGCATAGAAACTGAGAGGAAGAGTGAAGTGACAATTCCAGAGACATTTTGAAGGTAGAAGAGATAGATGGGACCTAATGACCAGCTGAACATGCTGTGAAGGAAAGAATAATCAAAGATAATTTCCTACCTATAGCTGTGATGAAAGTATTTTCACCATTTTCAGGTAGAGATATCCAGTAGAAAGACAGAAATTTCTTTCTGTAGATCAAGGGAAAGGTTGAAGCTGGAAGTAAGGATTTGGAAGTAAACTATATTATAGGTCAAAAGTTAGCTAAAATTACTCAGGAAGAATGCTTTTAGATGAGAGGGCTGGGACCTAGAACCTTAAAAAACATCCGTATTTAAAGAGGGGGCCAGAATAAAAAGCCAACAAAAAAATAAAAAAAGCAGGAAAAGCAATATGCAGTAAGAAAAAGTAGATGGATTACTGCTTGAGAAACCAAGCTAGAAGAGAGTTTTGAGAAGGAGGGATTGGTTGATGGCATCAAATGCTGCATGAAGGTAAAGTAGGATGAGACCTGGAGAGAGATCTGATCTCATTTGCCAGTTTGAGGTGATTAGTGAGTACAACAGGTTATAGAATGGTGAAAGTGGAAGCCAGGATTTGTGTGTGTGTGTGTGTGTGTGTGTGTGTGTGTGTGTGTGTGTTGAGGAGTAAAAGGCCAATGGGGAAGAAGAAGGAGTAAATATAAACAACTATCTTAAGAATTGGCAGTGAAGGGAAGGTGATACAGGGAAGCACATACAAGTTTTAGAAGATGGTAGAGAGCTTAGGAAGAACTTGTATGACTGAAAGCCAAGAGCAAGAAAATCAATGGAGGTGGGGAAAGGAGGGGAGGGAGTGATACCTTAGGTGAAGATACCTAAGAGAAGTGTTCCCATTCAGGATTTGCTTCCTGGCATTTCTCAGGAATTTTATGTTTTTCTAGATTCCCAAATGCTGAAAAATTTAGTGGGGAAATCAGGAAAACAGGCAGGGTATTATAATTTTCCTTCAAGTTTAGCAGTCAAGGCAGAGGTTACTGATTAAATTCATTGACATCAAGTCTGCAGCAACAGCAGGAAACATGACACAGAGAGTCAAAGGTTAAGATGGCTATTTCTGGGAAGCTGGAGAGGAACACAAGACAGAAAGCTTCACGTCTCATTGTGGCTTTGCCGTGTACTAGTGTGTATTCCTAGCCCTGACTACTGCTAATGGTGAATCATTCTTGCAAAAACATAAGTATTAATAAGCTTATTCACATAGTATATTTTGTATATGATTCCAGTGAGTGGTGTCCCAAGAAATAATAAGTTTTGACAGCAAAATCTTTTTTTTTAATTATACTTTAAGTTTTAGGGTACATGTGCACAACATGCAGGTTTGTTACATATGTATACATGTGCCATGTTGGTGTGCTGCACCCATTAACTTGTCATTTACATTAGGTATATCTCCTAATGCTATCCCTCCCCCCTCCCCCCACCCCACAACAGGCCCGGATGTGTGATGTTCCCCTTCCTGTGTCCATGTGTTCTCATTGTTCAATTCCCACGTATGAGTGAGAACATGCGGTGTTTGGTTTTTTGTCCTGACAGCAAAATCTTAAATTGGTCATTTGGACATGTGATTCTTTGTAATGCTATTAATGTCGCTAGGAGATCTGAATGTTACGTTACTTGAATACTATACCTAATAATGTTTGCTGAGGGCTTCCAGTGTTTGGTATCTGCTACAGGCTACGATTATTTGTAAATACTTTTGACAGAATAAATGCAAGAAATGATCACAGTGTGGCTATGGAACACTTTGAGGTGAAATCAGAAACATCTGTAATCTGGATTAGCAAAGCAATATTCACTTTAATGGCAAAACCAAAATCAGGGCAAGCATACAAAATATTTTCATTGTTAAAGAAGAAAATGAGCTTAAATGAAGCAAAATGTGTTTGAATGTCCAGCTTGGTGATCACACCAACATCTATGCAACATGAAAGAAAGTTTTCTATGTCTGGAATGTTTGTCATGAAACAAAAGTCAAGTCTCAAATAAGGCAATTAATGTTTCATGTATTTTAAATTTTTAAAAATTAGTGGCTTTTAAATATCAAATATTTGTGATATCTGTAAATTTTTAAATAATTTCTATTTGACATGTCTTAATGTTTACTTCACTTGATGTTTTCTATTATTAGATGTCTATATCAGGTATAGATCATTTTTATGTTATGAAAATATTGATCTTATCACAATACCACAATATATTGGTTGATAATTATAAACCATGCCTTTATTGTTAAATCTTTTGTGTTACAGAAAACTACTAAAACTTTAGTGGTTTTCTACTAAATGGGTAATAACTCTATCATGGAAAAATTATTCATGGTATATAATAATTACTGTCACTCATTATTGTCATGGGATCCTTGGGATGTTACTTCGCCAACTGGAAACCTCTGTAGCTGGCAGAGCCTTCTTCCTGAGCACTGCTTGTGCCTGCTGGCCTCGTTCCGCCCACTCGACCTGGCAGGCTGTGTTTGGCTCATGCTACCGGCCCGGATCCCACACCTGCCAAGGGCAAGCCAGGCGTGGAGCGGTGAGGGCTGTGTGGGTGAGTAAGTGTGAGGTCTGGCCACTGTGCACAGCTAGGCACATCAGCTTCTGTGGCAGGGCGGGCAGCTCCAGGCGCCGGCACTGGCTCCATGGAAGGCTGCAGCTGGACCAGATGTACTGCATGCAGCTTCCACTGCGGGCACCCATGTCTGGATGAGGGGAATGTGGTGGTGCCTGGAAGCTTGGAGATGCCAGGAACTGCAGAGCCCCAAAGAGAGTGTCACAGCCCTGGCTTGGGGAGCCCCTAGATGTGGGTTCCCTTCTCTCCTTCTTGTTGCCCACAACGTGGCTAATGGAGTGGGGGCGTGTTTCAGCCCTGTTTGTGTTACAGCTCTTTCAGTCCTGCCATTCGGCAGGTCCTAAGTTCTTGTCCCATGCCCAGGAATAGTGAGGTACCTGGACAACTGGAGGGTGAGCAAGGTGGGGAGGAACTTCATTGAGTGGCAGAACAGTTCTCAGGAGACCCGAAGTGGGTGGCTCCCTCCCGCAGGCAGGTCATCCCTACAAGTTGAGGAGACGTGAAGTGGTAGTTCCTTCTCCCAGCTGATAGTCCCCATGTCTGTGTGAGTCTGACTGGGTGGGTAGTTATGGGTCTCATAAGGCAGGAAGTGTGTACTAGTTGATCCATGGGTGGGCCCAGAAAAAGCTCCCTAAGTTCTCACTCCCGGTGCAGACTTCACCTAGAACTGACAGCCCGGCCCCCAGGCTTCAGGCCGTCCCTGGCTTGAAGGTGGGGCTTCACCAGGGACCTACCCCTTTCCACCCACGAGTCAGTCTGCCTCCTGACACCGTAAGTCACTTTAGTCCATCGCGCCCAGGCTGTTCCTGCAGAGGGGCACCTGCAGGCCAATGCTGAGCCACCCTCAGTGCCCCCTTGGGCTCCGTCCCATGCCCGTAGGCACCCAAAGTCCAGAGGGGACTGAGGCAGCAGGGGGCTGGAGTGTCAGCACTGCCTCAAGTGTGCGCACACCCGGCCAGGTTGCGACAGCGCCTGGACTCGGCTTCGACTTTGCTCCCAAATCAGAGCGGGTGCTGGAAGCAGGGAGTAGGGAGCAGGGAGAGGCCAGGCAGCGGGAGCCGTCACTTCCAAGCCTGTGGGGGCAGGGGGCTTCCCGGGCCCCCAAGAGTGCAGAGATGCCTGGGTCCGCAGCCATGGCTGGGTGGCTATAGCTGCGCCTGGGAACATGGGGCTCCTGCCTTGCCAATTCGGAAATGGGTGGGGATCCCACCTGTTCCCGGCTCCCGCTGGCTCCCTGGAACAGGCACCCCAAACCCGGCTGTGCCTCCCCTGCTACAGCCGGCGACGCTGTAGCTGCTGCTCCAGACGGGCTGCAGGTGCCATCATTATCATTTAAAAACACATAAATAAATCTTTGAAAAATACAGAATAACTTACGAGGTTGAGAATTCTTGTAGATTCCAATTTATTTCCTAAAGATTTAGAAACACCACCTAAGAGATTGATTTGACCCAAAGGCTGGGATTAAGGACCCACAGGTAGAAAAATAAGCATCTGAGTAGGGACAGCCTTTCTTCTTTCCTTTTTTTCGGGGAAGGATTTCAGGATGGGTAGAAATACAGATGAATTTGAAAATCTAGAGAATAGTCTCAGTTTTCTTTCCAAAGAAGGAGACATGAAGTAGTAGTTCCTTCTCCCAGTTGGTAGTCCCTATGTCTGTGTGAGTCTTACTCACACTCCTTAATTATGATGGGCAAAGGGCAGGGCTGGGATACCAGAGGTAGGTTGTTATGGTTTGGAACAGCTGACCAGGGATGAGCCTAAGGAGATACTGTCCAGTTGAAGGCTCAGCTGAAGTGTATCAGGGAAATTCTGGAAGGCTCATTAGGAACCTTTTATAGACCTTGGTGCTTTTTTGCCACTGTACTCTTTCCAAGTAGTTAACCGAATACCAGTCAACTTAGAAAATAAATTCAACACATTTTACTGTTAATTTGGCTCACATTTATTGTTTTAAGAATAACTGATTTTTAAAAAAGAAAATGAAATACAAACTTCTGCCATTTATCTCATCATTTTTCGCAATCTGTGATTTTCTTTTCCTTTCTGAGGGAATGCTGGGAATACATCAGTAGTTGCCCAGTTCTGACTGTTTATAACAAACAGAAGAATTAATGTACATTTTATCTCTTTAAAATAACATGATTGATAAACAGATCAATGGAACAGAATAAAGAGTCCTGAAAGACTCATACATATATGGCCAATTGATTTTTCAGCAAAGGTGCCAAGGTAATTCAATGGAGAAGGATCAGTCTTTTCCACATATGATGGGTTAACTGGATCTCTTGCAGGTGGTGAGGGAAAACTTGATCTCTATCCCACAGCAAATATAAAAATTTTCTACAAGTAGATTATAGACCTAAATGCTGTAAACCTAAGGCTATGAACTTTTAGAAGAAAACATAGAGAATCTTTGTGACCTTAGGAAAGGCAAAGATTTCTCAAGACTTTTTTAAAAGCCTATTCATAAGATTTTTTAAAGTGTTGATAAATTGGACTTTATCGTAATTACAAATTTCTGCTCTTCAAAAGATACCATTTAAAAAATGAAAAAGCGAGGCTACCAGGTGCAGTGGCTCATGCCTGTAATCCCAGCAGTTTGGGAGGTCGAGGTGGGGGGATAGCTTTACCACCAGGAATTCGAGACCAGCCCGGGCAACATAGGGAGACACCACCTCTACAAATGAAAAAAATTAGCTGAGCATGGTGGTGCAAGCCTGTGGTCCCAGCTACCGGTAGGCCGAAGTGGGAGGATTTCTTGAGCCTGGGAAATCAAGGCTGCAGTGAGCCATGATCCTGCCACTGCACTCCAGCCTGGGCGACAGAGCACAATCCTATCTCAAAAAAAAAAAAAAAACTGGCTAGGCGTGGTGGCTCATGCCTGTAATCCCAGCACTTTGGGAGGCCAAGGTAGGTAGATCACCTGAGGTCAGGAGTTTGAGACCAGCATGAACAAGATGTTGAAGCCCCGTCTCTACTAAAAATGCAAAAATTAGCTGGGTGTGGTGGTGGGCGCCTGTAATATCAGCTACTCCGGAGGCTGAGGCAGGAGAATTGCTTGAACCCAGGAGGTGGAGGTTGCAGTGAGCTGAGATCGCGCCATTGCACTTCAGCCTGGGTGACAGAGTGAGACTCCATCTCAGAGAAAAAAAAAAAAGAAAGTAAAAAGAAGAAGCAAGGTACAAAGTAGGAGAAAATATTTGTAATACAATGTGTGACAAAGGGCTTGCATCTAGAATGTTAAAAGAACTCTTACATGGCAAACAACTTTTAAAAGGTGAGCAAAGACTTGAAAAGACACACAAAGAAGATACACAGATGGCCAATAAGCACATGAAAAGATGAGCATCATCATTAGTCATCAGGGAAATTATTTAAAACCCACAATGAGATACCATTTATAACTGCCAGAATGGCTAAAATGAAAAAGACCAAGAATTTCAAGTATCAGAGAGAATGAAGAACAAGTGTGAAATGGCATAACCACTTGGAAAGTTTTGGAGTTTCTTAGTAAACATGCATGTACCTTATGACCCGGTAATTCCATACATACATGAAAACATGTGCCCACAAAAAGACTTACTTATGAGTGTCCATGTCAATCTTACTCGTAATAGCCCCAAACTGAAAACAATCTAAGTATCCATGAATAGGGAAGTGGACAAACAAATTTTGATACAGTCATTCAGTGGCATACTCCTCAGCAATAAAAAGACAGTGTGGATGAATCTTATAGATATCTGTTGCATAAAAGACTTGGCACAAAAGAGTATATATTATATAGTTCCATTTAGGAAGTTCTAGAGCAGGCAAAACTATGATGATAGAAATGATCGGAGTTTGCCTGTGATGGGATATAGTGGGGAGATTAACTACAAAGGGGTACAAGGGAACTTTTGGTGGTGATGGAAATATTCTATAACTTCATTGAGGTTGTGGTTTCATGGATGCATCTATTCCTTGTCAAAACTCATTGCACTGTGTGTTTAAAATTTGTACATTTTATTGTATATAAATTATACCTCAAAGTTGCTTAAAAATAAAAACATGAAACTTTTAAAAATAATGAAAAATATTGTTAGCATATAGTTTTGTATACTTTTTAAAAGCCTTTGTCAGCTAAATTTATGGGGAGTTGTACTGTATTCCTAGGATACTTTATTAAGCCTTCTAGGAGGCAATTCAATGAACCTGTCATTAATAATTTCATTTTGCACCTAATAGTTGTGGTTAAATCTAGAACTAATGAGGTAAGCCTTATTCCCTCAAGAAAACATTTCTTAACATCCATCACTTTCACTTTCATTTGAATGTTTTTATTTTAAAAATACATACCAGTTTTATTATATTTACTTTTCTGTATGTACAGAGGCTAAAGTACTTGGTGTTTTAGTTAACCATACATGTAATGTAAAAACATGTACATGTCCATTTTGGATTTATTTTCAAAAAGATATTCCCCATCGAATCTGAATCATAGGAATATTTAAGTCTTACATCTTCCCAGTAAGTAGCACATTTTTACTGTAATTTTTTCCCCTGCTTTGTGTCTTGATATCCTGCAGATGAACTGGTGACATCTGATATTCACTAGTCATGTTCGTTGAGAAAAAACATACACTTTCTTATTAAATCCACTTATCTGTAAAGTTTTGGTCAGGGATTTTAGCTTTTATTATGTGGATTATAGCTTGTAGTATGTGGAAGAAATCTAACTGCAGGGATGTAAACATTGTTTGGGGTGGAAAAAGCCTGCACTAGCACATGTATTATAAAAGTTGAAGCCAGTATCAAAATGTCTTTTTCAGAAGTGGTAAATAGAATTTTTTTTTTAAACACTGAGATCATAGAGCTGATTGTTGGGGAGGGAACACAGTTACTGAAGTATCAACTTTGTTTTTATGTGGCATAGAGTGTTCTTAAAGAGTAAAGGTGATTGGTTGAAAAACAAATGGAAAATTCTTAATTTGTAACTCTTGAAACTCTTCCTGCCAACAATTTTTTGAAGTGTTCCTTCATTTGTTCATTCATTCAGGAATGTATTAATACATTTATCCCTTAAACCGTTTTACACATTGTGTATCTATGTGCCGTACACCATTGTTTTTTTTTTATTTCAACTTTTATTATAGATTAAAGTGTATAGTTTGCTACTTGGGTAAACTGTGTCATGCTGAGGCTTGGGGAATTTAATAATAACAGAAATTTTTTGAATTAAAAGATGCCTAATGGTTTAAAACATTTTCAAATGTGTCACTCACATGACCCACATGACAGTTTACTGCACTTGGCGGGAAGATACTGTTTTCAATGTTTAATAGATAATGTATGAGGCTGCTTTCAGGGTTTGGTTATATTATGTTACTTTCATTGCCTTATATCTCCTGTATATGTAAGCTAAACTTCTTGACTAGTTTAAATTAACTTATCTAGTTGATATACTTGGGCCCGATCTGATTTACTTGTGCACACACCTAACATGAAGTTATTTTCACCTCGTGACATTTAATCTTTAATATTTCTGGAGAAAAGAATTAAATATCTTTTTACAAAGTAAATTATGAATACCTTTTAAGCAGCTTCTATTTGAAGTAACACTTTATATAAATATAGGAATATATAATATTCTTATGTAAGAATACTTTATATGAATATAGTCCTTTACCTTTTTGATTCCTACAGCAAGGCCATGAGAAAAACAAGGCTCACAGAAATTATGTTTAATACAGTCTTTCCATGTCATTGTGCTACCTCCCCCAAATATCAGCCTGTTTGAATTTGGGGGAGGACTCATGGGGGGAGCAAGAAAATAGTCTCCGATTCTAACACAGGATATTTAAAACATTTTAAAAAGTTATTTGTTTTCAGTATCTGCCTGAGAAAGAATTAGAACATGTCTTCTTAGTTGATGAATTATCATAGGTGATTTTCAAGTTGGTGAAATGCTTAAGAGTAATTAAATAAATGCTTGAGAGTTATGTTGCGCATTAAATGCTAACTTTTATGTGCATCAGATAGTCAAAATAAAATCTCCATTTTAATTATGACCTCACTGCCAAGGGTGAGGGTCTTGTTTGATATTGTCTGGCTTACAGGAATGAGATTGTTTAACCTAGAGCAAGAGGAAATTGTTTTTTAAGAGATGAGATCTTGTGCTGTTGTCTAGGCTGTAGTGCAATGGCATGATCATAGTTCACTGCAGCCTCAAATTCCTGGGCTCAAGAGATCCTCCTGCCTCAGCCCCCTGAATACTTGGGATTACAGGCGTGAGCTACCACACCCACCTCAGCAAGAGCAAATTTTTCTTTTTTGTTGTTTGACAGGGTCTCACTCTTGCCCAGGCTGGCCTTGAACTCCTGGGCTCAAGCCATCTACCTGCCTCGACCTCCCAGAGTGTTGGGATTACAGGTATGAGCCACCATGCCTGGCCAGCAAGAGGAAGTTTAATGTTAAGTACTATGTAAAGCTGTCTGTTGCCTTAATGAAAAATTTCTAAAAACATCATGGTTTTGTTTTTAGCAACCCCAAAATGCTTTGGACTTCAAGAGTTCAAATAATTTTACTGTAAAGTTTAATAAAAGATATAAGATATGCTGTGTAATTATGTAAACTGGTAAGATTAAAACAAGTAAAATACAGGTAGTTTAGTTCTTAAAATCATCGTATATATTTCCTTATTAACATTAATCAGTAGAATTGAGATTGTATATAGTACAGCAGTTATGAATTTAGGCTCTAGATTCAGACTGTCTAGGTTTGAATGTCAATGCTATCACTTTCTCGTGGTATAACTAGGGACAACTTTTTTAAGCCTTAGTTTCCTCATTGATAAAATAAGGATAATCTTAGTACTTGCCTCTTTTGCTAAGAATGAGGATTAAAATGATATATGTGAAACCATTTATGTCATACATACCCATTCACATGATACAGTTAATTTGGATTGTCTATGTCAGTAGATGAGATACATAAAAAAGAAAATCTAGTTGATGAGTAGTTTTGACATTATTGCATACATAATTTGTGGATTTTCAGTGCTTCTGTTTTCTTTTTTCTGTTGGAGATCCTATTAAGTAATGAATTAATTATGATATGGAAAAGTAATGATCCTCAACAAATTTGTAAACTATATACTTGGATAATCTGAAAGACTGAAACTTAACTGTACTTACGCTTTAAATTAAAATAGCAACAACCAAAATACCCAGAACATACTTTTAAGGCAGGATAATAACTCATCTGACAAATTGGAGATAAGAGATCAAGATGAAGATAGTGAAGTCAATGATATTTCCAGTTGATTGCAGTATGATCTCCATCAAGTTAACTATTATCTTTACTAATATATGAACAGAGTGATGAGTGGGAGCTAAAGTTAGGTACTTTGTAGGGAAATCTATGTACTATTTCTAAGGAGCTGTAGGACTGAGAAAGGTATTTTACTTGTTTTGTATTATTTTTGAAATGAGAAAAATAAAAGCATATTTGTATGCTGTTGGGAATGATCCAACAGAGAGGGAAAATGAGAAAGATGAGAAGTATTTGATGGTCTTCTTGAGTAGATGAGAGGAAGTGGAATATAGTACACAAATGGAGGGATTATTTTTAGAAGTAAGGACAGATTATCTCTAGAAACATGCAGGATTGCAGAAAACTAACCTACGAACAGATGCTGGTGGGTGAATAGTTCTGATGGCGATAAGTTGTGGAAGTTCTCTTCTGATTGCTTGTATATTCTTACTGTATTCTTAGTGAAGTAGATAATGAGCCAAACTTGAGGATGAAGGATTTGTGAGAGATGTGAGGTATGAAATAGATATCTGAAAGAAAAAGAGAAAGTATTAACAGTGACTAGAGACAAAAAAATTGGTTTTCTACCAAGAATGAAAATGAAGATTGAAAATGGACTTCTAATAGATGACAAAGACAATGGAATAATATCTTTAAAGTACTGAGGGAAATAAGAATAAGAGTGAAAAACAAAGATATTTGGGGACCTGCAGAGACTGAGGATGTAATACTTATAGATTTTTGTTTGTTTGTTTGTTTGTTTTTTGTTTTTGAGATGGAGTCTCACTCACTCTGTCACCTGGGCTGGAGTGCAGTGGCACGATCTCTGCTCAGTGCAACCTCTACCTCCCGGATTCAAGCGGTTCTCTTGCCTCAGCCTTCTGAGTAGCTGGGATTACAGGCATCCACCACCATACCCGGCTAATTTTTGTATTTTCAGTAGAGACGGGGTTTCACCATATTGGCCAGGCTGGTCTGGAACTCCTGACCTCCAGTGATCCACCTGCCTTGGCCTCCCAAAGTGCTGGGATTATGGGTGTGAGCCACTGGCCAATACTCATAGATTTTTGTCGGAAATGCTACAAAAGCATATACTTCACTAAAAGGAAATTGAACCCAGATGGAAAGTGTGAGATATAAGAATCAAAATGAGCAGAGAAATGGGTATTTTGGTATTTCTAAATACATATTATAAAAAGTAAATACTAAATTTATATATGTAAATATATTTACTAGGATATTGGATAACTTGAGATATCTGTTTTAATATAACCACTTGCTTATTTTTTCTTTCCCTTTGTGATGAGAGGGAAAACAAAGTTCTGCAGACTTTTTAAAGAGCTCATGTGTTTTAAGCTGGCTTTGTGATCACTGTTTAAGAACTTTAGATGTAGTGTGACCTTAATCTGCACTATGTAAAATTAGATGGTATCATAGATATTTGACATTGCCTTCCAAGTACACCAAAGATTACTAGTCTAAATTCTTTATGTATCAGATACCTAAGCCATTCCCAGGTTCTGAGGTGTTTACTCAGAGGTTAGGGAAGACAACTACTTCTGTGTGTTAGAAGGCTTATGTTTGGGTGTTTCCTCAGAAGGAGGCAATAGAGTGCATAAACATCAAATTTGTGCTTAAATACATTTTATTTTTATTTTAATCTGCTTCAGTGTTTGTGTGGCATCCTTACTTAGATCAAATAAAACCTAGTATATGAGTTGTGTACTCCTGCCATTCAAATTCCTTTTATGGAAAAGAAAAATAGTCTTCTTATTCATTTCCCTAATTGGGAAGGATGAAGCTAATAAGTTATTGGACAAAAGCTGAAAAATATTCTCATGTTCATTATGTAAAGGTTTAGACATCTTTTAAAACCAGTACCTGCCAATGTGAGGTTTTTAATGTATTTTGCATTTCCAAAATTAGAAAGTTATCCCCAAGATTGTCTGAATTACTTGATAGAAAATATATTTGTGTGAGCTTCCTAAACCTCTGCGCTTAAGTAGTCATTCAGTCTTCACTATTACATCATAAGTCATTACTAAGCCTTTTGTTCTGAGCTATACCAAAGATGTAATTTATATAGAAACATGTTTATAGATGTTTTCAGTATCATTTAGTACATTAATTAGTATTCATGATGTTAAAAAGAGACTATAGTTTATTTCTGATAGCTTCTCTTTTAATATGATATGTTATATAAATTTAGAAATGGTAATTTAGTTTATTCAGAGACTCTTTTTTTTTTTTTTTTTTTTTTGAGATGAAATCTTGCTCTGTCACCCAGGCTGGAGCATAGTAGCGCTATCTCGGCTCACTGCAACCTCTGCCTGGCAGGTTCAAGCAATTCTTCTACCTCAGTCTCCTGAGTAACTGGGACTACAGGCACACACCACTATGCCTGGCCAAGTTTTGTATTTTTAGTAGAGATGGGGTTTCACCATATTGGCCAGGCTGGTCTTGAACTTCTGACCTCATGATCTGCCCACCTCAGTCTCACAAAGTGCTGGGATTACAGGCGTGAGCCACCGCCCCTGGCCTCATATTTTAACTAATAATTTCCAGTCATTTGATTATATTTTTGGAATATTTTTACTTTCAAAAACTGTATTTGTTACCAGAAAGACATAAAAACTACTCATGCTGCAAATATGCCTGCTGGTAAATACAAATCAGATCATTTATTTCAGGACTGATTTTATTGACTTTTTAGGTGAGGATTCTATTATTAATAGATCTAAAATAAGAAAGAAGTAACTGTAATAAACTGATTTAAGAACAAGTTGGAGCATAAAAACTCTAAAAATAAGATGGATTATGATGTATTAAGTGTTCTCCAGTTAAAATATTATTTTATAAATAGTTAAATAATTTAAGAAATATTTCTTCCCTTAAATGTTAGTTCTAAATCAGACTAGTCTCAGATGCATATTAGTAATGCTCAGAATGGAAAACATACACCTGTGGTAAAAGAATATGTCATGGTAAATATGTTTATACAGCTGTGTGGTAATGTTAGTTATTACAGAGTACATTTGCAGAATCATGTAATGAGCCTCATTTTCAAACAACCATTAACTTTGGCTTAGAAATGGCTAATTAAAGAATAACTGCATTTTTCAAATGCAGACTGTACAAACAATATATAGCATCACTGTAGCTGTCTTCTTAACAGAACGTATAAATTTGATTGTTAGTATATGTTGGCTAATTTCGAGGAAATTCAAACTTCTTATAAGACTATTTCTTATTTATAATTTATACTTTCATTGCATATAATGCCTACTCTTTTAGTACCAGACTGAGTTTCCATTAAACTTTATTGCACTTACATGAACTCTTCTGTCAAGCTTTAATAAAATTATAAAATTGGCTTAATTGGGTCTATCTGAAAGCTTCCTTTATCATTAATAAATTTTATTCATTCCGTGGGGTTATTAGTCTTGGATAACTTGTATGACTTCATTCAAACTTGTTCTAGAATATGAATAAATATTATTTAAAAATTAAGCATGAGTAAAAGCAAATTTTAAAATATTCTCATAGGACTTTGAGGATTTGCTCAAGAGTGCATAAAATGTTACCATTCACTATGTATTGCTGTAGTGCTATCTGTAAAAATATGTTATCTAAAAAGTTTAACAAGCAGTGGGTGGTTTCATCCATTCATCTAACTTTTGAGCACCTGCTAGGTAAACTCCAGAAATATCAAGAAGGAAGTCTTATTTCCTGCCCTCAAGTATTTTAGTTTCCTTCTACTGAGCATCAACTTTTAATTACCAGCAGTTACTTTTTTTAAAAACCTACCACTTGAGAGGAAGATACTGCAAATGTATTCAACATATAAATAGTGGCATCTTTATTAGACCCTTAGCTCTTTTTAGAGCTGTCTAAAATGGATACTAAGTTATAAGAAGACCAGGAAAGAAAATAAACAGATTCATGGCATATTTATTTCCACTCCTGGAAAAAACAGTTTGATGTGCTTTGGGGGAACTTTTTTCTTGTTTGAACAATTTAACTTCTAAGGTGTATACAAAGTTATCAGAGGTGTTTGAAACACAGCAACTCCATCTTAAATAGGGGCTGGGTAAAATAACGCTGCCATCTGCTGGGCTGCATTTCCAGGAGGTTGAGGCATTCTTAGTCACAGGATAAGACAGGAGGTCGGCACAAGATACTGGTCATAAAGACCTTGCTGATAAAACAGGTACGGTAAGGAAGCCGGCGAAAACTCGCCAAAACCAAGAGGGCGATGAGAGTGACCTCTGGTGTCCTCAGTGCTACACTCCCACCAGCGCCATGACAGTTTACAAATGCCATGGCAACATCAGGAAGTTACCCTATATGGTCTAAAAAGGGGAGGCATGAATAATCCACCCCTTGTTTCACTTATCATCAAGAAATAACCATAAAAATGGGCAACCAGGCCGGGCGCCGTGGCTCACGCCTGTAATCCCAGCACTTTGGGAGGCCGAGGCGGGCGGATCACGAGGTCAGGAGATCGAGACCACCCTGGCTAACACGGTGAAACCCCGTCTCTACTAAAAATACAAAAAATTAGCCGGGCGCGGTGGCGGGTGCCTGTAGTCCCAGCTACTTGGGGGGCTGAGGCAGGAGAATGGCGTGAACCTGGGAGGCGGAGCTTGCAGTGAGCCGAGATCACGCCACTGCACTCTGGCCTGGGCGAAAGAGCAAGACTCAGTCTCAAAAAAAAAAAAAAAGGGCAACCGGCAGCCCTCTGGGCTCCTCTGCCTATGAGAGTAGCCGTTCTTTTATTCCTTAATAAACTTGGTTTCTTAATAAACTTGCTTTCACTTTGCTTTGTGGATTCGCCTCTAATTCTTTCTTGCTCAGACCCAAGAACCCTCTCTTAGGGTCTGGATCAGTACCCCTTTGAGTAACAAAGTAATGAAGTGTTCGGAGTTGATTTAAGGTTAATCATGGAAGATTTTGACCTTGGTCTTTTTTCACACCACTTAGCATGGTGACTAACACATAGCAAGTACTTCATAAATATTTATTGAATGAATGAATGAATGAGTAAAATAAATAAGGATTAATAAAATAGTGGCCATCGATTTGCAGAAAAGGAGAGCCTTCTAGCAGAGGGAGAACTGAGGCAGGATTGTTGTGGAGGCAAGAATTGTGAATGGGTTTGCTAGGTTGGTCAAAAGATCAGCTCAGGATAAATGAGGACTCTAATAATCAGAAGGGCTTCCATTGTTAAACTCAGTTCACTTTAGTATGAGAGCCCTAGGTCATGAATGTCTAGTCTAAGTAAAATTAGTTTTATTAACTCTACAGGAGTAAAATGGGGAAGAAACTAGAGCAGAGATTCTCAAAGTGTGGTCCCACACTTAGGAGCTTTCTTGTTAGAAATGCAAATTCTAGGGCCAATCCAGAACTACTAAATGGGAATTTCCTGGTGAGGAGTGGGGAGGAGGGAGACTCAGCAACCTGTGTTTTAGTGGGCCCTCCAGGGGATTCTGATACCCTTAGGCTAACATTTGAGAACCACTGGGCTGGAGGAGGAAAATCAGGTACCAAGTAAAAGCAGTGAGATTAGGGATTATAGAAGAGATCGTTACTAAGATTATCTCCAACTGTAAATTGAATGATTTAAAGATTTCATTATGGCCGGGTGCAGTGGCTCATGCCTGTAATCCCAGGACTTTGGGATGCCAAGGTGGGCGGATCACGAGGTCAGGAGTTCGATACCAGCTTGACCAACATGGTGAAACCCCGTCTCTACTAAAAATACAAAAATCGACCAGGCGTGGTGGCACAAGCCCATATCCCAGCTACCCAGGAGGCTGAGGCAGGAGAATTGCTTGAACCCTGGAGTTGGAGGTTGCAGTGAGCTGAAATAGTGCCATTGCACTCCAGCTTGGGCAACAGAGCAAGACTCCATCTCAAAATAAATAAATAAAATAAAATAAAATAAAGATTATTTAGTATGGCTGTGCAAGGATGATTAATCATTGGATGTACAGAGTTTTTTTTAAAAATAGAGATGTTTGTGCTTTGGTGGAGAACCGTTAGGCTTTCAGCTTCACGGGTGGAAGAACTCATTTTTACCAGTTACCCAAAAGTAACTGGAAAGTACAATGTCAATTTACTGTGTATAGTAGATAAAAAAAAAAATGGCTCAAATCAGAACAGTACACTTTCATTTGGTATGTTGATTCTCTTAGAAGATAAAGTTATCAATCAAAGAGGTTGTGTGCCGAAGGATCACTTGAACACAGGGGTTTGAAGTTGCAATGAGCTATGATCATGCCACTGCACTCTAGCCTGGGTTACAGAGTGAGACCCTGTCTGTAAAAAAATTTTTAAAAAGAGGTTGTATGAGGAACAGATAATTAAATCAAAGGCAGTTGGATGCTTTTTTTCGAGATGGAGTCTTGCTCTGTCGCCCAGGCTGAAGTGCAGTGGTGCAATCTCGGCTCACTGCAACCTCCGCCTCCCGATTCTCCTGCCTCAGCCTCCCGAGTATCTGGGATTACAGGTGCCCGCCACCATGCCCAGCTAATTTTTGTATTTGTAGTAGAGATGGGATTTCGTCATGCTGGCCAGGCTGGTCTTGAATTCCTGACCTTGTGATCCGCCCGCCACAGCCTCCCAAAGTGCTGGGATTACAAGCGTGAGCCACTGTGCTTGGCCTGGATGTTCTTAAACATTATTTTAATTGAAATCAATAACCTAATGAATTTGCTTTCTTCATAGCATAAATATTTCAGTGTAAAATAAGTAGAAGCCTTTTCCAGAAACAAAGACCATTTTTTTCTGATCACTACAGAAGATACCCTGATTAATTTTTAGTCTTTGACTCTTTCCTTTAAAAAAAAAAAAAAAGAATTCCTGGAGATTATTATTTTTCTCTTTGTGATGTTGATATACTACACTTGCAAATTTATTGTATCCTGGTGCGGTTTGGAATACAACTTATTCTTCCTTAGAATATACACTTTCTACAAAAAAGACTTGGGATGGGTTACTTCTGAGGATGATGTGGGCTGCATGGGTCAAAACCATTCAGGTTGATTCATGTTCATTTCAGTTTTTGGTTCAAGATAAACATCTTTTAGAATTCTATAATTGTATTGAATTATATCTTGAATTGTATTAAATTATATTGTATATATAGATATACATTTATATCTATAAATGTATTGAATTCTATAATTCAATAATGTATGTAGAGAACAGAGGAAGTCAGAAAGAGATGTGTCAACACTGTGTTTATGATTTATACCTATCAGCTCCCTGGTTTTCTTAAAATTGTAACTGTTTGGGCCGGGCGCAGTGGCTCACGCTTGTAATCCCAGCACTTTGGGAGGCCAAGGAGGGCGGATCACGAGGTCAGGAGATCGAGACCACGGTGAAACCCCGTCTGTACTAAAAATACAAAAAAAAAAAATTAGCCGGGCGTGGTGGCGGGCGCCTGTAGTCCCAGCTACTCAGAGAGGCTGAGGCAGGAGAATGGCGTGAACCCAGGAGGCGGAGCTTGCAGTGAGCCGAGATCGCGCCACTGCACTCCAGCCTGGGCGACAGAGCGAGACTCCGTCTCAAAAAAAAAAAAAATTGTAACTGTTTGAAGCTCATTATGAATAACCCAGGATATTATTACATTCATTTGGATAAAATGGACAATATGGTTGTTATAAATCAAAGCAAGTAAAACCTATATTGCACTAGAATTGTTTATGAATGTGTGATTTCTGGTTATTCAGGATCCCATTGGCATGTTTGCATATATGCACATTTACTTGAACTTATCATGTAGAAATTATCAGCATTTATCAACTCTTCTATAGTTGGCACCATGCTGAGCACTCCAGTGTCAGGGAGGAACATAGGAGAGTTCCAGTCAGGTGGCTCCATGGTCTCGTTTCAACACTATATCCCACATGGCAACCAAAGGATATAAAAGATAAAACTAAAACGACATACCTAGTCTCAAAAGCAAGACAAAACATCTCTAAGGACCAGGAGGTGACCAGAAATAGAAAGCGGTAAGTAGGCCTGGAACTCTGAGCCTGCCAAGCTCCTGGCCAGAAGCAGGAGGTTGCTTAACTACTCCTCAGCCACTTCTCAGGAGATGGGGGAGCTCATGCCTGAAGGAAGGGATGGAAGCCAGGAGAATCCTTCCCCCTGCCTGATTTCCATCATTGTTAATAGACACTAAAACGTTAGCTGCCAGCTCTGCCTGGGGCTGTGGTCTTATTGTAAGCTGTGAACTAAGGGGCAAAAGTAGGATAAAAACATGGTTTAGTGACCAGAAACTGAAAAAGTTGTCTGCTGGTTCTGTAATATCCCTAATATCATCCTTCTAAACTATTATTCAAGGATGAGGCTGGCGTGGTGGCTCACACCTGTAATTCCAGCACATTGGGAGACCAAGGTGGGAGGATTGCTTGAGCTCAGGAGTTCAAGACCAGCCTGAGCAACATGGCAAAACCCTGTCTCTATAAAAAAAATACAAAAAATAGCAGATATGGTGGTGTGTACCTGTAGTCCCAGCTACTCAAGAGGCTGAGGTGGAAGAATCACCTGAGCTGGAGAAGTCAAGGCTGTAGTGAGCCATGATCGCACTATGGCACTCCAGCCTGGGGGTCGGAGTAAGACCCTGTCTCCAAAAAACAAACAAAAAGGGATGAGGACAAAATTAAGACATTTTAACATATGTAGAATAAGAGTATAAGAGTATTTGCCATTCACATAACCTTTCTAAAAGAAATACTAAATGGTGCACTCAGTAGGAAAAAATGTCCCAGAGGGAAGGTGCGGTGAGCTTAGAAAATAATAGTGAAATTGATTGAAATATTAGAGGTGTAAGTAGTCATTTCTTGTATTTGAAATGTGTGAACATGATTTGTTCAATTATAGCATTAATTTAATTTAACTACAAAAATAAGCTCTTGAGATACTGCAAATGTCCAATATGTCCAATAGGACCTTATTGTTAGGTAACCAAAAGAGAGAGTGACTTCTGAGTCAAAGCAGTCTAAAAAGAGAAAAGGAAATTTAGATGTACCTTGAAGAAATATGTAGGATTCAGCTGTGTCAATCTCATTGGAGACTTTGCAGTGAAAAGGAGCAATGTGAGCAAATTGCATTTAGGTAGTGATGTTTATGACTCATTTTGAGGGTAGTTTGGCCAGGGTTTATGTAAGAGAGTGATTGGGGAGGTTATTTTGAACCTTTTGGAATCCTTGTAGTAGGCACTGGGGTATCTGTATTGAGATAAATGAGATGGTATCCTTTTTAGTTGACTTTTTTCCTAGGCAAGCCCTAGTAATTTGTCTTCTCTAAATGAGCAACATATGTATCTTTAAGAAATTCACAGTAATTGTCTTCAGGGGCTTTCTTTTTTTGGTAAAATGCCATATTCTCAAGTTGTGTTTTCTTATTTTTCTGATGGTTAGCTTAGGTAATTTGAAAGGCTCTACCTCCTTGTGTTATATCAGCTTTGGTTAAAACCTGTTTTTGCTTTGTTCCTTGGTTGATCCTTAGACTGAATGAAGGCCAATTAGATATTAGTATAAAGTAAGTGATATCATAGCATCAGAGAGAATCTTCTGTAAACTAGAGCCTGTTTCTGCTTCCAGTTTGTATTGTCTAGAGAACAAAGGGTATCTTTGCACCAAAGAGACTGGGAGAAGTTGGGATTTACTTTGCTTCAAGTATAAAACTGTAGAGCAAGGGTTAAGGAACTCTTAAAGGAAGGGCGCCTTCTAGTACCCTTCTTTTTCCTCTTTTACAGATGGAAGCGATTTTTTTTTAGTTTTTAATTTTTTTTTCTTTTTGAATCAGAGTTTTGCTCTTTTGTTCAGGCTGGATTGCAGTGGTGTGATCATAGCTCATTGCAGCCTCAAACTCCCAGGAATTTCCTGGGATTGCTCAAAGAATCCTTCTGCTTCAGCCTACCAAATAGCTGAGCCTACAAGTGCATGCCACTACATCCAGCTAATTTTTTGTTTGTTTGTGTATTTTTTTGTAGAGACAGGGTCTTGCTATGTTGCCAAGGCTGATTTCCAATTCGTGGCCTCAAGTGATCCTCCCGCCTCAGCCTCCCAGAGCACTAGAATTATTGGCATGAGCTGCTATCCCTGGCCCATTTGTTTTCATGTCAAACTGGTAATGTGCCAACATAGTAACAAGGTTTGAGGGAGGCACATCTCACACACCGGCATGAAAAACAAATCATCTTGCTTATGAAGTACAAGTGGACTAGGAAGAGATTATAATGAGGGAGTGAGATGGTGGATGCCAACTTAAAGAATAGCAAGGAATTGAATATGTGGTTGCAGCAGCCAGCACTCATGTGATCTTTGACCATGGGCCGGAGGAATCTGAGTCTTGTCTCTGGAATTCCCAGAAGTACCTTATTTTTCATAAGCTCTTACTAATGTGCTTTAACCAAGTTGCTGTGTGTCCAGAATTGTAATGAATCTTTTGAGGTTATAAGAAAAAATAATAAGTTGGAACTTAAAGAAGAGCCACTGTTTGCAAGAGGGCTTTATCATATCTTCATATCTCTGCAATTAATCTGTAGGTTTGCATAGAGTAGCAATTTGGACCATTTATGTATTTTTCTCTCAATAAATTGTTTTAGAAGCCAGATTACTTTGCAGCATAAAGCACCTACTTTTTCTTCTGACTTACCTGTTTCCGGTGTTGTATTTTGTCATCTCCCCTCAGTTTCCTACTTTTCCCTCAGATTGCCTTAGCTTCTGCTTTGCTTATGTTCTTCCCACTATTTGATGTGTATGTCATACATTTATCACCTTGTTACTGCTTATGGCTGTTTTCCTTTTCCCACATTTCCTTTACAGTCTGTTACTTCCTTTCATTTTACTTCTTTTTACTTCTGTTACTTCCTTTCTTCATTCTCTCCTCCTCTATTTCTGTTTGCCTTGGTTTCCTCATTTGTTGAAATCGTTTTCTTAAAGGGGTTTCTTAAAGGTTATAGTGGGTTGACTCATGGATTAATCAAAGTGTTTCTTTTTAACTTCATTTTATTGTCAGGCCTTATTAGCCAGCAGAATAATAAAGCCAATCATAGTATATTCTTAAGTTTAGGTAAACTTTTGTTGAACTTATTTGGTTATTTGAGGTTTCACTAAAGAATGTGAGTTAGAAAAATGGCAGAGTGATAGGGACATGCTTTCATGTCTGAGTATTGACCTGTGATGTAGTGGGAGCAAGAATGAAGCATAGTTGCCATATGCAGTGATGTGATCTTGGGATATGAGACAATTTGCATTCTCAACCTGCATGACTAGATATTTATAGCAGAAATGCTAAAATGAAAACAAAAACAAGAACTTTGTACTTGAAAAAACTTCTAATTAAACTTTAAAGTTTTGGAATATAGTAAAAAAAATAGTGACTGGAACTTAGTAAATTAGGTAGGTTTGTTTTGATGTGAGAAGTATGGCTTGTACCCCACCTTTTTGGTACTTGGTAGTTGCTTGTATTCTCTTTAAAGATTTACCTATACAATAGTTAGAAGTGAAATATAATATTAAGACCAAATTATTTTATAGAATATTAACAAATTAAGCAAATAAATTAAGTTTTATTTTTATAGATAAGACCATTCACTTTTATACATAAAAATGCTAGCTTGCATGTATCAATATAGAGATGTTACTGTTAGACTCAAATGATCTAGAATATGAACTTCCAAGTTAGAGTTTATTTGCAAAAGAAGTTGAATCATAAAATATCTAAATTACTTGAATTATATTTCTCTTGTAATCATTCTTCTATTTGCTTAGCAATAAGATATTATCTGTGATGGGCTTCCTTTTTCTTTTTGCTCTCTGCTTTTACTCCTTAACTTTTTGTCTTTAAAAAAAGTTGCAAGGTATTAGCACTAAACATTCAGTAAAGGAGTAGACAAGGCTGGGCATGGTGTCCCATGCCTGTAATACCAGCACTTTGGGAGGCCAAGATGGGAGGATCTCTTGAGACTAGGAGTTTGAGATAAGCCTCAGTAACATAGCAAGGCTACATCTCTACCAAAAAAGAAAAAAAAAAAAAGGAGTAAATAAAATAGGAATCTCTAAATAGTATTTATCTTTGCAATAACTTTTATAAAATTTGAGATTCAAACTCCTTGTTTGATACATTCTAAATGCAAGTAAGGGTAACTTGTTTTATTTCCAAATTTGTACTTAAGTGTGGGAATAGTTCATCTTTTTCAAATTCATTCTAAATAAAAAAATGGGTAGGGTCTGCTTATATAACTCATACTGTTTTTTTTGTTTTGTTTTTAACCCAAGCTTACATAGGTTTTCTCTAATGCTAGGTGATCCGAAGGAAATCATTAAAATCTTTGGGTTGTTTGAAATTCCTTGCTTATCTATTTGAAGCTAGTCTGAATCAAAGGGACCAGGATTTAAGTTTTTAAAAGAAACTTTTAAAAATAAAAAGTCTTTTAGGGGGACTTATGCAAATATTGGACTTTTCAAATATAGTACTTAAATCCAGAAATAAATGTGTATTACTATATACAAATTTAATTGCCTTCCAAAATATATTACACCAAAGGGATATTCATTTTATGCTTTGAAGTTGGGTTCAGAAAAATTTTTTTTGTGTGACCTGGTGATGTCTGTACATTGTTATTTATTTGGATTATAAGTTTTCTTTGGAACAGTTCAAGGGGCTTTGTCTTTAGAAACAAGATGATATGTTACCAAGACCTTACCTCCTTTTTCATTCCTTCTTGCCTCCCTCTTTCTTTCACTCATCCTCTTCAAAAGGTTATAGTCATTTATCACTGTGAGAATAGGCACTGCAAATACTATTATGAATATGAGACCATTATCCTTCTCTTCCTCTTCCCATCCCCAGAGATATGGTGAGAGATCTTGTAAAACTTAGTTTTTGGCAATGTCAAAAGGTGTGAATAAGTTAAGATCATCATAGGCCAGGTGCAGTGGCTCACACCTATAATCCCAGCAATCTGACAGGCCAAGGCAGGAGGATCTCTTGAGCCCAAGAATTTCGAGACCAGCCTGGGCAACACAGCATGACCTGATCTCTACTAAAAATTAAAATTAAAATAATTAGCCAGGGATGGTAGCCTGCCGCTGTAGTCCCAGGTATTCAGCAAGCTGAGGCAGGAGGATTGGTTGAGCCCAGGAGTTTGAGGCTGCGGTGAGCCATGATTGTACGACTGCAGTCCAGCTTGGGTGTCAGAGCAAGACTCTGTCATTCATTCATTCATTGAAAAGGAAGGAAGGAAAGGGAAAAAAAAGATCATAATAACAATGACTGAGCATTTTTCATATGCTCCTGGCTTTCTAAAATCTGAGTTCAGCTGTGTTTGTCCTGGACACTGTCTCTGAGTCGCTGTAGTCAGTGTATCAGTATCAACAGGAACCATCATTGCAAGTACAGTCAGAGATTGGGAAAAGCAATTGTTTCCAAAAGTTATGCTTCTTTGATCTAAATAAATGGTACATTTTAGCTTTATGCAAGATTAGGGATTATTTTAGAGATTTATGACAATTCCATTTGTTCCTATATAGGGGATCTGAGCTTGACGCTTGATGCTGGATTTGACTAACTCCCTGCAAAGCCAGCAGGGTGTAGATGTGTATTACCAAGGCATTACACTTGGCAAAGGAAGAAATGAATTCTGCATTGCCTAATATCCCATAGGGATGGGAAGGAGGAGTGCATAACATTCCTTCAGTGCGACTGAGGGCTGTGTTGACTGAATGAGTAAGACAATGTGACTTGAAGATATTAAGTAGAGTCCATACTTAGGTCATTAGAATTCTTGGTCATTGACCTAGATATCAGGAAAGCAAGTAGTGTTGGGTGATTAACCAGGGCAGATGCCTTAATTTAGGAATGCAACAAAGAACTTACTGGTTTTCATTTTTCCAGCTCCTCAACCTTTTCTTTCATCTTTCATTCTCTTGTAGTATAAGGCATTGTCGGTGACAGATCTTTGCAAGGTCTAATACTGAATATTACTAACAGCATGGTGATAAATGTCTCTTCTGTTTCTTTTTAAGGCACAGGTTATCTTGTTGCTAACATAACTCAGAACTCTGATACCATGACCTGCTTAGTAAATAAAATAGTTTCCTGCTATCTATAATTGTGTACGCTTACTTTTTGTTGTTATTGTTACTTTGTAACCAAAGTATTAGAATGCCCATCTTCTTTGGTGTTTCTTTGCAAATTCAGTGTCTGAACCAATACTTACAACCTATTTGTCATGGCAATTTTCATTATAAGAGTAGGTAGTGAGTTGTTGTATAGAAATAGAAATATTAGAATTCACTTTAAATATTTACCCTCTTCATTTTTGTCAAAAGTATAATGATCCTGTGTTGAGTACCTGGAACAGGTTAATCTGTGGATTTTTCTTTTCTAAAATATTTAAGGTTAAAGGTGCCTCTGATGAGTGCTACAGGTTTTATCTAGCCCAGTTACAGCATTCTGAGTCTTTTGGGTGTGCCCCAACATAGTAGGATACTTTATGGCACATATATGGTCGCTTCATATGGGCATTGGGACAGCTCTCTTCTTGTGTTCACACTTCACAACACGAACTGGAGCATTTGCTGATCCACACCCAGGAGATTCATTCTGGCTAACAGCCCAGGAAAGTCTACCATTTGGGATGGTAATGGTCAGCTAGGCTTTCAGCATTGGAGTTTGCAATAAATATGCGAAAGATGCCTTGGTCTTGAAGAGCCTGACTGTGGAGCATGCCAATCAATTGTAATGAGTTTTGTTTCAGTGTTTTTGAAATGGCATTTGCTGAGCTTGGTGACATTAGTGACATACTGCCCTTAAATATGTTAGGATACCCTTTTGCCTTCTATGACTTGCTTGTAGTTTCTAATGTATGTCATTTATAAATATATTCTTTCAGCCAGGCTTAAGTTTTGAGCCTAACAACACATCTGTGTTGGTATATTTTCAAGGGTTTTTTAAGAGGCCTAAGTAAAATATTCTAGCATATTTCTTATACTCTTAAAATTCTGATATAAATAAATATCCTTACTTCTGCCCATTTGTCATTACCTCATTTCTTTTCACAACCATCTTGCAGAATTTTATTGTTTCAGGCTGAAAGAGTGAGGGTCGTGATCAACTCAGTACACCACTGGAGGCTATATGAGTAAACAGCAAACTGTTTTCATAAATGCAGAATGTTGGCAAACTGACAAACTGCATCTGCCGCCCAGAAGGAATGCTGAGGGAAGTCATACCCCAAGCACAGTGTTTCTTGTGATTAGGCCCATTTGAAGCCTGTTAGCAATAATGTGAACCTGTGATCAATCAAGCAGCTGACCAATCATTATCTGCTTCTCTCTGCTCTTTCTACCCAGTAAATATAAAGGGCTGTAGAAGCTCAGGGCTGCTGCCTTTGCTCACTAGAAGCAAGGAACCCTCTTCTTCTTCCCCAGACCTCTTCTTTAAAACAGTTTCTTTTGTTTTAAGCTTTCATTTCTGCATTCGCCCCCCTTCGTTCAGTCCTGTGGTAACAGTAGTAACTGTGGCAAACTGCGGCAAATGGCACCCAAACAGGGGCGAACAGGGACAGATAGGGACAGATAGAGACTAGCAGAGACTTGCAGGGACAGAGAGGGACAGACAGGGACAGATAGGATCCTATAGGGACTTGAACGAGGAAGGTCTGCTGGAACAGAGAAAGTCAGACTGACCAGATGAATGAGAAACCCCTTTATGAGTCTGCTGGCAGCACTATAAGGTCAGTGCCCTAAAGAGGTAAAGAGAATGGGAAGTTTTTGAATCAGGGTAACATGGAGAAGAATTTGACTATTTCTTTTCTCTTTTCTGTTTGGAATTTCGTTCATATTGTCCTTTTGTCATTATTTCAAAATTCGAGAGAATTTTTTGCACAACCCACAGCACCTATCGAGGGTGGTGAACAGAAGAGGGAGGATGAAAATTGCCTTGTATGGTCTTCTTTTGTGGCTACAGGAAGGCTAACTTTAACTTTGGCTTTTGAGAATGCAAACGTGGATTGTAAATGTGCACTGGCACCTGTGAGATGTACAAAAAACTTGGGAGGTTTTCTCAGAGCTTGTCAAGATATGGGAACTGAGCTTCATTGCTCTACAATGTTGGTTCAAGCAATGGCCGATTTGGTAGTTGATCTAAGGGGACTAAAGTGGGAAAATGTTGTAAGTGTAGAAAAATTGGACATTTCAAAAAAGAATGCTCTCAGACCTCTGGACAGAAGGGATCTTACAACACAGTTCCCCTCTCAACAGTAAAAATGCCAGGACTTTGCCCTCATTGCAATAAGGGAAATCATTGTGCTAATCAATGCCATTCAAAATGTCATCAAAACAGCACCTCCCTGTCTGGAAATGAGAAGGGGGCCTGGACCCAGGCACCTCAGACAATGAGGACATTCCCCATCCAGGCCACAATTCTGTTTCAGGGGTGGGTCTCCAGAGGCATATTGATTCCCTCTCCCCAGGAACACCTGGAAGCGCAGGATTGGATGTCCCAGTCAGAGAACGGGTTACGTTAATTGGAGGAAACAAACCCACTAAGATTCCCACTGGTATTTGGGGACCTTTGCCAACAGGATACATGGGATTAATTTTGGGCAAAAGTCATCTTAACTTATAGGGCATTACTGTAGTCCCAGGAGTTGTTGATTTTGATTGTGAAGGAGAAATTCAGGTAGTGGTAATGTCACAAGATCTTTGGGTTTTTGAACTGGGAAAATATATTGCTGAACTGTTGCTTATTCCCTGTAAATTGCACCCTTCTCCACGAAAGGAGAGATGAGGGAATCGAGGGATTTGGAAGTACAACTACATAGGAAGTTCATCACAACCCGTAGTATCTAGTAGACCCACTTGTGCAGTGCAGATTGAAGAAAAGAAGTTGTGTGGGCTTATGGATATGGGAGCAAGAGACTGGTCTCTCATGGTAATAGATCTTGAGGATTGATTTTTTTACTGTGCTATTGCACGAGAAGAATAAGCCTTGATTTGTTTTCTCTGTGCCTTCTGTTAATCAGAAAGAGCCTGCCTCTTGTTATCAATGGAAAGTTTTACCCCACGGTAATTAACCAAAGAGGCAGAAGCTGAGATACAGCTTGTGGAGCAGATGCTTCAGCAACGGCATGCCTCCTGGCTGCAGCCACAAAAGCCTTTGCTTTTGTTTGGGTTGATTTACTAATGTGGGGATGAGGGTATGCTTGTGTTTTTTATAGGAAATGTACAAACCGTGTGGGTGCCCTCAAGATGTGTGCAACCACGGAACGGGAGACTGGAGGGACCCATGGATCCCAACCACGGGCTTGGTTCCCCCAGTAGGAGCCATAAGCCAGTTGAATTTGAATGTGAAGACTGAAAGAACCACCAACCGGCAATTAAGGGCTGCACAGCCTGCAATTACCTTTCTCAATTAATTAAAAAACACAGGGAGAGATGTTGCAGGCCGAAAGAGTGGGGATCGTAATCAACTCAGTATACCACTGGAGGCTATATGAGTAAACAGCAAACTGTTTTCATAAATGCAGAATGTTGGCAAACTGACAAACTGCATCTGCCGCCCAGAAGGAATGCTGAGGGAAGTCACGCCCCGAGCGCAGTGTTTCTTGTGATTAGGCACATTGAAGCCTGTTAGCAATAATGTGAACCTGTGATCAATCAAGCAGCTGACCAGTCGTTATCTGCTCCTCCCTGCTCTGTCTACCCAGTAAATATGAAGGGCTGTAGAAGCTCAGGGCTGCTGCCTTTGCTCACTAGAAAAGGAGCCCTCTTCTTCCCCAGACCTCTTCTTTAAAAGTTTCTTTTAAGTTTTCATTTCTGCATTCGTGTCCCTTTGTTCAGTCCTGTGGTAACCGTAGTAACTGTGGCAAACCACAGCATTTTATTTCATACAAACAAATTTCTGAAGCTAGATATAGCATGACATAATTTTGAACTGTTTGAACTTCTGAATAACTAATGCACGTGTTTTCAACATATAAAACAACTCCCTGTACATTAGTGAAGTATCTAACCCTACTAACCGTAATGTTTTCTACATTAGAGCTTGGGTAGCTTAAGGTTCTTTCCTTGCCAAAAATATTACCACATATTACAGAAAGTTTAAATGAAATGGGATTTGAATTTTCATTTCTCTTTTTCCCTACAACTTCATTTTATTTTTGGGAATGTGATGTGTCATTTTCTTAATGTTACTATAATCTAAGTTATACTTAATCTAAGCCTTTAGCAATGATGACACATGTTTGTATGCAGGTGATATTTATATTCCTACAAAGTCTAGCTTTTGGAAAATTAATTTGCATGTATTTTTATTTCATGACATACAGTAAAGGTAACCTTCTCTATAAATATTTGATGTCTTACAGAAAACTTCAGTGTATTAGTTATAACCTCTCTTAATCTATGCATACCACATGCATGTAGATTCATTTAGAGTTTGGGAACAAAATACAACTGAAACTGTTAAAGAGAATGTTCTGATTAGATCAGAGTCAAGACATAGTGGTCTTCATTCAAGGAGTAAATCTCCTGCCAAGAGTTTCTATCATAAAAGTAAAATATTACATTTTGAAATGCTGTATCACAAACCAAAAATATTTTGGAAACTCTCCAGAGCCCATGGATTTATTGTGATTTGCTTTTAAATCATAGTGCAGCACAGATTATATATTTAGATGATCTACAGTCTACTTATTTTGTTATGGCTGAAGTGATTCAGCTTGTTTTGATATAAAACTATCAAATATGAGCCTTCTGTCCTCTAAAACATAACACTATACTTTGTGTGGGAGAAAGCTCTTGTTAAAGACAAAATATTCCGTTGAATTCCAGTGTGAAATCTGTAATAAACCAACCTGCTTGAGTTAGTTTTCACATTTAAAAAGTTTTCTTAATAGTAATTTTTTGGTTACGTTAAGGAGGGTTGGAATTTTGCCTATTTTTTAGCATTAGTCAGACTTTTTTCTTCACAGAAAAATGAAAAACTACGTTTTCTCTGAAATTTACTGATCTCTATGGTTTTTGCTTTAAAATATGTACCCCAGTTTCTGATCACTATTAAAATTTTTGATAGTATATAAATTAATATTAAGTAAATTTCATTCTAGATGACCAAAATGCTTTCTGTATAGTGATAACATACATGTGGTTTTCTAGTCTATAATCAAATGAAGCAAAGATCATAATAAATAAAAACTAAGATTTCCCAGATTCACTTATTTCCAAGACAGTTTATCACAGAAATCCTATTTGCTACTAAGATTAATTGGGCCAGGCACAGTGGCTCACGCCTGTAATCCCAGTACTTTGGGAGGCCAAGGCAGGCAGATCTCCTGAGCTCAGGAGTTCGAGACCACCCTGGGCAACATGGTGTAACACCCTGTCTCTACTAAAAATACAAAAATTAGGGCCGGGCGCGGTGGCTCACGCTTGTAATCCCAGCACTTTGGGAGGCCGAGGCGGGCGGATCACGAGGTCAGGAGATCGAGACCACGGTGAAACCCCGTCTCTACTAAAAATACAAAAAAAAATTAGCCGGGCATGGTGGCGGGCGCCTGTAGTCCCAGCTACTCGGAGAGGCTGAGGCAGGAGAATGGCGTGAACGCGGGAGGCGGAGCTTGCAGTGAGCCGAGACTGCACCACTGCATTCCAGCCTGGGTGACAGAGCGAGACTCCGTCTCAAAAAAAAAAAAAAAAAAAAAATTAGCCGGGTGTGGTGCATGCCTGTAGTCCCAGCTACTCGGGAGGCTGAGGCACGAGAATCACTTGAGCCCTGGAGGCGGAGGTTGCAGCGAGCCATGATCATGCCACTGCATTCCAGCTTGGGCTAAAGAGTGAGACTCCATCTCAAAAAAGAAAAAGAAAAAAAGTAATTGGCAATTAAGCTACAGACTTATACTTAATGACTCACTATAGGTGAAAATTCTTACTTTTTTTTCCTTGTTTAAAAATATTTCTGTCAATGCCATGGGAAAATTCTACCTTCAAAACAAAAAATAAAATTATAAAAACTACCCAAGAATATGCTTGCATGTTAGCTTCTGGAGCAACGTCTACTGAGAAAAGGGTGAAAGCTAATTACTATCATTCCTTATTATTCAGTAGCAGTTTAGTACTCAGAATTTAAAAGCTGAGAATAGTGCAACATATTGTGGGGCCCATATAAATCAGCAGTAAAATAGGATTTTGTATGCTGAATATTAATTTGCAGGCTATGTTTCAATACTGTATTCTGCTTAATAAAGGATATATGTAATAACAAGTTGTAAAATGTCATTTGTTAATAAACATTTGTCGAGTATAAATATTTGACCTAGTACACGGTATAATATACTTTATATCCCTTCTTAAGGGGTATAAAAATGATTATAATAGAACCTGTGCCTTTACATATAGATTAAGAGGGTAAAAGAGATATATAAATGACCACAATAAAAAAAGGCATGTGCTAAGTACCATGAGAGATCTCAGGTCATGTATGTAACTTAGAATAGAAAGAGAGAATTTCTGGCTTAGGTAATCAGAGAAGATTTCATGTTGTTTGCTGTGTGTTGTGAAGAATGGATGGGATTATGGAAGTTGGAAATGTGAACAAAGGCCATTGCTGGTAGAAAGACTAGTGCAAGCACTGAGGGTGTGAGGGTGTGTGTGAAAGCTTGTTTGGAGTAAAGCAAATTCTGTTTGGCAAGGGCAGTGAGTGGGAGGGGAAGGAGCCCAGATAATGGAGAATCTTGTGTGCCAGCTAAGATGTTTAAACTAGTGGGGGAGCCATGAGTGTTTTTTTGGACTGAAGAGCAGCTTGATCAGATCTATCTCTTACATGATGTATCTAGAAGCTCTATGTTGCTTAGATAAGGTAGAAAAGGTAGGAGACCATAGATAGGGTCACATCTATTAGGCTGTTGTAGTAATTCAAGGGAAAGTTAATCTAAGAAAGTAGCAGAGGAAATGGAAAGGATGGGTATATGTGACAATGGCTAGGACTTGGGAATGAATGAACAAGGGTATACAGGGTGTAAAGGTCAAAGATGACTCCTGCCATAGCTCAGGATGCAGCACAGATCTGGTGTTCAGTAAATACATATTTAAGTGAAAATTTTGGGCTTAAATGACTGAAAGGGTGGACAGAAGTAGGAAAATCAAGAAGTTGTTTGAGGACGATAAGATCATTTGTATTTTAAATTGAGTTTGAGCTGCTGGCAGGATATATACATTGAAATGTCCTTAGAGAGTAGAAGCTGCAGAAATGGAACTTACAATAGAAATTGGAGTGTGACAATATAGGCAGGAAACATAAAGCAGGAAGTTCAAAGGAAAAGACCATTGGATATTGCTCAAGATTTAGAATAACAGAATTAAGAAGATCTGCCAAGAAAATGGAATAGAGGTTAAAGAGATAGAGAATGTTAGGATAATGGAAACTGAGTAAAGAGAAAAGAATATTTACCAACAAAGTTGGTAAATGAAGAAATGAAAATGAATATTGAGAAAGGGCCACTGGGTTTCATTTTTGAAGAAACAGTTTTATTAGATGGTAGGTAAGATTGTAGGAAGTGAAGGAACGAGATGGAGTTAAAGCTTGAGTATTGTCTGGCAAAGGAAAGGAAAAGATAGGTAAGTAGCCTGAGGACTAGCAGGCCAAGGGAAGGAATTTTTCAGGCTAGGGGAAAACTAAACATTTTTTGTAAGTAATTAACAATTTGACAAAGATGGAAAAATGAAGATGGACTTGGGGAGGCAGAGTGAGACAGAGTAAAGAGACATGGTGGTCAAGATCTAGAGTACCTGTGTCTAGTAAGACTGTCTGTAGTAATGAAAATATTCTCTATTTGCACTGCCCATTCAGAAGCCGTGAACTGCATATGACTCTTGAAATGTGGCGCCTTGTGCAACTGGAACACTGAGATTTTTAAATTTCATTTAATATGAATCAATTTAAAATTAAGTCATCACATGTGGCTTGTGGCTACCTTATTGGGGAGCAAAGATACAGTGGATAAATACAGTAATTAATAGCAGGAAAGAGGGTCGGACACTGAGAGATAAGGGACAAGTTCCAGAAAAAGTTTGAAGTACAGGTGTAGTGTTTAAAGGAACTCATAGTCAAATAGTTTCATTCTTTCCCATAAAATAGGTGGCATCATTTGCTGAGAAGGTTAAGGTAGGGAGCATGGGAAAGATTTTCGGCCATCCTTGTGGAGATTTCCAGTGGAGAATCTATGATAGATGAGATGAATCACAGCCGCATTGTAAGCCCTCTGGAGTTGAGAGTGTGCGTTTGTTTTAGGTCTCTGCTTCCTTGTCTGGTGACTTTTTACAGTAACATTTCTAAACCTAAGAGAGAAAGGAAAAAAAGAAGAGCAGGGAGAGCAAGTTTAGTGGAGCTCTTTGAAAGGCTGGAATGCTGGTGAAGTAAATAAATGCTGACGATGAGCTCTTAACTAAGCACAAAGCAAGTAAAAATAGGAAAGGACATGGATAAAGACTCTAGAGCCACGAGGTCATAAGGGTGAAGATGTCAGACTATGGAAGACGAGCAAGGCCATAAAATTTTCCGTTGTAAAAATTGTGGATTTTAGAGGTAGAATTTTCAACAGGAAATGAGATAAGAAAGAAGCCTAAGAAATGTCCGTCGTTGGGTAAGAGGAATATATAAGACAGATGTACATATTTCCAAATTGTTGGGGAGGAATTTCAGCATCCCTTGATTTTTTTTTTTCCTGCAATTTCCTTGCAATATGGTCTTTGCTCCAGACTTGCTAATTCAACTTTGAATGCATGGTCTTTTCTTAAAAAATCCAGGTTTGACCAAACACCGCATGTTCTCACTCATAGGTGGGAATTGAACAATGAGAACTCATGGACACAGGAAGGGGAACATCACGCTCCGGGGACTGTTGTGGGGTGGGGGGAGGGGGGAGGGACAGCATTAGGAGATACACCTAATGCTAAATGACGAGTTAATGGGTGCAGGAAATCAACATGGCACATGGATACATATGTAACAAACCTGCACATTGTGCACATGTACCCTAAAACCCTAAAGTATAATAATAAAAAAAAAAAAAAAAAAAAAAAGCTAAAAAATCCAGGTTTGAGTAGTAAAATTGGGATTTATCTTATCTATTTGCAGTGATATCCAAATTCATAAAAACTGAATTCAGAGCCAGCAGGGAACTATGAGATCATCTCATCTAATGTTTGGATTTTGTAGATAAGGAGACTGTAACCTCTTGATTCAGTGATGAGTTCAAGGTTACATAGCCAGTGAGTGGTAGAGCTGAGACTAACTTCAAGTCTTCAGTGATTCCCTGCACTGGGCTATGACTTGCGCAGCATAATGCTCTGGTCTGAAGTTTTCAGTGGGTATGGAACTATTTGTACTCTGGAAACATCAAAATCCAATATAGAATATTATCTTCAGAACTTTGGTATGATTAGTTTTTCTGAACTTGTACTTCCAAATTACTAAACTATTAATTTGACCATACTGAAAGAAAAATCTTGCTGAAGCAGTGTCTACAGTATACCACAGTTTACTTGTTCATAACTGTTTGACACTTCATGCTAAGAAAAAAGATAAATAGACAAGACTTTTAAATGTTAATAAATGTAACAGAATCCGGAATTGCATTTTTGACTAGGTGCAGCTGGGAAAGAGTTTGTTAATCAGCAGCTGTTTTATCACTTTTTTTAAAGTACCAAGTGTTGTGCCTCTCCTGCAGGCTCTAGTCTCTTTTTCCCTCCCCCATGCCCTTGTCTTCCTAATAATGAAGAAAGATACCTAAATAGTATGATCTAAGACAAAAAGGATACTGTTTTCAGAAAATATTAGAACATTGTAAGGTTACTAGTACTTTTCTTTTCACTCTGAATAATATATTGAGAAACATATTGAAGTAATTGGGGATAATATTTATTTATAAAATAATTATGTGTCCCATGTGACAATACCAAAAGTGTACTTTAACTTGTCTATTTTTACATGGACCCCAAATGTTTAAATGAAGTGATTAGACATACGAATCTGTAATTTTGATAAAAATATAAATAAGAATTTACCAGTTTCTGAGTTAGAGAATACAGGTCTTTGGTTTTTGTGACACTTTATTTAATTTAAGGGATTTCTTTATAGGATCAACAACTGTAGAACCTTTGTTTGCATTTCTTGAAAGGAAAAGCACAGTGAAATAGGATTAGCTGCTTTAATAAAGTGAACCAAAATACTGTTCAGATGATCAAAGAGTGTTAAAATACCTTCATTTTTATTTTAATTCTTTAATTCCTTTTTGTCATGGGAATTTTTGGTATTACAGCATTTGGCATACATATGACATGAAATCAGCATACCCTAAGATTTTAGGGACTGACTCCTTTAATATATTTCCTCAAGTAAATATTTCACTCTTCCTTTTCCTTGTCCTCTTGCTTCCAAGACTGGCTCTTTTTCAGGTGAATTAGGAGATACAGAGATGAAAGTTACCTTTCCTACCCTCTAGGAGCTCAGACATACAGTGGTTCTCAAAATGTGGGTCCCAGAACAGCAGCAGCAGCATCATCCTGAGGACTTACTAGAAAAGCAAATTCTCTAGCCCTACCCCAGACCTTCAGAATCAGAATTCTGGGGGATGGGACTCAGGAATCTCTGTTTTCATCAGCCCTCCAGGGAATCCTCATGCACACTCAAGTTAAGAACCACTGGTCTAATGACTGGAACTTTATATCTTCCTTATTTTTGAAATTGAGATATAAGTCACATCCGAAAAAATTCACCATTTTAAAGTAGACATTTCAGTGGTTTTTAGTGTATTCACAGGACTGTGCAAACATCACCATTATCTAATTCTATAACATTTTCACCATCCAAAAATAAACTCCATACCTATTAGCAGTCACTCCCCATCCTCTGTCTCCACCCCTCAGCCCCTGGCAACCACTAACCTACATTTTGTCTCTATGGATTTGCCTCTGCTGGATATTTCATATAAATGGAATCATAAAATATGTGGCCTTTTGTTTCTTTCACTTAACACAGTGTTTCCAAGGTTCATCCATATTGTAGCATGTATCAGTGCTTCATTATTTTTATGGCTGAATAATATTCCATTGTACAGATGTACATATGTTGTTTATCCACTCATCAGTTAATGGATATTTAGGTTGTTTCTACTTTTGGCAGTTATGAATAAGGCACTATGAATATTCATGTACAGGTTTTTGTATGAACATATTTTCTATCTGGTATATACAGTCAGTTCTCATTATTTGTGGTAGTTTTGTTCATGAAGTCACTGCAAACACTGAATTAGTGAATACTGAATTACTGGTTCTAGGAGAAATACAGGGTTAGGTTCCTGTAAGGCTCTGGTCACATTTTCATCAATTGATCAATATATAACCTTGTTTTATGTGTGTTTCTTTTTAAAGATATCTTATATTTATTGCCGATTCATTAACATTGAGTGCATGCCTAACAGCGCCATAACTCATGCCTGAACAAAGCAGCTTACCTAACCAGGTATATTTTCTGTGTGTGACAAGGCCTGTCACAGCCTTCTTGGACTTAGAAAGAGTAGGCAGCACTTCAGCGTTACACTTGGGGGCTGTTTGAAACAGTGAATTCACCAAAAAAAAGCACAAAATGTGAAAAACATGGCACTAAATCGACCGCAAAAGGGAGACTTGTTTACAGTATGAGAGCCAAGCACAAGAGGGTAGTCTTGTTTGAGTGACTCACGTTTTTCACCACTCTGCCAATTCACATGTCTGAATGACTGTGAAAGCACCATGAGGATTATTTGGGGGTTACAAATAATTTATAGTGAATAATCATATTCGCAAATACACAATCCACAAATAATGAGGATCAACTGTACTGGGAGTGGAGTTGCTGGGTCATATGTTAGTTCTATGTTTAATATTTTGAGGAATTACCAAGCTATTTTTTTTTTTTTTTTTGCAGAAGCTAAAGCATGTTATATTCCCGCTAGCAGTGTTTAAGGATTCCAATTTCTCCATGTCCTTGACAACACTTGTTATTTTCTGTTTGTTTGAAACAGAATGATGGATGTGAAGTGGTATCTAATAAGATATCACTTATAAGTGGTTTTGATTTGTATTTCCCTAAATCACTAATGACGTTGAACATCTTTTCATGTGCATATTGGCCATTTGTATTTCTTCTTTAGAGATGTGTCTATTCAAATACTTTACCTCTTTTAAATTGGATTATTTGTCTTTTTATTGTTGAGTTGTAAGAGCTTTTAAATATATATTCTGAATACTAGACTCTTAGATATATGACTTGCAAATATTTTCTCCCATTCTGTGAGTGTTTTCATTTTCTTGATAATGTCTTTTGATCTTCAAAAGTTTTTGATGAAGTCCAATTTTATCTTTTTTTCTTTGTTTATGGTTTTGAAATTTTTGAAACTGCTATCCTCATATAGTTACTCAGTACATCCTGCTAAAAGAATTGCATACACATTTTTATTACCAAAGTCATGAAGAGTTAGATTTCACGGTTTCAATAAATTATAACTTATTTGCTAAGGGATGTCATTTGTAAATTTAAAGCATTTGTTTGTAGTATTTAAGAGATTTTTATGTTGTGGTTGTGGGATTTTAAATACTGGCATCATGAGGGCCATACATTTATAAAAAGCAGTGTCAAATTTATTTGACAAACTGCTGTTTTGTTTGGAAAATTGAAGAAAAACACTTAAAACTACTCTAACATTTTAAAAGAAGATTCTGCCTCTTTTTAAAACCATGAACTTTCTGTCCTAAAAGTAAGATCTCGAGCCATTTTGTGAAAGAACACAAGAATCCCTGGAACTTGGAAATAAATGCAGATTGGTGTTTATTTGTGTTATTTTAAATGTAGTAGCACTGTGTGTTGGAAAACTGAATCTGTAACACTTAAGTCAGGCTAAGCAAGCAAATAATATCAGCTAACATGGCTTTAATCTACTAAGTAACTTAAAATCCAAAAGATCAAAGGAAGTTATAACTAAAAACAGTCCTTCATGCAGTTTCTCTGTGGAAGCAGGAAAAGGCTAGAAATTACATGTCACCTTCATATCCTGGCTTGCTGACCTTGTGCTCAGATCAAGCCCCTCTGTATGCCAGCTGTTACCATTATTAAGACCTTGCCCCAAGGGGTTAAATAGGAGAAAAACTCTCCTGTCCTATTGGAGAGCAAACACTGAAAGTTCCAGCCCCTAACATGCCTAATTCAAAGCAATCTGCATGTGCTTGTCATTCAGTCTGTCCTGCCGCTCTATGGAGCTGCTCCTGCCAACTCATTGCTTTCTGCTGTGCTGTGATCCTGCAGTCAGTTGCCGCTGTTGCTACTGCAATCATTTGCACCAAACTGAGCCAGAGAAGTTCCCTCTTTTAACATAAAGGTAATACATTTACTCTTGCTGTGTGAATATGTGTGTGAGAAATGCGTGTGAATTTGTTATTTTAGGAGAATTTATTTAAAAACTGAACTTTGTTTCTAGGATTGTATTTAAAATTCTAGCTCACTTTTTTTTTTTTTTTCAGTGTAAACTTTGAACGGCATTTGGCATTTTAACACATTAAAATCTTGTGAAGTTTATTTAAATTGTAGTCTAGCACAGTAAGGTAAGGCCAGCCATTTCTTAAGTTTATTAAAATGTCATGTCTTTGTGAAGTTGGAAGGAAACCTAAGCTTTAAGGATGTTTGTTGTTTTATACTTTGAGATTCTTATTTAACTACTATCTAAATCAGAAAATTTTGAAAATATGTGCTTGCGATTACCAGGTGATAGAAAAATAAATGTAGAGTTGTAGGAATCACATTAGTCACTTTTGTGAATTAAATATTATAAGAAAATAGAAAATTATTAGCATCTTCCCTCCTATAAAGAGAGTAGTTTGGTGAAGATACCCTCTTATGAACTAAACTTCAACAGCAAGTAATTCTTATCAGAGTTCGTTTCAGATACACAGCTTGGTACAGGCCTTCAAGCTATATTTTAGTAGTTTAAATGTTTCATGCATTACATGGTAACTACAATAGTGACTACATAGGATTGGATTTACTACTTAAAGTACAAGTCAAAATATATTTGCTGTATTCACTTTTGCTTAAAATAAGAATGGATAATTTATTTGCAACTGGTGGAAAAATTCAAGTTAGTTTAATGTGAAATATGTTTATGTTTGGTGTAAAATATACATTAGAAAATTAAACGGAGAAATTTAGTGAAAACTGAGATATTTCATGCACATCACTGACCATAAATGCCTTTATTCAATGATAATGCAAGAAATAGAGAACATACTTTACAATTTGTTAAAAAATTTTACAAATAGGTATTCTTGTTGAACGAAAAAAATGAAATGTGTCCTTTTTACTCACAAGAAGGTTATTTTAGATCATAATATTTATAATTAAGAAAATTACAGTTCCCTTTGATGGCTGGGAAATCACTAAACTATGTAAACAAGCTCTAAATTTATGAGTGTTTCACTTGCAGGTAGTGGGTTTTCTGCTTCCCATGGTTTTAATATCTGGCGACACATTTCTACTTTCTAAAATATTAAAACATTTTGCATTATTTCATGTGTTTTTTAGTCTTGCATCTCCAATACATTATCTTAGATTGCTTTCATTGCCAACGTATCAAATGTTGGGATATTTTATTGATTTTACTTTATTTGGAACTTTTTAGTATTAAAAAAGATATTTTTATGTATCTTCTATGCTTCATATAGCTCACATCTTAGACCTCAGTTTTAGAATTGTGATCATGAACTATTTGCATTGATTATGAAAAAATGTGTAATGTTTTAAGTGTCTGAAATGATTGACCTACAAAGTAGTTTAGAAAATACATGTTTACCTTAATTCAGTCTGGGAAATATGTATTATAAAGTGTATTCATCCAGAATTTAAATCTAGTCTCACTTGCCTTGCAGTTTATATTGAACCAGTGGAGGCTTTTGGGGAAATCTGTTTTTCAGTGTTTGCTATGCATCACTTCTTTACCTTCTGTTCTAACTGCTTTGAGTTCTGGGACTGGATCTGAGCATTCTTGCTGTATGATTCTTATAACTCAGTGTGGATGATGGACAGCCTTGACATACAGATGATATGAACATTTCCTATTTTTGAAAAAATACAATTCCTGATTACATTCTAACACAGGAAGCAAAACTGAGTTGTTTAGGATCAAGACATATGAGCTCCTTAGCCTATCAGCCTTTTGGAAAAAATGTAAGAGAGAGCAACTAAAAAAAATTAGAAAAGCTAGACTTGGAGAAGGTGGTGGCTTTTTGTTCTCTCCATCTTAATTTCTATTCTCTTATTTTAATCAGTATTAAACAGGCTTATGTATTACAGGCTCATATTTAGATTCCCAGAAAACTGTATAAGGAAGGTGCTTACCAAAATGATTGCTAAATAAGGACATTTAACTGAAAAATATGATTTAATTATTTTTGTAAGCAAACAAGAATCCTACACAATAGTAAATGTAATTTCAGTTCATCTAATATATACAAGAAAGCAAACAGCAGAATTCATGAGCATTTATAGTAATAATTTAAGGAATAGAGAAAGATTTATAAAAGTCACACCCAGGCTCTTATTAAGAGTTAATTTACTGATTCAATTCAAGTAAGAATAAAGTCTTTATAAATTTGATGTTTTTCTAAGCTTGAAGCAAATCTCAGAGTTCTCTTTAATTGTGTTTTATACAAATACCTTGAGTGATGTTTCCCAAGTTGCTCAGTAGACTAAAGGATACTCATAAGACATTATTTGCTGGACTCTGCAGGGAAGAACCCATTTGGGGAGCTGCTCTAGGAAATTTGATTTGCTGCTTCTCAAACTTCACAAAACAGCAGGGAGTGGGGCCTGGTATTAGATACTAAACATTTGTGGGAAAAGTTTAGATAATTCTAAGTGTGGTATTAAAAAACAACACACTACCATCTAAATCAAACAACTTTTAAGTGCTTTATGGTGATTGATCTCAGTTTTTGGCTTTATGAAGGACATTTTTAAAATTCTCTCACATTCTTTTGCCTAACAATGTGTGGGAGTAAAATTTTCTTAGGTTGATTTACCTCAGTGATGTTTTTTTTTTTTTCCTTTGGGCTGCTAAGTTTTGAGGCTTTGACATGTGTGAAGTATTAAACATTCATGGTATCTTTTAGACATGCTTGTGATGTGTTCAACAACATTTGCTAAGCTCAGTAATATGATCCTGTTTCTACTGGGGAAGAGCTATAGTGATACAGATAGATTGCTCAGTTGTAAAGCCGCCCATTTTGTGATTTTAGTTGAGACAAAATAGTTTCAAATGAAATCTCATGGCCTAAAGACACACCTATCACATCTTAAGGAACCTGTTTATTAACAAACCATCTTATAATTCTTATTTGGTGGGGACGTGAGGCTAAATAACAGTCCTGCTATCTGCAGGCTGTCTAACCCTAGAATTGGAAAGTTTAAGATGCTTAAAATGACACCAGAAATCTTTTTTTTTTTTCCCCTGGCATGGAACTTTAGGGAACATGCTCTTTTATTAGAGGATCTTGAGCCTTCATTTTAGAGACTGACCAGACATTGAGGATGTACTTTTTCTTGAGTGTTAAATAAACTCATTAGTCAAATTAGCTACTTCCCAAATTTTCTTCAAAAGATCAATAAATAATAAAGGCTATATAGCAAGGTGTTTCACATTTCCACAACATTGTTCCACATAAAGTCTGCACTGTTGTCTTGCTTGAGCTAATATCTTATTAAGGCTTTCTTCTTGCTGCACCCTTGTCCCCACCCTTCCAGCTTAAGAAGTACTGCAGATGAAATCTCTTTTCATTGTAACAAGAGCAATAAAAAAAGTAAAGATTGTTTAAACTTAGAGTAGCAGGTCCAACTGTTTTCTAATATGCAGCAATATTCTGCATTTCAAGCAATATTTTCAGACTGTTGAATATTTTGAGTGGCAGTTGCTTGCTCTTATAGATTGATCAGCGTTAATTATATGAAGTATAAATCAGTGGCTGTCAGCTCTGACTGCATGTTAAATTCACCCAGGATGCTTTAAAAAATGCTAATGTCCACACTTCACTACAGTATGAATTAAATCAGAACCTCAACCTCTGGGGCCAGGACCCTTTTATCTTAATTTTTTTAATATTACCAAAGTGATTCTAATGTGCAGCCAGGGATGAGACTGCTGTGATAGACTTGTAATTTTATTAATATTCATATTTAATGCATACCTTAAGACTTGTAGCAGAGACTAGTTAAATGTTTTGGCTAGTTTTGGGGTTAGATAACTACTTATATAGGAGAACTTTGTAGAATTTTTTTAAAGTGACCATTGTTTGACATCTCTAATTATAGAAAGTTTCTCTAGTTTTATTTTGTATATTTTTGGTTATACAATTTCACATAATTCACCAAACTTAGGGTTCAAAAGAAATTAGTGCAGCTTAATGGAATTTAAACTCATCTGAAATAGGAGCGCAAAGCTATAAGAAGCCTCCCCTACCTCTTTCTTTCCAGCATTGATGCTTATGGGCACAGTACTTATAACATGAGTGTGGAGAGAAGTGGTAAATATTACATGGAAAGATAATTTTTGTGGATGAACCTGGAAAAGAGATCTCGGAAAAGTGCTTTGATAATTGCAACATTGTGAGAGTGCTCTTGAAATATGTATTTAGGAAGACAAGTGTTTATGCTAAATGGAGGATATCACTGATATCATTTACCTGAGATTGAAAGAGATAAACTTCATTTTATACCCACATTTCTGTTCCCACGTAGACCAAAGGTACATTGGATATAAAACAAAATGAGAAAAATGAAATTGATGTTTCTATAACCCTGAAATTTCTATCACTCACCCCTACATATGAAAATTTCTGCTTTTACAACCTAACTCATTTCTAGCAGTAATACTGCTTTCCAAAGGTAGGGCTTTCAGATTTGCTATGGCAGATACACTGCAATATCGTTAAGGTTATTTTACTTTCATATTTTTTGTTGTAACTCTAGGGGGAAACTTTATCTGGAAACTTTTATTTTTCTTCTGTATCATTAAGTTGTTTGTAAATACCATGAATATTGAAACAAAACATTTACAGTGTATCCATATATCTTAGTGCCTCTATCAATATATATCATGTATGTAATCATATTAATAGAGGTTATCTAAAAACGTTAGGTGTATTTCATTTTCAAAGGTGGTGCTTATCATCATAAGTTGAAACTACCCATAAATTGAATAATAAGAACAGTATGTTCTCACTGTAAAAGAATGCTAACCTTCATTTCTGTATTTCCTGGAACTCAGTTTGCTTTCTCCTAGTGTGACAGAGAGCTAACTAATACCTACTAGGCTCTTATGAAATATATATTTAGTGGTATAGATCTTCAAATATATGTTTGTTTCTTTGGGAAAATGGCTTTCAACTTATTACAGTTTATGCTTAACGGGAATACTAGAATTAACACCTTATTTTTGTATAGTCCTTTGCAATATATAAAATGTTTACAAGTGATTTGGTGAAGCTATTTGTAAGTATTCTCATGAAGGAGAGTTTAATAGTAGAATGTTTACAAACTTAAAAATAAGAAAATGTAATTTGTCTCAGAAGGGAAGAAGATTATATTTCTTTATTTAAGACCATCCTTTCTAGTTCCTTAAAAGTGTCTGATTCTTTCATTAAAGATACAGATTTTGCTGTCAGGTCACAATTACATTATTCTTAAATAGTCAATATACTATATGACAACAAAGATCAATCCATTGTCTTGCTTTTCTAAGTTTGCATAATATGATATATGGATGGATAACACCTTTCCTTAATTTAGTGAAATATGTCTCTGGCACTCTTGACTGCTGAATTGTACCTTTTAAAACTATCTTGGGAAATATCGAATTCATAGGCTATTTTTCATGTGGACCGTCAGACAGAATTTTACGTCAGTAGCCTCTTGTGGTCCTATAAAAGCTAGTTGGACTTGGCATTGCTCTAGAGGCATCTTGAGGTAGTGGAAAAGCCTTACCTTTACAGTCATACTGGTCTGAGATTAAATCATGCAATTGGGGTTAGTTACTTTAATACTTTTGATTCTCAGTTTTCTCTGTAATGGGTTTAATAATAAATTCATAGGGGTATTGTGAAAAAAGTGGCTTGACATACTGAGATGATTAAAAAAAATCTTAATAGCCCTTTGAAGGGAAAAATATTTGTGGAGACAAAACTTGCCTGATTTGGCTTCTACATAGCCCCACTACAGTTCTTTATCAATTTCTGTTGGCTTTAGAGCAGCTATTTATTTCTCTGGCCATAACACTAAATATTAGTAGGCCAACATGGTACCAGTAATCAGAAATTAGTCCATCATTTTAGGATAAGCATGCAGCAATTGTGGAGGAACCATTTCATATTAAAACAAGTTTGGTAAATAATGGATACAGGTTTCCCCAGACTGCCTTTATACCTGATGTGAAGAAAGACTTAAGGTCTCTTTATATATCTATCTTTTAATATCTAGTGCCACTTGAGAGGGAAAAAAATGTATCTCAGCTAACTAGGCAGCGTGCTTCAGTCCATTTATATGAGTTGCACTAAAAAGATCAAAATCATAACAGCTGTTATTTGCATGCACAAAAAACAGTTTGGGAGTCATGATACAAGCCATAATTAAACTTGATTATCAATTAGAACCTCTGTTGTTAAATTTGTTACATTTCTTTGCCTTAAATAGAAAAATGGGCCTTTATTTCTGTCAACTGTTATCATTTCCCTACTTATTTTTGCTCATTCTGCATATCTTGCCATAACTGAGGCATAATTCTCTTGTAGTCTCCCCACCTAGTTTGTGGTTTTCTCTTGCTACACAAAATGTGTTCTAGGTATCAGCAGTATGGACATGTTGTTGGAGGCTTGTTGCCCCACCCCTGATGTACTGTATCAAATCTTTATTCTAACTGCATCTCTAGGTGATCCTTGTATTTGGAAGCACTGGTTTAGTGTTTTGTATTTATCTAATGAAACTGCTCTAGGGAGCATGACTCTTCTGAACAAGGTGGTTGGCTACAACAAGGGATCTAGTTGGTGATCCAGTCTTGCCATTTATTCTTAAGTTTGGTATTAGGAATCTGGTGAAGCAAAGAGTTATTCTAAAATACGTCATCTGAGTGTACAGAATACAGTTTATCAGAAAGCTCTCAAGACCTTGGCATCATGCTTCCTAGCTTCACCATTTGTCATCAGTATGTGACTTTGAGCACCTTACTTAGAATCTCTATGTTGTTTTCTCTTGCAAAATGGAGTGGTAATGCCTGCCACCCCTGTTTTTCCAGAGGGCTATTAGGAGGATCAACTCAAGTGAGATCATTTGTGAGAAAGTGCTTTGGAAATAGCCAAGAGGTGTACAATTGTAACAGTTGATGGGGATGAAAATGGTGTTCCTTCAGGCTATATGAGCCCTGTGTTTGTTAAGGATAGTGATGGCTTTGCTAAGTGGTTACTGTGGTAATTGGAACAGGTCTGTGTATTCTCTTCAACAGTACATTTAGATTTTACCTTGGCAGTTTTCTGGCCACACTAGTAGTTCTGACCACCAATTCCACGTAGCTGCTATGAGGTTTTCTTAACGCTATTTGTATTCTGGGAGCCATCTAGTTGATTGCATCCTTTGTACAAATTGTGTGTCATTAACATATTTTGGTGTATGATACAGTCATGTGCCACATAAAGACATTTTGGTCAGTGACAGACCACATATACCATGTTGGTCCCATAAGATTATAATGGAGATGAAAAACTTCTATGGCCTAGCCATGGTGACACTGGAGTGCAACACATTACCTTTTTTATGTTTAGATATGTTTATCATTATTTTTTATTATTTATGTTTAGATATGTGTGGTAGACAAATACCTGCATTACAGTTGTCTACAGTATTTAGTACAGTAACATGCTGTATAGGTTTGTAGCCTAGGAGCAATAGACCATGCCATATAGCCTAGCTGTGGCTACAGCATCTAGGTTTATGTAAGTACACTGTGATGACCACACAATGGTGAAATCACCCGATGATGCATGTCTCTGGACATATCCCCATCCTTAGGTGATATGTGATTGTCTGTTGACAAATGAAATTATCATAATCCTGATAGCATTTTTCAATGAGATGCAACTTTTTGTCTGAAGCGTTATTTTTCCATTTATTTTATAGTTGTATATTTCCTGAGTTCCAGACAAGAGTTGGATGCCATTATTTTGAACCATCTAATCATATGAACTCTGATGACACTTTTCTCTTTACATTTCAGTATGATGGAAATGTCTCTCTCTCTCTATATATATATATATGATATATTTATATTTATATTTTATATATAAAATGTATATGATATATAATATATAGATATATATCATATATAAATATATAATATATTTATATTTATATTTTATATGTAAAATATATATGATATATATAAAATATATAAATATCTATAATATATAAATATATAAATATCTATAATATATAATATATAAATATATATAATATATAAAATATATATAACATATTATATATATATATAATATATATATATATATAATATATATATATATATATTTTTTGAGACGGAGTCTTGCCCTGTCGCCCAGGCTGCAGTGCAGTGGCGCGATCTCAGCTCACTGCAAGCTCCGCCTCCTGGGTTCACGCCATTCTCCTGCCTCAGCCTCCAGAGTCGCTGGGACTACAGGTGCCCGCCACCATGCTTGGCTAATTTTTTTGTATTTTTAGTAGAGATGAGGTTTCACCATGTTAGCCAGGATGGTCTCTTGACCTTGTGATCCACCTGCCTCAGCCTCCCAAAGTGCTGGGATTACAGGTGTGAGCCACTGCACCCTGCCCCTCTCTATATTTCAATATATTAATTTACTTGAGTTATGTATTATACAAGGGTATACATATACGTATACATACATAGTGTTATATATACAAGGGTATTAACACTCTTGTGTTATATAGCCCATTATGGTTTTCAAAACATTTTTACATTCTCATAGTAATCCTATGAAATGTATATTTTAAAATTTAATCAAAAGATGGTTTTTGGCCAAAGACCTTGTAGCCCCAAAACTGCTAAATCATTCTGGACATTAAAATGTTGGCTAAAAAGGTAAAATAGGGGATATGAGATTAGAAGCTTTGAATTTATTGATATTGGCATGTTATATTCATGAACAGCAGGAAATGCATTAAAATATCTTGGTTTTTGTATTTTTAGTAGAGACGGGGTTTCACCGTGGTCTTGATCTCCTGACCTCAGCCGGGCGTGGTGGCGGGCGCCTGTAGTCCCAGCTACTCGGAGAGGCTGAGGCAGGAGAATGGCGTGAACCCAAGAGGCAAAGCTTGCAGTGAGCCAAGATCACGCCACTGCACTCCAGCCTGGGCGACAGAGCGAGACTCCGTCTCAAAAAAAAAAAAAAAAAAAAAAATATCTTGGTGTGGGCCTATCACACCTCAAGCCAATGCTTCAATAATAGCTTGCTTTTTTTTTTTTTTTGCATTCCCCTGTGTGTTATGGCCCTGGGAGAACAGGTGATTTCAACAATAGCTTTTTTTTTTTTTTTTTTTTTGAGACAGGGTCTCGTTCTACCACCCAGGCTGAAATGCAGTGGTGTGCTGTCAAGCTCACCACAACCTCCGTCTCTTAGGCTCAAGTGATCCTCCCATTTCAGCCTCCTGAGTAGCTGGGACTACAAGCAAGCAACACCATGCTCAGCTAATTTTTAAATTGTTTTTAGAGACAAGGTCTCACTATATTTTCAGGCTTGTCTCAAACTCCTGAGCCCAAGCAGTCCTCCTGCCTCAGCCTCCCAAGGTGCTGGGATTACAGGCATGAGCCACTGTGCCCAGTCTCAATATAGCTGTCTTTTAAAGTTACTCATTATATTTTACCCAAAACCAATTTTAAACTTTCACTATAAATATTACTGTCACTGCATTCATAATCATATACCATTACACTTATCACAATAGTTTGACAAATGTAAGGGTATTAACACTCTCTTTCAGGAACTCCTTATTCCACTCCTATTATACTTATACTTCCTCTATCTTATTCTTCTTTCCTGTTAGTTCCCTCTATCTTAGGCTCAGACTGGATTTTTTCCTCATTTATCTCAGTTCTAAAGAAAAAGGAGCCTGGGCATGGTGGCTCATCCTGTAATCCTAGCACTTTGGGAGGCTGAGGCAGGAGGATCGCTTGAGCTCAGGGATTCGAGACCAGACTGGGCAACATAGAAGACCCCATCTCTACAAAAAAATTAAAAATTAGCATGATATGATGGTACATGCCTATGGTCCCAGCTACATAGGAGGCTGAGGCAGGAGGATTGCTTGGGCCTGGGAGGTCTAGGCTGCAGGAAGCCAGGATCACACCAGTGCACTCAAGCCTGGGTGACAGAGCAAGACCCTGTCTTTAAAAAAAAAAAAAAAAAAAAGGAAGGAAGGAAGGGATGAAGGGAGGAAGGGATGGTCTTTCTCTGTATGGGCCTTAGAGTCAACTCTTGATGTCAGAGTGAAATACTTTCCTATTCTGGCTGGTCACCTGAACACCTACCCAAATGCATCCATTGAACTTAAATAATCTATAGACAGTTCATAAAATATTTTTTCTGTTTTTGCTTCTAAATTTTTTTACCTGTAGTTTTTACATACTTATGAGGTCAAATTGATTGGTCCTATGTTATGATTAAAGAAATGGAATCAGAGAACACTCATGTGACTTGCTTCAAATAGAAGCCAAATTCAGAGTTCAAATTATTCTTTACTAGTTCTTACTTCATTACAAGAAGTCTCCCAAGTTACAAAATAGGTTGTGTTCCAAAAACTCATTTGTAAGTCAGTTATTTGGCATTTGAACTGCATTTTACCATGTGGAAAAAACATGTTATAAATGATGATTAGGTTCCCGGCTGGCATATAAGAATCTATTTAACTCTTGTTTAACTACAAAACTAATAAATTTAAAAGAGAATGATAGTTGTGATTCTGATTACAAAGAAAAATATATATATATATATATATTTTTTTTTTTACTGAGGATAAGCAGATTTAATTAGAAGATAGGAAAACATGAAGATTGAGGAGGGTCTAGAGGGGATTTCAGGGTTCTTTGAAGGGAGTTAGAGGTTGATGGGATTGTCTGAAGCCCAATGTATTCAGTTCTTGCACTACCATAAAGAAATACCTGGGCTGGGCACAGTGGCTCACGCCTGTAATCCCAACACTTTGGGAGGTCGAGGTGGGCAGATCACCTGAGGTCAGGAGTTCGAGACCAGCCTGGCCAGCATGGTGAAACCCTGTCTCTACCAAAAAATACAAAAATTAGCTGGGTGTGGTGGCACGCACCTGTGGTCCCAGCTACTCAGGAGGCTGAGGTGGGAGAATTACTTGAACTCGGGATGTGGAGGTTGTAGTGAGTGAGCCAAGATTACACCACTTCACTACACCCTGGGCAACAGATGGAGATCCTGTCAAAAAAAAAAAAAAAAAAAAAAAAAGGCCGGGCGCGGTGGCTCATGCCTGTAATCCCAGCACTTTGGGAGACTGAAGCAGGTGGATCAGAAGGTCAGGAGATCGAGACCATCCTGGCTAACACAGTGAGACCCTGTCTCTACTAAAAAATACGAAGAATTAGCCAGGCGTGGTGGCGGGCGCCTGTAGTCCCAGCTACTTGGGAAGCTGAGGCAGGAAAATGGCATGAACCCAGGAGGTGGAGCTTGCAGTGAGCCGAGATCACGCCACTGCACTCCAGCCTGGGTGACAGAGCAAGACTCCGTCTCAAAAGAAAAGAAAAGAAAAAATAACCTGAGACTGGGTAATTTATAAAGAAAAGAGGTTTTATTGGCTCACGATTCTGCAGGCTGTACAGGAAATATGGCAGCACCAGCTCAGCTTCTGGCGAGGCCTTAGGAAACTCACAATCATGGCAGAAGGTAAAGGGGAAGCTGGCCAGAGAAGGAGAAAGTTGGCGGGGGACATGTGTCACACGCTTTTAAACAACCAGATCTCAGGAAAACCCACTCACTATCACAAGAACAGCACAAAGAGGGAAATCTAGCCCCATAATCCAATCACCTCCCACCACGCCCCACCTCCAACACTGAGGATTACAGTTTGACATGAGATTTGGGCAGGACACAGATCCAAACCCTATCAGCCAGTTTCACTTTCAAACTTTTAAGTCATTTGTTGTTATTAGATGCTTCTCACTAGCATAACTTACCCAGCATCTGTGATTAGAATCAGCAGAATTGATTGAATTAAATACCTAGGAAAAAGTAGACTATTTGAGATGATATATTAACCAACCTGGGATGTAAAAACAAACCAACAAATTAGAAGTATTCTTTCCTTCAGCCCTCCTGATGGAAAGGGCAGGAGGAGTTGTTGACTTTCCCATTTAGCCCAGCAGATTCCCATCAGCTGTGATAGTTTAACTGCGGTACAGGTGGAGGTTGGAGAAAAGCGTGTGCCTTCAGTGATTTCTTTGAATGGAGTGCTTGTACAATGAGAGTTTCTAATTCTGGGAAATAATTGCATTGATCTCATCTAGTGATTGTTTCCTACATTATCTAACACACAATTAAACATCTTAAATTTCAATTAGCTTTTTAAAAAAAGTCCAGTGCTTCTTTAAATGTCCTTTAATTTATGTTTTGTTATTTTCATAACCTTTGCATATGGCTTTTTCTTTTGTTAACAACAAAAGGGAGGTTATATTCTTCAGTAAACTCAAGCATAAATGAGCAGATCTTGCTGAGATGGCACATTTAGAAAATGATGAGATTAGTTCTTGCCTCCTGGATCAGATTAGTGCCCTTGCGGGTCGGTATATCTACCTACCTCCTGCTAGTTTAGATAATACATTTAACTACTATTACTCTGTGTTGGGTATATTCTTTGAATGTTTTACAGTGGATGTTTCTTTAACACTGGATACATTGGAAAGTGATATAATGAAGGAGAGAGCAACTGTATTTACTACAGTTCAGAATCCCTCTCAATGGTCATTATAAAAGGAAGTTTGGGATTGGCAAGCCATTTTCAAAAGTGATGTAAAACTAATGAGGGAAGTAACATCTACTTGATTTTATATATATATTGATGTTTTTAAATGCTTTGTCTTCCCACTAAGCAATTTATTAAGAAATTCCTATTGCATGATGTTTAACTGAATTTGTGTATGTAGGGTAGGGTGTGTTTAAGGAATTTTGTCTGAAAGGTAAATATGCTAAATTTACATCCTAGTATGGGCATGCTCTGCTCACAAATACCTCTGCTGAGCAGTTTACATACTGGGTGAAAATGTACACAGGAATCCTCATGGGAGATTCAGGTTTGCCAGTGAGATTACTATGTACTCAGACTGAAAAATATGATTTCTTCTGATTACCTGTGTGTCTGCCAGAGGTGGGGAAGGACTGGAAAGAGATTCCTCCACAAGCCATTTTGTCTACTTAGAGAATGGCATACTAGAAGCGTTAGCGAGCCAAATTACAGTTTTCTCTTTGTTGTTGTTGGCTTTCATGTGTATGTTGAATAGACTAATAGAATTTGATGGCCTTTTTTTTTTTTTTTTTTTTTACTGTGAATTCCCAGATTTTGTGTGTATGTTGCTCAGAGGGTAGTGCAGTGGGCAAAGGGCTAGGGAGATTGTCTGTTTTTTTGTTTGTTGATTGGACACACTTGCTGCTGGTAATTTGAGCATCTAAGGATCTTCGTTTATATTGAAGGCCTGAACCCTTTGGTGGAAGGGGAAAAAAGTAAGAAAAAAATCTCATTTGAAGCAAATCCCATCCATAGTATTATTTTTCTCATGTGCAGGCAATGTCACCTGTAGTATATTATAGAATTTTGCATTTGATATTTTGGTTGCTAGAATTCTCAGCTTTCCTGACTGGTCTTAATTTATTATTCTCAGACTTGAATGACTAAGAGGAAAAATCATATATTCTTGAGATTTTCCTAAGATATAAAACATTCTTAAGATTATTCAAATTATTTTAACCTTGTACAATGAATTACCCTTAGAGTGGCCCTAAATCAGAACATATAAAGCAAGCATGATATTATTGAAAAGCTGAAGGATGCTATTTGTATCCTCTCTTCTCATGCAAAATGGTCTAGTTCTTAACTGATTACTTGTGCATCTAGGATGGAGTGAGAAGAAAGGCACTGAAAGGAGAGGTGCACAGGAGAAAACAATGGGAATAGAAGAGAGTTTTTAAGGTGCATAAAATAGCTGGAGGAAAGGAGTGCCACTGGGTTGGCTGGTTCCATCACAGATGCTGCCGACTTTCCACCACTGTCTCAAAACTCTTCAAGAACCCTCATTTTCAAAGAGCTGTTTTTAAATATCATACTTGTCTTTCCTACGTATTTGCCTGCCTGACTGTAACTGGGTGATTTTATATGATTTGCTTTCTTAGGGTCAAGAAATTGGAGCATGGCTATGAGCAATGGAAACAATGATTTTGTGGTTCTGAGCAACAACAGCATCGCAACCAGTGCTGCTAACCCGAGTCCCCTCACCCCCTGTGTTGGAGACCATGCAGCCCAGCAGCTCACACCCAAAGAAGCAACAAGAACACAAGTGAGTCCAAATGGATGCCTGCAACTTAATGGCACAGTTAAATCATCCTTTCTGCCTTTAGACAACCAAAGAACGCCTCAGAGGTTACCCCAATGCTGCCATCCTTGCCCATACCATCACCCTTTGACTAGCCATAGCAGTCACCAAGAGTGCCATCCTGAGGCTGGCCATGCAGCACCCTCTGCTTTGGCCTCGTGTTGCATGCAGCCACACTCCGAGTATTCTGCATCTCTTTGTCCAAATCATTCACCTGTGTATCAGACTGCGTGCTGTCTTCAGCCCTCTCCATCCTTCTGCCTGCATCATCCGTGGCCTGACCATTTTCAGCATCAGCCTGTGCAACAGCACATAGCCAACATAAGGTAAGCGGTCTGAAAGTTTTGCTTTTAGCATTCAACTAATTCCACGTGAACATGACAGCTTGTGTTTATTTTCCTGAAAGGAGAGGAGAAAAATGTGGCACAGAAAGAAAACATGAAAATGTATATTCTGTGGATTGTGTGAAGCCAACAAAAATGCAAATAAAATAATACTGTATATCTATTTTATCCTCTGACTTCTTAGTCAAATCCTCCCTTCCCCTTTCCCTGTCTGAAAACTGGTTAGGAATTTCTGCTAGACCTTGAGTTATAAAATTCAACAAAAAGTTTTATTGTTAGCAATTTCTGTTATTGTACATGGGAAGTATATTTATGATGAGGCTACCTAAGCAGCAGTCCTTTATTTGCTATTATTGATAGTGGTGAACATTTATGAAAAAGAAGTAAAAAACCCCTTGCTGGCCGGGTGCGGTGGCTCATACCTGTAATCCCAGCACTTTGGGAGGCCGAGGCGGGTGGATCACCTGAGGTTGGGAGTTCAAGACCAACCTGACGAACACGGAGAAACCCCGTCTCTACTAAAAATACAAAAAATTAGCTGGGCGTGGTGGTGCATGCCTATAATCCCAGCAACTCGGGAGGTTGAGGCAGGAGAATCACGTGAACCTGGGAGGTGGAGGTTGTGGTGAGCCGAGATCACGCCATTGTACTCCAGCCTGGGCAACAAGAGTGAAACTCAGTCCAAAAAAAAAAAAAAAACCCTTGCCTCCTCATGCTGCCTTATGGCTGTACTCGACATTTCTATTCCTGTGTTTTGGTGACTATGCAGTACGCTGAGATCAAATGAAAGTAGCAATTCCCTTCATAGCAGATAAAACCTATAAATTGTAGCACGGGACTTTTAAAAATATTTTTTGTAAAGCATTTTTAGATCTGGTAGATTGAAAAGTACTAGAAAAATCAATATCATTGCCAGTGCTTATTTCCACCTCAGCCCATAGTTTGTCATATGTATGATTTTTAGCTATTTTTTCCATGGGTAAGTTAAGTCGCACTTAGTATAGGTTAGCAATGATAATATATTTTACAAAATACTAAGTACTTTGTAGAGACCTAGTATTATTTCACATTTTTACGTAATAAAAAAAGTTTAACTAGAAAAAGAGCATTCTCTTTAAAATTAGGGTATAATTTATATACAGGGAAATGTACAGATATTAATTATTCAGTTTGATCAATGTTGACTAATGTATACAAAAGTGTTACCCACATTTTGGTCTGATGTAGAACATTTCTGTCACCCCAGAAGGTAAGTTCCTTCATGCCCTTTCTCAGTTATTCCCTCTGTCTTCACCAGAAGCAATCACTGCTGAGTTATATTACTATAGATTTGTTTTGCCTGCTCCTAGAACTTCAGATAAGTGGAATCGTACAGTATGTACTCTTTCGTGTTTGGCAATTTTTGCTCAGCATAATATTTTTGAGTTTCTTTTAGTTATTGTATGCATTTTTTTTCCATTTATTGCTAAGTAGTAATCCACTGTATGCATGTAACAAATTCACTTCTGATTAAAGAGTCAGGGCTGGGTGCTGCAGCTCATGGCTGCGGGGATTACAGAATCCCAACACTTCAGGAGGTTGAGGTGGGAGGATTGCTTGAGCCCAGGACTTCAATGCCAGCCTGGGCAACATAGCAAAACTCTGTATCTACAAAAAAAAAAAAAAAAAAAGGGAAAAAAGTCAGATCCAAAAAGCGATTAAGTGATAAATACTTTCCACCTTTATCAGGTTTTGAACATTGTTGAGATTATCAGGTTTTGAACATTGTTGAGATTATCTGGTTACACTCTTTTTAAAGAGAGGAAGGGAAACGTGGTAATAAAGCAGAAAGAAGGAGGGAGGAGGGGGAAAGAGGAGAGTCCTTCACAGCATGTTACTGCAGTTTCTGAATACATTTTCCATATTGGATTTGAGAGTCTTTTAGTTATAGGCTATGATAAGAAATTCACCACATTTACCAAAGCCATTTCTTAGAAGATTTGTCCTGACAACGTTGTGCTACATGACTAGTTTTAGACTCTTTCCATTTTGAATCAAACTGTGTGAGCAGTTGATTTTTAAATTATCATAAATATTGATGTTTCAAATAACAAATTACATGGTTGCAAAGTATGAAATAAGATAGATATTTCTGCATTTTGAAGCTGATACCTCCTTTTAAAAAATCACAACATAAAACTGTGAACAAATAACCAATTCTTTCAATATGGAAGGTTGTACCAAGATTTTCAGGATTTTGACTTAGCATTTCTCAGTGATCTAATTCAAAAGCAGTGAGATCCCTGTGTACACTTGAAATAGAATGGCATTAAAAAACAAACTGATAGGCAGGTGGCTGAGCTCATCACTACCCTTGGTAGTGGGGTCATTGTTGGAACCGGGGCTTTTGCAATCATGGTGGACTGACTTCAGACTGTGTATGAGCACTGGGTCCATAGACTTGTCCGTATAGGATTTGTCTTTGTATGTTATCTAAAGAGAAAGAATGATGAGAAGCTAACTGCCTTCTGGAAAAATAGTATTTTATTTAAAAGGGAATTGAGACCCATGGAGAAGTTGCTTGGAAGTAAAGGCTGTGGCTGAACTATATAATGTTTACATTTTAAAAGTTATGAGAGAGATAAAAACATTCATACTTAATTTGAAAAACATTGACTTTAAAATTGCCACAATTGTCCATCAAAAAAATTTGTAGAAGAAAGTAGATTAGTATGAGGGAAATTTTTTATATTTAGAATTTTATCTCAAGAATTTGAGCCTTGGTGGCTCACGCCTGTAATCCCAGCACTTTGGGAGTCCGAGACGGGCGGATCGTGAGGTCAGGAGGTCGAGACCATCCTAGCTAACACGGTGAAATCCCGTCTCTACTAAAAATACAAAAAAAAAAAATTATCCGGGCGTGGTGGTGGGCGCCTGTAGTCCCAGCTACTTGGGAGGCTGAGGCAGGAGAATGGCATGAACCTGGGAGGCGGAGCTTGCAGTGAGCTGAGATCGCACCACTGCACTCCAGCCTGGGTGACAGAGTGAGACTCTGTCTCAAAAAAAAAAAAAAAAAAAGAGTTGGAGCCTTTTGGTTATCTATTTGTAACAGACATAAAATTTTAAAGATGCCTGCAGAGGAATGGTATGTGTCCATTTGTGTATGTCACATACTTTATTGTGCCTCAGTGATTACTTTGCTATTTTCTACATTTACTTATATAATCCACAATGTTTACTGAATTCTTATATGTGCCAGGCACCGAGGATATAATTCCAAACAAGTTGAGACATTCTTTTGCTTTCATAGAGCTATAAATTAGTAGGAAGAGAGCCAGTAAAGCAAATAGGCAGGTACAGTATTGTGGTAAGTACTATCAAGAAGGAATACACAGGGCTAAAGATGAAGAAAAGTTACAGATGGAGAGAGAATTGAAGAGGCTTGTCTTTTATGCAAATACTTTTACAAGGTAGTGTGAGCCCAGCTCCAGCATAGGTCAATATGGCTGGACCCTAGTGGAAGAGAGAACAGTAGCAAGAGGAGAGGCATACTAGGACTAAATCCTGAAGGGTATCGTAAACCACATTAAGGCAATCTCTAGATTTCATCCTGAGGTGAATGAGGACTCATTATAGATTTGTGTGTGTTTGTAATTTTTTTTTGTTGTGGTGAAATATACATAACGTAAAACTTAATATTTTAATGATTTTTAAGTATACGGTTATTGACATTAAGTACATTCACATTGTTGTACACCCATCACTGCTACCTTTGTCCAGAACTATTTCATCTTCCCAAACTGAAACTCCATACTCACTAAATTATAACTCTACCTGCCCCTGGCAACCACCATTCTACTTTTTGTCTCCATGAATTTGACTTCTCTAGATACCTCAAATAAGTCGAATCCTACAGTATTTGCCTTTTTTTGTCTGGCTTATTTCACTCCACATAATGTCTTCAAGGTTCATTCATGTAGCACGTGTCATAATTTCCTTTCTTTTAAGGCTGAATAATATTCCATTGTATATTTATATATTACATTTTATCATTTTATCAATTACATTTTATCATTTTATCCATTACATATTACATTTTATCAGTTCATTGATGGACACTTCCATCTTTCAGGTATCATGGCTATTGTGAATAATGCTGCTATGAGCTTGGGTTCTGTTCAAGTCCCTGCTTTCAGTTCCTTTGGGTATATGCTCAGACCAGAAGTGGAATTGCTTGAGCATATGGTAATTCTGTTTTTAGCTTTTTGAGGAACTGTTTTCCATAGTGGCTGCACCATTTTACGCCAGCAGTGCAAAAAGTTCCAATGTTTCCAGATCCTTGCCGACACTTGTTATTTTATCTGTTTTTTTTTTTTTTTTTTAGAGTAGGCATCCTAATTAATGTGAGATTATAAATTTTAAAGCAGAAAAAACACAGTAAGAAACATTTTAGGAAATTTCATCATTTGCATTGCAGAGAATAGATTGAATTGGGTCAGGACCGTTGTAGATAGGAAGAACACTTAGAAGGCTTATTGCATTAGTTCAAGTGAGAAATGTGATAACTTGAACGATGATTTAGAAATAAATTCATTCTAGAGAGATTTAGAAGGTGGAATCTACTAGACTTGGTGTATAATTGGATATCGGAGGGGAAAAGGGAGGAAGAATCACAACTGATTTTCAGTTTCCTGGCTTGAGCAACTGGTTGGGTAGATGGTAATGCCATTCACTAAAATGGGGAAGACAGAAGAAGGGAACTAAGAAAACAGAGCTGAGACATTGAGCTTCCAGAGAGGACTACAGAGTAACAGTAACAGTGAAAGAGTGATGTCCCTTGAGCTTATTTGAAAGAATGAGGTTGCTGGGTAATACATGACAGTGCACTGAGGGCAATACTGGTGGGGGTTATCTTAGAATGAACACTGAAGCACTTTGACTCAGGCCAGCAGGTATTAATAATTGCAGAATTGTGCTATGGGCAAGGCACTGAGTGAGGTGCTATCTCGTCCTTTACCCAACCAATAAAATATCCACAGAAGCAAATGTGCTCTTGGATAGAGCTGCCATGTATGGGATAACAGGGCAGTTTGGGAAAGTCTGCACAAGATGTCCTTGGTAAGGATTCTGAAAATGAGGATGTTGTACAATGCTTTACTGCCTTTCATTATTCTACACAACTCTTTCAGGAATGTGTTGTAACAAAGGTTCTCGAGGTTGATCTCTACCAGGAACTTCAAGTATTTTAGTTTTCTTTATTGTGGCTTATTGCTGTGTGATTTTTAAGTTCTTTTTAAATTGATAACGTCAAGTACTTAATGAAATGTTATTCAATTAATATTTAAGGTGTATTTATGACTTCACATTACTTTAAAGGATGCGTTAAACATTGACTGCCTTAGAGTAAAATTGTATGGTGATGGAAGATCCTAAGTGCTATCATTTTTATTGCTGTTTGCACCTATACCACCAATGGGCCCACCTGTTTTTATCTGAAAGTGTTTTTTAAAGTTTTTATTTGTTTATAAAGCACTTAAGCCATAGAGAATGTTTTAAAGAATCAATCAGATAGAAAATATAATTTTAACCTAGGCCATTTGCTACTTACCACCTTTTGTATAGTAGACTCTCTTTCATCCGCTCTTGATTCTTTAAGCTTTAATAAATCTTTCTAAAAGATTCATTATTTCAACCATCTGTGTTTTTTTTTTAATTCTTTTTTAGTGTTCTGATTAATAAAATTAAGGCCGGGCATGGTGGCTCGAGGTTGTAATCCCAGTACTTTGGGAGGCTGTGGCAGGCCAATCACTTGAGGTCAGGAGTTCGAGACCAGCCTGTCTCTGCTAAACTACAAAAATTAGCCTGATGTGGTGGCGTGCACCTGTAGTCCCAGCTACTCGGGAGGCTGAGGCAGGAGAATTACTTGAATCCAAGAGGTGGAGGTTGCAGTGAGCCAGGATTGTACCACTGCACTCCAGCCTGGGCGACAGAGGGAGACTCTCAAAAAAATAAATAAATAAATAAAATAAAAATAAAGATTATTGCAAGGATCACATTTAATATGTCTATTTTAATTATTGCCAAATATTAAGTAGCTTAAATCAATTTTATTTTAAAGCTTTAGATTTCATTTTAAAGCTTCAGGCTTTTATATTTGTAGATTCCTGTCTTCATATACATTACTCAGCCATTAATTAGCATGTCTAATTGAGAACAAGAAGGAATTTTATTTTATCTTATTTATTTGTTTATTTTTGAGACAGAGTCTCGCTGCATTGCCCAGGCTGGAGTGCAGTGGCACGATCTCAGCTCACTGCAACGTGCACCTCCTGGGTTCAACGGATTCTTCCACCTCAGCCTCCTGAGCAGTTGGGATTATAGGCACACACCACCACACCCAGCTAATTTTTGTACTTTTAGTAAGAGATGGGGTTTCACCATGTTGACCAGGCTGGTCTTGAACTCCTGGCCTCAAGTGATCCGCCTGCCTCAGCTTCCCAAAGTGCTGGGATTACAGGCATGAGCCACAGCGCGCGGCCACAATAAGGAATTTTAAAAGGCAGAAAATAGTCTCTCCTCACCATGAGGCAAGACTTATACCAACAAGTCCTAAACCTAGCTGATCATCTTTGGAGTCACCTGGGGAGTTACAAATAAAATAAGTAGAAGAAGAAGATATTTCTTTTGCAGTAGAAACAATAAATAACTCTTAAGAGTGGAGAGGTGGGAAGGATCCCCTGGAAGGATCCCTGGTAGGTTATTGAGGTTAGGGACAGTCTGACTGAGAAGAACAGAACATGAATGGCCCTTGAAAGATGACTAGAAATGAATGAAGGGACTCCAGGAGGCAAAACATGGAAAGTGGAGGAAAGTTGTGAAGGGAAAGCTTTCAAAAACAAAAGCTTTAAAATATTTCTTAAAACATATAAGAAAGGGCCAGGCACGGTGGCTCATGCTGTAATCCCAGCACTTTGGGAGGCCGAGGCGGGCGGATCACGGGGTCAGGAGATTGAGACCGTCCTGGCTAACACAGTGAAACCCCGTCTCTACTAAAAATACAAAAAATTAGCCGGGCGTGGTGGCGGCGCCTGTAGTCCCAGCTACTCGGGAGGCTGAGGTAGGAGAATGGCGTGAACCCGGGAGGCGGAGCTTGCAGTGATCCGAGATCGCACCACTGCACTCCAGCCTGGGCGACAGAGTGAGTCAACGTCTCAAAAACAAAAACAAAACAACAACAACAGAAAACCATGTAAGAAAGGTAAAGAGAACAAGATTGTGGGAGCGAAGGGTCATTGTGGGTGTCCCCAGTCTACATCCTGAACAGTCCATTTGATGATCTGTTCTTTATCCTCCAGAGAGCTGGAAAATGCCTCTCAAAAGCCAGTCACATTCCACGTGTGCTGGTTGAAGCAAGTTTTGAGTTATTCATTTGGGATCTTCTTATTGCCGTATTAAAGTGAAAGAGTAATGGTATTATTGCACAATTAATAAGGAGTTCTGCATCCAAAAATAGCACACTAGAGTTCTAATCTAAACTATACTTACCTTTTAATTTGGTGTTGCAAAGAAATATTCTTGATTGTAACAGAGGACTCCATAAATGATACTTGGCAATGCCACAGACTCATTATCATGATAGGGAACCTGTGATATTTTTGGGTACCTGCCAAATGCATTTTTATTTACCTAAGGTGATTTCATAGACAGATGGCCATTTTGAATGTTTCATGTGACTCACTAGAGGAATTAGAGCTATACAGAGTTAAGAATGCTTGGCGTAGAGGGGACTGTAGAACCCTGGGACTAGCTTAGCCCCTTAAGGTTAACTAAATATTGTCCCTGCCACCCCCATATGTTATGACTGTATAATTTTTGTAACTTACATTTCCTTTCTTCTTCATTTCTTTATTCATTTTCTAATTTCTGGCTCACTTTTCTCAGAGGTTTTCTTTTGGCTTCCCCTTAGGACATTAGTTATTTTTTTGTGAAGCGGCCTCTTTTAAAATGAAAAAAAAGTAAGAAATGAGAATTCTCATGTTATATTAAAAAGACAAGAATTCTACCACCAGAATTCTTGTTTCTTGGCATGTGCTGTATCATGACATCCAGGGGTAAAATTATAGCTCTGAGCATCATTTCCCAAAGTGTCTTACTTCACCGCACATGGCCTATGGTGACCCACCCTTTCCCCTTTCCTTAGCCTTGGTGAGTGTATTATTTTGTTAGCCAGAAAATTTGAGCCAGAAATCACTCTGAACACTTCATCAACATTGTGGCATGAACCTGAGCATTGACACAGATCCCACAGTGTGTGCTTTACCCAGGTCACCCAGAGTCCATTCAAATGCTTCTCTAAGATGTTGCAGCAATGAATGGAGAAATTCAGAGTTAGTTATTCACTTATTAGCAAGTGCTTAATGAGTACTTAATAAGTGTTAGGTACTGGAGACAGGTGGAAACTGCAAAGTCTGGTTCCTGACTTCAAAGATGTAGAAGTAGTGTGGACAAGATAAGACACTTAGATTTTAGCACAGGGTGACCATAGATAGATTGCCATCTTTGATCAGTAAGTATGTACAGAATAGCTGTTGTATTCTCTGGAGCACAGAAGCTAAATACCAGTGCTTTTACAGAGGCACAGGCAAGTTTTATGTATTAATACTAAAAGAGAACTAGACTATACAGTTTTACAAATTCATATTCCCCTCTTTTCCTCTCTTACCATTGAAAGATTACTAATAGTGAAACAACCATTTCTCTTTATTTTTTATATAAATTATTGACTCTCTAGAACTGCTGGACAAGTGTCTTTTGCAAGAAGGAATAGCTAAACTGCATTCTTTAGACATTTGCTTTTCAATAAAGCCAATAAAATTAAAAATTTGTTTATTTGGTTACACTGCTTACAATTTCAGTACTCATTAGCCACATGTGGCTAGTAGCAACATATTGGACAGCACAGATGGAAAACGTTTCCATCATTGCAGAGAGCTTTATTGAGCAGGACTACCTTTCTTGGCTCTGTTAAAACAACTGAGATCCCTTTTCAACATCCATGGCAGCAAATGAAACTTATATGATATAGAATAACAGCAATATTTGACAGTGAATACTTTTTTGTTGTTGTTGACATAATTTACTTAGTATTTGCTTGTGTTTTGTTTACTAAATAACAAAGAAATGCCAAAAAAAAATCCCTTCAAAAACCTGAAGGACAGCTGGGCGCAGTGGCTCAAGTCTGTAATCCCAGCACTTTGGGAGGCCGAGGCGGGCGGATCACAAGGTCAAGAGATTGAGACCATCCTGGCCAACATGGTGAAACCCCATCTCTACTAAAAATACAAAAATTAGCTGGGCGTGGTGGTGTGTGCCTATAGTCCCAGCTACTCGGGAGGCTGAGGCAGGAGAATCACTTGAACTTGGGCAGTGGTTACAGTGAGCCGAGATCACACCACTGCACTCCAGCCTGGCGACAGAGCAAGACTCCGTCTAAAAAAATAAAAAAAATTCTGAAGGACTAAAAGTCCTATATTAGCAAAAATTGTGTAACAAGTAGGCAATATCCTTCAGAATCTTCTAGAGGCCACAGTTACATTCCACAAAAGCCATGCATATCTTTATTTATGAGTCATAAACTGTCATTTTATTTAGTTTATAGTTGCCGGGCTTTTTGTAAATAGATCTAAAATATAAATGTAAAAATGTGGTTTTTCTCCAGGATAGAGAAGTATAGCTAGTCTCTGGAAGCAATCATTGTTGCTACATTGTAATTTATGTTTCTTTTATCAATCCTTTCCTCATTGTACAATATGAAGTAGTAAGAGCATCTTTGTAAAATGGGAGTAACAGTAGCTATTTTGCACTTAACACAGTGCCTGGTACCAAATTTTAATCTCCCTTCTGTTCTCCATTTTTGTTCCTTTCACTTTTCTCTTAAGTTTTGTTGTTGCTGTTGTTACTGTTTCATGCCTGTGCTTAATCCTGTTGGTATTGTTTTAGAAATGAAGCTATTACTGAATCCTGGTTTAAATAAAGACATGATGTGTTCCTTTTCATTCTTATTTACAAATGACACACCTCAGACCATCAACCTATAGGAAAAGATGGTTACTCATTTGCTTTCCGGAGGAGGAAAGGGGGTTGTGAAGAATAAATGGGCCTCTTTAGCCCCCCAAACTGAGAGCCTTTATACTGATTACATAATCTGATTATGATATTTGATTTTAGAAGAAGTCTGGTAAGATTTAATTTTGATTTCACTGAAACCAGGATTTATTTTGACATTCCTTAAAGTAGTCAAATTAACTTTTTAAAAAGGGATAATGTTTATAAAATTTAAAATGTTCCAGGCTTGCTTGCCAAAGTAAGTCAGCTTGGCAGTCAGAGTGAAGGCCTATTTTTTAGAAAGACTTCTTTGAGAGAGTTCTTCTTTTATTATAAATGAACAGATTTTAGAGTGTGCTATGCCTCAAGGAATACATTGTACATTCTGTAATACATTTTAGAATATGAGCCTTGGTCATCTTTTACTTTAATAATGAACATCAGAAAACAATGCCTTCTTTATTTTATAAAACTAATTAATATAACATTTTGGAATGAAGCAAATATATTCTTTATCCCCTTTCCATATTCGTGCTAGTTGTTTAGCAGATACTGGAGAGTAAAGGGGAAAAAAAGAAATGCTTTAGGTTTTTTTCTTTTTGGTAAAAAAAAAAAAAAAAAAATTCAAAAGGTTGTAAAATATTTGGCAAACAGTGAGACTTTAAAAAAAAAACATTATCATGGATCAGTTACATGTCTAATGCCAGCAAAAAGGCACTTGTGATCTATTGCATCTTCTTTTCAAACTTAAATGGATTGTTAGGTGTAACTTAAAAGAATTTATAGAACTTAACATTTAAAGGACAATTTTGATTGCTGTAATATTCTGTGTTCTTTTCAGCAAAATTGACTCTACAAAATTGTCGTTTTTTAAAACAGAAACCAGATATTCAACTGATTACTTGGTATTTTGGAGTTTGAAATAGAGCCTAAGGCCTGGGACCCATTCACAGTTCAATAAATATTTGTTGAATGAATGAATGATTACCAAAAAAAATTCTCAAAATACATCTTTTTCTGTAAAAAGTTAACAAAACTTGACAACAGCAAAAACCTCATGAAGTTAGATCGGTCACTGCCATCAAACAACTTATAGTCTAGAAGGAGAAGGATGATTTCAGCAAAATTAACCCAACTCTCTGAATGCCAAAATCAGGGTTTAGAGGGTTATGTGAGTCCTAAAGAGGGAGATAGAATCTTAGGAGAGCTAAGAGAAAGTGTCATAGGAGAGGGGAGGGGCTTTTCAAAAATGAACAAAAGGCTGGGCCAGGCTGGCTCACACCCATCATCCCAGCACTTGAAGAGGCCGAGGCAGGAGGATCACTTGAGCCCATGAGTTCAAGACCAGCCTGGGCAACATAGTGAGATCGTGTTTATACTAAAAATAAATAAAATAAAATAAAATAAATGAACAAGAGTGCAACTGCCTGAAATATGGGAACAGGAGGCCTGGAGGCACCAGGAACATGGCAATAAGTGGTGATGGGGTGGGGTGGGGTGTGGGGGCTGGGAAATGCAAGCAGTCCCCTTTGTCTGGAGAAGGGCCAGAGAAGGCATCACAATACACTCTAGTTAGTCCAAGAAGATTGCTCCCATAAAATGAATTCTGAATGCTGTGTCATCATTGTAAAGCTTTTTTTTTTTTTTTTTTTTTTTTTTTGGAAACAGTCTCGCTCTGTTGCCCAGGCTAGAGTGCAGTGGCACAATCTTGGCTCACTGCAACCTGTGCCTCCCGGATTCATGCAATTCTTCTGCCTCAGCCTCTCAAGTAGCTGGAACTACAGATGCATGCCACCATGCCCAGCTAATTTTTTTATTTTAGTAGGACGGGATTTCACTATGTTGGCCAGGCTGGTCTTGAACTCCTGACCTCAAGTGATCCACCCGCCTCGACCTCCCAAATTGTTGGGATTACAGGTGTGAGCCACAGTACCCAGCCTGAAGCATTTATTAAATACAGATAGTCTGCACCTTAGGGTTTGAGTTATGATTTGTTGCCATTACAGTAGTGCAGAAGCAATATGCATTCAGTAGAAACTGTACTTCCGATTTTGAATTTTGATCTTTTCCTGGGCCCAGGCCCAGTGTGCTTTCAGCTGTGTATGTTGATGGTGAGTACCCATACAACCCTTCTGTTTTTCACTTTAGTACCGTATTTAATAAATTACATGAGATATTCCATACTTTAGAGGAAGATGGTGAGGGGCCGGGAGACTGTGCCCCAGGGAGAGTCAGTCGGGGGATAACCTTTCTGTTGGCTCAACTCTGACCACCTTCAGGACATTTACCAATCTAGTGTAAGTAACTGTAAAGGAGTCAGTAGCTTATAAAACTGGTGGATGAACCCTCAGTTCCTAAATAAGACTTTTGTCTTTTCTTTGTTCATATGTATTTTTTTGAATCTTGAAAGCAGAATAAAATGAAAGACTCCAAGGCCAAATTTGATACCTTTATTCTATGTGAAGATGCTGAGTTAGTTTAGTGAAATCAGTTTGTTTTCCCCATTTGAATGGTACAGGGTTCTAATAGTTACCAAATACTTTGAGATTCAAGCCTAATGCCTTCTACAGGAATGTAAGCAATTTACTGTTTCCAAGCACTATTGTGTTGTGCTAGTAAGAAGCAAGGATGGACAGTTAGTACATTCATTCCTTTGGACCCTATTTGTGTGTCTGTGGTCACTCAGGCCTGCCCACCTCCTCTTTCCTAAAACACTGCTTTCATTATGTCACTCCTCTGCTCAGAAATCTTCCGGTTTCCCCAAATTCCTTGACCTGACACTGAAAGTTTCCCTTTGACGGATGGAGTATGTGTTGTGGGTGAGGAAAGGGTACTTCATGGAGGAAGAGTCCCCTAGCCCTGGACAGGAAGGAACAAGGTGACAGATCTCAGAGCGTATTACTGTGACGGATTTTCTCCCGAGCACTTCAGAAGTTTAGAAAGAAATCAGATTAATGACTGTCTTTGTTTCCACTTATACATAATGAGGAGCTAACAAGGTTATATATTCTGGATCTTTGTTTTTTAGGTATTAGTCTAGAACTTTGTTTTGTTTTGGTTGGTTGGTTTTTTTCATTAAAAAGTAATCCCTAATAAAGATTTATTTATGAAGTATTGTTTGATTGTTAAAATGTGTTTCTCCCTAATGCATAGGGTGAAACTCTACACTGAGCTCCAAATTGTACTGATTTTTTTTTAACCTCTTTACCCCTGACCTCCTTCCCCCAAAGCTTAAAATTCTCACTGAGCAACATCAGTGTTTGGTGAGTGTTTTGGCTTGCGGATTGTAGACTTCGTTCCAGTATTCCACGCTCTTAAGTTAGTTAAGTTTAATAAGATTTTTCTGGCTTTCTTAAGGGCTTTTCTTGGATCTCATATTAATGATTATTATTCACATCTTATTAAGAAAACTATATATTATACTCTTATTAAGCATGTTTTGTACAGGGCTCACAGCAACAGTCTGGCATGAAAAGGCTTGAGTTGAAGGGTAAGTACTTTATAATTTAGTGTAACTTTAAAATGTAACACATGGGACTGTGCTTTATAACCTCCAACTAAACCATGCAATTGTAACTTCATAGGCTAAGGAGGAATGTTTCCTTTTAACCAAAGCTACTTTTCAATCATTTAAAAGGATTTTGAATTAACCTATCATCCTTTTCAGATTTCTAATTGCTGTAAACTATTTTCTTTACTATTGTAAAAAAAAAAAAAATAGGCATTCTTAGATTCCTCTTTTGGGGTGTTCATTATATGGGAGGACCAGAGCCACATTATATTTTGACCTTTAGTACTGCTCTTTTCTTCTCCCCCTGATAAGTGGCAGAGAAAAATGTGTTTAAAAATGAATTTCCCAGGCCGGGCGCAGTGGCTCACGCCTGTAATCCCAGCTCTTTGGGAAGCCGAGGTGGGTGGATCACTTGAGGTCAGGAGTTCGAGACCAGCCTGACCAACATGGTGAAATCCCATCTCTACTAAAAATACAAAACTTAGCCAGGCGCGGTGGTGTACACCTGTAATTCCAGCTACTCGGGAGTCTGAGGCAGGAGAATGGCTTGAACCCAGGAGGTGGAGGTTGCAGTGAGCTGAGATTATGCCACTGCACTCCAGCCTGGGTGACAGAATGAGACTCTGTCTCAATAAAAACATAAAAAAGAAAATAAAGGGATTTCCCATACCCTGCTTCTTTCACCTTTCTAAAGGGCACCTAGCTGCCCTTTAACTAGTGGTCGGCTAGGCCTTGGAACTCATCTTAAGAAGAAATAATAAGAGGAAACGATACCTCAAGATCTCTCCCCCATTCCTGCCCAGTCTTAGATAACACAATTCCATTCTTGTTTACTGAAATAACAAATAGTATCATTTCTTGCTTTCTACTTAGGACCAGGCTATAGTAAGGGAAAAGTTTCTTTCTAACCTAAGTTGGAACTGAAGCTGTTACATGAAAATCTGATTTGTTCCAACTTAGATTTGTTCCAGTTTATAGGATTTTTGAGTTCATATGGAATCAGTAGAGACCATGTACATTATGCAGAAAACCTATTTTTGAAGGTAACATCACGTAGAAATGCCTTCTTCAGTTTCTAATTGAGATAACTGTTAAGCAGATCCAATGAGTGTGCATTTTTGCTGTGTGGCATTACCATCAAATTGATATACTTAATTATCAGATATCTTTCTTTTACCAAAAAGTTTTGGTTGAGTTGGCACTGGGATTTATAAATACATGCACACAGCACATTTCTGTCATGGTTCACTGCAGTCTTTTAACACATCTTCTCAGCAATATTCTTAATGTTTCCAGCGGGAAATTTGTAAATTATTTAACCACTGAATTAGAGGTGTGTTGTTTTTTAGCTAATCAATAGCCATTGAATGCTTAAATGGGCTTTAAAGTAGACAAAAGTAAAAGACAGCAAAGAAAATTAATCAGTAAGATTGCCCATAATCCATAGACATTTGAGCAGCTACTTTAGTCATTTTGAAACACATGCTTTATGTTTTCCCTTGGACTGGCATATTCCTGTCATTTATAAAAAGAATATACATTTGTAAATTTAAGGTGTGGACATTCATTATTGCAGGTAGAAATGGTTATAATCATCAATGTCTAGATATATCTGAAGAGAGGTAAATTCAACATGGTTTTAAATATGATTTTGTATTGCATAGTTTAGAAATTATATATTTTAGTCTTTGGTTAAACTAAGAGATGCTGTTTAAAAATCATGATTTAAAAGAAAAGCAATTCTTCATCATTGTGAATTAAGCCTTTAAAATTTAGATTATATTATAGAATATGCTTAACCAGAACATTATAAGTATCCCATAAAGGTTTCAAAATGGGAAAAGATGAACATTTTGAAGTCATATATTTCCTTTTCTCTCACCTGCAGATATATAGGCTTTGCATGAACATGTAACCAGCTATAGATGGCTTCTACATTAATGATGTCTTTGACTATATCAGGTCATATAAGCAATTAAGAATGTTTAGTTTTTTAATCAACATTGTAATTTAGATTGCATAATATTTAAATTTTTTCTAATTCTCATCACATTATTATCTCCTTTTAGTAATTTGTGATTTTTATAACAAAATTACCTTTCTAAGAATTTTAATAAATTTTATCATTACTATAAATTTTCCAAAATATTTTGTAATTATGAACACTTCCCTGAGTATAAATAATTTTTTAAAATTATGACACAGAACTTGATTTGTGAACTGAACTTGTGTGACTAGTGAAGTAAGTGGACTTTAATGACATGAAATTGCAATTAAAATTTATAACAATATTATTAATGATTTTATTGAACCCTTACTATATGCCAGGCATTGTGCTATATTTTACATGCATTCTCTGATTTAATCCTGTAAATAACCCAAGGAATTCAGTGCTATTACTGTCATTTTCATTTTATAGATGAAGAAACTAAGCTTTGAAAAATTACTGTTGGCTGGGCACGGTGGCTCACACCTGTAATCCCAGCACTTTGGGAGGCCAAGACAGGTGGATCACCTGAGGTCAGGAGTTTGAGACCAGCCTGACCAACATGGAGAAACCCTGTCTCTACTAAAAATACAAAATTAGCCAGGCATGGTGGCACATGCCTGTAATCCCAGCTACTCAGGAGGCTGAGGCAAGAGGATCACTTGAACCTAGGAGGGGGAGGTTGCAGTGAACCCCGAGATTGTGCCATTGCACTCCAGCCTGGGCAACAAGAGCAAAACTCTGTCTCAAAAAAAAAAAAAAAAAAAAAAAAGAGCAGAAATTGTATCTTTTATTTTTTACTGTTCAATTTTAGGGTAGAGAAGAGATGACAAAAGGAATGATTTAATAATTCTGAGAAAATAAAGGGCTGTCCTTAGGCAACCCTTCTTAGGAAAGATAGTAACACATCTTTTCCATCTCTCTGTCAAAGATGGTATCTAGAAGCAAGCCAAGATTATAGAAAGATTTAAGTTTTCCATACGAAAGAGCCAGATTTAAGACCAGGAAGAAGGAATAGAAAGGGTGATTTGAACATTTATGACAACAGAGAGCCCTTGGATTCTACATATATAAGCCTTTTTCCTCCAAAATACTTCAACCTATGATGTAAGTCGGGTTCTGGGAAAACTTAGTAAGCTCAGTTGACTTGGCATTGAATGTGAGTTTGCTTTGTAAGAAAGATCTATATGCACAAGGAAAGCATACGGGAGTCTTGGTGTTCATGCATTTGTCCTGTTATGAAGTTGTTCTGAATGAACTGAAAGCCCCTTCGGGATCTTTATTCTAGACTATAATTTAGCATGTGCATACCATAGAGAATTATAGTTCTTATATTTGGTTTGGGGCCCATTTAATCCTCCAGTCTTTGACTGACTAGAATTGTTTTCAAGCTATAGATGCAAGAATAACCCTGTAAACCCATTCTCAAAAAGGGAATTAGGATTTTTTAAATGTATTCTGCCCTGGGACTTGCCTGTGTTAAAGCCAAAATAAAACAATGTGATTCTTTGAAAAGAACTGGTAGACACATCAATGGATATACTAGGAAAAATGAAACAAACTGCACAGCACACATAAAACTTCCATAAAGTCAAACCACTTGGTAACTCAGTGGGCTCCTGACTTCCACTTAGTTCCCATTCTCAAATGGGGTCAGACTAAAATTCTTTTCTTCTTACAAGCCAAGAAACCATATGCAACTCCCCTTCAGGAAATGAGGAATCAGAAAATAGATCCCCATTTTCCCACTATTCTCCTAGCCCAGTTCCCAAAACCTGGCTAACAAAATGGGCACCAGTTAACTGAGAGATTTCTGTTACCACTGTTGTAGTTCTAGAAAGACCATTAGACTCGGAATCTACGTTCATCCCCACTGTTAATTAAACCTCAGTGAATAACTGTTACTAGATGGCATGAAACTATAGCCCATACCAAGACGAATTTGGACGGTTCAGCCAGACTCTGGAAATTCAATCCCATAGCTGCACAAGTGTGCCATGATTAGCTATTATTCTCACAATATTGGGTGCTGTATATTTTGTGAAAATTAATTTTTAGATTTTTTTTTCCCCCTTGAAACAGAGTTTTGGCTGGGCGTGGTGGCTCACGCCTGTAATCCTAGCACTTTGAGAGCCAGAGGCAGGTGGATCACCTAAGGTCAGGAGTTCAAGACCAGCCTGGCCAACATGGTGACACCCCGTTTCTACTAAATATACAAAATTAGCCAGACATGTTGGTGCATGCCTGTAATTCCAGCTACTTGGGAGGCTGAGGCAGGAGAATCGCTTGAGCCTAGGAGGCAGAGATTGCAGTGAGCCAAGATCGTACCATTGCACTCCAGCCTGGGCAACAAGAGCAAAACTCTGTCTCAAAAAAAAAAAAGGAGTTTTACCAAAGATGGTAATTGAAGCATCAGAAAGTAATAGAGCTGACCTAGATTATTAAGTAAGTGGAATTGGGAAAAACTAACATCTGGATCAAGGATGACTCTTTAATTGTGAAAGCAGTCATAGAAATTACTAAGAAAATGCTGGGCACGGTGGCTCACGCCTGTAATCCCAGCACTTTGGGAGGCTGAGGTGGGTGGATCCTCTGAGGTCAGGAGTTCAAGACCAGCCTGGCCAACACAGTGAAACCCCATCTCTAGTAAAAATACAAAATTAGCCAGGCTTGGTAGTGCACGCCTGTAATCCCAGCTACTCAGGAGGCTGAGACAGGAGAATCACTTGAGTCTAGGAGGTAGAGGTTGCAGTGATCCAAGATCATGCCATTGCACTCCAGCCTGGACAAAAAGAGTGAAACTTGGTCTCAAAAAAAAAAAAAATTACAAAGAAAAATTACAAGTATTGAAAAAAAATTTAATGCCTATCCAAAAACCATCTTAAAAAATACCACAAACTAGGAAAACTATTTGCCACAATTGGGGATGTTTCCTAGCTTTCATTCAAGATTCTTATAAATAAATGAGAAACAACTTGCAAGCTAACATATCGTAGTAGTATGGTTACAATGGTGTGATATATAAGTAATGGCAAATATAATGGAACGTATGGCTACTAAAAATCATGTTTTCAGAAGATTTTAATTACATGGAAAATGCTAATCCAAAGTGATAATACTTTATGCATCTAGTGTGATCCTAATTTTGTTTATATTTAATTTCTATATTTAGGCAAAAAGGAAAAAATATTCAGAGAAAATAGATCAAAAAGAGTTACAATGTTTTATCTGTGTAGTAAGAATATGGGTGACTGTGTAATTTTCTGCATTTTCTTAGGCTTCAGGAAAATGAATGTGTTAGTTTTATAATCAGAAAACAAACCAACATTAATACAGAAAATATGTTCCTCATTAAAGCTTTCCTCTTCCTTTAAAAATTAAAGTTCATATTTTAGAATAGACAAAACATTAAGTGAAAAAGTCTACTAAAGGAAAATTTTTAGAATGAAAAAAGAGGGGTGTATATTGCCTTTCTGGGATAGTAAATGAGAAACTCAGGAAAAGTACTTTGAGAAATTTTTAAATACCCCTTTTAACTTGAGCACTCTTTCATATTTGCTCTTCTGATAAAACTCACTCGGTTGGTAAACTAGACGATTCCTGAGCAATCTCAACATGACCATCTTTAGTAACCTGGCATTATTTCCTACAGTGTGACATGCACCAACACGGATGTGTTATTGGTGTCACCCGTTCATCAATCTCCACCTTCATCTAAGGCAGACAGATAGGGAATTCTGCCCTGTCTTCCTAGCAAGCATTTTTGAGCTCTTTTTTTTTTTTATTAAGCCATTTATCTAGTCATTTAAAAAGTCTGTCTCTAGCCATTCACATAAAGAGCCTGCATTATTTTTCAAAGCATTTTAAAATACTGGTTCTTGCCTACCTTATGAGGGGATCATTTTTATTGCCTATTCACGTGAAATATTTTAACATTGAATTTTGATTACAGGAACCTGGCTCACCAGCTTTAGCCATGCCAGAGTGTTGAAATACTTTAGGAGACTAAAATATATGGTGATTTGAATTATCTAAAATTCCACAGGAAAATACAATAGAATTTCACAGCAGGAAAGGACCTTGGAAATAATTTAATCTAACTCTCCTTATTTTACAGAGGAGATTGAAGCCAAAGAGGTTAAAACCCAAGATTAACACCCAGTTTGAAACTGGTCCTCTGATTTCTCATTGCCGTCTTTTAAAAAATACATTATACTTAGAATTTGTTTCTAAAAGTTGTCACATAGTATTTGGGTGTCACTGGCATATATAATAGATTCTGGAGTTGCAAACAGAATCTATACCATGACAAATTGAATACAATGAATTTAAAGTTTTCCCTGGTTGCCCTAGTGCCAAAGTGTAACAAGGACATTACTACAGTTTGAGATCATGCAGCCCCAGCATGTTGGGGCTTTCCTTATTTTTCTTCAGAAAAGTCTCATTATTTCCTCAGTTTAATTATTTTAAGTTTAGTTGATTTTTTTTTCTTTTCTAATCTCAGATTTTGAGAAGAAAACCTTCTAAATCAGTATTATTTTTATTAACGCTGACTGTTAGAGTTTTGCTTTGACCCTTATTAAAGCTTTTGACAATGATTTGAGTTACAAAAATTTAAATTTTAAGTTAGAGATTAAGCATGAGAAAGTTTAGATCAGGAAGAAAAATCAATTTCACTATATATTTCTGTCCTTAAAAGCATAGCTAAAGAATTTCTATAGAAGTTTGGGGGAACTGTCTCTCCTCCTGGCCTGTAAAATGAAGATATCACAACAGCTGCAAGGTATTGGTTACACCGTTGGAATTCATTTTGATACACTGGATTTTTTATTATTTTTTAACCCCCCACCACCCAAGTTTTTTTTTGATAGCAGGTGTGACTTTTAACCTTCCAAATTCAACCTTGTACAATACTGAGTAATTTTGTAGGGACACAATGATCCAAGATATATGGGAAATGAACTTAAGAAAGATTAATAATGTTTCTGTAATTTTAAGCTCAAGTAACAGTTCTTACATTGAACACAATGCAGACAAACTACAAATTGAAACTAAGCAAATGTTGGAGGAAAAGAGAATCTGCACATTGATGAATTATGATTGTGTTTATACTTTTGATCTGTGGTCTCATTGATGAAGGCCTTGTCCTGTTAATAAATGAGCAAATTTGAGATGGGATCTTAGATATAAAATACATAATTTGAACTTACTTTCAGAAATGCAAACATACCTTCACTGAGGTTATAATTAACACACCAACTCTTTATGCAATTTGTATAGTTTATAGTGAAAATGTGGAAAGGTTTTAGTATTTTATGTAAGATCCATAAAATTTTGAAAGTGAGAAATGTGTGTGTATCTTAATGAAGGTAATAAAATATATTTGTTGAATTAGGCTTAATGTAAGTTCCAAAATGTACTTATAAAACCGTACCCTCAACCTGTAGACTAATCTTTTGAACAACTTATTTGTGTTGTAACTCAAATTATCACTAACTTCACTTCAGTAGGCACTGATACTATTTTCAATTATAGTTTGAGGCACTTCTAATTGTACTTATATAATTATATAAAATATTAAATAATAGTGAATACAGAAATATATTATAACATGCATAGGATATATAAACTTTGGTTTATCCAAAATGTCACCAGAATTATTTTCTTATAATATCATATATATTTATGACAATAGATGCTTATAATTTTGATTCACATATTGATAAGATTGTCAGAGGCTTTCTAAATTATTTAAAGATTATTTTTCTCTTTTTTTCTCTTTATTCTAGGTCACTGCAGTAGCTCCTAACCTGCTCTCCTTCCCTTTAGCATTTCCCCTAGCTAATTCATCCTGCACATTACTACCAAATCAGTCCTCCGAAAATAGTGTTTTTATCCTATCAGTTGTTACTCAAGAAACTTTAGCCACTTCCTATTTCTATTATCCACTTCAATCTCTTGCTTCCCCTCAAACAGCCCCTAATCCAGTAAGTTGTAATCCTCACTATTCCTTCATAGTAAATCCTCACCGACTTTGCTTATAGGTGTTGACACAAGGTTTCGTTTCCTTTCCCTCTGCTTTCTGTTTCTCTATCTGAAACCTACTTATGTCAAACCTTAATTCTAATTCTGTTTCTTAGGTCAAGTTTCAGGCGCTATTTTGGACTACTGTGGTCCAATATTACCTTCCTATTCCCCATTCACTTGATGTTTGTACTATACCTATACATTATAATTACTTTCATATATTGTTCTCTAATTGTTTCTTGTCTGGAGGTCATGTTTTCCTGGCAAATTGTCCAAGACAGTGGTTCAAGCTCTGAGTAGTCTCTATTTCAAGACCTACTGAACCAGATCCCTGGGGAGGGGGTTGGAAATCTCTAGTTTTAGTAAGCTACCCAGGTGATTCCAGTGGTCATCAAATTACTTGGTGTCACTTAAACTGGCAGTGAATTAAACAGAATTAACTATAGATTGTATTAAATGTATTTTAAGTTTTTGGAAATGTAAGATCTTTGTATAATGTTACTTCTTTTCATCTAAATTAGAGTTAGCCAGGACGCCCCATTCTCCCCAAATTATGTAGAAGTGAGAAATTTTCAAATAAAATGTTTCTATCACATGTACATAAATCAATACATATGCAATTACCCTTTATAAAAATTCAGTTCACTTTTTAATTATACAACTAATTTATGAACATATGCTCATGAGGAATTCAAAAATGCAAAATGAAACTCACTTTTGATTCTTTTCCTAATCCTTTTCTTTCCTCTCTGGTAAACAGGTCTATTGATTTGCCAAGTTCCCTTCTGTGCTTCTAAAATACATTTATGTATTTTGTATTTAGTTTTCTTTTTTCATATGAATACAGTATGAGTTGTTTTGAAGCTTATTATTTTGTTTTAAAATTCTTTCCGTATCAGTATATGTGTATGTATGTTTGTATATGAATGTGTACTCACATTGTGTAGTGACCCATTACATGGATGTGCTGCCATTTATTTAAGAATCTTCTTATTAATAAGTGAACATTAAGGTTATTTAAGAATCTTCTTAATAAGTGAACATTAAGGTTGCTCTCACTTATTTTCCTTCTTGTAAGCCACACTTCAGTGGACATCCTTGCATATGCCCTCTTGTGCACAAGTGCCATTTGCTTTTGATTAGGAAGCTCTTCCCATTTCTGCATTCCTTTTCATTTTTAGTTCACAAGCAATACCTCATAGCCTGCATCAGTGTGCAGCTTTTCGTTTTCAGTGTGTGGCCAATAAAGCACAGGATCAAGTCAAGATATCTGCATTCTAGACCTGGCTCTGCCATTGACTTGCTCTATGATCTTGGACCCTTTTCTCCTTTGTTTCATAAAGGTGTTAAGTGGGATGACTTTTAGGTTTCTTACAGTTCTGACAGTCTCTTATTCTAATTAGGCTTGTGGGTATGACAACATCGATTTTTATGTTATATTCAGCTAGTAGCAAGAATCAGTTGATCTTGTTAAGTAAATCATAAAAGCGTACAGTGCTGATGAATAAAGGGACCTTATGCTTTACTCTAAATGAGTCTTTGCATTACTCCTAACTGATGTTTGAATGCCATTTTTGGATGAAAAAGTAACAGTGTGGTAGTAGTACCTTTTTTCTCTTGGATAATTCTCTCAACAGTTTATAGAAAACTGTTACACACGCCAGCTCATTTTAAAGTATTTTCTCTTTCTCACAAATCCTGAGTCATTAAAGGAATTGCTCAAGATCATCAAGATCATTCAACTAATCAGTTTCAGGGTCCAGACTTTAACTTCACATCTTTTGATTTCTAAGTTCACTATTCTCTTAAAGAGAAAAAAGTATTTTTTTATAATCAAAATAGTTATTCAATATATGCTACATTTCTTTTTTGAACATTTATAAAGTATGTAGTATTTATAAGGTGCTCTTTAAATGTTAGTCCTGCCATTCCCAGCCTTTCTCTCATGCCTCCTAGTTTATTTTGTATAGAAGCTGGCACTTTGTTCAGTTTTAACAGTTCTAGACATCAAGATGACCAACACTTCTGAGTCAGCATCTCGTAAGCATTTAGGAAATGCATCACACAAGTAGTTGTGGTTTTTGTTATCCTTAAAATCACTTGACAGAGACCATAAACATTGAGCTCTGGTGCATGAAAAATGGGTTAGAGGCCAAGCTTAGCTTGTCTGCAGGGTATCTGTTTCATCTTCATGATAGAACCCAAGTGTGCCAGTGATGTTTCATGGAAATACTTAATATGAAGAATGGCTTTGTTTTTGTTGGGAATCTTTTACAGAATGCTCATCAAAGTGCGGATTTTTTTTATTTTCAAATATTTTCTTCCTAACTTACCAGTGCTGAACTGAAGTTACTACTTGCAGAATAGCCTCTCACAGAAAGACAGTATGATACAATCCAATGTGACTTTTGAGGTTAAAATGTGCTACTTACAGCACTTTTTTGCTTAAAAATTTGGTTACTACCATAAAGCTGAAAGTGTGTTTTCTTCATGGTGTGATCTTGCCTCACAGCAGCACTGACTTCCTGGGCTCCACCAATCCTCCCTTCTCAGCCTCCTGAGTAGCTGGGACTACAGGTGCATGCCACCACGCCAGCTAATTTTTTAATTTTTCATAGAGATAGGGCTCACTATCATGCCCAGGCCGGTCTTGAACTCCTGGGCTCAAGCGATCCTCCCACCTGGGCCTCCCAAAGTACTGACATTTGCAGGCGTGAGTTACCACACCCGCCTGAGACTATCCCTTTGTAAGTTGTGGTGTTAATTCTGCAGTTATGTCTAGAATAGAATTCTCTAGACTGATGGGAAAGTTTTTGTATTTCAGTATTCTCATTTCCTTTACAAGCTCCCCTTCTCTTTCCAAAAATTATTAAAAGAGAAAAACGGTGAGCAAAACAAAGAAACAGACGATTTGGAGCTTTTCCACATGTTTTGTTTCTTAACTTTACCCCTTTCACACTCCTTTTTTTCTATTACCTTTTTTAAAAATTCCCCTTGCCTCTGTACCCTATTATCTTGATTACTCTGCTTGGTACCTCCCACTCTCCCTCTTTTTGAGAACTTTACAGTCTCATCAGTTGTCCTCTTGACCGATACATGTACACATACTACAGTTCACTGGTCGTCAGAGTACTGTAGCCAAGGTTCTCAGCTGCTGTTCCAGTTCTCAAGTGTGAAGTGCCAAGGGCAATTTATTACTAATTATGAGAACCCCAGTTTGTACTTGCTTTGCTTTTTTAAAAAACAGATATGAGCTTAGCCCTCAAATAATGTCACTGTCACTCACTTGCATACAGAAATGCTTTCTTGAGTGGAAGAGAAAGAATGACACTGCAGCTTGTGGACTGTCTGAGGACCCAAGCTTATCTGCACTACAGCCTGTGGGAGAGTGTGCTGCGACACGCAAATGTCATCTTTCCTTGGGCCTTTTCCCAGCAGAAAAAAAGGCTAAAAGTCTAATCAAAGAATAGGAAAATGTTCCCACTGAAGATTATTGTTGCTTATTTGGGTTTGTTTTTATTAAAAGGCGAATGCTGGAAAAAGATAGTTTCTCTCTCTGAGGTTAGATTTGTTTGTTTTTACTAGTTATTTATCAACACAAGACTGAAGTTAGGGTGAAAGTCATTTGCAGGTTTTATTAGGTAGATATTAAAAGTAGCAAATCCAAAGGATTTTACAAATGGAGGAAGACTGCTTTTGATCTATGAAAGCGTGTGGTAGACTCCCTTGCTAGCCTCCTTTCACAGGTGTTTCTGGTAAGAGATTGCAAAAGCAGAATTAAAGAAGGCAGCACTGTAAATCAAACAGGTTTCATGTTTTACCTGTAGTGTGGTTTGGGTGTTTCCATCATCTGTTTGTCACGTCCATTAGTATAGAAACTTCAGAGGGATCTAATGTTTTCCCAGGAGTTTTCTTTGTGGTAACCTCAATTTTTCTTTTCCAACTGATGTTAACAGTCTCTGCTTACTGTCTCAAATTTTTTTAACATAAAATGAAATCTTTACTCAAGCGGAAAGACTATGATGAATCTATAGTTGCTTCTCTCCAGGGAGTAAATTAGTCATAGATCCATGAATTTCTATTTAGTTAAAAGAGAAAGTTAGTGGCAGAGAGAGGGTTTACATTTGTTACAACCCAAATGTCTGTAACAAAGTACCGTTTCTTTGCTCAGTACATGTTCCAGAATTATGGCTGCGAGGATAATTTTAGTTCTAAGGATAGCAAAATCTCCTAATTTCTCTTGGAAATTCAAAATGCACTTTTAAGGATGCATAAGTGAAAAGCTGGGATTGAAAAATTAAGATTTTTGTATACAAGTGATTTGCTTCCTTGTCCAGTGCCTTACTCTCTGGAAAAACACATTTGCTTTCATAGCTCATTAATAGTTTCATCACTGGTGTTCAGACAGCATATTCTTTTTTTTGGGACGGAGTTTCGCTCTTGTTGCCCAGGCTGGAGTACAATGGCGCGATCTCGGTTCACTGCAACCTCTGCCTCCCAGGTTCAAGTGATTCTCCTGCCTCAGCCTCCTGAGTAGCTGGGATTACATGCATGCACCACCATGCCTGGCTAATTTTTGTATTTTTTTTTTTTTTAGCAGAGATGGGGTTTCTCCTTGTTGGTCAGGCTGCTCTTGAACTCCCGACCTCAGGTGATCCGCCCGCCCTGGCCTCCCAAAGTGCTGGGATTACAGGCGTGAGCCACCGTGCCCAGTCAGCGTATTCTTTTTTTTTTTTTTTTTTTCAAAGAGGGCTGACAAATATGTTTTATTTGTTAAGGACTTAGTTGTCTTTTCTTGGAAAGGCTTAATTACAAATATTTTTTGTCTGACTCCCATAACTTTACATGTACTTCTTAGATTACTTTCTATATTTTTATGATGTCATTGTCATTTTCTTTTTTTCTTTCTTTTTTTTTGAAATTCTTTTTTTTTAATTATACTTTAAGTTTTAGGGTATATGTGCACAATGTGCAGGTTTGTTACATATGTATACATGTGCCATGTTGGTGTGCTGCACCCATTAACTCATCATTTAACATTAGATATATCTCCTAATGCTATCCCTCCCCTCTCCCCCCACCCCACAACAGGCCCCAGTGTGTGATGTTCCCCTTTCTGTGTCCATGTGTTCTCATTGTTCAATTCCCACCTATGAGTGAGAACATGCGGTGTTTGGTTTTTTGTCCTTGTGATAGTTTGCTGAGAATGATGGTTTCCAGCTTCATCCATGTTCCTACAAAGGACATGAACTCATCATTTTTTATGGCTGCATAGTATTCCATGGTGTATATGGGCCACATTTTCTTGATCTAGTCTGTCATTGTTGGACATTTGAGTTGGTTCCAAGTCTTTGCTGTTGTGAATAGTGCCGCAATAAACATATGTGTGCATGTGTCTTTATAGCAGCATGATTTATAATCCTTTGGGTATATACCCAGTAATGGGATGGCTGGGTCAAACAGTATTTCTAGTTCTAGATCCCTGAGGAATCGCCACACTGACTTCCACAACGGTTGAACTAGTTTACAGTCCCACCAACAGTGTAAAAGTGTTCCTAGTTCTCCACATCCTCTCCAGCACCTGTTGTTTCCTGACTTTTTAATGATCGCCATTCTAACTGGTGTGAGATGATATCTCATCGTGGTTTTGATTTGCATTTCTCTGATGGCCGGTGATGATGAGCATTTTTTCATGTGTCTGTTGGCTGCATAAATGTCTTCTTTTGAGAAGTGTCTGTTCATATCCTTTGCCCACTTTTTTGATGGGGTTGTTTTTTTCTTGTAGATTTGTTTGAGTTCATTGTAGATTCTGGATATTAGCCTTTTGTCAGATGAGTAGATTGCAAACATTTTCTCCCATTCTGTAGGTTGCCTGTTCACTCTGATGGTAGTTTCTTTTGCTGTGCAGAATCTCTTTAGTATAATTAGATCCCATTTGTCAATTTGGGCTTTTGTTGCCATTGCTTTTGGTGTTTTAGACATGAAGTCTTTGCCCATGCCTATGTCCTGAATGGTATTGCCTAGGTTTTCTTCTAGGGTTTTTATGGTTTTAGGTCTAACATTTAAGTCTTTAATCCATCTTGAATTAATTTTTGTATAAGGTGTAAGGAAGGGATCCAGTTTCAGCTTTCTATGTATGGCTAGCCGGTTTTCCCAGCACCATTTATTAAATAGGGAATAGTTTCCCCATTGCTTGTTTTTGTCAGGTTTGTCAAAGATCAGATAGTTGTAGATATGCAGCATTATTTCTGAGGGCTCTGTTCTGTTCCATTGGTCTATGTCTCTGTTTTGGTACCAGTACCATGCTGTTTTGGTTACTGTAGCCTTGTAGTATAGTTTGAAGTCAGGTAGCACGATGCCTCCAGCTTTGTTCTTTTGGCTTAGGATTGACTTGGCAATGCAGGCTCTTTTTTGGTTCCATATGAACTTTAAAGTAGTTTTTTCCAATTCTGTGAAGAAAGTCATTGGTAGCTTGATGGGGATGGCATTGAATCTATAAATTACCTTGGGCTAAAATCAATATATAAGCTGGGCACAGTGGCTCACGCCTGTAATCTCAGCACTTTGGGAGGCTGGGCGAGAGTGTTGCTTGAGCCCAGGAGTTTAAGACCAGCCTAGGCGGCATAGGGGGACCCCACATCTACAAATAAAAAATCTAAAAAATTAACTGGGTGTCATGGCGCATGCCTGTGGTCCCAACTACTCAGGAGGCTGAGGTGGGAGGATTACTTGAGCCCAGGGAATTGAGACCCTAGTGAGCTGGCCCACTGCACTCCAGGCTGGGTTACAGAGCAAGACCTTGTCTCAAAAAAAAGAATTTAAATTAAAAAAAAATTTTTTTTTTTTTTGAGACGGACTCTTGAGTTGTAGTGATGGTTGCATAACTCATGAAAGTACTAAAAACATGGAACTGTACACTTTAATTGGGTGAATTATATGGTGTATGAATTATATTTCGATAAAACTCATTGAAAAATCAATATGTAATTGTATTTGAAAATACAGATTTTGGGGGTTTTTGGTCTTTTGTAGATTCACCAGAAAAACTAAGTGTGCTTCATGGCTTCTTCAGATGTGAACGTGTTCACTGAAAGCCCAGTCTGTGTAAAGCTGCTGAGCCATCACCAGCTCACTGGAGTGGCCCTGCGCTCCGTCCCTCTATGCACACTTGGATGGCCCTGGCCAGCTGAATGCTGCAGGTCAAGAGGCTGCTGTCTCCTACAGCCACACACTTTTGCTCCCAGCATTTGACAAGTGTGCTTACCAAACCTATGCATGCCAGTTGGCTTGTTTTGGTAATTATGTTATCTGATTAAATTTTTTGGTTCACTTATATATAGATGCTAAAAGAAAAAGTTGTTTTCATGAAAAGAAAATTGTAGCCTTAGGAAAAAAAAGGTTAATTGCTACAAAAAAATTTTACTGTTGAATTAGGCATAGAAGAGAAAATTGTAAAATATTTGGGAAAAAATCATCAAAATTTAGTTGAGTATTGTAGTCAGTATATCCAGGATACTCACAAGTATCCAAAGTCCTCAAAAACTCAGTCATAGACAATGCAGCAGGTCTATGGTTTATGTAAGAACAGATTGACATTTATGTTTAAGTTACTATTAGATATTTAAGGAATGTATGTAGAACTTCAAAAAATGTTTCTCTTTAATTAACCTTTCTGATTAACCAATAAACTAATGGTTCCTGCAGCATTGAACAGAGAGCCTATACTATAGTACACAGAGGCACAAAGAGAAACTTACAAAGTTTAGTAAAATGTTGAAAGAGTTTAGGATTGACAAATAGGAATGGGCTGATGTAACAAAGTGTGTGTGTGTGTGTGTGTGTGTGTGTGTTTAAGAGAGAAAGAGAACAAAATAAAATGTACCTGTGTTAATATTTATGTCCCTAGCTTCTTGCTTTTTTAATTCATTGTCTACTGATTTCAAAGCTGTTGAGTATGAGAAAAGTAATGAAAGATCCCCATTCATTAATCCAACACACACTGATCTGACATCCACAAAGGACCATACGTTATACTAGTTATGGAGATATGAATACAAATAAGATATGGTTCCTTTTTATGTATCTAATGTCTTTTTTTAGATTTTTTAAAAAATGAATTATCTTTACTGTACGTATATAAAAAGAATGCATTTTTGGTATCCTTTATAATGCTGTAAATATTCAGTCTCATCTTTTTTCTTAAAGCAACAAGTTCTCGGCCGGGCACAGTGGCTCAGACCTGTAATCCCAGCACTTTGGGAGGCCCAGGCGGGTAGGAGGTCAGGAGTTCGAGGCCAGCCTGGCCAACATGGTGAAACCCCATCTCTACTAAAAATGCAAACATTAGCTGGGCTTGGTGGTGTGCACCTGTAGTCCCAACTACCCAGGTGGCTGAGGCAGGAGGATCACTGGAACCCGAGAGGCAGAGGCTGCAGTGAGCTGAGATCGTGCCACTGCACTCCAGCCTGGGCGACAGAGCAAGACTGTCTCAAAACAACAACAACAACAACAACAACAAAAACGACTTCTCTTATGCTGTTCTTAGTGGAAACTCAGACTTTCAATTCCACATCTGCCAAAAGAAAAGACAATTATTTTCTGTATAAAGATTAATACTTTATCTTTGCCCTATGGGCTTTTCATCCTTGGTTTTACAGACAAATACTCACAGGACAGAGAGCAGCAAATTAGGTATCAAGAGACTTGAGTTCTCACTACAGCTCCACTATTAAGATGCTGAGAGACCAGAGGCAAACTGAGGCCCATCTCTAAAAATGAGGCTGCAGTGGAATTGGAATATATATTCCCTAAAATTCTTTTCAGTGCTTGCAACTTCTGAGATTGTTCCATCTCCTTGGTTTTAATATTTTAATGGGCTTAGAATCCATAACGAGGGCATGTAAATAAAGCTTGAAATTTAGAACACATGCATCTTTTGTATCAACAGTTTAATACAAAATGCATTCTAGAATGTTAGCTCTGTGTAGTTGGGAACCCTGTTTGTCTCGTTCATGGGTATACTAGTCATTAGATAAATGTTTCTTTTTAAGAGTGGGCACATGTATCTGAGTGAGAAATGTAAATGGAGAGAGAAAATAGGAAAGAGAAGGAAAGGATCTTCAAGAAATTCCAAGGTGGGGTTCCAACTATTGGAAGAGTAATAGCTTAAAGTAGAAAGTTTGGAGGACAGGTTTTTACATTTTGTTTTGTTTCTCCAAGTATGGTATAGTCTGGTGAAAGATTTCATTTTAAGAAAGAGTATGTAGCTAGGCAATTCAATTATTCAGTCAGCAAATATTTATATATCCTCAGTAAATTAGTATAGTGGTTCCTAAACTTTGGGTCACGCAACCCCTTTACAGTTTCAAAAATTGTTGAGAACCTTCAAAGAGCTTTTGTTTATGTGTTTAGCTGATATGTACCGTATCAGAATCGGAACTGACAAATATTAAATTATGAAACTCATTAAAAATAATAAGCCCATTACATGTTAACATAAATAACACATTTGTGAATAATAATTACATTTTTCAAAACAAAAAAGTTTAGCAAGATAAGTATCATTGTTTTACGTTTTTGCAAATCTCTTTGACATGTGGCTTACTAAAAGATAGCAAGATTCTCATATTTGTTCTGTAATCTATGGCGATATGCCATTTGGTTGAAATATATGAAGTATATGAAGAAAATCTGGCTTTACACAGATCTGTAGTTGGAAAAGGGAGGTCTCACAAACCCCATGAAAGGGTCTCAGGAACTCCCAGCTGTCTTTAGACCACACTGTGATAACCAGGGTACTTTTGTTTGTTCAACAAATATTTATTAAATGCTTTCCAGTAAATAGGAAAAAAATAATCTGATAGGAATACAAAGTTTGGAGATTGAGACTTAGTTTGGAGTTTCTTTAGCAAACTTATCCTATATCTGGGAGGCAAAGTACAAAGGATGAGTGGGAATAATAAAACAGAGTATGGGAAAGAGCTGATTGGAAATACAAGCCCATATCTGTTGAAGTAGATTGTGAAATCAGATATTAAGAAATTGAAAAATGGAGAAGCAGCTGGTATCGTGAGGAGGGAATAGAATACCTAAAATAAGGTATTAATATCCTATTTTTTTAAGTGTTAGGATCTTTGCTACGTAAGGAAGCAGCTTAGATTGGAGACTTAGGGATGTGGATTCCTGTTATGAGAGAGAAGACTGAACCTGGTAGCTGTAGATCTCAGAGAAGAATATTGTACATTGTGAGTATGATTCCATCAGGAGAGGGTGATACAGAGTCTGGGAAGGTTCTGCCTCCTGACTAGCCACTTGAGCTGTCTCTACTAGTATGTAAAGTAGCCAACATTCATTGTTTACAATCTCTCAAATAGATTGACTTTTTTAACGCTTCCAGGATTCTTTGTAATAGAAATAACAAGTAAAATGTTCAATACATATGTAAAGCCTTTGTTTATGTTATGATGCTTTGTTTTTGGTCATTTTTCCTTTGCTTTTTTTTTTTTTCAGACCATCCAGACCTTTCAAGTTGCCAAAAAGGTAAAGTAATCTGGGTCATCTTATTAAATAATAAACTTACCCGCATTCTTTTTCCAGTCTAGTATTTTCTCCATATTTTGCTGTTCTTTTCACTTTGCTCATTCATATTTTTATGAAAGAAAAAGAAATGTTCCATGAGTTGGCTGCTTGAGGAATTCCATATCTCCAAAAGTGGTTTTAATCTTAAGGTAGATTTCTAACCCTATTAAATTCTATTTGTGTCTAGGTCTAGGTGCAGTGGCTCATGGTTATAATCCTAGCACTTTGGGAAGCCAAGGTGGGTAGATCACCTGAGGTCGGGAGTCGGGACCAGCCTGGCCAACATAGCAAAACCCCATCTCTACCAAAAATACAAAAATTAGCCAGGCATGGTGGCACATGCCTTTAGTTCCAGCTACTCAGGAGGCTGAGGCAGGAGAATCGCTTGAACCTGGGAGGTGGCAGTTGCAGTGAGCCAAGTTTGTGCTGCTGTACTCCAGCCTGGGGGACAGAGTAAGACTCCATCTCAAAAAAAAAATTATATTTGCGTGTAAACATTTATATATGTTTATTTATTTTGCATTCCTTCCTGCAATGGATTGGCTTCTCAGTGGCTTACTTGATCTGCCAACTACCATAACTTGAATTCATGGCAATTTATTTCAGAGGGGTTGTCTTTCTTTTTAAAAATCTTGTTACCAATGGAAGTATTCTTTTATGTTGAAATGTTTAAGGCTTATCTTTCAATAGAGAAAATTTTAACTAGATAAGAGTTCTTAAAAAAGGCATTTTCTCATCAGATGTTCTTACACATTGTAATTCCAGATACAATGTCATTACACTTAAGAAATTCTAAGTGATCTTTGAAATTCAGTTGCCGAAGAAGCTCAGATACTGATAACACTGAAGCCTGCCTCAAGGGAGTTATCCTCTCTTTGAAGCGAAATTACTACATAAATATTAATTAGTAAACTCTCCATTTCAAAAAAATGTATTTTTAAAATTGTGGTAAAATATACATAATAGGCCAGGCACAGTGGCTCACACCTGTAATCCCAGCACTTTTGGGAGGCTGAGGTGGGCGGATCACTTGAGGTCAGGAGTTTAAGACCAGCCAAGGCAACATGGGGACACCTGTGTCTACAAAAAAATACATAAAGTTAGCCAAGCGTTGTGGTTTGCACCTGTAGTCCCAGCTACTCAGAAGACTATGGTTGGAGGACCTCTTGAGCTTAGGAAGCAGAGTTTGTACCTAGCTGAAATACACCACTACACTGGGTGACAGAGCCAGACTCTGTCTCAAAAAAAAAAAAAAAAATATATATATATATATATATATATATAGAGAGAGAGAGAGAGAGCATACTTATATATGTTATATATAACATAGGTTTATATGTTATATATAACAGGTTTATATGATAGTTATAACATGTTGACATTAAATGTTATAACATGTTTATATGTTATATACATTGTATATATAACATGTTTATATTTGTTGTATATATAACATATATGTTGCCTTTTAACAATTTTTAAGAGTACAGTTCATTGGCATTATGTACATTCACATTGTTGTATAACCATCACCACCATCCATTTCCAGAACTTTTTTTCTGTTGTAAAACTGAAATTCTGTACCCATTATACATTAACTCCCCATTTTCTCCTACCCCCAGGCCCTAGCAACCATCATTCTGCTTTCTGTCTCTATGGAAGGTGGAGGTTGCAGTGAGCCAAGATCGTGCCACTGCACTTTAGCCTGGGTGACAGAGCAAGACTCCGTCTCCGGAGGGGAAAGAAAAAAACAAAAAGCACACACATATTTTTTTTTAACCTGTCTTGTAGACATTTGTGTGCCTGTCTTATTTTCTGTATTAGGCTGTAAATTCCCTGAGGGCAAGATCCAAGTCTGCCATTTTTGTATTCCCAGAATGCCTTGCATCCTTACTGTTTAATGCTAATTGTTGGATAAATTTGTTACTTCACAAGAAAAATAGAGTTGTATATTCTTTTCTTTTTTTTTTAATTTTCTCAAACTTCAATCACTCTTCTCACTAAGTTGATACTTGATGCCACTGGAAAAGTTGTGACTTAACATTGTGAAATGTCTATCTTTAAGGGACAAGAGGAATAAGAAAGAGTTATTAAGAGAAACAGAAAGGAATAAACCAATGGGGAAAGGATTTTTAGGAAGAAAGACGTAGCTAACAGTGTTAAATTCTGCTCAGGTCAAGGAAGATAAAAACCAAGAATAGTTAGTTGACTTGGACAGTTCAGAAAAGTCATGAGAGCAAAAGCAAGGCTATAAGGGGTTAAAGATCCAGTGGTTGGTGAGGAAAAGGAAGCCTCTGGTGTGGGCACTGAATTACACCATCTGAAACACAGCTTCCTGCTCAGAGGGAAGAGAAAAAAGAAGAGTGTTTTGAGAAAGGCAGCAAAGAACAAGGAAAAAAAAATCTTTGTAAGCTAAGAGGAAAATTTATTATGGGGGAATGTTATTCTAATATAAATGACCCACTTAAAATTGGCCCCCACTTTAATGTCACTTGAGCATAAGCTGGCTCTATGAGATACTTCATTTATTTGTTTTAACAGTTATTTCTGATCTGTTTCCAGAGTAAACCCAATAATAAGGTGACTGAAAATCTCTGACTATGTTTGAGGGACTTCCACTGAGTACCAGTGAAAACTCCAGCATGGCAGTAACACCCTGGACCAGAATGCCAGGCAGCATGCCTGCTAACTCAGATCCACGGTTCACCCATGAACACGTTTCATTACCTCTGCTACTTCTGTTTCTTCTTCTGTAAAAGGAGAATGAGCCCTTCAGATCTGTCTCCTATTTGAGACTTAACCTATTGAGAAGATGATGTGAACTTTTATACAGCAGTGCCCTGTAAAGAGCTGTGGGCCCTAACCTCAGCAGCTAGTACAGCAATAGGGCCTCCGGGAAAGGGGTCTTTCACTGGAAAATGACTACCTGTTGTAAGCCAGGTGTTACAGAGGTGGGCCACATTTACAGTTATATTGTGGTGTCTAAAGATTTTCAATATTAGAGCAGGTGGATGAAAGACAAGTATTATTTGATATGCAGAAGAATATATGATAGTTAAAAGAATGGTTCCTTTGAAAATTCTTCTACTCTACATGTGGTTCACTTTTCAAAGCGAATAATGCACAGGATATGGATATATATATATATATACACATATATATAGCATCATCAAATATATATATATTTGTGAGATTTATAGACCATTTTTAATTTCCTTTACTTCTCCAATTTTCCTACTTTATTAGATTTTTATCTTCATATTACAGCCATTGTCTGGATTTCATACTGTGCATGCAACTCTGTTTCCCATGTGGTACCCACAGCTATACTATATCTTTGCATAGATAGCAGGGGGAGTAGAATTAGCCTCAGCAATTTTGTGGTGTTGAGGAGAAATACTTGTTTGAGTAAAATTTACTCAGAATGATTGGGCTTTCCCCCATGGTGTTTTATATACTCAGGATGGTGATCCCATTACTTTCCTATCTCTAGGAAAGTTTAGTGTGGGAAACATTGGCTGTGTAAGGAAGTGGAATTGTAATATAGTGAGGTTAAACGTGTTTGGAAGAAATGTGCTGAAATCGCTAATGCCATAAAGTTTCCATATGTAGTCAGTGCATGTATATGATGTGTAGCAGTGCTGTAAAATCAAAACCAAATGTTTTCAAAGGGAAGAAAAGCAATTATTGAATGGGGCTTTTAAGGTTGCTATACATGGTGTGTGCAGATTTTCAAGAACACAAAATTAAAAGTCATTATATGAGTAAATTAAACCACAGTATGAATACTAAGCAATTTGGGGCCTACTGCCCTCTATTGATAACATGTTAGTAGGTCAAAATGCATAACTTCTGATTCATTTGAGAGAAAATGAATCCATTTAAAATAAACTGTAATGAATAATTGTGTAAGCCTGGGGCCATTTTCATTTCACAGGGCTGATATTTTAATGGTCTAAAATGTAAAGGACTCTTTTTAAGTCTGAAGCAATGAAAGTAGTCTCAAATGTGCTATTGAGACAGAGGACTTTATTGCTTCAAAACTAGTTACTTTCATCTTAGTTTGCATTTGGTGGAGGAGGAAATAAAGTAAGGAGAATATTTTTGCACAGGGTGTGTCCTAGAAGTGTGAAAGCTTCTAGCCACTTGGTGTTTACATTTGAACAACCACAATCAGCTTATTGTCACTTATATGTTTTTATTATATTCAGAATTATTGTAAAAGGTTTTTCTGTCTTATCTAGCATCATTTTTCCTGAATGAGTTTTTAAATCCAAAATTTGCAGTCTAGTGAATAATGTTCAAACTTAGAACCCATATGATTTTGCATAGAGAAATTAATTATAAGTAGGGCTAGGAATTTTTAATTGTAAGTTTTGGGAAGTAGACATCTGTGGCAAGTGTAGTTATTCCTAGTGTTTCTAGTTACTCTCATGTCTGAAGAAAGAAATGACAGCCCAGACATTAAAAGGCCTGACACTAGGACCAGACTATCTAGGTTCCTAGTTTTGTGACGTTGAATAAGTTCTATAACTTGTCTATGCTTCAGTTTCATCTCCAAGGTTTGTTGTGAGAATTGAATGATATGATAATTTATGTAAAGCACAAGAGCAACTGATATTCTGAATAAGGACGAGCTTGTATTTATTTATTTATTTTTATAAGATTTCTCTTTCTCTCTCTTTTTCTTTCTTTCTTTCTTTTTTCTCTTTCTTTCTTTTTCCTTCCTTCCTTCCTTTGTTGCTTTTTTTTTTTTTTTTTGACAGAGTGTTGCTCACCCAGGCTGGAGTGCAGTGATGTGATCTCTGCTCACTGCAACCTCCACCTCCTGGGTTCATGTAATTCTCCTGCCTCAGCCTCCCAAGTAGCTGGGACTACAGGTGTGTGCCACCATGCCCAGTTAATTTTTGTATTTTTGTAGAGACAGAGTTTCACCATGTTGGCCAGGCTGGTCTCAAACTGACCTCACGTGATCTGACTGCCTCAGCCTCCCAAAGTGTTGGGATTACAGGCGTGAGCCACTGCGTCTGGCCTTTTAAGATTACTTTAAAAGAGCAGCAGTGAAAAGTGCCTGTGCACATACTCCCTTAAAGCATAATTACGCTATATTTTAATATCCTTACTAGAATTATAATTTGAAGCAAAAATGCCCACAAAGCCAGATCAATAAAGTTAAGACACCAGATTATAAAAATTGGCAGTCTATTAGTAGAGACATATAGTAGCTTTTTTCAGACTGACATTTAGAGCCACCAGAATTATTCGTAACTACTAGCATGATTTTGAAGAAATAACTCAAAAATATATGAGTAAGAATCCTATTTCAAATAAGCCAGAAATAGCGATCGCAGCAGCCAAATGAGCTAACATTACTGAGAATTTGAGAGTAGTGGTCCACAAGTTAAATATTTTGTCTTGCTTTTCTTCTAATAAAGATTCAAGAAGCCAGAAGTTTGCAGGATGCATTTTGAATTTTAGAAAACGTTCAGTTTAGTCAGCTTCTGTGGGGTACTCAGCTCATATCAAGACTTGGAAGTGCCAAAATAATAACGTGATCCAGGACCTCATGGAAGGGATACAGAAACAGATCTTTCAATTTGAGGTAACAAATGAGGGTGTGGGAAGCGCATCTGGAAGAAAGGGCCCAGTGGTAGGATTTCGTAATAGAGACAGTTCTCCACATGTGGGAAGAGACTAAAACCAAATTGTAGTAGCTGGAGAGTACAAGCATCAGGTGTTTGTTCATTTAGTCAATAGATAGTTATTGATCACTTTCCACTGATAGTACACTAAATGAATCAGACAGGAATTTCTGCCCTCGTGGAACTCACATATCTGGTGGATATATTCACTGTAGTTTTAGCCAGAAGGACAGTTACAGGTTTATGGGAAGTGTTTAGTTTTTTTTTTTTTTTTTTTTTTTGAGACAGAATCTCGCTCTGTCACCCAGGCTGGAGTGCAGTGGCACGATCTCAGCTCACTGCAACCTCCGCCTCACGGGTTCAAGCGATTCTCCTGCCTCAGCCTCCTGAGTAGCTAGGACTACAGGCGTGTGCCACCATGTCCAGCTAATTTTTTGTATTTTTAGTAGAGACAGGGTTTCACCGTGTTAGTCAGGATGGTCTCGAACTCCTGACCTTGTGATCCACCTGCCTCAGCCTCCCAAAGTGCTGAGATTACAGGTGTGAGCCACTATGCCCGGCCCTTAGTTTGGTTATTTTTAAGATTTGCACTATATGAACCTGTTTATAGACTGAGTTCTTCTTTAAGAACTGTGAGAGTAAAGGTGTAGAGAAAGGGAATAACTAGAGACACAAAAGTTCTGAAAGACACTGAATGGAGTATGGATCCTCTGTTAAAATTTATTTTCTTTCCACTAATGAAGTGTGTATTTTATATCTCTTTTACAGGCATAGATGTAGATATAAAATGTTACTTGTCATATATGAATATTATTCTAAATCTCAGTAGCCTGTGGCATAAAGTGCCACTTGATCACAAAAATGAGGGGACAATGATCTTGTAACTTTCGACCACAATTACATACAAATACTTATAATCCCATTAAATATTGTATTGATAAATACCTGTATGTGGTCTACAATATGAGCATTTAATAAATTGCTCTCTTAGGTACCAAAAATATTTCTGCGAAGGGCCTTCTTTGTGCCTTCTTTGTGTTTCTGTAGTTATGCAGCTCTGATAGCCGACACTTCTTTGTGTTTTGTAGTTATGCAGCTCTGATAGCCGACACTTCTTTGTGTTTTGCAGTTATGCAGCCCTGATAGCCGACACTTCTTTGTGTTTTGTAGTTATGCAGCCCTGATAGCCGACACTTCTTTGTGTTTCTGTAGTTATGCAGCCCTGATAGCTGACACTTCTTTGTGTTTTGTAGTTATGCAGCCCTGATAGCTGACACTTCTTTGTGTTTTGTAGTTATGCAGCCCTGATAGCCGACTGGCCGGTGGTGGTCTTGGGCATGTGCACCATGTTCATCGTGGTCTGTGCCTTGGTTGGAGTATTAGTGCCAGAGCTTCCTGATTTCTCTGATCCATTGCTGGTAAGTAGCATTTGTGTTTTCTTTAGCCTAAAATCATCTCCAAATATTGTGTATTTTAATACATGTTGCATTATGTTATTTAGCAACCCATTTCTTTAAAAACCTTCTCAAGCAACAATTCTCTTTCTGAAAAGTAAAGGTATTACTTTGTCTGTATTATCAGGTTCTTAAAAGATCAAGGAACTTGTTTACCCTCAAAAATCTGGAAGGTTTGCTTCTTGGTCCCCATGTTTAAGCTAAAAAGCAATAAATTGGAGAACCTGCCTTCTATAAAATTATTCTCATAAAGTCTTTAACACTGTCGCTGTTTTCTCCCAAAGAAGTTAAAGGCATTTCAGTATTACTAACAGATAGCAGAGTCTGTTTTTAAGTAAATGTTTCTCTGGAGTGGAATAATGAGGAAAATATGATCAAGGATAATGAAACACTCTTTGTAAAAATACTAACAATGCATAACATGATTTAATTTGATCATAATTTTTATAAGATAAAAATAAGTATTTACTAAATGCTTAGGCTTGAGTTGGAAAGATAAACTTTCCTTAGACACGTAACATACCAAAGAATCAAACTGTTTTGTCACAGCAAATAGGTGATGATTATCATGTCAAGGCATCTTGTTTTAATGCAGTCACCTCTGGAGTAGCTGTGAGGAACAGCTATATTTTCTGTTGAAAGCTATACATCACTTTGACATTGCTTTCCCAAGCTTTTATTATAACTATACTTAGCCTGAAATGACATACACTAATGAGCACTTGTAATTTTGCCTTAGGGTTTTGAACCAAGAGGAACAGCAATAGGCCAGAGACTGGTCACATGGAATAATATGGTGAAAAATACAGGATACAAAGCAACATTAGCAAATTATCCCTTTAAATATGCAGATGAACAAGCCAAAAGGTAATCAATTATTTGTTTTTATATAACTTTTAGACAAAACATTGCTTAATGAATTCCTCTTCAAATACTGCCCGAACAAAAAATTTAAATGTAAAATGTGTGGCTCAAAATCATTGCCACTGAATTTGTTTAACTTGTCATTGTGTTTGAAGATTTTGTTGTAGTAGGATGAAAAGGTGAGATTTTCTTTTTCTTTTTTCTCTTTTAGAAGTGAGAAAATTAATGTTGGTTGCTTCTTTTAATCCTTTCAACTTAATATCAAGGACTAAGCAGGTCATGGCTTTGAGGAAGTACTGTTTCCAGTATGATTATCAGCTTTGAAATAACGAGAACTTTATTGAAGATCAAATTGTCGTTCCATTTCAGCCATCGGGATGATAGATGGTCAGATGATCATTATGAAAGAGAGAAAAGAGAAGTTGACTGGAACTTCCACAAGGACAGCTTTTTCTGCGACGTTCCAAGTGAGTGGCATCGTAGATGAACAAACCGCTCGGCAGTTTGCTAGCATTTAAAATTGAACATGATCACAGTCCAGACTGATAGCCGTGTGTGGCCAGTCACACAGCTTCACTGTTGCTGTTGAACCTAAAGAAATTTTGGCTAATTAACTTTTTCTTTTACTTCTCTAGTTTAGTCAACTACCAGTCTGAGTTTATTATATTATTAAAATTAATGAAAAAAGTAATGATTGAGTTTTCTTATTTTAAGAAAGATATAAATCTAATTAAATTCTCGACCTTGCCCAACATTTTAAGTCTTTTTAAAAATTCCTTGTACTATTTATTTCTAAATCAAGTACAGGTACATATTTTTGGATTGAACCTTGAAATAATCTGTTGAGTTATTAAACAATTATTTAAAGTTCTAATTCATTCTAAAATGAATCAGAAAATGGCTTAAAGTTCTGATTCATTCAAAAAGCAATACTATATTAAGAGCCTTCTGTGTGCTACCTCATCACTAGGCAGTAGAGGTAGAGAGGTGAAAAAAATAAAGTCTAGAGGTTCAAAGTTTGAATGCCTCAGGGGCCTGGCATATAATCCAAGTGAATAAAGCTAGCTAGGTATGACAGAAGTGATGGTGATTATGGAACACTAAGGAGCATCTGCCCTGTCTAAAGAAATCAGCTGCTACTTAGCCGTGACAAAAGGTGGGGTTCTAGAAGTGAGGGCCCAGATGTTGCAGGAACTTGCCAGAGGTCAAAAACCCAGATTTTTTTTTTTTTTTTTTTTTTTGAGACACAGTTTTGCTCTTGTTGCCCAGGCTGGAGTACAATGGTGTGATCTTGTCTCACCACAACCTCCACCTCCCAGGTTCAAGCGATTCTTCTGCCTCAGCCTTCCCGAGTAGCTGGGATTACAGGCATGCGCCACCATGCCTGGCTAATTTTGTATTTTTAGTAGAGACGGGGTTTCACCATGTTGGTCAGGCTGCTCTCGAACTCCCGAACTCAGGTGATCATGCTGCCTCGACTTCCCAAAGTGCTGGGATTACAGGCATGAGCCACCGCACCTGGCCAAAAATCCAGATTTGAATGTGGAATCATCAGTTCTCTAAATGTTGGCAACAAATTCACTACCCAAAATTTGCTGTAACATGGAGTCAGCCTGATTACTCTGCAGCTGCCAGGGAAGAAGGAAGGCACAACCTAGAGGACATGAATGTAAGTATGTAAGCCGTTGATTAGCCATAGTGATTAGGATTGACGAATTGTGGATAGTATAATTTTTAATTAAGTGAATATTAACATTAAAGCTCTTGATTTCAGCTTTTGCTGTTGGTGTTGAAAATATTTTTTCCTGTCTTATTAGAACACTAGATGACCTGATTGGATCTTTGATGTTTCTGGAGTTTACCAAGACTTAGGATCTTTATTTTGATCACTTACTCTGTATAGCAATAGATAGTAGGAGATTAGGCAGAACCTTATACTGATCCTAGGAAGCAATACATGTTTCCTTTTCTGTCTCTTCTCTTAAAAAACATTAGGAAGTTGAACTCTGGTTACTTGCATGTTCTGGCTGGTTTATTTCTCTCAATCAAAGTATTACTATATATTATTACTTAACCAACGTCTGTTAGTTATGATCTTAACCAGGAAAAACATTACATTTCAATAGTCAACAGTAAATATTGTCTCATAAGTAGATTCTGCCTTGACTAAAGCCATTACCAGCTCTATGTAAATGAAATGCTTCAGTTTCCACCTGGCTGATTTTGCTCTCCAAAATCAGTCAACATAAGGTAATAGCCAAAACTTCATGACCATAAATAAAAACTTTTGTAATAAAGCTTTATTCATAAATTTACCAGCGGATTTGTTAGCACAATTAGACATTTTAACTATCATAAAATTAATCTTCTTTGTTTTATGTGGTTCATATTCTTTAATATGTGGTTCATATTGTTTCTGTTCTGAGGATACAGAAACAATAGTTGGGCATCTATTATTATCTCATTTAATTCTCACAGCTATTTGAGATAGATATTGCTGTCTGCATTTTACAAATGAAGAACCAAGGCTCAGAGAAGTGGTTAGTTGCCTAAGGTCACATAGCTAGTAAATGACAGGACCTGGTTATATCCTAATCTGACTTTAAAGACCATGCATGCTCTTTCTGGTATATCATACAACCTCCCTTATTTAGAAACATATTTTTTGTTAATCTGATTTTCAAAATATTTTTTCTAGCCTTTAGTGTACCAGAGAGACCATCTACTCAACCAGAATATGGCCTGCATTCTGTACTTAGTTGACTGTTTTTAGTGATTTTAAATAGAACACCCACCATCTTTCCTCTCTAGTTAGCTGCCAGGGAGAACATCCCTATAATCCATTCTTGGTATTCCCTAGTGCATCTTTTTTTATTATGGTGATGTGTTGTGAAATTAAGAGGGATATATTCAGTTAGTTTCCTGTTGTAAATTCCTATGGATTTTTCTTCCTATAGTCTGACCAAAAATAGATTTGTTATATAATTCATACAATTTTAAGATATAGTGAGTAGACAAAGGCTTTGCGCTAAGACAGTATTATGGCATTGCTTTTTTTTTTCTTTTAACATTTTCTCCTGGAATTTATCAAAGGAAAGAATTTCCTGCTGCTAATGAATCGTTCATGTGGTTTCCCAGTTTGAATTATTTCCGAATCCTGAGTCTTATGAAATAAATGAATAATTTATAAACCTTTTTCTTTCGTTTTTTTTTTTTTTTTTTTTTTCATATCACCAGGTGACCGATATTCCAGAGTGGTATTTACTTCGTCTGGAGGGGAGACATTATGGAATTTACCTGCAATTAAATCAATGTGCAATGTAGATAATTCCAGGGTATGTAAGATAAAACTAAAATCTCCTTAGCACAAATAAGGTTGTATTATTGAAACTCCTTTTACTGCTGACCTTGGTGTCTGATCAGATGAAAGTACTTAAGAGGCTTACCTACTGAGGAGTAAACTCCAGCAGGCCAGCTTTGCATTCTCTCAGATCCCAGGATCAAAGTGTCCGTGTTTCCTTCAACTTTAAAACATACCATCTTCCTTTTTCTTTCCCATTCATGATCTCTGGCTGTTAATGGTGTTTTCTGTTGTTTCACATAGTATTTCTTTTCAGTATAATATTTAAGACTGTTTTTCTTCTTTTGTTGTATTTTTTATTTCCTAACCTAGTTTCATTGTTCCCTATTTCCTGACCTGAGGCAATTGTCAGCATCTTAATTGTGCAATGAAATGCCTGCCTCTCTGGCAGTCACTGGGTCATTTGGGCCAGTGACCTCAAAGGGAAATTTAGGGAGCAGGCTGGGAAAGGGGACATCAAAGAGCATAAATACAGGATCTATGTAAATGGCCAGAGTAATCCAATCCAGACTGCCCTGAATGCTAAACACCTTGCTGCTTTGGGAGACACTGGGATGCAAGAAGACAGGCGCTTTGCCTCTCAGTCTTCTCTAGAGCCAAAAACATGTCCGCATCAGAAAATGTAGGGAGCTTCTGGGTTTGGAAGAGCTGTCAATTTCATATGTTCAGAGATCGTTTCTCTAAATAGAAACTGCTATCTGATGTCACTAATGAACTTGTCCAAGCATAGCAACCAGCATAAAAGGAACTCCTTGTGTAGCATAACTTTCAGCATAACTCTAAAATGTAAAATGACTGGTTAAAAAATCGAATCATGTGCCCTGCTGAGGGCTAGCCTGACAACCTGATGCAATCACTTGTTCTGTCAACAGGGAAATTTCTTAATGAAATAGGCAGTAGAAAGGAAAGAAGAGATCACCCAAACCAGCAGTCTCGTTGTACTAACATGCGTACCTTCTAAGAACTAAGTATCTTAACCAGATAACCTAGTTAGTTGGTCCCAGACCTCCCAGATTTACCCCATCCTTCATTCTAAGAGGCTGTTGGTACATTTTGAAAATGACTTTCCAATCGACTGAAGTATCAGGATTTTCTGTCAGTGCTATCTTCCTTTCACATAGACCAAAGCCACAAACGATCTATAAACAGACCAAAGTTTCTTAATTGGTGATCAATTTTTATTTGTGATGTTTTCTTCTCTTCTACAGCTATCAGTTCCTTATTTGAAGGCTATGAACCTATTTCTCTTTGTCATGCATTAGGATACTTCTTATACAGAAGATTAACTCTAAAGTTGTAAATGTGTAGCGATATTTATTATGTGCAAGACTTTATGCTGGGTACTTGTACATCACTCACAATGGATCTGTGACCTTGGAATTTACAATGCATTTTACACGGATGATAAATTAAGCTTAGAGAAGCTAAGCCAGTCTGGCTACTTTATAATCACACCTTGGATGAGTACAGTTCATTAACTTCTATTCCTTCTTGTCCTCATTCTTCTACCTTTGGTTGATCTTCAGACCTTCCCTTTCCTGAAGATTCTGAAGTGATTGAATTCACTCAGTTAATAAATAGCTGATATTTAGTGAGTATTTACCATGTGGCAGGAAGTGTTCTAAATACTGTAATACATTATTTCATTTAATCCCAATGACAGTGTTATGAATTAAATACTAAATAGCCCATTTTTTAGTTGAGGAAAGTTCGTATCTGTGGTCAGGGGCACTTCCAGGATTGGAATCCAGCCAAGATGAACTCCAGTGTCTGCCTTTACCCACCCTGCTTTATGCTTCTAGTGAGGAAGATGCCTCCCCCATTTTGTTTCCTGTATATACCATTTCCCACACAAATGAAGCTTAAAAAGTCACTGTGGTCTGGAATAAGTATCCTTTTTTTTTCTTAAAGAGCTAGCAGTTTATTCCATGAGTACATGTTAGACTCTGAGACTTAAAAGCCAATAAGCAATAGTATGCCATGGTGGCTTTCATAAATAAAAGTAGTATAGTCTTTCATCTCTCCTCTCTCTCTCTATAAATATATATATATATATATTTGTAAACTACCTCAACATGATTTATATAGATAGATGATAAAAATCATCATGTTGAGGTAGTTTACAGAAAAGCATATGCAAAGGATAAGATAAATAAGTTGAATGAATTACATGAAGGGAAAACAATGGGAGGAAAATAATAAAGCCAAGGATGAGATTTATAATACTGCACACCCCACAATCTTGTACATTTGCTGATGGGAGCTGCAAACTTATCTGTAACCTCCCAGCAGCCAGAGCAAAAAGGATTTCACAATCAGTAACAAAAGTCATATAAATAGGGTAACAAATTTGTTTTTTAGAAGCCCAGCTTTTCCTCCTGCTAAGATGGAAGGAGACAGTTCCCCCATAGTCTTCATAAAAGAAGTGTGACTCTGTGTACAAAATTTTTAACAGCGTGCTTAGAAGAGACACAATATTAAAGTTCAGCTGATTTGCAAAACATAGGTAGGCTGGTAGCAAGAAAACATTACAGTAAAAGCATTTCTATAAGAGATCAAAGCAATGGAATCTAAGTATGTGGCTTCCTAATGGTTTAGCTTGTTGCATTTGCATAATTTAGACTATCTAAAGGAATAGATGTGCTCTCCTTGTCTAAGTCTGTCTTTCTACCGAGTTGATAAGGATTGGACAGCTGTGAGTTTAAGTTTGTAATCCCTGGCAAGAACAGTACAACTACATGTTTTTAGTACATATTTTCTAAGTCAACAACTAAGAGCATTATCTATGTGCTTTGGCACTTAATTAGGAAGAGAGTAGTATTGTGGTGCTCTTGTGAGAATTTGAGAAACAGACTCAAGACACGTGTCAAAATGAATGGTTGGTATGGCCAATTATAGATCCATACCAACAAATGAATAAATAGGTGATCAAAGCCCCAAAAGTCTACCTCAAAGAGTATGGTTATCATTTTAACTTGTTAAATACTTTTTTTTTTTTACCAATTATAAACACCTTTGTATTCTAGTCTCAAACTCTATAAACCTGAAATAATAAACCTTTCTCATAGAGATAATATATTCATCTGATATCTTAAGTAATAACTGTTGATTAACAGTTCGGCTTTAAGATTATTACTGTACCTTTTTTTAGTCTCCCAGTTCAAGACATTGTTAGGGTTTTTATTTGTTACAGTGGTTCGAGCAGAGTTATCTTAAGACTACTTGGCAGTTGTTCCTCTCCCCCAGCCCCCAAATCCTGGTTGTTATACGGAGGCACTTGATTATTAACAACTATGAAATTAAATGGGGCACAACGAAGCGATAGCAAGCAGAAGACCTTACTTGTTGGTGGGTTGACTCCAGAAAACGTCTGGTAATTAGTATAATATCTCAGTGAGACCAGATGTTTCAATTGTCACCTGCCTGTGTTTACAGCACATTTAGTTCAAACTCTAGGTTTTGTTTAAATTACATGCCATTTATACTCATAATTCAGACAGCATTGGTTTCCAAAGTGAAGTACTTCTGTTCCTGATCCTGTTGTCTACCTCTTAACAGAAATGCTTGTTTCCTTACACACTTTCAAAAGGAGCTTCAGTTGATTCCCCTACTCTTCTTCATTGCCTCTTTCTGCCCTTTGACATCCTAAGGGACACACTGGTGTCGTTAGTAACCAGAAGTGAGTCTCTCTAATCTTGACTCTGCTGGAAACCACTTACTTGTTCCATAGTCTTTGTACAATGTAGAAGTTGGAGCTCTGAGGACTCAGCTTGTAAAGGGATTTGAAATTTGGTGTCAGAGACTGTTTACTAGGGTGACTTTTGTGGACAGCTGGAAAACCCCTGAAGCTTAGAAGATCCCAGAAGCATGTTTTCCTATTCTTGTTTTAAAGAGGGCTACAGAGCCCTTGCTTTTTCTTTTCTCCCTAGGCTCCCCTTAAACATTTAATACATAGGGAGCTTGGTTATGCGGGGAGGAGGGTCCAGCAGTCAGTTGAACCTGGTATTAAGGGCTTAATTTTCCTCCCTTTTGTTCTTTTCTCAGCTTCTTAAAATATCTTCAACTTAGCCAATAGTTTTAAAAGTTAAGGTATCATTTAAAACTCTCTGCTGGTTTCTTCTTTTTCTCTCTTCTCTTCCTTTACCCTCTATTTTAAGTCAATTCCACCCCTGCCACTATCTAACTAGGGAAGTGTGCAAAGACATGTTATAACCACATAAGCACAATGATTCCCCTAAACATCCATTTTGTGAATAACTAGAATTAGAAGGGCTATATTCCTCATGAGAGTTATAAGAAGTTGCTTCCACTAACTCCATTTTTATTTTTATAAACTTCAAAGATTTTGAAATTATTCCTATGAATCCCTCTTCCAAAAATATGGCAAAAACATATCTGTGTTCTGGGTGAAGACATACCTGCTTTCCAGTCTCTTTAAGCCCCATAATATAATACATGCTTCTGTGTTTCTGTATCTCAGTCACACATGACTAAGTTAGTGCCATTGTCACATCATACTTACAGACTTTGGTACTTTCTCTGCAGGTCACCATAAGCCCTTACATATAATACCATACTTCTCGCTTTGAATTACAGTTATTTATGTTTGTGTCTGATTTCCCTGCCACACTGTGAACAATTTGGAGGAAGGACAACTGTGCCTTATTCATCTTGTATAGATGCTCAGTAAATGTGCTTTTGAATGGATGAATAGATCAAGAACATATGACCTTACTCCCTAAAAGTACAGACAATTCCTTGAACTCCATTCCTTTAAATTCAGGGTGTTGGCATCCAACTCAGGGTAGAGAAAACCAGTCATGATGTCTTCTCTCTGTCCTTATTTCTTACCCCATATGAGTTCTCAAAAACTGGTTTCCCAAAGGTTGACCATCAATCAGTACCATCTTTGAATTGGAGGATTGGCTCCCCAGTGACTTACTAGCACTTGTTTTTAATAGCAGCCATCAAAATAGTATTTAGTCTGTGTTTATAATGTCTAACTTCTTAATCTTTGGTCAACTATACACATCTAAAAATGTGCTATTATTTGAAAAGGTTATTCAAGACAGAATTCTATGCTTTCTCTCCCAGTTTTAGTTGGCAACTCCACGTCCTTTATCTTTGGCATTTGGTTATTTCAGCAACTACAGGTATTTTCCTTCTAGCTGATAATGGATTTTCATAATAGATAGACAGTTTTCATTTTCTTCCATCTGAAAACTGTCAGACATTGGGGTTGCATTACCTTTCATTCAGTTCATCAAGCTGACCCTAGTGGTTTGTATGTTACGTCTTTGTAAGGTAAAACTGGTAATCTGCCATGAAAACCAGTGAGATGCCATTCCAGGGTTTCCTGTTGTTGGGTGGTTCAGTTTTCCCTAAGTTAGCATATGTGAATATTTTTATCTGGAAACAGTCAAGTATGAATTATCCTAGTTTATGGAATGTTTATGATTGCTCCTCAAAAATAAGCTTTAAAATTAAGGCTTTGTTAAAGTAAATATTATTCTAGTACATTTGAACAAAAACCTTTTGGGTTCATTTTTCTTTACCCTCAATAGCATATCTTTAGAAAAACAAACAACTTTTTATTATGGAAATTCTCCAGCATATACAAAAGTAGAGAAATAGTATAATGGACTGTCGAAATAGGACACCCAACTTCCACAGTCTCAACACGTGGCCTGTCCTGTTTCATCTATACCCCACCCCCACAGGATTAGTCCCAGGAAAGTATCCTGATAAACAGAGTTCAGGGATCATAGGTAACTTGGCTCTTGGGTAAGTCCAAGTTCTGAAGCGGTGATTCATGCCAGCTTCTGCTGTGCTTTGAGAAGACATTTCAATACATGATTGATGAAGCCTAGTTTAATCAAGGTAAAGAGTGTTTTTAATCCTACTAGAAAAAAAAATATTCACTTCCTCTTTGAACTTTGGAGTTTCTTCCCTGGAACAGCCTTTGGTAAATAGAGATGAGGGAAACTGATAGGACCAGGTCATCTTTAGTTCTAGTTCTCCTAAAGAGAAGTCTCTGGTCAGGCTCAGGAGAAGAGGAATATTTTTTATTCTCATCTCAGAGAAGAGGGGCTACTCATCTAATTTACAGGATGGAATGGTACAGACTTTAATCTAGCAAACCAGTGATGGAACAATTTTTCAGTTTTTTATAACAATAGCCATAAGATGGAAAGCCTTCTCCAGGAATAGTGTTTTAAGTGAAATACTGTCCACACCAAATCCAGAATTATCATACTTGCTGATATGCAGCAGGCCCTCATTTACCAAAAGAGAAAGTTTTCAAAAAAAGGATTTTTGCCAATTTGAATAAACTTTATGGAAGAAATAATTAAATTCTTACTTAGGCATTTATTTTATTGTATATACCAATTTAAAAGTCAGATATAAATCATATTTTAATCTAGAAACATTGCCCTTTTCTACTCATACTTCAGGAAACACTTTTATTCCAAATCTTTATGCTTCTTGGCATCAGCACTTTTGATATTACTGGGGTCACTTTTTGATTCACCAAACAGTCTTTGTCTTAATCTGTTTGGGCTTCTATGACAAAATACCTTGGACTGGGTAATTTATAAACAACAAAAATTTAATTCTTATAGTTCTAGAGGTTGAGAAGTTCAAGATCAAGTAATTAGCAGATTCAGTCTGGTGAGGACCTGTTCCTCATAGATGGGGCGTTCTATGTGTTCTCATGACCTCTTATAGAAGCACTACTCCCATTCATGAGGGCGCCTCCCTTGTGATTTAGTCACCTTCCAAAGAGTCACACCCCCTAACACTAACACACTGGGGATTAGGTTTCAACTTGAATTTGGGAGGAGCACAAGCATTCACACCAAAGCAGTTCTCTAGGGAATATCATCTTTGCTTCTAACTGTGTTGATTGAAATATAGTACTTTGGTCACCAACAATTTCATGCTGATAACCAGAATTTTAGGCAAAACCACAAATTTGTTTCATATATCAAATGTACGGTTTTCTTAATCCCATGCATGTATATACATAAGCTTCACAACCTGTCCACTTTATTGCTTTTTAAAGTGGCTTTGAAAAGTCTTGTTGACTAAGTAGGTGTTAATTTGATCTCCTTTTGTAAACAAAACCAGCATTGGTTGAAGTTGTTTCACACTTGCATGTCATCCCCAAACAGTAGTTTTTAATTCAGAATAAAGTAACCTAAAGGGCATCCTGTAACATGAGGCCATTTAGGGGGAATTTCGCCCTGTATTCAAACTGATTCCTAATTTAAGAGGATAATTGTTTAGCTTTTGTAACTTTCCCTGTCCCTCAAGGTCACCTTAGTGCAGACCTTTCCAGTTGTGAACGATTGTGAACCAATTTACACTGTAGTCCTTCTGCTTGTCTCTATCTGCAGATCAGATCTCATCCCCAGTTTGGTGATCTCTGCCAGAGGACCACTGCTGCCTCCTGCTGCCCCAGCTGGACACTGGGAAACTACATCGCCATTCTGAACAATAGATCGTCCTGTCAGAAAATAGTCGAGCGAGACGTTTCTCATACCTTGAAGCTGCTTCGGACTTGTGCCAAACACTACCAAAATGGCACTCTGGGGCCAGACTGCTGGGACATGGCAGCCAGAAGAAAGGACCAGCTCAAGTGCACCAATGTGCCACGCAAATGTACCAAGTACAATGCCGTGTACCAGATCCTCCATTACTTGGTGGACAAAGACTTTATGACCCCAAAGACGGCTGACTATGCCACGCCAGCTTTAAAATACAGCATGCTCTTCTCTCCCACAGAGAAAGGGGAGAGCATGATGAACATTTACTTGGACAACTTTGAAAACTGGAACTCTTCTGATGGCGTGACTACCATCACCGGGATTGAGTTTGGTATCAAACACAGTTTGTTTCAGGATTATCTTCTAATGGATACTGTGTATCCTGCCATAGCCATTGTGATTGTCCTTTTAGTCATGTGTGTCTACACCAAGTCCATGTTTATCACTCTGATGACAATGTTTGCAATAATCAGTTCTTTGATTGTTTCCTATTTTCTGTATCGTGTAGTATTTCACTTCGAATTTTTTCCTTTTATGAACCTCACTGCCCTCATTATTTTGGTTGGAATTGGAGCAGATGATGCTTTTGTCCTGTGTGATGTTTGGAACTACACAAAATTTGATAAGCCTCATGCCGAAACCTCAGAAACAGTAAGCATCACCTTGCAGCACGCTGCCCTCTCCATGTTCGTCACCAGTTTTACCACTGCTGCCGCCTTTTATGCTAACTATGTTAGCAACATTACAGCAATCCGATGCTTCGGGGTTTATGCGGGGACAGCTATATTGGTGAATTACGTTTTGATGGTCACATGGCTTCCAGCAGTTGTTGTGCTGCATGAGCGATATCTTCTTAATATATTCACTTGCTTCAAAAAGCCCCAGCAGCAAATATATGATAACAAAAGCTGCTGGAGAGTGGCTTGCCAGAAGTGCCACAAAGTACTCTTTGCCATTTCAGAAGCATCTCGAATTTTTTTTGAAAAAGTATTGCCATGCATTGTCATTAAGTTTCGCTACCTTTGGCTGTTTTGGTTCCTTGCCTTAACTGTAGGTGGGGCCTACATTGTATGTATAAATCCAAAGATGAAACTGCCCTCACTGGAGTTATCCGAGTTCCAGGTGTTCAGGTCGTCTCATCCTTTTGAGCGTTATGATGCTGAATACAAAAAGCTTTTCATGTTTGAACGTGTTCACCATGGCGAGGAGCTCCACATGCCCATCACAGTAATCTGGGGCGTGTCCCCAGAAGACAATGGCAATCCACTAAATCCCAAGAGTAAAGGGAAGTTGACATTAGATAGCAGTTTTAACATCGCCAGCCCAGCTTCCCAGGCCTGGATCTTGCACTTCTGTCAAAAACTGAGAAACCAAACATTCTTTTACCAGACTGATGAACAGGACTTCACCAGCTGCTTCATTGAGACATTCAAACAGTGGATGGAAAACCAGGACTGTGATGAGCCTGCCCTGTACCCATGCTGCAGCCACTGGAGCTTCCCCTACAAGCAAGAGATTTTTGAACTGTGCATCAAGAGAGCTATCATGGAGCTGGAAAGGAGTACAGGATACCATTTGGATAGCAAAACCCCAGGGCCGAGGTTTGATATCAATGATACTATCAGGGCAGTGGTGTTAGAGTTCCAGAGTACCTACCTCTTCACACTGGCTTATGAAAAGATGCATCAGTTTTATAAAGAGGTGGACTCGTGGATATCCAATGAGCTGAGTTCGGCCCCTGAAGGCCTCAGCAGTGGTTGGTTTGTCAGCAATCTGGAGTTCTATGACCTCCAGGATAGCCTCTCTGATGGCACCCTCATTGCCATGGGGCTGTCAGTTGCTGTTGCATTTAGCGTGATGCTGCTGACAACTTGGAACATCATCATAAGCCTTTATGCCATCATTTCAATTGCTGGAACGATATTTGTCACTGTTGGTTCTCTTGTCCTGCTGGGTTGGGAGCTAAATGTATTGGAATCTGTCACCATTTCGGTTGCCGTCGGCTTGTCTGTAGACTTTGCCGTTCATTATGGGGTTGCCTACCGCTTGGCTCCAGATCCCGACCGAGAAGGCAAAGTGATCTTCTCTCTGAGTCGCATGGGCTCTGCGATTGCCATGGCTGCCCTGACCACCTTCGTGGCAGGGGCCATGATGATGCCCTCCACAGTTCTAGCTTACACCCAGCTGGGCACCTTCATGATGCTCATCATGTGTGTCAGTTGGGCTTTCGCCACCTTCTTTTTCCAGTGCATGTGCCGGTGCCTTGGACCACAGGGTACCTGTGGTCAAATTCCTTTACCTAAAAAACTACAGTGCAGTGCCTTTTCCCATGCCTTGTCTACAAGTCCTAGTGACAAGGGACAAAGCAAAACACATACCATAAATGCTTATCATTTAGATCCCAGGGGCCCAAAATCTGAACTGGAGCATGAGTTTTATGAATTAGAACCTCTGGCTTCCCACAGCTGCACTGCCTCTGAGAAGACCACTTATGAAGAGACCCACATCTGCTCTGAATTTTTCAACAGCCAAGCAAAGAATTTAGGGATGCCTGTGCATGCAGCTTACAACAGTGAACTCAGCAAAAGCACTAAAAATGATACTGGCTCTGCCTTGTTACAGCCCTCTCTTGAACAGCACACCATGTGTCGCTTCTTCTCTCTGAATCAGAGATGTAGCTGCCCAAATGCCTACAAACGCTTGAAATATGGCCCACACTCTTGCCAGCAGATGGGGGACTGCTTGTGCCACCAGTGCTCTCCTACTGCTAGCAGCTTTGTCCAGATCCAAAACGGCGTGGCACCTCTGAAGGCCACACACCAAACCACCGAGGGCTTTGTGCACCCCATCACTCACATCCACCACTGTCCCTGCCTGCAGGGCAGAGTAAAGCCAGCTGGAATGCAGAATTCTCTGCCTAGGAATTTTTTCCTCCACCCAGTGCAGCACATTCAGGCCCAAGAAAAAATTGGCAAGACCAATGTACACAGTCTTCAGAGGAGCATAGAAGAGCATCTTCCAAAGATGGCAGAGCCATCATCATTTGTCTGCAGAAGCACTGGATCATTACTCAAAACGTGTTGCGACCCCGAGAATAAACAAAGGGAACTCTGTAAAAATAGAGACATGAGCAATATGGAGAGCAGTGGAGGGACTGAAAACAAGGCAGGAGGGAAAGTGGAGCCGAGCTTGTCACAGACGGATGCAAGTGTGAACTCAGAACATTTCAATCAGAATGAACCAAAAGTCATATTTAATCATTTAATGGGGGAGGCTAGTTGTAGGTCTTGCCCAGATAATTCACAAAGTTGTGGCAGAATTGTGAGAGTGAAGTGCAATTCTGTGGACTGTCAAATGCCAAACATGGAAGCCAATGTGCCTGCTGTATTAACACACTCGGAACTTTCTGGTGAAAGTTTGTTAATAAAAACACTATAATAAATACAGCATTCAAATCAGAACCAGTGCCTCAATTATTCTTTTAACATGGAAGTAAAATCCAGAAGCTTAGAAAAGAAGCCCAAAAATACAGCAACAAGCATGTTTCACATTAACAATTATAGAATATTTTTATATTCCGTAGGAACAATAAACTTACAAATCTGCTGAGTGTGTTAGGTTATTGGATTGGATGATTGTTGGATTTTATATTTTCAAAAAGTATAGTTGTTTTTTACATTTATGCCCAGCTTGAAAAATAATTGTCTCTCTTTCTACCCTCCCACTGCAGTGAATCGGAGATTTAAAGTTTAAAGTTTCCGTTCTCCCGGGCCACCATATTCACCTGGTATCCTCATTCTAGTGTATTTCGTGGGCAGTAATCAGGACTTTTGATTGCTCAACATGAATACTAGGAATTGCTCTAATTTTAATAGAGCCACTTCAGCTGGGATCCAAGAACTAAATGAAAATTTACATTTTTGGTGAGGCCTCATGTAAAAAATCAATTACCAAGCACCTTAATAATGCATCCCACATGTCTGCTTCAGTAGACTTTACATGAAACCAAGAACACACTTATATCCACACCAGTGTCTTTTCCACTTTAGCCAAAATGTACAGTTGTTCCGTTATTTTAGCTGTTAACCCAGGAGCCTGAGCATCATCTGTGTCAGGCCACAATTATGTTAAAGGCACAGAAGGAAGGGCATGAATGAAGAGATGTGATCACACAAAATAGTGCTGCACTTCACAGGGTACATTGCGTGATGCCAGAGACAGATCCAGGTCAGGTGAGCATTCAGAGCAAGGGAACTTGGATGAAGTTTTGCTTCCAACTCTGCCCCTAAGGGGCCATGTTTAGAAGGCTTCTTTCTCCTTTGTTAAAAAGTGTCTCAGGACACTTAAAGATTATTTTCTTGTGCAGCTAACACCTGGAAATGCTAAGCCTTCAGGCAGCATCTTAAATGACACTTGTGTATCTCATGTTACATCAGTCGACAGTAATTGAGCTGTTGGAGCATGCTTTCTGGATAACGCTTCAGATGACAGCCCTCATCATAGGGTGTCAACTGATCCTTTGTGCATTCCAGCCCCATCCTGGAAGTGTTCTTCTGCATTCTGCTTCCCTCTGGAGTTCTACCTCCAATTTGGTCCTCCGAAGAAAACAGTGGAAATATTTGTAAGTACAATGTTCCCTCCAAATGTTATATTGGTTATTTTCTGAGAATAGTTTTCCAAATTAGATCTGCATGTTATTCCAGGGCCTGAAAAAAAAGCTGTCAGAAGCAGGAAGGGATCTTATGGGTCATTGACTCCAACCCACATCCACTAAACCACATATTTGTTAAGTAACTTTCCAGCTTTTGCTTGAACACTTCAGTGACCAGTAGCTCACTACACGTCTACCTTGGTTGAGCCGGAATCTGTTGTCCTGTAGTTTTTCTACCAGTTTGTCCTCATTCTGTTCCCTGAAATGAAAGCAAACATCCCTCCTGCTAACATTCGCAGTTCACTGAGTTCATCCCGTGAACACAGATTGAGCATCTACGCACTGTGTAGCTGAGGTACACAAACAGACTCTGATTACACCGCAAGGAGGAGGACCAGCCCCCAGGAATCTGGATGGCACTCCTGCTAGTTCACATAGAGACGGAAATAACTTTTGCTCAAGTATTATAGCCAACTCTCAGGCAGCGTACAGGGAACTAAACCCTCTAGGTCTCTCACATGTTCTGTTGCTAAGCTGCCTCTCCAAACCAGTTAGTTTTTTTAACACTGGCATTCAGGAGCTTATGTCCATTCCCATCGCACTTAATTCTGTTAGATAAATAAGGGGGCATATGGAGGAGAAGGAGCACTTGAAAACAGGACCCACGATACCCAACACTAGAGTCTTTGTTTTCCCTCTGAAATGTGTAACCATAAAGTTATGTGAAAATTTAGTGGCCCAAAAGCACTTTTTTCTTGGGCACCCACACGGATTGAATTTAAAGGCAATAAAAAAACCGCCAATTTCTTTATGGATGATCTAACCTGGAAGACTTTTAGGTAAGCTAAGTATCATTTGATTTGAAAATGAAGACTAGAGGGAGGAGGGGGAACATCCTATGTCTCCTCCCTGGGTTCCATCAGGGAGGCATGGTTACCGTGCACCGTGCCTGCTCTGGCTCCGGGGGCTGGAGGGGCCTCCCCCGTCCCCCATCCCGCATCCCCTATCTCTGATTAATTACCCTGAACCTTGAATGCAGCAGTGAACCCTTTTCACATTTATTTCATCTCCAGATTTGGGCCTTTGAATTGACTATGTTTTTCACAAATGGATTTCTTTTTTTAAAAAGTATTTGCTGGGGCTAGAAAGTTTTAAGATTTTTTTTTTATTTTTTATTTTTAATTCATTACTGGGCAGCAAAGGATCACTATTTCTAGTAATGTTTCACAAAAAATTTCATCCAATCTAGGTAATTTTCAAAGCAGATAAGAGGTTAAATTATACATAGGGAAAAGAGCCCTTTCCTCCGTCTGTGAAATACTTATAACTTGGAAGGTATTTTGTTATGGAAAGAATCTGCAGACTGTCACTACAACAAGAACATCTTTGAGATTTGAGTCCATGTTATCAAATTTGTTCCTGACTTCTTCCCTGCAAGGTCACTCTTTAAATTCCTACTTTATTGAAAAGTGGAAGAGGCCAAGAGCAAGGAGTGTTTCACAGAGACAAGCTGTGTTTGAAATAACTACACCGCTTCATCTGTGTGTATTCATTTCTTGTGTGTAATTGCTGTAAAATGCACATCCTCCTAGAATATTCTTTAAAGGTAGGCTAAGCTGCTATTAAATGTTATTGTAATAATCTATGCCCCAGCTTCAATCATTCTAAATTTTTAAACTTTTGCATGGGGTGATGTGAAGAGTAGTTTACAAATGTGATCTTACAGGAGATTAGGAAATGTTCCCAGTTCCCATTGTCTCACATGGAAACCATCTTTCCACCAGCAGTTAGGATAGTTTCTGAATGAAATCGCAGCAAACAGTGTCTTTGAAAACAGCTGCATCTTTTCACTTTAATGAGGAAAGTCGTTTTAGAAGAAAAAAAAACGAAACCTGTGTTTTAAAAAAATCCAGACTCAATTGGGATTTTTTCATAAGGTTCAAACATAACCACAAAAATAGAAATTTGTTGAAATCACAAGGGAATTGTTTTTTATGGAGAAGAAACTATCACGTCCAAATACCCTGTATGCCATAGTGGAGCTTTCTGAAATGTTTGCTGGCATTTAGTTTATCTCTAATTGTTGTTACATTAACCTACTTTTTTTGTTAGACATTTTCATTAATGTTTGGTTTTGTACACTAAGGTTTCATATCTTTGCATTAAATATAAAGAAAAAAGTAATGAATATGCAAGGTTGATTAGTGGAATCTTGTGCCCGTTGTTCTTAACAGTGTTTTAATTGCCATAATTTTGGATGTGTGTGTGTGTATGAAAAGAAGAGTCACTTCTCTTTCTGTTAGCTTTGTGAACCAAAGGGTGCTCACACAAAGCAACTAAGTAACCAGGATCAACAACAGTTTCCATCAGATCCCCTAAACCATCCGTTAGAACATGAAGTTGACGATACAGGGGCCAACTAGGACACAGTTCACTAACTCAGCGGAGCCTGTGGGCACATAGGTATGCTTTCCTGAGATTCTGGGGCCGTGAGTGCTGTTATAAGTTTTAGGGAGGGGGACATGAAATACAGCGATGATGTTCTGCATTCAGAAGTCAGTCCAAGAAGGAGCTCCTTCAAGCTTGCCTATTCTTACGGTTTTAGGTAACCTTGAGAACCATATACTTTTTATTTTGAGTAAGAAGATAAATCAGTGGCCCAAATTATTCACAGTGATGCTGTAGAAAACAAGTTCCCTTCTTAAGGGATTTAAGCTAACATTTGAAATATCAGTCAACACCTCTGCTGCTCTCATCTGACCCATAAAATGACTGCACTTCTTGACTTACTTTGTGCTTCATTTAGTGACTGTGATATTCACAACCCTGTGACAATCACAGTGAAATAGTTCAATTCCATGTTCTTAAATCGACTGGAATAGCTAAACTTCAACATTTACCCTTTCAAATCTTTTTTTTTTTTAACATAACTTTCTGTAATGTAATCTATACTTTCCTAAAAAAATTAAGGGCAGATTATTTTTAGCAAGAAATATTTTTCTTTGGGGCCGGGCATGGTGGCTCACGCCTGTAATCTCAGCACTTTGGGAGGCCGAGGCGGGCAGATCACTTGAGGTCAGGAGTTTGAGACCAGCCTGGCCAACATGGTGAAACCCTGTCTCTACTAAAAATACAAAAATTAGCCGGGCGTGATGGTGAGTGCTTGTAATCCCAGCTACTCAGGAGGCTGAGGCAGGAGAATCACTTGAACATGGGAGGAGGAGGTTGGGGTGAGCTGAGATTATGCCACTGCACTCCAGCCTGGGTAACAGAGCGAGACTCCATCTCCAAAAAAAAAGGAAAAGAAAAATATTTTTCTTTGGAATCCAATAAGGTTCGTGTAAGAGCCGGTTTTAATTTGAGGCAAAGTAACAGAGTAAAATTGGCTCAATCTCTATCCACTAATTGGCCATTTTTGATCAATGCATTGGACTTTTAACTTGCCACTATTTAAAGGGGAAAGGATTTGCTAAATAAACCAATAATCTAAACAGGATTACAAAGAGCCTGTTTAGCCTGCCTAAGAAAACAAACCTCTAGAGTTTAAAAAACTGTAGTGTTACTGTCTTTGCAACATAATATGATCATTACAAATCTTAGTAATTTTTTTAAAAAAGGGTCCCGTGGGATAATCTCTAGGCAAAACTTTACCAGATGTTGTAAATACTAGGTGAGAATGGGAAAATAGTATGTATTTTCAAGTGGTCCCCAAAGTGGTCTTTCTGAGATTCTCCCCACTCCCACCAGCTGCATTATTCTATCTTGGGAAGCTCTCTCACCCACAGAGTGACTTCTATTTCTCTCTTTTGTGGCAGCAATCAAGAGCTTAATTCACTGGAGCTTTAAACCATGGGGTGTGTGAAGCCACAAGCATTCCTCTCCCTCCAGTAAAATTTCTGTTTGTAAAGAGATCTGAGGAAAGGCTTTGTGAAACAAGCAAATCTCTGACAATATCCTCACTCAGATTGAAGTTCACTTGTGTTTGTTCTTTTTTAGAGCTTGATCTCTTCTCTTTACTTTTAGTTTCCTGAATAGTGCATGTGTTATTCGTCATATATGTGGGATGGGACTAGATATATACCTAATTATCTTGAATTGCTGAATAATTCTGTCACAGATCCCGTTTGGAATTTCTTTGCCTTGCCCTGCCCTGGAAAAGACCCTGGGCTCTGGCAGATAAAGGGGAATTCCCTTCAGTGAGTGGCTTCCCTGCCAATCATGGCAAATTACACAGCTCTCTAGTAAATATCTGCACGATGCCAACCGAGAAGAAGCAGAGGTCAGAAAAGCCAATTTCGAGACAACACTTCAATCCTTCCTCTAAGTCACTGTGATTCAGAAAACATTTAGGCGCATCTCCTATCCTGGAAACAAAAACTGATTTTTGCAACGGTTAAATGAGATGTGACACATTAAAGAGGCTGTTGTGTAACTCTTACTATCCAATAGCTTTTATGCTCGTCATCATGTCATTCGATTCTACTCATTAACGCTCATCCTGCAAACATTCCAGCAAGACCAGCCACTTTCTAGTACCTCAGGCCATCCTTTGTCAGCTGATTCCCTGTCACACAGATGCTATGTTTATATTTGCCTATATGCAAATATTGCATATATTATATATAGTATATAAATGTGTGTACATACATGTTTTTAATGTATAGATTTGCTGCAAATACTTCAGTATAATAAAAACTGTATTCTACTCTAGTCTGTCTTACTGTGACCTCCACTGTGTTTTCAATAAGGTGTTTTTATTTATGTTCCAAAAGCTGTATCAGTGTCTCCATTCACTACATTCTTGGGGTACCATAGAGGTATTTTCTACTCTGACTTTATAAGCTAAATAATTTTAAGGATATCCTTCATATTCTGGTTGTAGCATATTTTTTATAGTTTACAAGTCCCTTTTCCATGCATACTTAGCTAAATTAAATCAGTCTTTGGATGGGCACTGTGGCTTACGCCTGGAATCCCAGCACTTTGGAAGGCCAAGGCGGTCAGATCACCTGAGCTCAAGAGTTCAAGACCACCCTGGGCAACATGGTGAAACCCTGTCTCTACTAAAATACAAAAAAAATAGCTGAGCATGGTGGTGCGTGCCTGTACTCCCAGCTACTCAGGAGACTGAGGCACGAGAATCTCTTGAGCCCAGGAGGCAGAGGTTGCAGTGAGCCGAGATTGCTCCACTGCACTCCAGCTTGGGCTACGGGGCTACAGAGTAAAACTCCGTCTCAAAAATAAATGAATAAATTAATTAAGTCGGTCTTCACTATAAGTTGTCTGCCAAAAAATGTTGAAGGAATGAATGAGTAAATGGATGAAAGGATACACAGATTGTTGAAGTAGTCAGGGCAGATAGTTTTCCCTTGTTTACAGATGATGAACTTGGGGTGAAGAGACTTAACTTGATGACTTGCCTGATAAGTTTTAAATTAGGAATCTAGAGTTTTTTCCACAATATAAACCTACCATAATGAAGTCATTAAAAAAAGGTTCATGATTCCTTGATATCATTTTAATTTTAACCATCCATATGACCCTGCTTCTGATGTAATTATTCACTAGCCTATTTCTCTTGACTTACTTCTTATTCAAGGTAGATACATATTTTTCTAGTTTTTTATCTACCACTTATGCTTATGGGTTTTGTCACATAATATTTGTTTCATGTTCATTTTGAGGGTCTCATAATACTCAGAAATTGAAAAGCAAAACCCAAGATCTGCAGTGGTTCCTGCTACAATAAGCTGAACTTAAGATGAAACACTGAGAAAATGGAGAGACACAATTGACATTTTCCAGAATACACGTTTTATTTTAAAATCCCCTAACTCAGAGTTTTTGCTAATGCACACTGAAGTTCCCTTGATTTGTCTGCCATCCATGTATAGATTTACTCATTAATCCAACAGACACTGCTGAGAACCTGCAATAAGCCAGCTACTGACTCAGTTACCGGAGCCTGAATAAGACACGGCCCCTGCCTTTCAGGAGTGCAGAGTAGTAAACAAATCATTACAAGATAAATGACTGCTTGGAAGAAAAATCAATTTTACAACACCTCTCACAAACAAAGGATTAATATCTCTATCATACAAATGTAAAAGAAAAGAGAACCAATAGAAGTGGGCAAATAACTCGGTACTCGACAGAGGGAGGGATACAAATGGACAATCTATTCACTAGTTGACTTACCATTTGAACTTACACAGTTGTCCAGAATTTTAGATAGATGGCTTCCAGTGTTGGAAAGGATGTGGGTGAAAGAGGTACTGTTTGGATGGGTGAAAATCAACACAATATTTTGAAAGGGTAGTTTCTGACAACACTGTGGATGTTTATAGTCTGTGATAGAAGAGTCTCATTTCTAGAAATCTCCCCTCCAGAAATGACAGCATAGGTGTGTGCCATGTGTATGTATGGGAGTGCTCATCACAAGAATTCGAAACAAATGCTGTCCACCAGAAGAGCCCTGGTTAAAGAAAGCTATGGAATATGTGGGAGCCCTTTAAAAGAATGATGTAGATTTTTATGAACTCACCTGTAAAGATATTCATGGTACATCGTTAAGGAAAAAAAAAAAAAGTTGCAAATAAAATAGAATGATATAACAAAACTTTTAGCAAGGTTTCCTCTAGCGAATAGAGTCAAATATAAGACTACTTGCAAATGACAGAGTAATTTAACATTATTTAATAATTTTTTAATGTGCTTGGAAAACAGATGATTTTAGCTTTCCTTTTCAATATTGTATTTTATGTATTTTTTTACATTGCAAGAAAGGAACGGGCCACACAGCAGAGAAGGGGCTGTCTACCCGATATTTTAAAAATAGGTGAATGTCCAAATGGCACAGTTTAGTGTAAGTATTGTAACCCAGGAGTGTACGAAACGTCACAAGAAAGGAGAAGGGACAGAATACTGTGTGTTTACTATTTATGTGGTCTCTTTTCATCTATTATCCATTTAATCCCTGGACAATCTAGGAAGTCAGTAATATTACCCCTATTTTACAGAGGCATAAACTGATAAGAAAAATTAGGTAACACTTCTAAGGTCACACAGCTATGTAGCAGCAGAGATAGATTTTAGCCCAGGCCTGTTTAGCAAGCTCCCACCTGAATGTTCGGGCCAGGTATTATAGATGCGACCAGAGGAGAGAGCTGCAATCCAGGCAGAGGAAACTGCAGATAAGACTCAGAGACTTCGAAGAATTTAGCCCATCACAGGAACGTTTCTAACAGGGAGAAGTTGTAAAAATTTCTCATACCTGATAACAAGAAGACTATAAAAGAGTCTTCAAGTTACACCAAAATCAAAATCTTTTTTCTACAGGCTTCTTTATATGCTCTAGACCTAAGGGCTTGAACAGGGGCTTCTAGAAAGAAGGCAGATCTGACTCTAGACTTCCCATCTCACACAGTGATTCGTGGAACTGTGTGTGTGGTGTGGTGGACTGTGATCATTCCTGGGTACACTCACATTTTAACCCCCTCTCCATATTTCAGAAGCTTCCCCTATATTGTGGATCTACCTTCCCAGCATGGCAGCCCGACATGGATTCCCAGCCTCGCTTGCCATAAGGCTGCAGACACATGACTTAGTTTCTATCAATCAGATGGAATTTGGTTTGAAAAGTGATGAAACAGGCTGGGCGCAGTGGCTTACGCCTGTAATCCCAGCACTTTGGGAGGCCAAGGTGGGCGGATCATGAGGTCAAGAGATCGAGACCATCCTGGCCAACATGGTGAAACCCTGTTTCTACTAAAAATATAAAAATTAGCTGGGTGTGGTGGTGCACACCTGTAATCCCAGCTATTCAGGAGGCTGAGGCAGGAGAATTGCTTGAACCTGGGAGGCAGAGGTTTCAGTGAGCCAAGATCGCACCACTGTACTCCAGCCTGGTTGACAGAACGAGATTCTGTCTCAAATTAAAAAAAAAAAAAAAGTGATGAAACCAGCTGGGACCATGGCTCAGACCTGCAAATGCATGTGATTTGGGGTTGTCAATGTCGGTAGCTCCCTTACCAGGACCATTCTTCAGTGCGGTGCTGGAAGTTGTTCTAGAAGCTTGGGTGCCTCCAGTCCTTGCAACATTTCAGTGAGTTTTCTAATGTCCTTAATAAATGCTCTCCTGCTGAAAACCAGCTAGAATAGATTTTATTGTCTGCAACTCAGGACCATGACCAATATAACACAGGGACTCTAAGGGGAGAGGAAGAGCCATCCTATCACCCTACCGGTCTCAGCTTCAAATAAGGAATGGAGAAAGCTGTGAAATGAAGTGTGCTGGCCTCTTTGCTAACACTTTGTCTTCACTTCCTTAAGGTTAATGAGTTCTAATCGTGTTCGGAATTTCCCTTAGAGTTTTAAATTCTGCCACAAGGCAATTACATCTTTCATTCGTTTGTAAATACTCTAGTAGTAATGTCTTGACCTCATAGCCTCTGAAACATTCACTTCCCCAGCAAATGCTAACCATGGAAACATCTCAGCCAAAATGCATAACTGACAGGAGAGAGGCAGGGGCTAGGCCTAACTCCCGCAGGGAGTTCCCTGGGAGGCCCGCCTATGTGAAAAGAAGACTGAGAACTGAGGGGAGGGGAGGCAGACAGGTGAGAAGACAGCTTTCAAGTCCTTTGATTTTTTTTTTTTTTTAGACAGAGTCTCATTCTGTTGCCCAGGCTGGAGTGCAGTGGGGCCATCTCTGCTTACTGCAACCTCTGCTCCCCGGTTCAAACAATTCTCCTGCCTCAGCCTCCAGAGTAGCTGAAATTATAGGGGTGTGCCACCACACCCGGCTAAGTTTTGTATTTTTAGTAGAGACAGGGTTTCGCCATGTTGGCCAGGCTGGTCTCGATCTCCTGACCTCAAGTGATCTGCCTGCCTCGGCCTCCCAAAGTGCTGGGATTACAGGCGTGAACCACTACACTCAGCCCTGAATGATGGACTTCCATGAAATACAAGCTAGCTTTGTCTATTTTAAGTAGAGTGAAAAGATTTTTGTGAGAAGAATTGGGGTGCCTCATGGAACCCATGGGCAGGCTTCCTAAGGGGCTGGAAGCAAGATGTCTCTCCCCTGGTCTTTGTCTCTGCTGTCTCTCTCTGTTTGTCTCGGTGTCAACAGGCATGAGCCACCGCACCCGGCAGCAAAATACACTTTCTAAATTGACTGGGACCTTTGATTTCTTAAGAGAAGATGATCTGTTAACGCAGGCACTGGGGAAGAACATCACTGAGAAGTATGGCTGGAGTGCACGCAGCCTGCTGGGCTGGTCCTAGGCTCTTTGCCCACTCTAATAATGGGAGATGGATTCAGAGGCCTAAACATACAAAGAGGTTCTCGTGCAGGTTGTTGTGCAATAGAGGAGTCATATCTTAAGGAAAAAGGCCTGGAAGAGCTTCCCATCTGCCCAGGGGAATTTAGGAGAACTGGGCCTTCCTGCTGAGAGGCTAGCGTGGGAGTTAGTTGGGGGGAGCCTGGAGTTGGGATTTGCTCACTGAGGCCATGTGAGGCCAGTCTATAGTTACAATGATTTCCTAGCTCTCTGTCATCTTTGGAGGTAGAGGAAGAATTATTCTTCCTCGTGTAGTAAGCAGAGCTTTATGAAAACAAAAATAAAGACTAAAAGACCAACAAGTGAATGTTGGGTAGGGAATTTTTACTGCCCAACAGGGAACTGCACCTACCTGGGAGATGAGATTGCAGGAAGAGAAATGGGGTAGGTCTTTCAAGCCAACAAGGTGTGCCCTGTCTCTTTGGAAGCAAATCTTCTGAGATGATTAGTGGCTGGTGACACTGGGCTTGCTAAGAAGGCAGGCACCAGGCTGGCTGCAGAAGGTTTGTTGTTGATGGGCAGACCCTACGGTGCCCACTGCTGGGTCTTGGTGCATCCAGGGGGAGCCAGCCCTGCAGATCTGCCCAGTGCTGGCCGGCCGGGTGGCCAGTGGGGTCAGTCTGCTTCTTGTGTGGCTCTGCTTCTGGCTTTCCATCAGGTGCAGGGGCAAAGGGGTCATGGCTGGAGAAAAGCGGCCAGTCTTCTGTGGAAAACCAAGGGGCTTTATGTGTGTGCTAGAGGGCAGGACGGGCCACGCACAGCCCACCACAGGTAGGCCGGGGCTCCTTCTCGCCACCTCCCCACCTGCTGGTATTTCTCTAGGGCTCCCTCTCCCCTACTTTCTCACAAGCTGAAGAGCCTGTGGCCTCCACCCCCAGCCCCTGGGAAAAAGCCTGGCTGGGAAGCCGTTGCCTGGAGTCTGGCGGGAAACCTGCACTGGTGTGGCGGAGAGAATGGGTGGCTCTTCCTTATCTGCTGGGACGGAGCAGGCCGAGGGGTAAACAGGAGGCTGTCCCAGCACCGGGAATTCCTGGATGAGGTGTTCCTCTTTAACTGGAATGAAGGGATATCCTGTGTATTAGTCCATTTTCATGCTGCTGATAAAGACATACCTGAGACTGGGAAGAAAAAGAGGTTTAATTGGACTTACAGTTCCACATGGCTGGGGAGGCCTCAGAATCATGGCAGAAGGTAAAAGGAACTTCTTACATGGTGGTGGCAAGAGAAAAATGAGGAAGAAGCAAAAGCGGAAACCCCTGATAAACCCATCAGCTCTCATGAGACTTACTCATGAGAATAGCACGGGAAAGACCGGCCCCCATGAGTCAATGACCTCCCCTGGGTCCCTCCCACAACATGTGGGAATTCTGGGAGATAGAATTCGAGTTGTGATTTTGGTGGGGACACAGCCAAATCATATTATCCTAACATTGATTATCAAGATGGTCTCATCCAGGAATCCCACCATAGAAAGGGGTGAGATGCACGTTTGATTTTGGGGACTGATGGCCAGGATGCTCTCCGGGTTGGAGCCAGGATCCGAGGCCCCTTGAGGCCCGGCTTTGGGGTACCAAGCAGAGAGAAATCAAGATCATAGGAGCACTGTCTGAGGATCAGCTAGGCCTGGATACAAATCCAGACCCAGCCCTCACCAGTGTGAGCTAAGCCCACACCTTAGCTCATCTGTGGACGGGGTCACACTGCTTTGCCTCCCTGGGCTGCCTGTGACAGTGTGCACACCCTCCACACACCACATTCGGGCCCCAGATGGACATTTGCTAGGAAACTGCACAGCCTGGTTTCACTTGGTCATTCTGAAGCCACAGCTTGCCTGTGTGGGTGGGGACAAGAATAACAGAGGACCTTGCCCAAAGTGCTCAGCCTTCAACACTGGCCCCTCTTCTGCAGAGACCTTGCAGGACAGGGCCTAAGGAGACGTTGTGGCCACTCGATGACCTGCCCTCTCTGTAGGGGATCAGGAACCACAGGTCTGGGTTGGGGCTTGGGTGGAGCTGGGGATAGAATTGGGAGTCTGGCCCACATCACTGTTAGACACATGGAAGACTCCCGCCAAATCCGTAGTCACCAGGCCTGAGGGGACCCTCCAAGGATGCAAAGAGAACTGCCTGACTAAGGATGGGGCAGTCATCCCTTCTCGTGTCCAGGCAACTGGAGAGAGCTGGGAGTCAACACCTCACATGGACGGTGGGGCCTGATAGCCCTGGCCACATGTGCTTATTGAGCACTTAACGTGGGGCTCATGTGAGGAAGGAAGTGAATCTTTAATTTTAGCTTATTCCCATTTAAAGGGCCACACACAGCTAGTGGCTGCTGCCTTGGCTAGCCCAGGCTAGGCTGCAGTGGTTCCCAAACTTTCATGAGTACAAGAATCACCCAAGGAGCTTGTTGAAAAGTAGGCTCAGAGATTTGGGTTCAGCCTGTCAGGGGAGAGGTCAGGGGAGAGGCTCTGGAGTTGCACCTTAATAAGCAGTCCACGCTCTGATTTAGGGGCCACCTGGCCATCTGTTCCCTCCTCCTCCTCCTTTCTTTCTTCCCAGCCCAGCTTTCTCTTTTACTCTCTTCTTATTCTGTGCCTTTGCCTCCATCATTTTATTTCCATTCCATTCCATTCCATCTATCTACAATTATGTGTCACTTAACGACAGGGGTATGTTCTAAGAAGTGTGTCATTAGGTAATTTTGATATTGTTGTAAACCAAAAATAAAATTGTAAGGCCCCACCAACCATCTGAAGGGACTCCTGCTCTCAGTCAAGGGCATTCCAAAGTTAACCTGAAAAACTAGTTCAGGCCTTGACGGGAAGTGGGAGCTGGACTACCTCATCATTCCCTCCTCCCTTTTGGAATTACTGACCGAACAGACTCTTTAAGTATAATAAGAAACATTTACAGTCTGATCTCCCTGAATCCTGCTACCTAAAAGCTTCATCTGTATGATCAAACCTTGGCATCCGCAACCCCTTATCTCAACCCAGACATTCCTTTCTATTGATAATAACCAATTGCGAATCCAAAAATCTTTATATCTACTTATAACTTGGAAGCCCCTGCTTTGAGTTATCCTGCATTTCTGGACTAAACCAATGTACCTGTTACATGTATTGATTGATGTCTCATGTCTCCCTAAAATGTATAAAACCAAGCTCTACCCTACAGCCTTGGGGAAATGTCGTCAGGACTTCCTGAGGCTGTGTCACAGGCGTGGCCTTAGCCTTGGCAAAATAAACTTTCTAAATTGAGACATGTCTCAGATACGTTGGGTTTACATTGTGCAAACATCATCATGTCTACTTACATAAACTAAATGGTGTCGCCTACTAAATAGGCTATAGGGTACAGCCTGTTGCCCCTCAGCTGCAAACCTGTACAGCACACTACCATATTGAATACTGCAGGCGATTGGAACACAACGGTAAGTACTGTGCATCTAAATGTAGAAAAGGTAATGGTTTGTGCTGTGGCATCCCTAGGTGACAGGGATTTTTTTGGTTCCATTATAATCTCATGGGACCACCATCATATAAGTGGACAGTCATTGACATAAATGCTGCTATGTGGCACATGACTGTATGTAAATCTTATTAAATGGCTTAATGAGTGCTGCCAAACAATGGGAGGCTGATGGTGAGGGGTGAGGTGCGGAGGCCAGACCCGGTTATGTCTGCCTACAGTGGTAGAGTAGGACACACCTGTGAGCATAATTACTCAATTCTTTAAGCCTCAGTTTTCTCATCTGGAAGGGAATGCAGTCATGCTTTATAAGACTTCAAGGATTAAATGAGATTTAGTAGGAATCCAATAAAGGTGAATTTCTGTCTGCGTTCCTCAATCCCTCACCGTCTCCTGTTCCCTTCCAGTAAACCAGCACCTAGAGACCAGGCCTGCAAGTAACCCATCTCCCCTCATCTCTGTGATGGGACCACAGATCCACCACCAGCATCCTCTTTTCCCTCCTTATAAACACGACTTCTATTTGTCCCTCAACATCTTTGAATTCTGAACTTTTGGCGTTCTCATAAGAAAGTAATTGGCCGGTAAACTGAGGTTTAGGCTGGGAAAATCCTGACCAGGGCTTTCTCCAGGAGATGGGGTTGAGGAGGTGCCCCCATCATAGTGGATCAAAACAGCCAGAAATAGCCCAAAGGCCTCAGGGAGGCCCAGTGGCTCAGGCACTTAACATGGGTATTGCAGGGGAATCTGGGATGGCAAAGATCCTCAGAACCCCCCAGCGGCCATCTGGAGCTCCAGGACCTCAGAAACAGCCGCTGAGGCTTAGGAGCTCTCCCTAGAGCCAGTCTCGATCCGGCCTGGGGGAAACAAACTTGTGAAGTCCTGCAGCCTTCCGTCCCTGCCTACGGCTCAGACTCACGCTCCCTCAGTGAGAGAGGGTCACTCTGCCAGGGGGAGATGACTCTTTCATCTCGGCACCTTCCCCACCCCCTAGGGATAACTGGAGAGGGCTGGTGGTTCCTGTCTCCAAGCTCTTCTCCATACATTACAGGCTTCTCAGTTTTCTATGACTGATCTGATTACCTCTGGCATGTTTCAGGTTCAAATAATGTTGTTCACCTTTCCCAGAAACTGGATATTGGGCTATTCCCTGGCCAATTGCTCCCTGATATCAGGAAGGAGCCGGGGTGGGGGTAGCAAGTCTCATTGCCCAAAATCTCCTCTGATGGCTGCAAGCAGTGCTGGGGGCCAATGGGCCAGACGAAGTCATGGATTACTGAAGGAAGAGGCAGCTTGTAGACCTCACAGGATCCACACACATCCCCATCCACATCAGAACCAAAGTCGAGGCCAGTCTGTGATCTTTGTGCTCCCCTCAGCTCCCAGGACTCCTTGGAGACAGACGAAGTACCATCCAGGCTGGACATCCCTGGTTCTGACCTGGCCTCTGGGCTCAGCATTGCCCTGTGGCCTGGCCTTAGCTATCTCCATGGATGAACCTTATTTGAATGATGGACATTTTATTTTTTTGAGACAGAGTCTTGCTCTGTCTCCCAGCCTGGAGTGCAGTGGCACGATCTCGGCTCACTGCAATTTCTGCCTCCCCAGTTCAAGTGATTCTCCTGCCTCAGCCTCCCAAGTAGCTGAGATTACAGGCAAATGCCACCACACCCAGCTAATTTTTGTATTTTTAGTAGAGATGGGGTTTCACCATGTTGGCCAGGCAGGTCTTGATCTCCTGACCTCAAGTGATCTGACTCCTTTGGCCTCCCAAAGTGCTGGGGTTACAGGCGTGAACCACTACACCCAGCCCTGAATGATGGGCTTTTATGGAACAGAAACTAGCTTGGTCTATTTTAAGCAGAGTGAAAAGATTTCTGTGAGAAGAATTGGGGTGTCTCATGGAACCCACGGGCAGGCTTCCCAAGGGGCTGGAAGCAAGAAATCTCTCCCCGGTCTCTGTCTCTGCTCTCTCTCGGTTTGTCTCTGTGTCCGCTTCCTTCTCTCTCTCTCTCTCTTTCTCCTCCCCCTCTGTCTCTGGATTGGCTTCCTCTGCTCCGTTTGCACTTGGTTTGTCGGGGCTACTCCAAAATGGTGCCCTCAGCCCTGGGTCCGCATCACCCAGCTCCGGCAGCACACTGACCCAGGTTCCTAGAGTCCCAGTTGCAAATTTCAAGAGCGGCAATCTGATTGGGCCAGTCTGGCCTCTGGGTCAGTTCCCCGGGGTCAGGTCTCTGCGGGATGATGTTCAACCATCGCAGCCAAGGAGGGGCAGAGCCACGAGAACATCACTCCGGCTTCTCCCTGGGCAGCAGAAGGAAGGTGGAGAAGACACCTCCAAAAGGCATCTGTCGCAGGTTGAGGCCAACATCCCCGTCAGCTCTGAGGCCAAACAGCGCCTCCCTACATTTACCTGTCAGGGCACTGGCAGGGCTTGAGGGGAGATAAATGAAAATGTAAGGTGGCCGGGTCCTGTCTCTCCTTACAGGCAGCAGGAAACTCTTGCCCCAGCCTGCTGCTCCCTCAGTCCCACCCAGGCCCCTATTCAAGGAGTGAATTCCAGAGAAGGAAACAGGAGCCCCAGCCTCCGCACAGTGCCACAGTTAGACACTGGTGCCAGCAGGCACTTCCCCAACACCTCCAGCCCCAGGCGCTTCCTCTCTGAGAGCAATTCCATCTGGGTTAATGGCCCAGCCCATCTAATGTGCCCGGTAATCCCTCTGAAGCCGCCTTTGTTCCTCTCCTCTGGCTAATCCAGCCCCAGCAACTGAGCTACCCCCAGCTGATTCCCTGGCCTGTGGCTTAGGCCTGGGTGGGGTTTGTCTCTGTTTGACTCCCCCAGGGTTGCAGCTTCCCAGGGAGGCAGCTGCTCCTGCCCATCCCCTGCCCATCCCTTGCCTGCCTGGTTTGCATCCCAGAGGCCCCGAGACACTCACACAGGCAGGAAGGCAGAACCAGTTGTCTCCAGGGGCAGAAATGGGGGCTGTTCACCCAGAGCCACAGTGGCAGCTGGGCTAGAGAGACTGGCCAGGTTCCCCACGGCTGTCCCCACAGCCTGTGGTGTCTCCCCACCACTTTGCAGGGATTAGTCCCCAGCCCTGCAGCCTCTCACTGCTGCATCCTCAGCATGGGGGCTTCTCTCTGTGACAGGCTGGAACTGGGGCTTGATATGAAAAACAGCTGGAGCCTGGGGCATTCACACTTGCTCAGATTTCACACTGTTGTGATTTAGGATTAGCAGGAAGGAGAGGCAGATCAGATGTTACCATCATTAGAGGCCCTTCTCCCCTGGGGCCAGCCCTCCTGCCCTGCCCTTTCCTCCTCCCCCAGCCTAACCTTCCGCTCTTCTCTCCTCTCCCGTCTGGGCTGGGCCCACCCTTCCTTAGGAAGCTTCAGGCAGCCTCCACTGGTTTCTATTTCAGTCCAGGATGTACGTATCTGACTTCTGAGTCTCTAAGCTCCTGGCCTCAGGTGGTCAGCAGCTCAGGCATCAGCCAAGTGGGCTCTGGGCTGTCCCAGGGAGAGAATATTGGGTGCAGTCCACAAGCAATAAGCACTTGGGCCTGTTTGGGCTGGGAGAATTTAACAGGCCATGTTTTGGGGCATTTTGAAATTCATTCTATTCATTTAATCACTTCATGCATGCATGCAATAATGGAATGCTACCTTGTGCTATAATCCTGGGATACAGTGGGGAGCCAGAGAGTATCCTTGCCCTCAGTCTAGTGAGAAGTTAATCAAGCAACCACAAAATGCGTGAGAGAGCCAAGATGGGGTGGTATGCAAGGCAGTTCTAAAAAGTTCCAAGTAATGTAGTGTCTTGCTACTCAAAATGAGGCCTGTGGGGCCAGCAGCAGCACCCCTACCTGGGTGCTTGTTTGCAATGCAGAATCTCAGCTCCATTTCCTCCCTGCAGAATCACAATCTTCCCTTCAATAGGAACTGTGCGGGGTTTAAATGCAAAGTAATGTTGGAGCAGTGTAACCGCTCAACAGGTTCTTCCTGCCTGCTGCACAAATAAAGACCGTGGCATTGCAGTGTGAACCCCGAATATCTGAGACAGGTCCCAGTCAATTTAGAAAGTTTCTTTTGCCAAGGTTAAGGACGTGCGCCCATGACACAGCCTCAGGAGGGCCTGACAACATGTGCCCCAGGTGGTCAGGGCACAGCTTGGTTTTATACATTTTAGGGAGACATGAGATATCAATATGTGTAAGATGAACATCAGTTCGATAGGGAAAGGCAGGACAACTGGAAGTAAAGGAAGTGGAGAGGGAGCCTCCACGTCATAGGTAGGTGAGAGACAAATGGTTGCATTCCTTTGAGTTTTGAATTAGCCTTTCCACAAGAGGCAATCAGATACGTATCTATCTCAGTGAGTAGAGGGATGACTGAATAGAATGGGAGGCAGGTTTGCCCTAAGCAGCTCCCAGCTTGACTTTTCCCTTTAGCTTAGTGATTTGGGGGTCCCAAGGTTTATTTTCCTGTCACAGCAGTAAAGAGGAGTTTAATAGACAAGAGGCTGGCCATGCAACATGGGAGATGGAGTTAGTACTCAAATCAATCTCATACAAAACTTGTAGGTCAGGGGTTTTTAAAAGGCAGTGTGGGGAAGAGGTGGGGGTGGCTAGACTTGCTACTGATTGGTTGAGGCAGAGATGAAACCACAGCAGGTAGAAGCTGTCCTCCTGAGCGGAATCACTCCTGGATGGGGCCACAGGAGCAGTTTGGCAGGTTCAGGTGCAATCATCTGTGTCAGACATGCAAAACACTTGAAAAGATATCTCAAAGGCTAATCTACAATAGTGATGTTATCTGCGGGAATGGCTAGCATTTTAGGTCTGCATCTTAGCAGGACCAGGCTGCTTTCTGCCCCCCAGACTGATGGCCTTTCATTACCTTTACAAAGCTGGTTGAATTTGGGGGAAGGGCTATTATCATTTAAACTATAACCTAAATGTCTTCAAATGTTAGCTCAGCCCAAAAGCCCAGGAATAATGAAGGGAAAGGCAAGATGGGGAGTGGGTTAGCTCAACTCACTGTGACAGTTTTTCTCACTGATATGCTTTTTGCAAAGGGGGCTTCAGAAGTAGAGCCCGTGTGCTGCTTTCCAGCTTTGGCTGGGGAGCTTGAAACATCCTCATGCCTGGGTCCCTCCCCGTGGATTTTGATGTAATTGGTCAGGATGTGCCCAGGCATCAGGGTTTTTGAAAGTTCTGGGGTGATTCTAACATGCAGGCAAGGAAAGGACCATTGGTCTAGACGAGGAAATGGCACCCAAGCTCATTGGCTCACACGTGCCCTCTCTCACTCTTTCATGTAAACACCACCACTGATTAAGCTTTTAGAGGAGGCACAGAGAGCAGAACACTTCAACCCTTTACTTCTCGTGCATATTCAACAAGCATAACAGAAACAACTAGAGAACAGAAGCAACCAACAGATGTTACTGCACAATTCACAGAAATAGTAAAGCCCCTAAAGCAGTGCAGTGGCCTCTGTGGGTTGATGGTGGTCAGAGGGGAGGTCAGGGGAGACTCTGCCTTGAAGCAAAAAGGGAGGAGGTAGATTTGGGAGCTGGGAAGCTGAAGGCTGCTTGGGGTAGATCGATGACTGCTCCTTCTAGGCTGTGGTGAAGGAGAAATGGGCACTGGGGTGAAATTCCCCATGGGAAATGCCTTGAGACCTGGCTGGCCTGGAGTAAGTGGAGCAATGGGATCCCGGCCTAGGCAGAGTGCCCGGCTGGAAGCCCTAGGGCTCACTTCTCTGCCTCTGGGCAAAGTTGGACAAAAAGTGTCCTTTCCACACCAAAGATGTTCAATCTTATTGGTTAAAAAGCAGCAGAGAAGGGTGTGGTAGTATCCTCAGCTTGGGCAGCCTCCTCTAGCCCAAGTCCTCCCTGGCATTGACTTCCATTCCTGGTGCCGACGATAGTGTCTGCGTGGGTTGGTTTGTTTCCCTCATCAGTTCTGGGTGGAGGTGCGGGCCTCGAGTTATTGGGAGTGAGTCACTAGCAGCAGTCCTCTCTTGGATCCTCAGGCAGCCTCGCTCATGCTCTGAGGCACACATTTAGGAAGTCGTCAAATCCACTGATGGCCCTGGGGAATGAATAAGCCCCACTCTGTAGCAGTTGCTGAGAAAATCCAAGTGGCCAACAGGGTCTGATCACCTCTTTTCCTGTAACTTCCTTGCATCTTTCTTCCTCCCTAGGAATGGGGCAAGTCCTTGTATTCTTAAACCTCACATCCTGACCCTTCCTTCCTGGAAGCAAATGCTCTCACCCTATTGCGGAAAGTGAAATTCAAGATCAGCATCCCTCCAGGCCTCCTGGTCCAGGCATTGCTCAGGCTCTCCCCTCCTTAATCCTCCCGGGCTGTGAATTCTAGTGCAGATTCTGTGGACAGACAGCCTGACTCATACCCAGCTTGTCCACTTACAAGCTGTGTGACTTTGCCTCAGTTCCTTAACATCTCTGGGCCTCAGTTTCCTCATCTGTAAAGTGGGGATAACAATAGTGCCCACCTCACAGGCTTGCTGAGAGGATTGGATGAGACACTTAGCCTTGTGCTTAGGCCTCAACTTCTGGTCTGCCACAGTGCCCAGATCCAGGGGTTCTATAAAATCCCTTAGAAAGGCCAGCGTGTCCTGACAAGGGACATTATAAGCCTCACTGCATTATTGCTTTTGTCAGAGGTGTTTGAACCAGAGCAACTCCATCTTGAATAGGGGCTGAGTAAAATGAGGTTGAGACCTACTGGGCTGCATTCCCAGACAGTTAACGCATTGTAAGTCACAGGATAAGATAGGAGGTCAGCACAAGACACAGATCACAAAGACCTTGCTGATAAAACAGGTTACATTAAAGAAGCCAGCTAAATCCCACCAAAACCAAGATGACAACGAGAATGAGCTCTGGTCATCCACTGCTACACTTCCACCAGCGCCATGACAGTTTACAAATGCCATGGCAACGTCATGAAGTTACCCTATATGGTCTAAAAAGGGAAGATGTGAATAACCCACCCCTTGTTTAGCATATAATCAAGAAATAACCATAAAAATGGGCATGCAGCAGCCCTTGGTGCTGCTCTGTCTATGGAGCAGCCATTCTTTTATTCCTCTACTTTCTTAATAAACTTGCTTTCACTTTATGGACTTGCCCTGAACTCTTTCTTGTGCGAGATAGAGAACACTCTCTTAGGGTCTGGATCAGGACCCCTTTCCTGTAACACTTTTAAGGGGGCATGTCATAGGCCTTATAAACAGAGTATTTTAAAGCACTGACTTAAGTTGTGCTATCAGCAGGAATTAACTATTCAAGTGCAATTGGTTTATCTGATTATAAGACAGTATTTCTGAGTTTGGGCATTTTGATGGGCTGTTTGAAGTACCTATCAACGAGAACAAATGAAATATCTAAAGCATTTGCATTATATTGCTCACGAGAGAGAATTAAAATATTTAAGGCCAGGCATAGTGACTCACACCTATAACCCCACAAATTTGGGAGACTGAGGCGGGAAGATTTCTTGAAGCCAGGAGTTTGAGACCAGCCTGGCAATATAGCAAGACCCTATTTCTACAAAAAACAAAAAACTTAGCCAGGTGTAGTGGTTTGCGCTTGTAGTTCTAGCTACTTGGGAGACTGAGGTGGGAGGACTGCTTGAGGCCAAGAGTTTGAGGCTTCAGTGAGCTATGATTGTAACTGTCCAATGGGTTCATCTTGCCCGCTGCCTAGATACAGCAGATTTATCAAGACAGGGAATTGCAACAGAAAAAGCGTTTAATACACACAGAGCTAGCCAAACGTAAGATGAATTTTATTATTACTCAAATCAGCCTCCCCAAAAATTCAGAGGCTAGGGTTTTTGAAGGATAGTTTGGTAGGCATGGGGCAAGGGAAGGGGAAGGCTGACTCACTGGGGATGGAATCAGGGGTGTGGAAAACCGCCCTTGTGAGCACTGAGCCACTTCTGGACGGAAGCCACACAGGAGGGGCTGGTCCAGGTGAGGCCATCGGCAAACGCTTGAAAAGACATCTCAAAAGGCCAGTCTTAGGTTGTACAATAGTGATGTTATCTGCAGGACTAATTATGACTTCTGGAATAATGGTTGGTAATTATTTAACTACATCTGTATCTTAGCAGAATTCAAGCCCCTCTCATCCTCCTAACCTGGTGGTCTTTTATTAGTTTTACAAAGGCTAATTAATTTTGGAAAGGGCTATTATCATTTAAACTATAAGCTAAATTTCTCAACAAGTTAACTTGGCTCATGCCCAGGAATGACCAAGGGCAGTTTGAAGATTAAAGGCAAGATGGAGTTGGTTAGATCAGATCCCTTTCACTGTCACAATTTCCTCACTGTTATGATTTTTGCAAAGGTGGTTTCGTGATTGTGCCACTGCCCTCCAGCCTGGGTGACAGAGTGGGCCCTGTCTCTAAACAAAAATTAAAACAAAATAAGTAAAAGTGATTGGTTCCCTCTGTAACACCTGGTGCAATCTCTTTCCCTAAGAGAGAGAGTCTCAGTTACCTTGCAGTCCATGGCAGCCGTTTGTCCCCACCAAAACTAGGCAATCATTGTGGCAGAGCCTTTGGTTCTGGCCTCTGTGGCAGGTGCTGGCAGTGGTGTGCTAGTTAGTGGGCCTCTGGAATACAGACAGGACCAATTCATAGCATCTGCCAATTTCCATGGTGTAAATATTCCCACCAAAGCTATTTCAGGTCACCAGTGTGACAACACTGACGTGCATTGGAACAGGATACTCACACTCTGCTCTTACAAGCCTGTGCCAGTGAAAGATGCCAGCCTGGGAATCACATCTCTCTCCGTGGGAATTTTGTGGGGTCCCTGCACTGCTCTCCTTGCCCATACAGGAGGCCAGCCCAGGTTGTCCTACGGTCCTGGTGAAGCGGTGTCATTGTCTGGGGTAAATACCCAAGATTCGTTATCTCACAGCCACGGAAAACTAGAACACAGACACACAAGGAACGAGCTTCGGAGTGGAAGTTTAATAGGCAAAAGAAACAAAAAGCCCTGCCAGGCACAGAGGCTCACACCTGTAATCCCAGCACTTTGGGAGGCCGAGTCGGGCGGATCACGAGGTCAGGAGGTCAAGACCATCCTAGCTAACACGGTGAAACCCCTTCTCTACCAAAAATACAAAAAAAAATTAGCCGGGCGTGGTGGCGGGTGCCTGTAGTCCCAGCTACTCAGGAGGCTGAGGCAGGAGAATGGCGTGAATCCGGGAGGCAGAGCTTGCAGTGAGCGGAGATGGCGCCACTGCACTCCAGCCTGGGCAACAGAGCGAGACTCCGTCTCAAAATAAAAAAGAAAAAGAAAAGCTCTCTCCTGCAGAGAGAGGGGTCCTGAGCGGGTTTTCTGGTCTGTGGCAAAATGCAAGGGATTTTATAGATGAGCTTGAGGAGGTGGTGTCTGAATTACATAGGGCATGAAAGATTTGTGGGACCAGATGTGCTATTTGCATAAGGCACAAAAAACTGGTTAGGACTAGGTGTGCCATTTGCATAGGGCGTGAAAACTCTGGCCGCCCCACCCTAATCTTTTATTATGCAGATAGGTTCTCTACCTGGCAGGAGCCCTGTTACCTGCTTCTTTACTGTACATGTGGTGACAAAGAAAAGGGAAGATGGAGTCTCTGAGCTGAACAGGCCGGGCTTCCAGGTTGCCCTTTTCTATTGGCACAGCTGCCGGCATCCACTCATGCAAGCTTCCAGCTTGCTTATCTATGTCTGCAGCTCAATTTTTCAGGCTGCTTTTTGTTAGAAAATAAATTATTTGGGGGCTGCTTTTTGTTAAAAGGGAAATTCCGCCAAGGACTCTTTTACCCTTACTATCTACCTAAATAATTTCCTTCTAGCTCCTCTATCACTAGGGCCCAATGCTGCGTATCTAAACAAACAGCAATGAAAGGATAGGTAAGTAGCACTGCAGTGTGAAGTTGCTCTAGTGCATGCTTCGGTTAGATCTTCTCCCACTCAGCCGTGTGGTGGGAGGGCAGAGAAAGCCACTTGTTCACAGAAGCTGGGACAGATCATCGAATTCCCTGGAGAACATCAAATCCAGTCCAGGCTGGTTGGGGTCTTAGGGACATGAGGTAGGTGACACGTTCATGACAGCATTGTTCTCATCAAGAGAAGGCTTGTTACACGGGGAGAAAATGGAAGGGGTGTGTGTGTGTGTGTGTGCACATGCACAGGACTCACTGACACCCCCGAGTAGAAATAGTGAAATTGAAGGTTCAAGACAAGGAGGAGATGGGAATTGTGTTCAGAGCCCAGAGGGTGACGTTTTGGTTTTGGAGAAGTCGTTGGTGGTCTTGGTGAGTCATGACATGACATGGCATGTTCAGGGGACAGTGTGGCCAAGACGGAATGGGGCTGTCATTAGTAAGGAGGAAGTCAAGAGGCTGAGAGGGAAGGGGAGCGCCATGAGTCATTCCAAGGACAAGTGACTCAAGGCATGACATGACCTAACCAGGAGACCTAGAATTTTTTTAAAAACGAGATTTTTGAATGAAGGTAAAGGTAATGTTCTGGAAAAGGAAGTAAAGCAGTAAAGGACTAACCGTGCTTGAGCACTGTGGCTTGGTGGGCTTTGGGGGCGGGAGTGGCTTTGTGCTGTCAGAGAAGCAGGGCACCCAGGGAAAAACATGAGTCAGAAGCAGCAGAAGTGAAGGCAGAGGTGCACTTTAGCCCCACGCCATGCTTGTCACCCTAACAGCCTTTGAAGCAAGTCAGCGTGCCCTTGGTTTCCTAGCAGGCGCGCTCTCCCAGGTGGAGTCCTGGGGCTGAACACCTCCCCTGGACCCACGTGGACTTTCCAGGATCTGAGTTCATGGCACTAATTGCTGGTTTATCCTTTTCTCCTCCAGGGAAATTCTGACGGCTGGGAAGATTCCCTCTGATATTTTAGAAGAACATAATAATTAAGCATTTTAAGGGGAGGAGGCTTGTAGAAGTTCAAATTAGATGCTATATGGGGAAATTATAGCTGCTGCCACCAAGAAGCAGCAGCAAGAAAGGCTGTCAGCGAGAAGTTGCGTGCAACGGAGACAGGAATGGGCCCACTTTGGACGAGCAGGGCCAGGTGTGCTTCCCCTTCCTGCACCTCTGCCCATTCCACCTCAGGTCCAGGCGCTGCCCAGGGCCCAACAGACCAGAAAGCAGCTGGATTCTCATCTCCCAAAACCACACAGGAAGTCCTGGCCTTCTCAGATGTTGGGCATGAAGGGGTGGGATCCCCCCTCCCCCACTCCATGGACCACCTTCCTCCTGTGTCTACCCCACCAGCAAATCATGGGCAAGGAGAGCCATGGGGCTGCTGGTGAAATGGGACAGTTCGCTGATTCCCCTCGCAGGACATGGGGCTGCTGGTGAAATGGGACAATTCCCTGATTCCCCTCGCAGGACATGCGACAGGGGTGTTACCTGCTTGGTCACCCTGCAGCTCGAACCCCTGCGGGGAGCATGCAGACACGCAGGCACAGAGGCCGGGGCTAGTGTTTTTGGGCTCCCGCCCCAGCCAGCATCTACAGGCAGATGTCTGCGCCTCCCGAAGCCCAAGTGAGCAGTGTGTTACAAGCTCTTTCAGGTTTGCCGTCTGCAGATGGCTTGTGTGTTAATCAGCTCAATGGACAAAGTGTGACAGCTTTCTCTATCTGGAGCTCTTGCCTAGTGTGCCAGAAAAATAGAATCACACGTGGTCTCGAAGGATGAGTGCAAGGTTTTATTGAGTGGTGGAGGTGCCTCTCAGCAAGATGGATGGAGAGCCGGGAGGAGGCATGGAGTGCGAAGGTGGTCTTCTCCTGAAGTCCAGCCGTTTTCAGCCCCTTACGTCCTTCTCTGCCGTGCTGTCCCACTGCTTTTTGTCGCTCTGTTCCTCTGCTCTCTCTGTGTTCAGCCGCTTGTGTGTCTGAGCCTGCTAAGATCTGGGGTTTCTATGGGCACAAGATGCGGGGCATGACAGGCCAGAGTGGTCTTGGAAAATGCAACATTCCGGAACAAAAACAGGAGTACTTGTTCTCACTTAGGTCCGCAGGCACAGGCCTGAGGGTGGAGCCCCGGCGAAGGACCCCGCCCATCTCTAGCCAGCACTTCCCTGCCCCCGTGTCCGCATCACTGGGTCTTCCCCCTGAGCTGTCGAGGCTGTTTTCAGGAGCCGGTGGTGGGGAATCCCAAGATGGGAAGCTAGTGCCTCCTCCCTCCTCCCAGGCCTCCAGGAGGCCGCCCTCCAGGACAGAGGACAGAGAAGGGGAGATTCCTGCTGGCGTTCTCTGCTGGCGTGTGGGCTCTGAGGTGGGCCCAGGAATTCATGCCCTCCAAAGGAGGAGGACCCAGGAGTTCTGTTGGCCTCACACCATCTGTCCAGAGAAGCAGTTCTGGGGACAGAGAAGGGCTGGGGCGCAGGGAGGCCGAGGCAGCGTGTCCACATCTCATCATTTCTGGACTGTTGAGATTGGCTATTGGTGATTTTACCTCCTGTCTGCTCTGTGCCAGCAAAGGTGAAGCCCACACCCTGGGGCAGAACAGCTCATGCTCAGGGAGCGCCCGCTCTGGGCATGGTTGGGCTCGGGGTGTGGTTGGGCCCGGGGCATGGTTGGGCTCCACGCCTGAATCTCCCTACAGCTCCCACGTGTGCGCCGCCTCCTCAGTGAGACATAGTCCCTGCAGTGTTTAAAGGCGGGGATCACATGTTTGGCTCAGTGGCTTTGGGGACTGGGTGTTTCTCCTCTCAAACAAAATTGGGAGCCTTCTGGGCCTTTGGCCCCACTTGCCTCTGCATGACTGTTTATGGGATTCCTGTAACCAGGCAGATCCATTTCCAGATTCGTAGAGGATGGCAGCCCGCCTGTGTAAATGCCGTGGTTGCCTGACATGGATTGGCACTGGGGCTGGCCCAAGGCCCCGGGGCCCTGCTTGGCGTCAGCTGCCCCTGAGCTGCTTGCTTTCTTTGGCATTCACAGAGGGACCTTTGTATGGTTAGCAGCCTACACAGAGCTCTTTAGGCCATGACCATGGTGGAGTCAGGTCGGAGCCGGGGCCCAAAAGCAGCTGCAAGGCCGGTTCCCTGGGGCACAGAGGAATGTGTGGAGTCTGGCGGGGGGCTGTCAAGTCCAGGTTGCTTAGTACAGATGACACAGGGAACACAGGAATCCAGATGGCAAGATCTCAGGGTCGGATGAAGCAGCAGGTGGTGGGGAAACCAGACTGGGAAGGCCAAGTCAGTGTCCACCATCCCATCAGACAGGGGGTCCTGGAGAGTCTCAGCCCAGCAGGTAGGAGACTGTGCTCACAGGATCCCTGAGAAGAATGTCTCAGGCCTGACATATTCTGTGGTCGGGCCAAGATTAGGGTGAAGTGAGTGAGGCGCGAGGATGTCAACTCTAAGGAGGCATCACTCCCAGGACCAGCCTGCCCTTGCATGACCCTGAGACCTGGGAGAGGAGCCTCCTTCAATTCTGCATCTCGGCACCTCCCTCACCTCCCCTCAGCCCTAGCCCCTGCAGGTTGTGCCTTTGCTAACCCAGATGGCTGCTCCTTTGGTTCCACATAACAGCACCGATAGGCTGAGTTCACGGACTCTGGGGTTGGTTGGGGTCTCTACCTGGGTTTAGGCACCCTTCCTGGTGGGATCTCTCAACACGTTCTCAACAGCTACTTCCCCGGTCAGAGAAGGGCATCCATTCACCCGGTTGCCCAAAACAGATCCTTGGGACTCAGTTCCTCCTCTTCTTTCCTTCCCCCCTAGACAGCTGGGCCAGGTTCCTAACTGGTCTCCCTGTCTCCAGTCCTGCCCCTCTAATCCATTCCTGGCCTTCCTAAAACTCAGGTCTGATATCATCTCCCCTGTGAGTCTTGGAGAGGACATGGCCCCATGTATAAAGGGGTGCCATATAGTTCTTTATCGAATATAGCTAGTTTTCTGACTCTAAAATTAATAATTAAGGAAACACAAGGAAAGACAGAAAAATAGAAAGGTGGATTACTCATTTTGGCCCTATGAAACCAGATGCAGCCACAAGACTTGCTTGGCCAATGAACATTCAGTGGAGGGTGATACGTGTCGCCCTACTCGACAGAAGCTTCCAGAGCCAGTATGTGATTTTCCATGTGCTCTTTTCCCCACTTTGAGAGTATGTCTGTGTCTGACATAAGCAAGACCTCTTGCCGCCGAAACTGCTCTGCATGGAGGAGACTCAGGCACACCCCCTGATGAGCCTCCTGGCTGGGCCAGCTAACTGTACAACAAGTGCAAAGCTCACTCCAGCAGGGACGCTGATCCTGACCCAGCAGCAAGAGGATGTAGATGGCTTCAATCATGCCGTTTCCACTTCTGGCAAGAGAATTCATTCATTAGCAGCATTTCCATTGTGTTACCAGACTGCATCCCAGCTGTTGAGGACGCGAAGTGGACAAGACAGGCAAGCAGTGAGGGTCCTGCTCTTTTGGAGCCTACCTCCTCAGGGGACCCAGACTTATTTACATAAGTAAATAAAATAATGTGTTAATTGCAGATGGCGCTGAGTGCTTTGATGAAAATAGAACTGAGCATTGCATATGGAGGGGTGACAGGAGACCAGAGGGGTGTCAAGGGCCTCTCCTGAGCTGAGAATGGCATGAGGATAAGAAGCCAGCCAGGTGAGGAGGGAGAAGAACACCCCAGGGCTGAGACACATTTGGCATGCTTGAGGGACAGAGAGAGGTCCTACGTGTTGCTGCAGAGTCATGGGCAAGGGGCAGGGGGAGGGGCAAGATTGGAGGGAGCAGCAAAGGAAGATCATGAGAACCATGTATACAGCTGGGATGGCTTCTGAGTGCTGTTGGGAAGTTCTTTCTTCCTTTTTTTTTTTTCTTTTTTTGAGACAGAGTCTCACTCTGTCACCCAGGCTGGAGTGCAGTGGTACAATCTTGGCTCACTGCAACCTCCACCTTCCGAGTTCAAGCGATTGTCCCACCTCCACCTCCTGAGTAGCTGGGATTACAAGCATGCACCACCATGCCTGGCTACTTTTTGTATTTTTAGTAGAGATGGGGTTTCACCATGTTGTCAAGGCTGATCTCAAACTCCTGATCTCAAGGGATCTGCCTGCCTCGGCCTCCCAAAGTGCTGAGGTTACAGGTGTGAGCCACCGTGCCCGGCCATGTTAGCAAGTTCTTAGAGGGCTTGTAGCACAGCAGTGACCTCCTCTGATTACCCATTGGCTATTGGTAGAATTGCTTTAGGACTGAGAGAGACAGCGATGGCTTTGACTGGGGCTGTGGCAGTGAAAGGGAGAGAAGTAAACACATTTGGGAAGTATTTTGGATGTAGCGTCTGATGAGACTTGAAAAGGAATTGTTTGTGGAAGGTGAGACCAGAGCAATCAAGAATAACTCCTGTGCTTTCACCTTGAGAAAGTCCAGATGCCACGAAAAGCCAGACAGCAGTGGAATCTCTAAATGGAAATGACAAGAGATTTTGTTCCCTCTCGGTTTTCCTAAAAGGTCTTTCTTCATGAAGCTGGGTGGAGCACGGGGCCCCTGAGGCTCTTGTCCCCCCTCACCACTCTTTTTTCTTTTGACTGGAGAAGTGTCCGCATGAGTCTGTGGGAGGCAAGGATTGGGGGTTGGGAGGAGGAGAGGGAGAGCTCACCTGTCTGCTTCCCACTGCATGCCCAAAGGCTGTGGTTTGTGACTGCTGGTTTTGAGAGTCTTTACTGGCTTCTGATCAAACTGGAGAAGATGAGGAGGTTAATTTTGCCCTGAAGGCAGGCATTATGTCTGGCATCTATGCAAGAATTTAGAGCACGTTGAGAGCTCTCTGATGTCCAGTTTTGAGTGGAAGGGCTCCTAAGGCTACACTGGAAGTAGGACTTGCCTTGGCCTCAAAGTAGTTGGACACCCTACAGGCTGACCAACAGGGGCCACGGGGGCTCTGAGAAGTTCCTAAAGCCCCCAATGAGGTATTTGTCTAGGCAGAGCTTTGAGGAGCACAGCAGCTGTGCCTGGCTTGCTCCCTAAGGATTTAGGGCTGGCTCTGGATTCACGTTCCTCTTTGCCAAGAGGGAGAATACCTATTCTTACTCCTCTTCTCAAGACCTTGTGGGGAGGGGGATTAGAGAACTAATAAAATGATGGGTAAAGATGCTGGGGCGGGGAGAGGCAGGCTTGGGTAGGAGCATGGGTAAGAGGTGTTCTGCCAAGATGCATTAAAATTGTTCCTTTGGGGGCGCGGTGGCTCATGTCTGTAATCCCAGCACTTTAGGAGGCCGAGGCAGGCAGATCACGAGATCAGGAGATTAACACCCTCCTGGCCAACATGGAGAAACCCCATCTCTACCAAAATACAAAAAATGAGCCAGGCGTGGTGGTACACACCTGTAGTCCCAGCAACTCGGGAGGCTGAGGCAGGGGAATCGCTTGAACCCAGGAAGCAGAGGTTGCAGTGAGCCAAGATTGTGCCACTGCACTCCAGCCTGGTGACAGGCAAGACTTGGTCTCAAAAAAAAAAAAAAATTGTTCCTTCGATATCAGTTCCTGTATTTGGCTGTTGGCTTTGAATGTGGGAATAAAGCAACAATACATGACGTAGTTGTAAACTGTTCTTTTTTATTTTCTCCTCTTACCTTATCATGTTTAAACAAACAAACAAAATGAACAAAATCCCTAGGTTAAACAATATAATTCTCATTTAAAAAATTCAAACAGTTCAAATGTCCCACAACTATTTGGTCTCATTACCCAGAGTTAACTACCTGTAACAAAAGCATTCTTCTAGACATTTTTCATAGATAAACAATCATAGTTGTCAGGCATGGTGGCTCACGCCTGTAATCCCAGCACTTTGGGAGGCTGAGGCAGGAGGATCACTTGAGGCCAGGAGTTCGAGACTAGCCTGGACTACTTGGTGAAACTCTGTCTCTACTAAAAATATAAAAATCAGCCAGGTGTGGTGGCACATGCCTATAATCCCAACTACTTGGGAGACTGAGGCACAAGGATTGCTTGGACCCGGGAGTTGGAGGTTGCAGTGAGCCAAGATCACATCACTGCACTCCAGCCTGGGCTACAAGAGCAAGATCCTGTCTCAAAAAATAAAATAAAATCATAGTTTATGCATAATTAAATATACACATAGATATACATATATAATAAGTATTTTAAAATGAATATGCCAGCAAATTATAAGGCTCTTTTGCAACTTCTTATTTTTTATATAACTTTTTAGAATGTTTTATATCAACATACATAGATCACCTTTCTTTTCAGTAACTGACTAGTATTCCATCTAATGAATGTACTATTATTTTCTTATCTAGTTCCCTACAATGGATAGTTGGATTATTTCTAGTTCTTTGATGTTGTAAGAATCAAATTAATGAACACACACAAAACCACACATAGTTAAAGTACTAAAAAGTAAAATGTGCTGGGCACGGTGGTTCACGCCTGTAATCCCAGCACTTTGGGAGGCCACGGTGGGCAGATCACTTGAGGTCAGGAGTTCGAGACCAGCCTGGCAAACATGGTGAAATCTCATCTCTACTAAAATTACAAAAATTACCTGAGAGTGGTGGACACTTGTAATCCCAGCTACTCTGGAGGCTGAGGCAGGAGGAACCCTTGAACCCAGGAGGTGCAGTTTGCGGTGAGCCGAGATTGCACCACTCTGTTCCAGCCTGGATGACAGAGTGAGACTCGTCTCAAAAAACAATAAAAAATAAAAAGTAAAATGAACAAAGACTGTTTCACTCATTAGTAAATGAGAGAACCAGTAAGATGTGGCCATGTAACCTCGAAGAATGAAAACTAAAAGATGAACAGTGGTTGGCAATGTTCTTGGGGTGCCTGACAGAAACAGACAGGTGATGATTTTACCCCAGGCCAGGAATCCCCCCATAAGACTAGAAATATGAACTCAGCAGCCTGAGCAACATGGCAAAACCCAGTCTCTACCAAAAATACAAAAGATTAGCTGAACATGGTGGTGTGTGCCTGTGGTCCCAGCTACTTGGGAGGCTGAGGCAGGAGAACCACTTAAGCCCAGGAGGCAGAGGTTGCAGTGAGCCGAGATCGCACCACTGCACTCCAGCCTGAGAAACCACAGTGAGACCCCGTGTCAAAAAAATATATATGAGCTCAAAATTTCAAATGAAGAATAAGCTACCAAGACCAAGAATCAGCAAAAACAACAACTAAGAATTCAATTCCCAAGAAAATAAAATATTCAAATTATCAAATGTAGATTATAAAATAGATATGCCTAAACTTATTACAGAAACTTAAAAGTAAAGTTGAAAATACGAGAAAAAGGCTGGGCATGGTGGCTCATGCCTGTAATCCCAACACACTGGGAGGCCAAGGCAGGTAAATCGAGAGATCAAGAGTTCGAGAATAGCCTGGCCAACGTGGTGAAACCCTGTCTGTATTAAAAATACAAAAAATTAGCTGGGTGTAGTGGTGGGTGCCTGTAATCCTAGCTACTTGGGAGGCTGAGGCAGAAGAATCACTTGAAGCAGGAGGCAGAGGTTGCAGTGAGCCGAGATCGTGCCACTCCACTTCAGCCCAGGTGGCAGAGTGAGACTCCATTTCACACAAAACAAAACAAAACAAAACAAAACAACACTACAAACAAACAAAAAACAAACAAACAAAAAACATGAGAAAAGAATAAGCTTACTATATATATAAAAAAATACCAGATCAATTGAAACATAAAATACTTCTAAAAATTAAGAAAAATAGCCAGAAGAATTTAAAAACACAATAGAAAGAGTAAATAACAGAAGAGATAATTAATTACCTGGAAGATAGATTTGAAAAAATTACTCAAAACTTGGTGCAAAGAAGAAAGGTGATGGTGGCTGGTGCAGTGGCTGTGCCTGTAATCACAGCAGTTTGGGAGGCCGAGGTGGGTGGATCACTGGAGCCCAGGAGTTTGAGACCAGCCTGGGCAACATGGCAAAACCCTGCCTCTATCAAAAAAAACAAAACAAAACAAAACAAAAAACCCAAAACACAAAAAACAAAAATTAGTTGGGCATGGTGTCATGTGCCTGTAGTTCCTGGGTCCCTTCCCATGTATCGTGGGAAGGACCAAGTAGGAGGTAATTGAATCTTTGGGATGGGTTTTTCCCATGCTGTTCTCATGACAGTGAATAAGTCTCACAAGATCTGATGGTTTTATAAAAGGGAGTTCCTCTGCACAGGCTGTCTTGCCTGCCTCCATGTAGAACATGCCTTTGCTCCTCCTTGTGAGGATCACTTGAGACCAGGAGGTCGAGGCTGCAGTGAGCCATGATCACGCCACTGCACTGCAGCCTGGGCAAGAGAGTAAGATCCTGTCTCAAAAAAAAAATAAATAAATAAATAAGGGATGGAAAACATGAAAAAGAAGTTAATAACATGGAGGATATTATAAAATGATCAAACATACATATAACTGGAGTACCAGAAAGAGACAATAGAGATTGGGAGAGGGACAATGTTCAATGATATTTTTGTTTTTTCTGAGAATGCTTCCAAACTGATGAAGGACATGAATTCTGAGATTCAGGAAATAATGAATCATCAGCAGGATAAATATAAATAAATTTACATCAAGATGCACTGGGGGAAGCACTATGGAGATCTGCCAAATGCCAGCCAAAGACCCCTCCACTACTCATGTCCTTTTAAATTCTTGTGCTAAATTCAGTAACAGCAGCAACAATAAGGATACCTTATTTTCATTTAGCATTTTATGTTGTTTGAAGTCTTTTATAGTCTATAAATATGTCAAAGGTAAGACCTTTGACAGATGAGGAGATGCATGTCAAAGATTAGGAGACCTAGTTCAAGGCCAGTTCACTTGGCAGCAGATGAAAGCATCAGTGCTTGGTCTGCTAACTGGGATCCTTCCCGCTTTGTGCTCCCACGAAAAAGTTTCTGAGTTCCTTGGAAGCTGCTTCCAATGACAGAGACAATTGCACATTAGGGGCTATTAAGTAGGGTCTGGGAAAGAGACAACTTCCTGATATGGGGAGTGTCCCTGGCTACAAGGTGGATTATATCAGAACTTGCCCTCAGTTCCAGGAAACTAGAGATGCCTCGTGTCTTGGATAGAAAGAGCCGCCTGTTGGGTTGAGGAAGGACACTGAGGCTGTGGGAGAACCTCTTTAGCTTGAGGAAGAACTCAGCCAGTGAATCAGTTTTATAGCTCTTTCGCTCTTACTTTCCTGTCTCTTAGAGATGTTGGTGTGGCTGTGGTTTCTGTCATTGGCTGTGGTGTATTATGAAAGAACAGTGGGCAAAAACAGAAGTTATGGGTTAGGTTCTGGCTTTGTCCTTTGGACTTATACTGGGCTTTGTTTACTTAAGAGAGAGTTTGCTTCTAACAAGAGCAGAGCGTGTGTCCTTGAAGGGGGCAGTGATTATAATTTACAAAAGTGATCTAGGAGAAGACTTCCAACTTACTATTGAAGTTGTCACTGATTCTCTTAACATTTCTCTAAAAAAATGACAAGAAGATGTGAGCTTTTCTGATAGTCAAAATGGGACATGGATGAGAAAATGTTAAAAAACACAGAACAGGAAGCTCTTGTTGGTGGGTGTGTTAGTTCGTTCTCACTCTGCTAATAAAGACATACTGGAGGCTGGGTAATTTATAAAGAAAAAGAGGTTTAATGGACTCACAGTTCCACATGACTGGGGAGGCCTCACAATCATGGCAGAAGGCGAAGGAGGAGCAAAGGCATGTCCTACATGGAGGCAGGCAAGAGAGCCTGTGCAGGGGAACTCCTTTTTATAAAACCATCCGATCTCGTGAGACTTATTCACTATCATGAGAACAACAAGGGAAAAACCTGTCCCTGTGATTCAATTACCTTCTACTGGGTCCCTCCCATGACACATGAGAATTATAGGAGCTACAATTCAAGCTGAGATTTGGGTGGGGACACAGCCAACCCATATTAGTGGGTCAAAATGATATATTGAAGTTCTAACTCTCAGTATCTCAAAATGTGATCTTATGGGAAATAGAATCATTGCAGATGTAATTAGTTACATTAAGATGAAGTCATACTGGAAGAGTGGACCCCAACTCCACACGACTGGTGTCCTTACAAGAAAACAGAGACATGGGGAGAACCATCTCTGAAGACTGAAGATTGGACTGATGCAGGTACAAGCCAAGGGATGTCAAAGATTGCCAATAAACCACCAGAAACTAGGAAGAGGAAAAGAAGAGCTGCCCTATAGGTATCAGAGGAAGTATGGCCCTGTTGACACCTTAACTTTGGACTTAAGAATTGTGAGATGATAAATTTATTTGGTTTTGGCTTTAAGTACCCAGTTTGTGGTACCTAGTTATGGCAGTCTTCAGAAATGAATACAGTGGGCATTTATGACTTTGGCTGTCCATCATCTGAGCACGTATCCTGCATGGGGGAAATCCTAAGGTTTAGGAGGTGACACTGCTGCTCCTTACAAAAGCTCAATGGGACTTGTATTAGTCAGGGTTCTCCAGAGAGACAGAACTAGTAGGATATATGTATATATGAAAGGGAGTTTATCAGGGAGAATTGGCTCACATGATCACTAGGAGAAGTCCCGTGGCAGGCTGTCTGGAAGCTGGGGAAGAAAGAAGCCACTAATGGCTCAGTATGAGTCCAAAAGCTTCAAAAGCAGAGAAGCTGACAGTGCAGCTTTCAGTCTGTGGCCGAAGGCCCAAGAGCCCCTGGCAAACCACTGTTGCAAGTCCAAGAATCCTAAGGCCGAAGAACCTGGAGGCTGATGTTCAAGGGCAGGAGGAACAGGAGGAAGCATCCAGCACGGGAGAAAGAAAGCAGCCAGAAGACCCAGCAAGCCAGCCTAACGCACCTTCTTCTGCATGCTTTGTTCTAGTTGAGCTAGCAGCCGATTGGATGGTGCCCACCCTCACTGAGGGTGGGTCCGCCTCTCCCAGTCCACTGACTCAAATGTCAGTACCCTCTGGCAACACCCTCACAGACTCACCCAGAAACAATATTTTACCAGCTATGTAGGCATCCTTCAATCCAATCAAGCTGACACCTAATAGGAACCATCATAGGACTAGATATTCTTTTCCCAACTCCAGGCAGCTTGACTGTGAGGATGTCCCCTAAACACAGCCAGTTGGACATTCCTGCCACTGTTTCTGAATTTGGAAGAAGTAAACCAAGCCTCCAGGTTAGTTACAGACTTTTTAAAACGGTGACTGTGGCCAAGTGGATGGTCTGATGGCTCAGCAGCTGGTGCCCGGCAGTGTCACCAGGACAGTTAGCATGGTCCTGCTGGCTGCTGTAGCAACATTCCAGCTGACACCATTCCCCTGCTCCCAACTATTTCCTGCCTGGGCATGTTTTCTGGGCTTCCAATGATTCTGTGAGCTACTGACCTTTCTCTACTATGTTAACCAGAGCCAATTTCTGTTCTTTGGAACATAGAACACTGACTAGTGCTTTACAATCTGTAAAGGATGAATACCCTCCATGCTTTTTATTTTTATTTATTTTATTTATTTTATTTTATTTTATTTATTTATTTATTTGAGACAGAGTCCTGCTCTGTCGCCAGGCTGGAGTGCAGTGGCTCAATCTTGGCTTACCACAACCTCTGCCTCCCAGGTTCAAGTGATTCTCCTGCCTCAGTCTCCCAAGTAGCTGGGACTACAGGTGCGTGCCACCATGCCTGGCTAATTTTTGTATTTTTAGTAGAGACAAGTTTTCACCATTTTAGTCAGGCTGGTCTCGAACTTTTGACCTCGTGATCTGCCCACTTAGGCCTCCCAAAGTGCTGGGATTACAGGAGTGAGCCACCGCGCCCAGCCTGCTTTTTATTTTTAATTATCAGCTAACATTTGACTCCACAGAGTGCCAATTCCTGATCAAGGGGGCAGTGCTCAGAGGAAGGCTATGGGTTGATTCTCCTGGGGTGGGGAGGGGAGATGCATGCAGTGGGCAAAGGAACCAGATTTTCAGCATGACAAGTGAGCCTTGGGGGCACGGTCACATGGGCTAGAAGAAAATTCAGAAATCATCTCATCCAGTCCCTTCCCTTTTGTCAGAAATTATGAAAGACTGATGACGTGCAAAAAAAGATGACTGAGTAGCCTGTGTAGTGTACTTTCCAAGAAATGTGCCTTTCATTATCTCAGAGCTATTTTACAACTCTAAGTTGTAGAAAACTGACAATAATGCAAATGATTTTTTGCCTGCAAAGAAGCAAATTAGTTGTGCGCAGTGGAATGCAACTGATTATTGACCTGTTTTGAATCTCGCTGTAAATTCATTTCAGCATTCTTTATATATGTATGTATATAAAATGTAAATATATAATTGCATATATGTGTGTATATATACATACAGGCATAACATCATATTGGTTTCCTCATTAATTAGTGAGTTAAATAAATGTTTGACATATACTTATTGCACTGACCGTATTAATATGAGAGTCATGATTAAATCTTTTGTATGTAACAAATCAGGGATATGGGTCCTGAGGGTGCAATGCGCATTGGCTTACTTACCCAAGGTCAATGTGCTAGTCTGGGTCCTCCAAGAAGCAGAGACCAAGATGGGATTAAACCTGCATAGATTTTATTAGGGGAAATGCCTGTGAGAGAAAATGGGAAGGGGAAAGAGAAGAGTCATCAGACCGCAATGCGAGTCTGACCCTGAATGAAGGAAAGTGGGAAGCAACTTCAGATAGAAGCCTTCCAGACCTTAATGCATCTAAGAACGGCTCTTCACGGCCATCCAGAGCCCTGGGCAAATCAGCCATCAGAGGAGCTTTACGTCTCCTGACTCTCCCTGGAATTCCTTGACACTGCTCTTGACTCTTCCCGGAATTCCTTGACACTGCTGTCTCTCTTTTTTTTTTTTGAGATGGAGTCTCGCCCTTTCGCCCAGTCTGGAGTGCAGTGGCGTGATCTCAGCTCACCACAACCTCTGCTTCCTGGGTTCAAGTGATTCTCCTGCCTTAGCCTCCTGAGTAGCTGGTGTACAGGTGTGCACCACCATGCCTGGCTAGTTTTTGTATTTTTAGCAGAGACGGGGTTTCACTATGTTGGCCAAGCTGGGCTCAAACTCCTGACCTCAGGTGATCCACCCGCCTCAGACTCCCAAAGTGCTGGGATTACAGGCATGAGACACCGAGCCTGGCCGGCACTGCTCTCTTTCATTTTTCTGCATTCCTAGCTGTTTCATGCATCTCCACAATGGGACTTGAATATCTGAGGTCTCCGCCCTGTGGAAGAGGGGGTTCTGGGAATGGTCACAAGGCTGTGGATGTGGAACATGCTTTCTGACCATAATATGGCACTGTCTCACGTTAAGCCTAACCGATCTTGCCCCCTTCCACACTAGAGAGTCTGTTTCTGAGACCACAGGAGTGCGACTGTGGTCTGGGTAAGACACATTAGGAGAGACTGGCACGACCAGCTCTGCATCCAAAAGACCTGGGGTCTTGCTGTGCTCCTCAGCGTGGAGCATCCATGGTGTACTCCAGGCATAGCCAGCTTGCGTCAATCAATGGAGATCCCTTTGGTGCTTATAAGTCCCCTGGATAGACCCCAAGAACATTCCAGAACCCGCAATATCTCGACTAGGCAGCTTCCTGTGCATTAGGAAGAGACTCTTTCGTCCCTGAGGAATCTTAGTTCCCAAATGCTATGAGAGGAAGGACATTGCCCACAGGGTGGGTCGGAGACCTCCACTGATTAATGTGTCTGTTCCTTTATCAAGCAGGCCCTCAGCCTAGCGGTGCAGAGAGGACATGGATCTTCCTGAGATGCCCACTGTCTGTGACAAAGAAAGACCAAGAAACTGCTGGAGGACTGGGTGAGCAGTGCTCTGAACCGGAGAGGGGTGTCTGACTCAGGAAAGACACTCTGAAGGAGGTGACATTTCAGCTGGCTCAGGAAGGACAAATAGGAAGTGGCCTGTGAAGAAGCAGTAGTGGAGGACCAAAATGTGGGACCGTGGGAGGAAGAGGGGACAGGACAGTTGTGGGGAACATTGGGTGGGTGTAGGTGGAAAGTGAGGGGTGAATTTAAGGAAACAAGGAGGATGGAAAGGGTCCTGAATGCCACACAATCTGATGTGTGCATGTCACCTGGAAGCCAGGGTCATTGAAGGGTTTTAAGCACACGATGACACCATCAGATTTGCATCTGCTCTGGTCACGTGCTAATCTGCTTTCTCTTAGTCTGACTTTGAGTGAGCTTGTGGAGTAACCAACACAAAGGGGTGGCCTGGGAAGGGCTCCGTGCTTCTATATTTGAGTCCTTGTGGACAAACTGTAACCTAATAGGTAGACAAGATTGAGAACCTGACTTAGGAGTATGCACCTGTAACAACTGCTGAGTCTTGGCCAATCCCAGCAGCCATACTTCAACCACTCATACACCGCTGAGTGTTCAAACTGTGTTCAAATAAGGCAAACGCCAACCTGTAACCAATCTTGCTGTTTCTGTAGTTCACCTCCGATATCTTTTTCTTTTTTTTTTTGAGACGGAGTCTCTCTCTGTCACCCAGGTTGGAGTGCAGTGGTGCTATCTTGGCTCACTGCAAGCTCCGCCTCCCGGGTTCACGTCATTCTCCTGCCCCAGCCTCTCTGGTAGCTGGGACTACAGGTGCCCGCCACCAGGCTCAGCTAATTTTTTGTATTTTCAGTGGAGACGGAGTTTCACTGTGTTAGCCAGGATGGTCTTGATCTCCTGACCCTCATGATCCGCCTCCCTTGGCCTCCCAAAGTGCTGGGATTACAGGCCTGAGCCACCGCGCCGGCCGCACCTCCAATTTCTGTACGTCACTTCCCTTTTTTTGTCCATGAATTTGTTCTGAATATGAGGCATCCGTGGAGTCTGTGTGAATCTGCTGTGATTCGCGGGGGGCTGCCAGATTCACGAATCGTTCGTTGCTTAACTAAACTCCTTTAAATTTAATTCTGCTAAGTTTTTCTTTTAACAGAGGGTTGCGCCAACTCTCTAGAAACAGCCCTTCTTTTACTCATTTCTAGCAGACTTGCTTTACCCTGTGGGATTTAGGGCAAGGACTCACAGAGGGGCCCCCATACCATATGTCTAAATATTTAAAAGTTATAAGAAGCCAACAAACCATTAAATATAATGTGTTCTATTCTCCATCCTTCACAAATACACTTAAAACGACAACAACAACAGCAAAAACAAAAAAACAGAAAAAAACAGGGTCTTGCTCTGTCACCCAGGCTGGAGTTCAGTGGTGTGGTTATGGCTTACTGCAGCCTCAATCTTCTGAGCTCATGTGATCCTCCCACCTCAGCCTGCCAAGCAGCTGGAAATATAGGAGCGTGCCATTACACCAGGGTAATTTTTAAATTTTTACTTTTGTAGAGATGGGGTCTTACTATGTTGCCCAGGCCGGTCTTAAAACCCTGGCCTCGAGCAATCCTCTGGTTTTGGCCTCCCAAATCTCTGGGATTACACACGTGAGCCACTGCACCTGGCTCAAATATGCTTTTTCTTTTGAGATGGAGTCTTGCCCTGTTGCCCAGGCTGGAGTGCAGTGGCGCAATCTCAGCTCACTGCAACCTCTGCCTCCAGGGTTCAAGTGATTCTCCCACCTCAGCCTCCCTAGTAGCTGGGATTACAGGCACCCACCATTCTGCCTGGCTAATTTTTGTATTTTTCTAGGCATGGGGTTTCACCATGTTGGCCAGGCTGGTCTTGAACTCCTGACCTCAGGTGATCTGCTCACCTCAGCCTCCCAAAGTGCTGGGATTACAGGTATGAGTCACCATGCCCGGCTTCAACTATGCTTTTGTAACAACCTGGAAAGCCAGATTGGAGGTTAGACTTGTCAATTCTCTGGAGTTCTGTGTCAGAAGCCAGAGGCGCGAGAAGCAGTGGCCACAGCCCCCCTTTATCTTTCCAGCCTCTCTGTCCAGCACCCTGGGCCCACATGTCTCAGCTCCGCTCACATCTGCACAAATACTGTTTTTTGGCCATCCGTTGGGAGAGACAGACCTGGAGAAGAGTCTCATGCAGGGCCTGGAAGCTGACTTGGGGCCCTTTGGATAGAGAATTTGGTGGCCCTGGGTCCACCAAACATGGTCTAGGTTCTAGAAAACAGAGCCTGGGTTCTAGCAGGAACATCCTCTTGGTCCTATGGACTCTTCTCCTGGTGTGAAGGACTGTGGTCTGAGGAGGACCAGGGAGAGCCTTCTAAAGCATGGGTCTCAGGCAGAAATCCCTCTTGTGTAAGGGTAGAAGGGAAGGCCCCCTAGGCCTCTTGTAGCCTAAAGAGAAAGTGGGAGTGACCCCTGTGGGCAGTGGCTTAGGGTCTCTGCAGAGTTTTTCCACTAGAGGCAGGGCAGAGCCCCCCAGTTGGGGTCCCATGCCACTTGTAAAATTCTTCCACTTCCATTTCTACCTCAAGCCGCCTGGCTGACAGTACTCCTCTTTACACCTCTTTCATGCGCTGTCGGGACTGGGTTTGGTGCTGTCTGGGCCCTGTGAGAGGGGGACCCAGAGTGGGAAGGAGTCACCGCACAGCAGCCGCCTTCCCAGGGCTGCCTGTTCTCTCTCACGTTTTTCTTTAAAATTCGTTTATGTGCATTTCTACATTTGTCCTCTTCCTTCCACAGGCCTGGCAGGTTCTATTTTTGAAGGTCTGGGCAGGGACCAAGGCCCAGCAAGTGTAGCCAAATCACACAGCTTCATCTGCCTTCCCTGGCCTTGATCACTGCCGGCCTTCCTGCTCCCTCCTCCTCTCCCTCCTGGAAGAATGGGTCCTGTCTTCAGGCCCTGAACATCTCTCCAGAGAGAGACAGACAGACAGACAGAGAGAAAGAGAGAGAGAGAGAGACAGAGAGGTGAAGGCTGAGAGCAAGAAGAACTCCGTTGGGCCTTGGAAACAGAGAGATTTATTCCAGCTCTCCTAAATTTGAAATATTTTTCCTGGGTTGTCTCCTTGGGAACACTTATGTGTAGGATTAATTTATGACTAGATCCCAAATGAAAACAGTTCCTAAGCCCAACACCCAATAAAGTCCCCATTGAGTTTCTTCTCACACTTCCTCCCCACCTGGTAGGCGAGGCCGCTGGCTCTGGTGTGTGTTCTGAGCTCGCTGCAAGCCAGCCGCTCTCCGGGGCACCACTTCTGTCCTGTGCCTGGCTGTGTCCACAGCACAGGCCCCAGCGTCCTGCCTTGCTCACAAATGCTCGTTTGCTTTCTGTTCTTAATTTATAAACTGTTTTTCAAACTTGATGGCTGTGGGCTTTGATCATGGGGCTGTGAGTCCCAAGCGGCCAGGCACCAGGCATCCACTGAAGCAGGCTGTGTCCCTAGCACCCAAACAGGCTGGTCCTGGGACTCATTGGCTTGGAAGATCAGAACTGAAAAGACCTTGGAAATCACCTCATTTTACAGAGAGGGAAACTGAGATAAGTGAGCTGTCCATTGTCACACTTAAAACAAGGTTTTAATACTGGATTTCTGCTGTTTTTATGCCAGTCAACCTCAGAGGCATTGGGCAATAGAATCTTCTCTAGTTGACTCTATCCTGGTGTGAGAGGGATTTGGTGAGTCAGGCTCCTGACCCACGCTCCTGGGAGCAGCAGCCTATGGCTCAAGACCACAGGGGAAGTGATAAGGTTTGGCTGTGCCCCATCCAAAATCTCATCTTGAATTTAAACCCCATAATCCCCATGTGTCAAGGGAGAGACCAGGTGAAGGTAATTGGATCATGGGGTGGTTTCCTCCATGCTATTCTCGTGATAGTGAGTGAGTTCTCATGTGATCTGATGGTTTTATAAGAGGCTCTTCCCACCTTTGCTCACCACTTCTCCTTCCTGCCGCCTTGTGAAGAAGGTGGCTTGCTTCCCCTTCACCTTCCACCATGATTGTAAGTTTCCTGAGGCCCCTCGACCCAACCGTGCTGAACTATGGGTCAATTAAGCCTCTTTCCTTTACAAATTACCCAGTCTCAGGTATTTCTTTATAGCAATGTGAGAATGGACTAACACAGGAGGATTGCCTGGCATTCTCCCAGGCGTGGAGGGAATGGAGGGAAGAGCTGCAGGAATGGGGGTGGTGTGGGAAGTGGAGCCTGGTGGGGTTGGGGAAGGTCTGCAAGCTGGAGCAGGGGCAGGGGTTGGGGGTCCTCCCAGGGTCACTGAGAATATCCTGTTGCTTCCTAGGCCAGATTCTAGGAGTGGAGCAGGACTTCAGAGGGCAGTGGCTCCCAGGACATCCCTCGGCCCAGGACTCTTGTCCCCATAAAGCACTGTACAATCCCTGACTCCATCTCCCACACTTTCAACACTGTGCCTTCTGGGAATCACCATCCAGCATTCCCCAAATCCCAGATGTTCTTCTCTGAGCAGTCCCTTTGTCTCCTTGTTCTGATGGAAACCTGCTCTCCCCGAGATCACCGTTTCCCTAAAACTCCCTCATATGGTGAATCTTTTCTACTCAATGGGATCATCCCGCTAAACCTAGAGGAGAGGTAGGGGTCTTCTTTTCTTCACTCTGCTTGTGCTTCTCCCTAAAACACCTAGAAGTTAATCTTGTGTCATTAGAGAGACTTTCTGAGATGCCCCCGACAGTCATTTATAGATGCCCTGAGCTTTCCCCTTTCATTCCTTTATGTTTAGTGCCTAGACTACTGTCAATCTCAACATCACTCCTGATTGAGCACTGGGAGGATTTTTCTTAGACCGTGACCTTTCCCTTCCTTGAACTTCTCTCGTTACTCATATTGGCCTCCACTGAGCTTCAGTCCCGCGATCCAGTGGGCATATTCTAGACCCTGCCATTTATTACCAATTAAAGCACCCCCTCCATAATCTCAATTCCATCTCAGCTGAAAGTTGTATCTCTCTCCAACCACTTTCCCGATCACTCTGTCTAGTACCTACTCTTTGTGGCTGTACTGGGATTACAGTCCATTCCTTCTACCATCTTTTCACAGCTGTCACCCACCTTTGTGTTCAATTACCTCCTTTTCCAGCTCAGGTTTCATGGCCCATCAGTAGAATCCCTCCTTTCCAAACACCTGAAACTCCCTTGCTCCCTTGTGTGTTAGTCACCTGGTGAAAGCCAAATCCCAGCCTACTCTGTGCAGCAACTGCACAGGGCTGAAGAAGGCACCCACCATGCAGAGCAGTCTCATCTCAGGTTCATGATACCATTAACCTCAGGTGGACCCCGAGTGCTGCCTGGCAAGCCCAGTCCATTCACTTTCCCACTCTCCAGAGCATTATGTCACACCTCTGCGTCTCTCATTCCTTCACACCTCCTTCACCATGCTCGTTCTCATTGGACAGCTTATTACCAAATGAGAAATGAGAAACAATCAGAAGAGTACACTACATGCTCTCACCATCCTGTCTAGACCCCTCCTTCATTTATGCCCTGCTTCCCAGCCTTCCTTCCTGTTGTTATGGAAGAACTGTCCATCAAAGACCAAGAGCTGCATTTCTCTACAGGACTCCCTGGTCAGCAATTATACCACTCTATTCTTCATAATCAATATCCCCTCTCTTCTGAAACATTCCGGTTGCACAGAAACATCCTGGAATAGCTCCCATGCTCATCAACTTTCCCTTGATCTTACATCTGCCTCCAGCCACTGACCCATTTCTTTGCTCCCCTTTACAGCAAAACTCTTCAAGAGAGCCTTTACTTGCCACCTCGCATTTGTCTCTTCCCCTTCTCTTTCCTTTTTCTTTTTCTGCTTTTTGTTTGTTTGTTTGTGTTTTTTTGGTAGTCACACACATACAGTAAAGTGTATGAATCCTAAGTATACAGCTCCATGACATTTTACAGATGTTTATGCCCACGTGGTCATCACCCAGATCAAGACATCCAACAATGCCAGCTCTCAGGAAGGCTCCCACCTGCCCCTTCCGGTCAATACCTGCTCATCGCCACCCCAAGAGGCAACTACTCTCCTGGACCTTAGACGAACACTTCAGGGGAGAGGCAGCATTGTGGACAGTCAGCAGGTGTCCTTGCAGATGCAGAAGGTGACCACCCATCCACAGATGGAAATCATGTGGCCCAGTGCCCCTGGTGGGATCTCAGCCTGGTCAGATGTGTGCATAGGTGGACCTCATGTACCCTGAAGACACCCTGAAGGAAAGACGTCCAAATGGGAACACTGACTATTTATGGGTGGTGGAATTCATGGAGACTTTAGTTTATTTGGTGCCTTCCAGCCATGGATGTTTTCCTATTTCTTGTGCCAACAAAGGAACACTTGTAGTTTATTGGGTTTTCCTTAATATGCAGTTTTTCCAAAATGTACATTTGGGAGCCTACCTTCGATTAATCCTTGAAATCTAATAAGCAAACCATATTGTTTGGGGATCATATTAGGTAATTTGGTGTTGAAATGAAAATCACATGTTCTTGGATTCATGGTCCATTCGTTCTACATTTAACAGAGTAAATTCTTCTAAACATTTCACACCCTTGCCTCTGTAATTAAGGAAATTCTTCTCAGCCTGCTGAGTTACCATTCCAAATGCTCTATTTATTTGTCTATAATTTATGTATTTCTGTATTTTTCTATCATTCTCATTTTTTCTTTATGCTTCTTTTAAGGGTTCTTTCTTACCAGGTACATTAGACATCCGAATACTATTTTTACAGTTAGCCGTGCCTACTCATACTTTCTTATCTTTACTATATGCCATTTCTTTATCCATTTTTAATTTACTTTTCTATAAATTGAAAGATATCCTCTATTTACTCTTAGAAATGCTACTTTTCCAGTGAAAAACTTTTTGAGTCCGTATTTGTCTAAAGTTTTTATTTTGCATAAGAATGGTCTTTTAGCCCAAGCAAGGTGGCTTATGCCTGTAATCCCAGTACTCTGGGAAGCTGAGATGGGCAGATCACCTGTGGTCGGGAGTTCAAGACCAACCTGACCAACGTGGAGAAACCCCATCTCTACTAAAAATACAAAATTAGCCAGGCGTGGTGGCACATGCCTGTAATACAAGCTACTCGGGAGGCTGAGGCAGGAGAATAACTTGAACCCGGGAGGCGGAGGTTGCAGTGAGCTGAGATCATGCCATTGCACTCCAGTCTGGGCAATGACAGTGAAACTCGATCTCAAAAGAAAAGAAAAGAAAAAGAATGCCTTTTGCCAGGTGTTGAATTCTGGGGAATTCAATTTTCCTAAGAAAATTTAGAGGTTAACTATGTTACCGTCCCATCTTAGAGACAGGAAGTTTTATGCCAGTAAGTTTCTGGTTTCTTTGTGGTACATTTCTTGTTATGTGTTTGTTTTCTTCTCTAAAACCCCTCAGGGATTTTTCTCTTTCAGTGGTGTCCAGAAATGTGTTAAAAGAAAAACCTCAGCTGAATTAAATTTAAAGGAGTTTAATTGAGCAATGAGTGATTCAGCAATCGGGCAGCCTTCAGAATCACAGCAGATTCACACAGACTCCAGGGATGCCTTGTGGTCAGAACAAATCTATAGACAAAAAAAGGGAAGTGACGTACAGAAATCAGATGTGAGGTACAGAAACAGTTAGATTGGTTACAGGTCGATGTTTGCCTTATTTGAACACAGTTTGAATACTCAGCAGCATATGACTGATTGAAGTATGGCTGCTGGGATTGGCCAAGACTCAGCAGTTGTTACAGGTACATACTCCTAAATTAGGGTTTCAATTTTGTCTGCCTATTAGGTTGAAGTTCATTCACGAGGACTCAAATATAGAAGTAGGGAGTCCTTCTCAGGCCATATTTAGTTTGCTTTGACAATTCCCCCATTTTGGTCATTTTCTCAATTTTGAGAGACTGACCAAAACTTTTGTCCTTGATGTTACTATCACCATCGTAAATGTACTTGTTTGGTCTTGAAACCCACTAGGAAACAGTAGAACAGTGAGTTTTGCGAAAATAGGAACAAGGACTGAGTAGTGGGTACCTCCTTATGCTGGAACATCTTGTTTACAGGAGAAAAACAAAACCTGGTCTGTTCTGGCCTAGGATCTATGTGTTTCCTTAAAGTCTTAGTTTGATTATTGTCATTTTTAGTATGAGTGACTCCAATTTTGTTCAGTTTGGTCTGTTGAGGCCTAGCGCATGAGCTCAGTCCAAAATAATGGCCTCCCATAATTTTATTTTTAAAAATTCCCCCTTTTTGGCCAGGTTCTTACTTAGGTGAGAGTGCCACCAAAACTTAGGGCTTTAGCGCCACTCTCAGTTACCACCATTTTGGGTTTCCCGTTTCAGCATGTCATTCATAGCTTACGGTGTCCTCCTGGTCACACATTTCTTTCAGCTTTTGTCATTCCAGTTGAATAGAGACCATTTAACATTCTAGAGATGGCTGCATGCAAGCATTAAAACCTTTGAGAGAACACAGAGCACCAGATACACTGTTATTGTGACTATCTGGAGGATAATACCAAGAGTTTGGAATATGCTCCTTACCCAGAGTTCCCAAAAACCAAACCACCTAAAATCAAACAGATCAAAGAATGAGCTAGATAAAGAGTTTACTCGCTTAACTAAGTGGTCTTTTTGTTAATCCCCTACAACTGAATCTCTATAATACCTGATGTATATCTCCCTAGGCCAGAAGTGCCAGCAGATACATAGACACTTTTCTGTCTAGCCAGTTCTATTACTTACCTTAACCTTCACAAGAGAATTGAAAGTCTTCTGTGTAACTATAGCCTTTACAGTAAAATCTGCTATAGAGCCTATCGTAAGGGATACCTCTCTGATCATTGCCTCTTTTATTCCAAAACATGGAAAAAGGACCTAACAAATGATTCCCTTCTAGAAGAGTGAAGGCCTCCTGGCAATGTTCTCTTTAATCCATGATGCGGGTTAAGAGGAGTGAACCAATGTACTATTTCTGACTGACTATGAGGCAACGTATGTACCGTTAAAGTTTCTCACCTACATCGGGCCTTCATCTTTTGTCTATCAAAGTATAAGTTTATCCATGTATAAGGCTGGCTGCGAAATCCTTCACAAATAAAAGTATACCCCATAAGTGCATGCAGCAGACACCCTCTTCATTTCTATTGTTCATAGAGGCTTAAGCAAGGAAAAAATATTCAAAGATAAGTCTCATGACAGTAGAAGTCTTCATCCACGATCTTAGGAAAAGCCATTAACATCAAGGATGCCATATTCATCTGGGGAGAGACTTCCTTGCTTAGCTTTACCTTAAGGGTTCCAGTGGGTCTATAGTTCCAAGAGTGTGGAGGGACCCTTCTCAGTTGTGCGATTATGAACCCAAGTTTCAAGATCCTAAAGTTTTGTTGCAGTGTGGATGGCAAGGACAGTCTTTCTCTGATGTTTTCAGAAGATCCAACTTTCAGGTTCTAGAAGATGAAGGGGTTGACTGTCCTCAGTGAATCATAAAAAGCTTTCTTTACCTGGTGAAAATACACTGTAACATAATAATCTACTACATCTTATTATTATTATATTATTATGCTTCATACATGTAGCATAATAATCTACTACATAATATCAGCACTCTTGCATGGAAGAGCTTTTATACAACCAGAAAACATGCACTGAAAATAACAATTGAATGAAATCCTTTTATAAAATGTTTAAATGGCCCATCAGGTAACCAAATGTACCTGAAGCTTTGATTGTGTTTCCCAGGAATATGGGTTAACAAACCAAACATTTGTTATAAACTATTTTAGCAATTTATAAGTTACTACACCAATATATTTAATTTGGATTATTTTGTCTTTCCCATGATGAGTCATGGAATGCAGAACTTTTAACAACAAAAGCTTTAAGGACTCAGGAAGAACAAAGTGGCTGTCCTGGTTCTCCATGAGTCCATGCTTAATTAACATTAGACTTATGGCCTCTTCAATACCAGCTGTTTCTCCAAATTAGGTGCATAGCACTGATAATTGATGGGTTGTCATAGGTAATTTGACTTAGATCATGGATCTTATTCAGATTTCATCAAGACAGAGGATGGAACTCAGAGGTGAGACGGTTGGACTCTGGATGCTTCCTTTGGAAAACTGCAGACAGTAAGTGGTCCTATGTGTACGTGTGGGGGAGACTGGAGACTGTGCAGGGCATGGAGAACCCATGAGGCTCTCATGGACTTATTTACTCCAAGCTGCAATATCAGGAAGCCACTGTTGACCCAGACCCTATGTGGCCAGCTGCCCTGCTATTTAAGTTCTCCTTGCGGCTGGGCGCAGTGGCTCACACCTGTAATCTCAGTACTTTGGGAGGCCGAGGCAGGTGGATCACAAGGCCAGGCATTCGAGACCAGCCTGGCCAACATAGTGAAACCCCATCTCTACTAAAAATACAAAAATTAGCTGGGCATGGTGGCAGAAGCCTGTAATCCCAACTACTCGGGAGGCTGAGGCAGGAGAATCGGTTGAATCTGGGAGCCAGAGGTTGCAGTGAGCCGAGATTGCGCCACTGCACTCCAGCCAGGGCAACAGTGCGAGACTCCATCTCAAAAAAAGAAAAAGTCCTCTTTGCTTAGTTTTGTGTTTGTAGGAGTGCTTGTGGGTGCTGAAGGGTCTGTAGGAAAGATGAACTTTATCAGATTAATGTAAAATTTACAGGATATACACTAGCTAATAGCAAGGAAATCCTTTACTCAATATGGTTACTCACAACATGGATTAGAAAACCAAAAACAAACGCTACAATAAACTACCAAATCATGCTTTGCTCCAATGTCTCTTCCTGTATTTTTCACTGCTCCTTATAAGAGGTTCATGTAATGCTTTCTTGGTAGAATTTCGTAGTGGGAAATTTAATTTTCATGAAGAGTTTGTAGGCTTCCTGCAACAACCATGGAAATATGTCCACTGGATCTCCCTCCAAGAAGGAACTTGCCAATCAGCCATGAGAAGTGCAGTGAGCTGTCATTCCCTCAGGTGCAGTGTTTAGCTGAGGCCAGTCTCTTCCTAGGAAGACCCCAGCCAAGGACAGAACAGGGTAGGGGTCTTAAGGCCTGGCTCTTTCTGTCCAACTTGGGACTCCACTAAGGGCAGTTTTTTGTTGGAGTACCCCCTTGGGCTGGCCAAGGCTTTCTTGGGGTTGCATCTGAGTCTGAGGCTTTTCCTACCCAATTCTCCTTTCTTCTCCGTCTCCTCCCTCCATCACAATCTGTACCTTTTGCGGGCATTACCCCAGTGAATCGTTTGCATTTCTAACTTCCTCTTAGAGTCTGCCTCCCAGAGGGACCCAACTGACACACTAACAAAATAATGATTCCCTTGATTTCTTGAAACCTGAGTTATACTTGTAATCATAGTATCTCACATCGCCTTCTCCAAAACCACTTTTTGCAGAACAACTGTGTTACACATGCTCTAAGAGACCAGATACCATCAGGAAGCTTTGCCTACTCTCCTCCTTTCCTACGATCATTTACAAAAATATTAATGTAAAAAAACTATAAGAAGTCTTGCAATAAAAAATATTTATCTTTGTCGATCCCAGTTTTCCCCCTAACTTATTTAAACATGGACCTCCTTTTACCCGATGTGCCTAATAACTTCCCATGCAGCATGAATATGCCTTAAAACACTGTGTGGGAAAGCTCATTCAGGAAGTAGGGTTTTTTTTTTTTGACATTTATTCTTCTTATTGTTTGCTTTCTGTTGAGGCAGACTGTATTTTATTGAGGTGTAGTATATATACAGTAAAGTGTGGAAAATATACAAATCCTAAGTGTACAGCCCAAGTGTTTGAATGTGTTTATTTCAGTGTAGCTACTGCCCAGATCAAGATTTAGAGCACTTCCATTACCTTAGAAGCATGTCCCCTTCCCACTGTCAGTAAATACACTCCCTCCTGCATTAAAACCCCTTTTTAAATGAATGTGCTTGCCTTTTTAGTATCGAGTTTTAGTCATTCTTCCTATCTTTTGGATATAAATGTTTTATCAATTATTCACATTGCAAATATCTTCTCCCAGTCTGTGGTTTGCATTTTCATGCTCCTAGTGGTCATTTGATGAGAAGAAGTTCTTAGTTCTATTTAATTAATTAATTTTTGAGACAGAGCCTTGCTCTGTCACCAAGGCTGGAGTGCAATGGCACGATCATGGCTCACTGCAGCCTCAACCTCCCGGGTTCAAGCAATCCTCCCACCTCAGCCTCCTAAGTAGTTGGGACTACAACCGTGCGCCACTCCACCCAGCTAATTTTTTAAATTTTTGGTAGAGACGAGTTCTTACTATGTTGTTCAGACTGGTCTCAAACTCCTGGGCTCAGGCAATTCATCTGCCTCGGCCGCCCAAAGTACTGGGATTACAACTGTGAGCCACTGTGTGTGGTCTCAGAAGTTTTGTTTTGTTTTGTTTTTGTTTTTGTTTGAGGTGGAGTCTCTCTCATTTGCCCAGGCTGGAGTGCAGTGGCATGATCTCAGCTCACTGCAACCTCCAGCTCCCAGGTTCAAGTGATTCTCATGCCTCAGCCTCCCCAGTAGCTAGGATTACAGGTGCATGCCACCACGACTGGCTAATTTTTGTATTTTTAGTAGAGATGGTATTTCACCATGTTGGCGAGGCTGGTCTCAAACTCCTGACCCGGTGATATGCCCGCCTTGGCCTCCCAAAGTGCTGGGATTATAGACGTGAGTCACCGTGCCTGGCTGGCATCTGCTTATAGAAACTGTTTTACTTTTCCTGTGTCTTCAAGTACAATGTTAAATAGAGGTAATGACAGTGGGCATTCTTGCCTTTTTGTCAATAATAATGGTTAGAAAGTGCTTTGAAAATGAAAGCGCTTCTCTTGTGCAAGGTAAAGTAATTGCATCTGACCCCATGCAATCCTGTCTTTTCTGTATTGAGACAGCAATTGAATCATCATTGTTAGATCCCTGCCAAACATTGCAATAGTGTCTTGGGTATAGCTGGGGCCTTTGTCTCCCAGCAAGGGAGGAAAGAGAAGATATTGTTACTACTATTATAGATGGAGAAACTGGGTCACAGAATTAAATCAAAACAGACCTAGGACCAGAATCTAAATATCTTGCCTGCTGACCCGCTGCCCATTCCCCTGGCCCAGGCTGTCCTGACACCATATATGGGTAGGACTGGGCTGGGTTTTTTGCTTGGATTCAGGCCTAATCTGTAAACAGAACTTTTGAGTTGAAGTGGTCTGCTTTTTGTGACAGTCACGATTTCAGAGTCTCTCAAAAGTTCTCTTCACAGACAGCTGTCTTCAGCATCCCTAGGAGGAACGTAGAGACTACTTGGGTTCTCCAACTGCATTGTAGGATGAGAACATCAATTTTTGGCCTGGGTCCTTTGCAGTAATTTTTGCTGTCAGATCCACAGGCGGGCTCCTAGCTGCTTCTTGACTGAACTCAGGGAGTAAATTTGTTTGCAGTATGGTAGTACCCTACCTTTGTTTCTGCTGTGATTTAATAGATTGGTTATGAAATTGAATAAAAATCAGATATTTCATCATTGATGTCTTTCCAGAACATCACCATTGGCCCCACTCATGATAATGGGGGCCGATTTTGCACTAGCAAGCAGAACTGAGTCAAGAGACTGACTTTGTTTTTATGTCTTCTGTCCCTTTCTAGACTAAATAAAGAGCAAGTCTGAAAGTCATTCACTTTGTCATCTGTTGGCTCTACCTTTGACCCAAGTGCCAGCCTCTTCGTCTCTCTCCTGGATTCCTATAATACCTTCTCAGCTTCTGCCATCATTTCCCCTCCACACACAGCCAGCATGAGTGACTGCAAAATTAAAGTCCTGAGCTGGTCTCCCAACTCACTCAAAGGCCCTGCAGGAGAGTATCCATCTGTGATGGCATAGCCATGCTGGCCTCTTGGCTATTCCTCAGCTATCCCATGCTGCTGCCACCTTGAGCACTTGCTGGTTTATCTGCCTGATTCAATGCTCTTCTCTCGACATTTATCCATATGGCCCCATCTGCAAAGTTCTCAAGTTTCTGCTCAGTCACCTCATCAGGTTGGTGACAACCTTATTTAAAATAGCTCCTCTTCTCCATATCTCCTTGCCTGACTTCATTTTTATCATAGTAATTGTATTGATTTGTTTTGTTGTTTATTGTGTGTCTCCCTATTCTAGAATGTAAGCTCCTCGAGGACAGGGACTTGTCTGCTTGACTTGTTTCTATCAGGGTGTCAGGACAGGGCATATGGTAGGTGCTTAATAAATATGTGTGGGTAAATGGACGATAACTCATGGATGACATCCAGAGGGTAGTGGTGATTGCCAGTCATGGGCATATGGCATTTTGTTTTACAATATTTTTATACATATGGGATGTTATTATTATTATCGTTATTGAGACAGAGTCTCGCTCTGTCACCCAGGCCAGAGTGCAGTGGCGTGATCTTGGCTGACTGCAGCTTTGACTTTCCAGTCTCACACAATCCTCCCACCTCAACCTCCCAAGTAGCTGGGACTACAGGCATGCACCACTATGCCTGGCTAATTTTTTTAATTTTTGGCAGGGCTAGGGCTTCACTAGGTTTCCCAGGCAGGTCTCAAACTCCTAGGCTCAAGTGACCTTCCTACCTCAGCTTCCCGAAGTGCTGGGATTACAGGCATGAGCCACCAGGCCCTGCCAATACTATTATTTTTGAATTGGCTTTTTGTTGCTTCATGATACGTTTTAGAGATCTTTTATGTTAGTTAAACGGAAAACTGTCTTTTCTTTTTGACTGCTACATACCATTCCTCAGTATGAGTGTACCGTGATGTAACCATTCCCTCCTTAGTAGTCGTTGTTTGCAATTTTTCTATTTTATTTCATTGCAAATAGAGCTTTGAGAAACACCTTTGCACATGAGGTTTTGGGGACATGTGTTATCATTTCTTTCAGGTTGAACACCTTTAAGTGAAATTTCCAGGTGTAAAGCAGAGCTGCCCAATAGCTTTCTGCAATATGAAAGTGTTCTGTTCTGCACTGCTCAATGTGGTAACTACTAGCCACATATGACTTTTGAGTATTTGAAATGTAGCTAGTGCAACTGAAGAACTGAAATTTAAATTTTGTTTTAATTCTAATTAATTTATATTTAAATAGACACACTTGGCTACCAGCTACTATGTTGACAGCACAGGCCTAAATGAATATATATTTTAAATTTTAATAAACACAGCTAAATATGGCTGGGTGTGGTGGCTCATGCCTGTAATCCCAGCACTTTGGGAGGCTGAGGTGGGAGGATCACTTGAGGCCAGGAGTTTGAGACCAGCCTGGTCAATATAGTGAGACCCCATCTCTACAAAGAAATTTAAAAATCAGCCAGGTAGGTGGTGCTCCTCTATGGCCATGGCTATCTGAAAGACCAAGGTAGGAGGATCACTTGAGCCCAGGAGTTTGGGGTTGCAGTAAGCCATGATTGTGCCACTGCACACCAGCCTGGGCAACAGAGCAAGACCTTGTCCATTAAAAAAAATACAACTAAAATCTACTCCAAAAGTTCTGTATTAGCATGCATTCTCACAAACAGTACCTGTTTTGCCACATTCTCACCAACACCTTCTGATTTTTGCCAACAGATTTATTCTTTTTTTGCATATTGGAAAAGTTGAGCACATTTTCATGTATTCATAAGCCATTTGTTTTTCCTCTTCTGTGACTTGCTTATCATATCCTTTTTTCTTTTTTTTTTTTTTTTTTTTGAGACAGATTCTCGCTCTGTTGCCAGGCTGGAGTGCAGTGGCGCTATCTCAGCTCACTGCAACCTTCGCTTCCCGGGTTCAAGTGATTCTCCTGCCTCAGCCTCCCGAGTAGCTAGGACTACAGGTGCACGCCACCATGCCCAGCTAATTTTTGTATTTTTAGTAGAGACAGGTTTCACCATGTTGGCCAGGATGATCTCAATCTCTTGACCTCATGATCTGCCCACCTTAGCCTCCCAAAGTCCTGGGATTACAGGCATGAGCCACGGCGCCCAGCCACATCCTTTTTTTTTTTTTTTTGAGATAGAATTTCACTCTCTTTGCCCAGGCTGGAGTGCAATGGCGTGATCTTGGCTCACCGCAACCTCCGCCTCCCAGGTTCAAGTGATTTTCCTGCTTCAGCCTCTTGAGTAGCTGAGATTACAGGCGTGTGCCACCACATCTGGCTAATTTTGTATTTTTAGTAGAGACGGGGTTTCTCCATGTTGGTCAGGCTGGTCTGGAACTCCCAACCTCAGGTGATCCACCTGCCTTGGACTCCCAAAGCACATCCTCTGTTTTTTATTCCATGTGATTAGCTTTCTCTTGTTGATTTTTTTTTTTTTTTTTGAGACAGTCTTGCTGTGTCGTCCAGGCTGGAGTGCAGTGGTGTGATCTCAGCTCACTGTAACCTCTGCTTCCCGGGTTCAAGCAATTCTCCTGTCTCAGCCTCCCAAGTAGCTGAGATTACAGGTGCACTCCATCACGCCTGGCTAATTTTTGTATTTTTAGTAGAGATGGGGTTTCACCCTGTTGGCCAGGCTGGTCTCAAACTCCTGACCTCAAGCAATCTGCCTGCCTTGACCTCCCAAAGTGCTGGGATTACAGGCGTGAGCCACTGCACCTGGCCTCTTGCTGATTTCGTGGAGTGCTTTCCATCTTGTGGGTATGTATGCAATCCTGCTATACATGATGCAGACATGTCCTCCATCTGTCACAGGAGCCGGCACACCCCTCATGCCCCATTCACCACAGAGGCCAGGCAGTGGGCACTATTGATTTGGAAGCAAACCAGAGAGCCTCCCTCGGCTTGTCTCTCATAAGAGCCACAGTGGCCTCTTTGGCAGAGTCTTTGATAACCTGTCCTCTCATTGTCCCAGAGCTTTGCAGTAAGGTCTGAGCCTTTGAATGACTCAGTTAGCTTAGATTCAAGTGGAGCCCCTGTTCCTAATGAATGCATGAGGACAAGCATTGTATCATGAGTGCTATCCCAAAGTGGTATGTGCTGTTTTGGTGGGCAACTCTACTAGGACTAGAATGCTTAAGGAAAGATCATTGGGTGATGCCTCTCAGCCCAGGGCCCAGGAGATTCCTGCTGGGTGGGATGGCTTAGGCAGCCTCAGAAGACCTTTCTAATTCCAACACCAAATCCACATCCTTCCTTGTTTTGTCTCAGAGGAGTGCAGGGGTGACCAGTAAACTTTGTTTTGTCTCCAGATAAGAACTGCATGACGTTGGAAAGTTCTCTCAGTCTGATTTTCCTTATTGGTAATATGTGCGTACAAATATATGCATGATCATCATCCTCCTAGGGTTGTTGTTGTGAGGTGTGTATGATACTGGAAAGGCCCTAGCAAACCTCAGGGTGCTGTCCTGAGATCTAAGGGCCATCTGTCCCTAGGCCTGGTTCATATGCCAGGAATCTGTCTCCATGCAGAGTTAGAACAACTGAAGGCTCACCTTGCAGTTGGGCCATTTGCTTCTTATTTTCACAAGGGGTTTCCAAGAACTAATGTGCTCCCCTTTTTTTTGCTCCCCAGCTGCTCACTAGAGACGGCTGATTCCCCTTTTACAAAGTGGGGACCAACTGAGTGTGTGGCCTGGAGCCTCTCCCATCCCCACTCTTGCCATTTCCAGGTAGGTAGGTTTCTTCCATAAGGTAAATGACGATTCTGTAACTTTCAATTGGATCATAAATCCATCCCTTGGCAGTTTGGGGGCCTGGAAACAAGGTGAGGCTCTCCTTGTCATGCTATTTTAATGCTGTATCTAGACATTTCTCAGAGCAGGGGAATGGCTGTTTTCATAAATTCTCAGACTCTCCCCTCAAAAGACACATTTGCTTTAACTTTCCCTCTTACTTCCCCAGACAGCCTGGTTCTTTATCCCCTTGCTCAGAGTTGGATATAAGATTCCTTTGTGGAGTAAGCCCTGATTTTAATGTCACATATATTTGCTTTAAAAAGCCAAGGTCTGCCACTTACCAGTGGGAGGACCTGGGCAAATTGCTTAACCTCTTTGACCCTTAATTTTCTTATCTTTGAAATGGAGCTGTTGAGTCTCAAGAACTATGATTGTCCATAGAAGTAAATGTGATCATTAATGCAAACACCCAGCAAAGTGCCTGGCACTTGGGGAGATGTCATCTCTTTCTTGTTAATGTAATTATTATTGCACAACAAAGATTTATTGGGTGGTTGATGTGAAGATGAATAAAACATGTTCTCTGCTGTTCAGAGGCTCATTATCTAGTTGGAGAAGAAACACCAGCATGACAATTTGAATACGAACACAAGAGAAACAGGTTCCTTCTGGTTTTCCAGGCAGCAGGGCAGCTGTGGAAAAAGGTCCTCATCCAGGCCGCTGCTGTGTCTTGTGTCACAACAGGCCCAGTTGCAGGGCAACTTCTGGCAGGGGCCGTATAACAGTAGGGCCAGGTTCAGTGCCCATCCTGCTCATCTGCGCATAAAGTACCCATAAAGGGCCCAGAGGTCCCCCTAGACTCCCAGTCCCTCTCCGGATGTGCCTCCAGCTCATCATCCAGAGCTGACCGGCTGGGTTGAGACTCTCCGCTGGATTGGGTATTTTACCCCTTGGCTAGACCCTTCAAAGCTGAAACTAGAACTCTGGTTGGTTCTCAGGTCCTCCACCATAAGCCTCTGCCCCAGCTCCCTGAGTCATCACCAAAGGTTAGCCTGGCCCCACCTAAACCTTGGTTCAGGCAGGAACAGCAGCCCTGCTTGCCTGGGAAGGGAGTCTACAGAGGAATGGCCCAATGCTGGGGCACAGCGCTGCACTCATGGTGCACAGAAGGATCTCCTAGGTTTCCATGCCATCTCCTAGGAGGCATAAGAGATAGGGGCAGGTTGTAGATGGATTAATTCCTTAGCTTTATCCTTGTCATGCAGACATGGGTTGTTCAGTCTTGCCACTACGCAACATACCATTATGAAAATAAGTGGGCCAGGAACAGTGGCTCGTGCCTATAATTCCAGCACTTTGGGACGCCAAGGCAATTGCTTGTGCCCAGAAATTTGAGACCAGCCTGGGCAATGTGGCAAAATTCCAGACCTACAAAAAAATACAAAAATTAGCTGGGCAAGGTGGTGTGTGCCTGTAGTCCCAGCTACTTGGGAGGCTGAGGTGGGAGGATTGCTTGAGCTGGGGAGGTTGAGGCTTCTGTGAGCTGTGATTACACCACTGCACTCCCAGCCTGGGTGACAGAGAAAGACCTTGTCCCTGTTTTTTTAAAAAAGAAAAAGAAAAAAAGAAAATAAGCAGCATTTTCAAGTGACCAGATGGCTCCAGGATTCAGTCTTGCCTCCTCTCTGGCATCATTTACCTCTTGAGAGAGGAGAATCTGCGATGTGGGCTTAAGTTGGACCTGGGCTGAGGGGAGAAGCAGTGGGAGGGTGGAGCTCCAAGGAGATGGGGAAGGCCTTAGAGGAAGCACTGATTTTGTATAAGAAATAGAATTTCTGTAAAAGGGTGATTTAAAAAAATCACTTAGACCTAGAGTCTGGCTAAGGTCCACACACTGGCTAAGATCAACATTAGCCCATTAATGAGTAGACTCAGAGAAACAGACAGAACATTGTGATGCTCTTGAGACTGAATTAGCATCACTGGATCTTGGCACATTGTGTATGGATGACCCATCTCTAAGCATGGCTGCATGGAAACTCCATACCTTCTCCTGTACCTCCTCACAGTTTTTTTTTTTTTTTTTTTTTTTTTTGGCTCAGTATTTGTCTGATGGTTTATTTTTTAGAAAAAGTTAATTATTGTAAAACTCTCTTTCTGTTGAGCTAATAGAGAAGTAGAAGTAATTGAATTAAAACACTTTTATTGAGTACAAAAACAGTGAGGCTGATTAATTTAATTGTCTTGGACTCACTGTTTTCAAGTCATTGAAAGCATGTTCTCCTTTTAATTAACCTTCTGGGTTGTTTTTTTTTAAAGCTCTAAATCAGGCATTTATCAGTGCTTTGCTCATGAACAAACATCTATTGAGTACCTTCAGGGTTGAGGCCAGGGCCAAGCAGGTCCAATCCATCAGCGTGTGAAGGCTGTGAGGTCTGACTGTGCATATTAATGAGCATGCTCCATAGTGATCTGTGTGTTTCCTCAAAGTCATGAGACTACTGTGATGAGTTTGTGGAGGTACAAAGTGAAGAGGAGGGATGAACTCAGGAAAGGTCCACAGGGGCCTCTTCTCAATGAATTGGATAATCCCACTTTGTACCTCTCAGCCTCATATACCAAGAAACTTGCTGTTAGCACAACAAGAATATCTCTGTCTCTTGAGGCAGACTCACATTAACCAGGCTCACAGAGGTTGATGTATAGACCAGAATGAAACCCTTAAGGATTGAGGAGTCTGAAGAGTTCTCTCTCTATAGCCATGTCAGAGGCGTTTGAACAAGAGCAACTCCATCTTGAATAGGGGCTGGGTAAAATAAGGCTAAGACCTGCTGTGCGGTATTCCTAGCCAGTTAGGCCTTCTAAGTCACAGGATGAGACAGGAGGTCAGCACAAGATACAGGTCATAAAGACCTTGCTGATAAAACAAGCTGCAGTAAAAAAGCAAACTAAATCCCACCAAAACCAAGATGGCAACAAGAGTGACCTCTGGCCTTCCTCTCTGCTACACTCCCACCAGCGCTATGACAGTTTACAAATGCCATGGCAATGTCAGGAAGTTACCCTATATGATCTAAAAGGGGGAAGCGTGAATACTCCACCCCTTGTTTAGCATATAATCAAGAAATAACCATAAAAATGGGCAACCAGAAGTTCTTGGGTCTGCTCTGTCTATGGAGTAGCCATTCTATATTCCTTTACTTTTCTAATAAATTTGCTTTCACTTTATGGACTTGCCCTTAATTCTTTCTTGTGTAAGAACCAAGAACCCTCTCTTAGTGTCTAGATCAGGACCCCTTTCAGGTAACAGTCAGGCTGCTTAGGAAGCTGAGTGATCACTAGAAGACAGTCATTAAGCCTGGAAGCAGAGCCAGAGGGTGAACATGTGACGGTTTAATGTCATCAAGCCAGAGCTGAAAGAGGGAAAAAGCTTTGATTATAAATAATGCTCAGCAGGTCTCCAAAAAGGTAAAGCCATTTGATTTACTTATTCTTCATTTCCATGGCTTTGTATATATATATATAGGTGCTCAGTGAATGTTTGTTAAATCAATGAATATGTGCCAAGAAGGTGATCAGATCCTAAGGGCTAAGAAGGGAAAAACCAGGCAGTCTGGGAGTTGTTAAAGTATGGAAGACTGGTTACCCCATACCTTCGTATGGTACCAGTGGTCATTGGTTTGAAATGAGGTGGTGTGACTGAAGGAAGAGGATCAGCTCAGTTCTGAGTGACAAACATTGAATCAGCAGACACTTATTGAGAACCAGGCAATGGGAGCATTGAGGGGACAAAATCTTTTTTCATAGCGACCCACAGTCTCACGAGGTATTGTTCTACCTTCATCGAGAAAAATCTCCCACATCTGCTGATGGCAGACCACATGGCACTCAATAGACCAGAAACCAAGACTGCTTCGTTTGCCAACCCTGGGCTGCCCAGACTTCATTCAGCAGAAGTCTAGCTTTTATGTGTGCAGTTTGATATAGGAGCTTTCTGACTGGCAAAGATGAATGTGTCTTTCTTGATTATTAAAAGATTACCTTTATCAAGTAACTGGGCATTCTGAGATTGAGCCTTAATATTTCTGTATGCTTGAAAGCAGAAAGAAAAGGGTTATTCTAAAAGTAATCCAGGCCAGGCGCGGTGGCTCATGCCTGTAATCCCAGCACTTTGGGAGGCCGAAGCAGGCAGATTATTTGAGGTCAAGAGTCCGAGACCAGCCTGGCCAACATGGTGAAACTCCATCTCTACAAAAAATACAAAAATTAGCTGTGGTGGCACGCGCCGGTAATCCCAGCTACTCTGGAGGCTGAGGCAGGAGAATCGCTTGAACCTGGAAGGTAGAGCTTGCAGTGAGCCAAGACGGCACCACTGCACTTCAGCCTGGGCCACAAAGTGAGACTATATCTCAAAAAAAAAAAAAAATTGGGAGGCCGAGGCGGGCGGATCACAAGGTCAGGAGATCCAGACCACGATGAAACCCCGTCTCTACTAAAAATACAAAAAATTAGCCGGGCGTGGTGGCGGGCACCTGTAGTCTCAGCTACTTGGAGAGGCTGAGGCAGGAGAATGGCGTCAACCTGGGAGGCGGAGCTTGCAGTTAGCCGAGATTGCGCCACTGCACTCCAGCCTGGGCGACAGAGCGAGACTCCGTCTCAAAAAAAAAAAAAAAAGTGTAATTCAAATAAATGTTCTTCATTTGGTTCTGAAAGTAGAAGCAGGTGGCAGCTTTGGGGCTAATTCATTCCCTGCTCAGCCAGGGGGATAAATTTGTGAGTCCTTTTGTCACACCAGTGTACATCGGGTACCTGTTCATTCTTGGGACAAACACTGGTGAAATAGACAAGGACAAAATACAAACATTAGCCTGTAGTCCCAGCTTCTTGGGAGGCTGAAATAGACAAAGACAAGCCTAGGTCATTCTTTTTCTGTTTAATAGTGTAAAAGGCTGTACATTCCAACTGACAGATTTTTACAATAAAGAAATTGGCCAAAAATTGGCTTTTGGGTGCCTCTGGAATAGAAGAGAGAAAATTGGAGAAGGGGCTCCTTTGAGGATAGTATTGCCAGGATTGGTGGTTTATTTCCCCAAAACAAGGGCATGCCACTGAGTGACTTGTTCACAAGTCTCCTTGCTTGGAATTATACACTCAGAAATTGCTTTGGAGCTCACTTTAGGTGCAGGAAACTTGTTATCTGGGAAAGCTGCTGCAGCTCTGTGTCAGGCCTGACAGTCACCTTCATCTGGTGCATTGACAGTTATTGTCCCCTAAGCAATATCATCTGAGATCCGAAACCCCTCTATCAGTGTGTTTTCCCAGTGACCTACTGTATTAGTTAAGGTAATGCTAGCTGCTATAACAGACACACCCTGAACTCCCAGGGCCTTAGCACAATGAAAATTTATTTCTTGCATACTTCACAGTCCCATGAGGATGTTCCTGGTCAGTCAGCCTTCCAGATGGTCATTCAGGGATCCAGATGCCTTCCATTGTGAGGCTCTGCCTTCTGGAAGTCCTTGGTGTTCTCTGCATTCTGCCAGTGTGTAGAGGGAGGCACCAAGGGGAAGAGACATCTCCATGTTACCTTTGGGCTGAAGATGCCACTTGTTACTTCCACGCATTTGCCACAGCTGAGAGCCCTTGCATGGCCCTACTGAGGTGCAAGGGAACCTGGGAAATGCAGTTCCTGTGAGTGCCCCGGCAACACCTCTACATGATGGGAAAGAAACAGAAATATTTGCCACACCTAGAAACACCTGGCATGGGGTAGAAAAATAGGAAAGGTTCTCAATAAAACAGGGAAGGGGGCGATCTCAGGAGGGTATGTTGAGAAAAGACAATTCTAAGAATTATTATTCTGGAGCTGTCCAGGTTTAGTCTAACTGAAGCAACACCTCTGAGACCCTGAGCAAAGGGATACATGGGCCTAGAGCTGGTTTAATTCACTCTTCAACCCACTCCTGTAATCTCAAGTGAGAGACAGTCCTCAAGGGAGTGATGGTGTCTCCATTAAGGGGAAAGCCCTCTGTCTTTCTCATCTTGCCCCAACCATCCATAAGGGAGGAGAAATGTCCTCATCCTATTTCCCGAGAACAAACCCTGCAGGTCTGGTGAGTGCACTGTTGCATTCATTTAGACAACAGACATTTCTCTAACATCTACCATGTCCTAGGTACTATCATACAAAGGAGAGGTGCTTTTTCTGGTTCCCTGAGTTCTGGTCCTGGGCTGCTTACTATTGCATTTGGCAACTCACTCCATCTCTCCAGCCCTCCCTTTCCCCACCTGTAGAGTAAAGTTCTTTAAATTCTCTCTAACTCAGTGGTTTTTAACCAGGGGCAGTTTTATTCCCCTAGAAAACATTTAGTGATGTCTGGAGACATTTTTTGGTTGTCACAACTGAGGGGAAGAGGGTGCTTCTGGCATCTAGTAGGTAGAGGCTAGATACACTGTTAAACATGCTGCAATACTTAGGATGCCCTCAACGTCAAAGAATTATCCAGCCCCAATGTCAATAGTGCTGAAGGTGAAAAACCTTATTCTTAGCTCTAAAATTCTATGATTCTTGCCAAGCAGAGAAGAAGTCAGTCTGAATCTGGGATGCTGGAAATATTTGATTTCTATAAACTTGGTTAGTGGTGCTTCTCCTAACACAAAGATTCTGCCATTAGACTTCCCTGAGGTTGTTGTAGGGACCCGTCAGTGGTAAATGTGTGTCACCCACACAGTAGCCATGTTAGAAGAGTGACCATAAATTCTTCTAAATGTCTAGCTTAAGCCCCTCTTGATTCAATTCATCCTGCCTTGACATGGTTTACGGAACTAAAGCAAGCATGTGAAGATGGTGTGCTCAGGGTTTCAGTCAGTAGGAGCTAGACTTTTACCCCTTAAGTCTTGATAGAGGGGGTGCTTTGCATAGATCCATTCCCATTCATTTCCTTTGTGCCCTGTGTCTGAGGACACACAGCTGTGAGATCGAGACACAGGAGTGCTCTATGTCCACCCATGTCTTCATCCATCCATTCGTTCACTCAACATTTATTGAGCACCCACTGTGAGCTTAATCCATAGTCCAGGTGCTCTGTTCCTTGTGCTGGCCATAGAGCAGCGAGTTAGACAAACATCCCAGGGCCAATGGAAACCACACACTAGTTGGGGAGTGGGTAATAAACAAGTAATCATGGTACAATTTACTTCTGCAGTCAAGAGTCCTCTCTCTATGGAAGGTCGTTTATTTATTTATTATTTTTTTGAGACAGAATCTTGTTCTGTTGCCTAGGCTGGAGTGCAGTGGCACCATCTCAGCTCACTGCAACCTCTGCCTCCTGGGTTCAAGTGATTCTTCTGCCTCAGCCTCTGGAGTAGCTGGGATGACAGGCACCTGCCACTGTGCTGGCTAATTTTTGTATTTTTAGTAGAGACAGGGCTTCACCATGTTGGCCAGGCTGGCCTCGAACTCCTGACCTCAAGTGATCCACCTGCCTTGGCCTCCCAAAATGTTGGGATTACAGGCGTGAGCCAACACTCCCAGCCAAGAAGACAGTTTATTTTGCCCTAATATTGGCTAAGGGAATCTTCCCAGATATTCTAGTCGAGGAGATTACAGACCTTACACTTTTGCTGCAGAAAATCACAAAGTTTTTAGACTCTCCCTGGAAAGCTTAGGGCTTTGGCCTTGCTCCTCCCGTCTGTCCCCTTTCTGCAGCCCGCCTGCTGCCCAAGGGTGCTGTGCATTCCGTCCTGGGGATCCAGAGGAAAAGGGGCTTTGTGGGGAGAGGAGGCAAGGATAAAGGAAAGTGCTAAGGCCCAGCCAATTCCTCCCAGGCTTGTAAAATTCCAGGGCTGAGTCCAAGTTCCCAAAATAGAAGTGAAGGGAGAGCAAACTTCCTGGCTGTGGTGGAGCCCCTGATGTGTTGAATGAAGCTGTTGGTTTGCAGGGTCTGGGAGGGTGTGGGCAGGAGATGGTGGTGGTGGGGGCGTCAGGGGGTGGTGATGGTGGGGAGGGGCCTGAGTGACCAGAGGTGACCAAGATCTTGGGGGACAGACAGCACCTGGAGTGGTGACCACAGCTGCAGGAGCGGCAAGACTCCCAACACCCCATGCTTGGCGGTCACTTCTTTCTTTAGAAAGAGATATTTTGCTTTCTGAAGGCAGCAAATGACAGCGCAGTCATGGGCTGTGCAGGGCCATTGTGACATGTTTGTCCTGTGGGATCAGCGAGTATTTGTGGATGTGGGTGGGGGTGTGGACGCGTCGTGTCCACTGGCAGCCTGCAAATGAGGAGTGTACGCCTGGGTGAATGTCTGTTCTAAACTCAACTGCTTGTTTATTCAATGGCCTTAAAAAGGCTCTTGATTCATCAGCAGTGTGTTAAGAATTTATAGTTCAACAATGATCTTTTTGTTTAGATATATTGTTTTGCAGTTTCTTAGATTCAGTAAACACATTTTTTTAATGTCTTAATTGTCTCATGAAGATATCAGATGCAGTTAAATAAAAACAGGTGTTAGATTAAAAAGCCATGTAACTGCCCAACAGGTTCACCTTATGAGTTGCCTAAACAGAGCCGATTAATCAAGAGAGGGGAATTGCAATCGAGAAAGAGTAATTTATGCAGAGCTGGCTGTGCAGGAGAATGGAGTTTTATTATTACTCAAATCAGTCTTCCCAAAAACTTGGGGATCAGAGTTTTTAAGGATAATTTGGTGGGTAGGGGGCCAGTGAATTGGAAGTATTGATTGGTTGGCTCCGCAATGAAATGACAGAGCGTCAAAGCTGTTCTCTTCTGCTGAGTCAGTTCCTGGGTGAGGGCCACAGAACTGGTTGGCAGGTCCAGGTGGGGCCATCCGGTTGTTAGAAATGCACCTGAAAACTCATCTCAAAAGGCCCATCTTAGATTCACAAGAGTGATGTTACCTCCAAAAGTAATTGGGGAAGTTGCAAATCTTATGACCTCCGGAATAATGGCTGGTAATATTTAGAATTCCAGCCCTCCTCTTCCTGACTTGGTGGCTGGTGGCCTTTCATTTGTTTTATAAGAACAGTTTAGCCTTTTAGGAAGGGCTATTATTTAAACTATAAACTAAATTCCTTCTCAAAGCTGGTTCAGACTATGTCCAGGAATGAACAAGGACCGTTTAGAGGTTGGAAGCAAGATGGGGTCAGTTAGGTCTGATATCTTTCACTGTCATAATTTCCTCAGTTGTGATTTTTGCAAAGGCAGTTTCAGCCAAGGCAGCCCTGCAGAATGAATGGACAGGAGACATTCGCCTGAATTACCTGGGCATTGACAAGCTCTCTAGGTTCACTCTTGGATTTGCGAATCACTTGCTGTGTGAATTTGGGGCAGTCTCTTCCTCCCAGTGTGCCTCAGTTTCCTTCTTTATTGGTTCATCCTATAAACATGATTTCAGTTGAAACATGCTAAAAGAATTGAAAAAAAAAATCAAACAGACTGTATGTGCACAATCCTAACACCCAGGGGGTGCCTTCTGGTACTTAACTAGCAGTCCCTCGGGGGTACTGTTAGCTGAAATGTGAGTGAAATGACCTCTCTCCACAGATAAGGAATAGCTGATAGATTGTTCCTCCCAGCCAGCGCTGGATTCCCTGGAACCATTCACATTCTCTTTTCCACCTTCCTTTGGAATATACAGACATATGCCTAGCACGCTGCCTGTTACGCAGCCAGCTCTCAGCCAACAAGTCCGAGTGAAGCTGCATTGGGCACACACCCGCGTGGGGCGGTGTGAGGCTGGCACTGCAGGCCACCCCAGGCAGACGCCTTCCTGCTGGCACTGACTGAAGGCCTGAGGGATTCTCTGGGCAAAGGCAGGGAATCAAATGGCCCCTATATGAGATGTTTTCTCCCATTGGAAACTAAGTCATTTTATCACTTGTCCCAACCTTCCTCTTCTCAATCTTAAATACAGCTTGTGCCTTTGGCTTATGTATTTCTTTGCATTGGCTCGGCGTGGCTCATAAACGTCCAAGGATAGGGTCATATGTGTCAGACATGCTGCTAGTTTCTCATCCCACAAATCTCCAATATGAGCTGGGTATGACCTCCCTCTTGGTATCGAGGAGGCTGAAATAGAGAAGTCGAGCAGCTAGTTCAAAGTCAAGCAGCTGTCAGGAGCTGGGGCTGCGATTTGAACCTGGGCAGAGAGCAAAGCCCACACTCATTCTGCTATTTCATGCTGCTTTCTCCTTCTGCCAGAAGTCACGTTCCCCTGATCCTGAAGGTTACCACAGGCCTGGGTGTCCTGGAGAGTCTTTAAGGGTCTCTTCATCCCTGGTCAAGCCTTCCAAATTCCACAGTTCCTCCTCTGACCACAGCAGCCCACCATCAGCCTGTGTGCCCTGGTGTGCCTGGTAGGCCCTATGCAAACAGAACCATTTTTGATACTAGTGATGTTAACATATCATAGGTTTATGTAATTATTATTGTTACTTTGGTCTTGATTTCCTCTTGCCAGACACGATGTCTAAACAGGAAAGACCAGCTTTCCTGTTGGGAGATCAGTGACTTCCAGAAGGAGTCGGCTTAGGGAGCTCCTCCCCACGCCCCCTCCCCTTCTTGTGGTTTTCAAAGATTCCTTTTCAGTCTTGAAGATGAGTGGGAAATACCAATAATAGCCCCTGGGAAAGGAAGGAACCCCACAGCGGGCCAGTTCAGGGGATGCCTCTGCAGCAAGTGATGGGCTCTGCTCCAGGAACCCCTCCCTTGCATCCTTCTGTGCGGGCCACTCCATGTCCACAGGGAGAGAGGTGGCCTGCCCAACCCTCAGTGTGCAACCCGAGGGCAGCTGGGGATGAGTGTTGTAGCGCCCCTCGTGGCCATCTGTCAGTACCTGTGCCTCGCACAGGGTCTGTGGCTGAAGTTGTGAATGGTGGGGCTGGGTGTCGCAAGGCCTCTGGCCTGGAGTCTAACTTCTGGGTTCTAGGCAAGGTTAAGGTCCTTCCCCATCACTCCACGCTATGAAGCTCTAATTCTTTCATTTAACTTCTCACTCATTGAACAACTATTATATAAAAGGCATTGCCTGCAGTAGAGGCTCTGAGACACCAAAATGAATCCAGCAGTCCTCCTTGGAGGCTACAGAGGCAGACAGGGAGAGCCACACAGACACACAGTGAGGCCGGACACGAAGGCCAGGGAGCAGGGGAATAGAAGTGAGGCCGGCAGATCTCTGGGTCCAGGACCCTTGCCCTGGCCATGAGGTGGAGGGTGCAGCAGGTCTCAGCCCCAGAGGGCCACCTCCCATCCCCAAGAGGCAGGGGCTGGCTAGGGCTCCAGGGCACCCTTTCTCCAAGGCCCTATATGAGGGTGGGTTCTACTTTGTCCTGTGAGCACCCTTGGGCTGCCTGCTCTGCCTTGCCAGGCTCTTCCTGCCTTCCTGGTGCCACATGGGGCTGGGTGTGGGGAGCAGGGGAAAGAGAGCCACGCTCCCCTCCTGTCCCAGAGACTCTTAGAGAGATGAGGTAATGTCTGTAGCTGCACTGGGGAGGGGATTGGACATGCACAGCGAGGTGCCCATCCGACTCTCACTCCATGCTGCACGGGGGCCCTGCACTCTGGGCTGCGATGCGTTCCGTTACCCTCGTTTCTTTCTCCGAAAGCCCCCACAAATGCTAATCCTTCAGCAGAGCTGCAAGGGACAGAGAGGGAATGGAATCAATATTTATGAGGCCTTCAGGCCTGGCACGGTGGCTCACACCTGTAATTCCAGCACTCTGGGAGGCTGAGGGTGGATCACCTGAGGTTGGGAGTTTGAGACCAGGCTGGCCAACACAGTGAAACCTCATCTTTATTAAAAATACAAAAATTATCCGGGTGTGGTGGCGGGCGCCTGTAATCCCAGCTACTTGGGAGGCTGAGGCAGGAGAATTGCTTGAACCCGGCATGTGGAGGTTGCAGTGAGCCGAGATCATGCCACTGCGCTCCAGCCTGGGCAACAGAGCAAGACTGTCTCAAAAAAAAAAAAAATTATGAGGCCCTCAGGAAACCTGGGGGTCCATCCATCAAGGCCAATCTGTGACCTTGTTCAGATGTTTCTCCAGCTCTGGCTGCTGGCACGTTTATTTCTCCATCAGGGCTTGGGCCATTCCAGGCTGGGGAGAAGAGGCCAGAGGGAGGAGGGAGGCCCCCAGCCAGGTTCCGGCTTGGGCAGTGCAGCCGGCAGAGGGGCTTAGGAGCAGCAGGCAGTGGAGTCCTGAGCAGATGCAGGAGGGTTGCAGGGCTGTGCTGGCACCAGCCGTAGTACAACTGGGGCACGGATGATGACTGAAGATGATCAGGGAGAGGAAAGTTGAAGCTGCTACCCCACGCGCTTGCTCACTGTTCAGGAGACTCATCAGCGCTGCTTTACAGTGTGGTCGCTGGCTTTTCCCAAGAGAAAGAGGAAACTGCCAGGACTGCTAAAGGCTGGGCCCAGGACTGCTGCTCCTTCTATGGCTCGAGGCAGGGGGAAGGGGGACAGCCTCGCTTCTTGCTGGGGCTGATCACAGGGGAGGAGGGGTCCAAGGCTACCATTGGAGACCATGCATTCTATGTGAGGGCCACAGGCACCCCCATGTCTGCGTTTCCACGTGGGAAGGGGTACATAGCCCCTGTGAACCTCCCATCTGCTGCCCCAGGCTTTTGGATCCTGTCAATGCACAGACTCTGACAGACTCAAACGTCTGCCCTCCAGCCTCGGCCGTGTACTCTGGTGACTTCCCCGGAATGAGTGTGGCAGGTCGCCTTGATCCAACTAGCTGCCAACTCACCCTTGCCCTCTTAAACAGCTCCTTTGCGGACAGCGGCCAGTGACAGAGACATGGGTGACCTGCTGAGTGGGAGGGGAAGGCTCCTCTCTGGAGGTTCAGAGGTGGAATTCAGACCCACAGGCCAAAGTCTCAGAAGGCAGACTTTACACCCACGCAGGAGTGAAGAATAAACTCTTTAATACTGGAGGGGGCTGATTTCCAAAAGGGGGTGCCCTGTCCCTAGAAGTGTTCACACAGAGGCCAGATCATCCCTGCCTGGAGAATGAGAATGAATTCCTACACTCGCGGAGAGGCTGGACTCTTTAAACTCCCAAGATTCCTCATGCTTTTAATCATCCTTCATTCTAATTACCCAGACTCTATTTGGTGACATTTATCATTTGCAAGTCCCAGCAATCCTCATTTTGGGGGCCAATCCCTAGTTGCTTGTGTAAGTAAGCATTGTTGAGAAACAGGGTCCAACAGCTGGAATCCAGGAAGGCCCTACCTATCTAGGCACCACGTTAGTGCCCAGCTAGTCAGTTGGGTCCAAGTGGCTTTGAGTATTTCTATTTTAATATAACTGCATGAAATTCGTGCACCCGGGAAAGAGCTCGTGCGGGGTCACTGAGCACCTTCTTTTCTTTTCCCTGAGGCTGGGCTGGGGGTGGAAAGGACCCTCAGTTCAGAGCCCTCCATGAGGCCCCCAGCATCTGCTGCATCGCAGATTGGACTGTCCCCACCACAGGACAGGGCTCAGGCCTCCCAGTTCTCCAAGGAGCGCATTCCCTGGGGTTGGCCCACAGGACCGGGCTTCTCTGTCCACATTTTCTCTTGGATTCACGCACCACCTTGGCTGTACTGAGAAGCAGTGGTGTGAGCAACCAGGTTTGAAGATCACGGGCTCTGACCCCAATGCCCACCCTGTGCTGCTCCGGGGGAACTCTCTGGGGTCTCCTGCCCCTCAGGCTCCAACGCCGGCCCCAGCCTCACTCTGCCAGGGCTGTGGATCCTGCCCTCACAGCCCTAGCGGGGGGAAGGACCAGTGCCCAGGCAAAGCTCCATGCCTGGCTCACACAGGCCCACAGGAGAGGGAGGAAAATCTCCCTCGTGAGTAGCCAGGGTCAGGGTCCAGGGAGGGTCCTTAACATGTAAAAGATGTAGCTTGAGCTCAATCAGCTTTAACCTTGTCTTTCCATTACCTCATAAAGTAGCATGGAACTCTTGACAAAAGTAGCAAAGCTCTGAGGAGATGTGCGCTTACCGGCTTTCTAGCATATTCCAAAGTTCTCTCTGCCTCCCGGTGTGTTGCTGCTGCAGGGCTGCAGGTAAGCATGGGCCGGGCTGCATCTTGGGGCTCTTCCGGGGGCCTGGGACTCTCCCTGGGAAGAGGGCGGTGCAGCTGTTTCTAGATCAGCGAGGATTTCACCACGGGGTCCCATTCTGTGATCGTGCTTCCAGGCTGACCTGTGGCATGTGTGTGCAGGGTGTGGTGCATGTGTATTGTGCGTGTGGTGTGTCCACTGTGTGGTGTGTACACATAGTATGTGTGGTGTGTGTATACTGTGTTTTGGCATATGTGTTTGTGTGTGGTGGGTATATATTGCATGCTGTGTGGTATGTAGATATGAGGGTGTGGCATGAGGTGTTGGTGTGTATGTGGGTGTGTTGTGTGTGGTGGGTAGACACTGTGCGGTGGGTGAGTGTGGTGTGAGGTGTGAGTGTATGTGGGGTGTGGTGATAGCGTGGTGGGTATGGTGTGCTGTGGAGGCATGTGGGTATGGCATGGGTGTGAGTATGTGGGGTGTGGTGTGCATGTGGTGGGTATGTACTGTGTGGTGTGTGTGTGGGGTATATGTGGTGGGTATATATTGTGTGGTGTGTGGCATGCAGATGTGTAGGTGTGGCATGGGTAGTTGTGTATGTGGGGTGTACTATGTGGTCTGTGGTGTGCGTGGTGGGTACATATTGTATGATGTGTGGTGTGTAGATGTGTTGGTGTGTATATGGGGTGTGCTGTGTGATGTGTGTGTGGTGTGTGTGTGTTATGATGTATGTGGTGTATATGTGGTGTCTGTAGTGGGTATACTATGTGGTATTGGTGTGTAGACACATGTGTGGTGTATGTGTGGGCTGTGTGTGTGTGGTGTGATGTATGTGGTGTGTATATGGTGTGTGTGGCGGCTATGCATTGTAATGTGGGTGGTGTGTAGATGTGTGGGTGGAGTGTGTGGGTATGTCATATGCATGTGGGATATGTGTGCTGTGTGTAGTGAGTATATTGTGTGGTATGTGGTGTGTAGATGTGTGTGTATGGTGTGTAGGTGTGTGGGTGTGGTGTGTGTGTAGGCAGTGTGTGTAGTGGTTAGACTGTGTGGTATATGGTATGTAGATGTGTGGTGTGTGTGGTTTGTGTGTATGTGGGGTGTGTGTAGTGTGTGTAGTTGGTATACTGTACGGTATGTGGTGTGTAGACCTGTGTGTGGTGTGTATACGGTGTGCTGTGTTTGCTGTATGTGGTGTGTGTATTGTATGGGGTGTGTATGGTGGGTATACAGTGTGGTGTGTGTGCTGTGTGTGGGGTGTACATCGTGTGGTGTGTGGTGTGTGGTGTGTGTGCTGTATGTGGGGTGTGGTGGGTATATAGTGTGGGGTGTGTGCTCTATGTGTGGTGTGTGTGGTGTGTGTGTGGTGGATATGGTGTGTGTGTGGTGGATATAGTGTGTGTGGTGTGTGCTCTGTGTGTGTGTGGTGTGGCGTGTGTGCTGTGTGTGTGTGTGGCATGTGTGCTGTGTGTGTGGTGTGTGCTGGGTGCGTGTGTGGGGTGTGTGTGGCGGGACTACAGTGTGGTGTGTGTGTTGTGTGTGGGGGGTGTGTGTGTGGTGGGTATATAGTGTGGTGTGTGTGCTGTGTTGTGTGTGTTGTGTGTGCTGTGGCGTATGTGTGATGTGTGCGTGTGGTGTGTGGGTGTGATGGGTATACAGTGTGGTGTGTGTTGTGTGTGGTGTGTGTGCTGTGGCATGTGTGCCGTAACATGTGTGGGGTGCGTGTGTGGTAGGTATACAGTTTGGTGTGTGTGTTCTGTGTGGTGTGTGTGTGGTGGGTATAGTGTGGTGTGCTGTGTGTGATGGGTGTGTGCATGTGCTGTGTGTGTGGTGGGTATACAGTGTGGTGTGTGTGCTGTGTGTGTGGTGTGTGTGTGGTGGGTATACAGTGTGGTGTGTGTATGGTGTGTGTGTATGCGTTTGTGTGGTGTGTGTGCTGTGACGTGTGTGCTGTGGCGTGTGTGGGGTGCATGTGTGGTAGGTATACAGTGTGGTGTGTGTGTTCTGTGTGGTGGGTATACAGTGTGGTGTGTGTACTGTGTATGTGTGCTGTGTGTGGTAGGTATACAGTGTGCTGTGTGTGCTCTGTGCGTGTGTGGTGTGTGTGCTGTGTATGTATGGTGTGTGTGTTGTGTGCTGTGTGCGTGTGTCTGGTGGGTATACAGTGTGGTGTGTGTATGGCGTGTATGTGTGCGTGTGTGTGGTGGGTATACAGTGTGCTGTGTGTGTGCTGTGTGTGGGTCCCCTGAGTGGTGTGGGGAAACAGGGATGGACCGCAGGTGCAGGTGCTGGCGGTGGTTTTGTCACCAGCCAGATGGCTCTATCTATGAAGACTGTTTTTGTGATTTCTGTTGGCGTTTTGTTTGTTGTGTGTTTTGTCAGCTTGCGCCTCACAGGGGTTTCTCCCCTGAGGCCGGCGCCTCTGGGTGTGGTGTTGGCGCTGTGTCTGGGGTTTTTAGAAGGGGGAGGAATGAGGGAAAGAGGCCCCTCCGGGCACTGGGACAGGCTCAAGGGGAATAGCCCCGAGCTGGGTGTTGGCTGAGTGTGAATTCCAGCAGCCAGGCTCACAGACCCGTGTCACCTCTGACGTCAAGTGGCAGGGACACGCTAAAAGCTTTTGAGTCTGTTGACTGAGAAGGCTCCAGAAGGTTTTGGAGCCCTGGAAGAAGGCCAGGCCTGGAATTTGCGCGTGGGCCTCTTGGTGTCTCCTCCTGCTGAAGGGAGTACATCCAGGCAGGTCTGGGGCTGCCGGATGGGAACCTGGGGCGGGGCGGAGGAGCCTCGCGGCTGTGGTCCTGCAGCGCCACCTGGGGGCGGCGAGAAGAGTAGCCGCACAAACTCGGGAGGACGCGCCCTCGGGTCCAGCCGCAGCCAGCGCCCCTGGAAGGCGGTCAGGGGTCATCTCTCCTGCGCCGGCCCCAAAGTAGACTGCCCCGTTCCCTGGGAGGTACTGCGAATCTGCTTCATGTTTCCATTCTTAGACAGGGGGAAAAAAGCCTGCCCCAAAAGCCTGAGCTGCCATTAGGATGACCTTTCCTGGGGTCCCAGAGTGACCATAAAACACCATTTCCCACCCTCCCTGCCCCACTCGTTTGTCAGAATGCCGCTTCCACTAAGAGGTACCATCGTTTAAGATTCTTAGAATATTTCTACCTAAAAGGCCTGAATATTCTCATATTCATATGTGGCCTTAGAATGAATATCCAGCCTGAAAGGAGATGGTGAAGTATGCCTACCTCACAGGGAAACTGAGGCTCAGCAAGACTCCGTGGAAGAGGGGAAAACTTACCCTCTGAGTGCTCCATAAAGGAGTCTATGGAATAAGCTGACAGCAGGCGGATTAGCAGGAGGAAGGGTGACCACATTTATTATGCACATGGATGCATCATGGGAAAGAAAAGTGAATATCCCCAAACCAACGAGAGACCTAGAAGCTTATGTGCCTGACTCACCGCGGAGGCGGGAGAGGGGATGGAGGTGCCATGGGGAGAATGAATGATTTGGGGAAAGATGGATGGGCCCTTGGGAGAATACAGGTAGCCTATGACAAAGTTGGCATGGGCATGGCGTCAACCTTCAGTCCCCTCTGCTGTGATGCGAGTCTCTCCTGGAATCATGAATTTCCTGGGGAGGGGATTCATGATAATTGACGTCCCTTTGGAGCATCCGTCTTTAGGCAGACAAAGGCAGCTCAGAGCAAGCCTCCGCCTGCATCCCGTGCTGCCCACTGCCTTCTGGTCAAGGTAGCTGGCATACCGTGTTTGGGTGGCACTTCCCGAACTCCTTCAGCCCAGTCCCTTGACTTTAAGCCCAGTGCTTTTTCCACTACTGTCCACGGTGTGTGGCCCTCCTCCTGTGCAGAGTGTGTGACTGGGCACCCGCAGAGGGACACCAGGCCACAGGGAAAACAGAGAGAGGCAGACCCAGATAATGCCAAGATGTGCACAGAGCTGAGTGCTGTGGAGGGAGCCGCAGGCATGGGATGGAGGGTGTGACACCAAGTGGTACCACCCACAGGACACATCTGCTGCGAAGATACTCAGACTGAAGTCTGGGCCCCAGAGAAATGACTCTTTATAACACCTGGAAAGGCTACCCTGCTGCCTGCAATCTCTGTGGGACAAAGAAGAAATGAATATTGCAATACATGTCACACCTAAATTCAGCATCTAGCCCTGTTTGTACTGGACCCGGCCTGGCCACCTTGTTACCTTATGCTCCTCATCACAAACTCCTCTGCAGAGCCAGGCTGCTGGCCTCACTGAATATCCTGCTTTCGCGCCTTTGCTTTTGCTGCTTCCCCTTCCCGGAGCACCTGCCATGCCCCCCTCACACCTTAGCATGTGAGTCGAAGCTTCCTGCAGACAACCAGGGGCCCCTGGAGGGGTGTGTTAGCTTCCTACAGCAGCTGTAACAAAGTCTCACAGACCGGGAGGCTTACACAGCAGAAACCTGTGGCCTCACAACTCTGGAGGCTGCAAGACCGAGATCTAGATGTTGGCAGGTGGATTCCTTTTGTGGGCTGTGAGGGAGAATCTGTTGCAGACCCCTCTCCTTGGCTGGTAGTCGACCATCTTCATGTGCCTTCATGTGGCGTTCTGTGTGTGTGGCTGTCTCCACGTTTCTCTTTTTTATAAGGACACCATTCATTTTGGATTCGTAATGGCCTCATTTTAACTTGATTACCTTTCTAAAGCCTTATCTTCAAATGAGGTCCTATTCTGAGGAACCTGGGACTTCAGCAAATGACTTTTGTAGTGGATGCAATTCCACCCACAATACCTGGTTCTGGCCCGGCCAGCCACTGCTGAACTGACTGAATGCTAAAGGGAATGGGAATCCGAAGGGAAAGATGGCTTGGAAGCTTGGAGAACCTGAGGAGGAGGTCTCGCGCGTGTTGGGGGTGGATGAGCCCACTGCTGTGGGAGCAGAGAGGTCAGAGCATATAGTGGAAAGGGGTTTGGGGGAAGCTTTTGCTGTTTCGGTTGTGAGAAAAACTTTCTTCCATCTCCTTGGGAAAGCGTTAGCAAGGATTACATTACTAATCCTTAGACTGGAGTGAGATACGTGTTGGGTCAGGGGCCATGTGAGGACGCCCAGCACTGCGGAAGGGCCCGGGGGAGCCCCAGTGGATCTAAATCTTTCTTACCCTTCCAGGACTAACTCACGTCCTTCTTCCTGGCACATCTGAGCTTGCGTTCTTCTGGCAGAAAACAAACTAAATTATAGTAAATACATCACACACATTATTTCCAGTGTCACTTCATTAGCCAGTGCTGTTTTGTAGGGCTAATTAACTGTGGCGCGTATGTTTGTCTTCTCCAGTTGACGCTGGTGCACGTGTATAGTCTGAGGTTTGTTTTCCCCCAGCCCCACCCCCATGGTGCCTAATACACCACATCATGCACAGCAGGCGCTTGGAGCACGCCTGTAAACTGAAGGCTGCTTGGGATGCCCATCCTGTTCCCTTATGCCAGCCTTAGCACAGCGTCGGGGTCCCCCACACCCAAGGCTCCCCGTGTACCTGTGGAGGGGCTAGAATGGAAACAAAAGGTGTGCCCCGCACATTGTACTTTCTCAGTTTTGGAGAGGCTCACCCTAAGGTCCTCTGCAGATATTCCCGTTCTCAACAACGTTGGCCACACCCCTGGAGGCTTTGGAAGTTACTAGAAGGGCCCGAGTTTGACAAGGCCTTCTGCTGCTCTCTCTGATCGCAGGCCCTCAGGAAAGAAGGCGGAGGCATTTGGCACTGTAGTGGATGGAAACCAGGCTGCCCCGAGTGGCTGTTTTCTTTCCACGCCAAAGAAATGGAATTTGCCCGACAGTCTCAGAGCGTCAATTCCCACTTAATAAATTCTGTTTGAAATGGATGATAACGGCTTCAGGGACAATGTGTTCGAGATGGATTGTAACGGGAGATTAGGGAACAACGGGTTCACAACCCCCAGACCTGACGCCGCAGGCTTTGAGTCAGGGCCCTCCTGGGAGGACAAGCAGCTGGTCTAGGTGGAGGGAGAATTTGGAAAGAATCTAGGGCTGGAGCAGGGCCACATCATAAACTGAGGATGCAGAGGAGATCTGAGGCCAGAAGATGTTTCAAAGGTAGGGAAGGGCAGTGGGGAGAGTGCTGGGGAGGGGCCCTCTCTGAGGCTGTTCCAGGAGATCAGCTCTTGCCAGGAGCTGGACTTTGAACTTGGGTCCTGTGATTACAAAATCCAGTGGGCCAATAACCAATGATAACGATTATGGCCCCTTGCTACCTTGGGATTTGGTGCTGCTGAATGCTCTGGGCTCAGAGGACCCCGTGACTTTGGGGTGCTGTCAAAGAAAAAATTATTCGTGATACTTGTTATAGATGGTAAGGCAGACTGTATTCACTGGGAGATCACAGTAGCTCTCAGCAGCACTGCAGTGGGGTCTTGCAGTGGGGAGAGAGACTGAACTCAACTGAGTCCAACAGGGACAAGTGAGGATTCATAGCCCAGGAGCAGAGTGGGTGTCCGCGGATGGAAAATTACTGAGAGGAGGCATTCATGCTAGACTGACAACAGAATTCTTGCTGCAGGCAGGCCAGGCTGAGAAGATACCCAGGGTGATTGGATTCCAAGGGTGGGGAATTGTTGCTAAACTGACAATAGGATTATTGCTCAAACTAGATTCTACAAAGACAGAGCGTGAAGCCCAAAGTCATACCTGGTTGAGCAGAGGACTCAGAGGAGCCTAAAGGTTTGGTCAAACGCAAGAGTCTTTGTCAGTGCCCGTATTCAAACCAGGTCAGGGGGAGCCCTGCTGTTGGCTTGCTGGGAGAGAGAACCAGCCCCCGACACACTCACATCATTGGGAATGTAAATACTTACGCAATGTGGATTGCTATGTGTTTTACACATTACATAGTCATGTGGCATATAATGGAATCTCCCCCCAAGAACCAGCAGAGAATGTATGGGAGCACAGGAGTGTGATTTAGATAGAATAGCTGTCATCATTGTCACCATCATCATCACCCCCATTTTACAGATGAGGGAAGTGAGGCCCGAAGAAGCTGGGGTTGCCTGAAACACAAGAAATAAAAGGCAGAGGCAGACCCTGTGGCTCAGGTGCCTCTACTACTGTTATTATTACATGCAGGAATTGCTTATTGAACACATACTGGTGCCAGGTCTCGCCATAGCCCTGCAAAGAAGAACCTGAAACTGGAAGAAGTAACTTGCAATAGCAGTAATTTTCAGAGCTGGATGTTGAATTTGGGTCCTGTGATTCCAAATCCCATGCTCTGTTGACTTCCTGGCCCTTTGTCTCCTCAAGGTGTGTAGCTCACTCCAAATCCTATGCATATGGGGAAGTCCCCTCTAGCCCCACAGTTGGCATGGACCTAGCACATCCCTTATCGATAAGCCAGGTCAAGTCTAACTTCTTCTTGTGAGGTTGTTGGCATCACAGTTTGTCCTTGGGGATAGCTGAGCCTTTTTTTTTAGAGCTGTCCTTTGACAGCCCCGCTCTGTCGCTCAGGCTGGAGTGCAGTGGCGCGATCTCGGCTCACTGCAACCTCTGCCTCCCAGGTTCAAGTGATTCTTGTGCCTCAGTCTCCTGAGTAGCTGGACTACAGGTACGTGCCACCACACTTGGCTAATTTTTTTCTTTTTCTTTTTTCTTTTTTTTTTTTTTTGAGATAGAGTCTCACTCTGTGGCCAGGTTGGAGTGCAGTGGTGTGATCTTGGCTCACTGTAACCTCTGCCTCCTGAGTTCAAGCAATTCTCCTGCCTCAGCCTCCTGAGTAGCTGGGACTACAGGTGCGTGCCACCACGCCTGGCTAATTTTTGTATTTTTAGTACAGACGGAGTTTCACCATGTTGGCCAGGATGGTCTCGATCTCTTGACCTCATGATCCAATTGCTTCAGCCTCCCAAAGTGCTGGGATTACAGGCGTGAGCCACTACGCCCGGCCTAATTTTTGTATTTTTAGTAGAGACGGGGTTTCACCATGTTGGCCAGCCTGGTCTCGAACTCCCGGCCTCAAGTGATCCACCCACCTCGGCCTCCCAAAGTGCTAGGTTTACAGGTGTGAGCCACTGCGCCTGGCACACAGAGCCATTTTTTAATGGGAGATCTGCTGTGTTTGAGTTTTAAGGTGCACTGTGGGGAATGAGATCTTCTGTTCTCCTTACTCCTCTCACAGGCTTGATATTTAGCACCCCAATGCCTGGAACTGTACTATCTCTGTCTTCAAATGCAGATTTAAATACCCACATCAATCCTGAAAAACTAGTGCAATTGTCTCTAGAGTCAGTGAAGGTGTCTGCTGGAGCTTATGTCTTTGAAGTTCAGGCTTAGGAGTTTGCTACTTTCTCATTGTGCTGCTGGATGATAAATGTTGCTTTGCTTTCTGTTTCTTTTTTTTTTTCAGGCTTGTTTTTAATGAAAAGAAATGGCAGTTGGCAATATCCCTGAAGCTTTTTAGTGGGGCTCCTATAATGAGGTTTGCTGAAATTCAGGATAGGAAATATTTCCCTCTGTAGGCTCAGATGCAGGATTTTAAACTTTTGTGATGTCTGTGGTCTTTTTCTTTTGAGCTAGCTGGGTTTGCCTCTTCAAAGATGTCAGCCACAGCCTTGCCAAGTTTGGAGTTTACAGCTCTACCGTTAGTGACTTGCATGACTGTAAAAATAGGTCAGTGTTTTTTTTCCTCCCTCTCTTTTAAAGAAGAGAGAAAAATTGTGTGTGTGTGCGTGTGTGTTTTCCAACATCCCATCAGTCAAAAACAGTTGAAGCAATTTTAGCTCACTTTTTCCCCAAAAGACTCACTCCAAGTATGACTCAGATCGTGGAACACTTCAAGGAAAATTTTTTCTGTGAAAGTTAAGTGCAATTAATGAGGAGAGATCTGGTGGGAGAAGGAAGTCCTCAGTGTTCGCTGTAATGTCAATTACGCACTGCCTGACAAACACACATAAAACGTGTAACAGATCCACTGCCTGCTCCTGTGCCACATCGGATTATTATGAGAGTGAGCATTTCTTTCCATTACGAATCTGTATGGCTTAATTTTCCCAGCTGAAACTTTAAACAAGATGAAATTACATGCACGCATGTGCGTGCACACACACACACACTCAACTATATTCTTTGAAAATACCACTGAAGAAAGTTTCCTAAAAACACATAAAACAAGGAAGCAGTTCAGCCATGAATACATTTTCTATGTGCTAAAAGGGGGTGGGTTAGAGTCTAGATGCAAAACAGCTTAAACGCTTCTTGCTGCAACAAGGTTGCTGCCAGCTCTGTAAAGACTTGGAGTTTTATCCTATTCAGAATTGGCTTCTATTTCTTCCAAGTGCAGACGCATCCTTATGGCCTTGCCTATAAACACAGCCACGGGTATTTGCGTAGAGGTCTGTGAGTCCCCGCCTCACCCTTCTCCTCCTCCCCTCACTCCACACCCGCCTCACCCTTCTCCTCTTCCCCTCACTCCACACTCACTTGCTCCTATAGGGTCTCTGTAGTGTTCTGGGGGCTCCCTTGCCCATGTCTATTTTCTTACCCACTCCCAATCAGGGACCTCCTCTTTTCCCCAAGTCCTGAGCTTTTTCCTCTCTCCTTTCCATGAGCACTTCAACATCCTCAAGCCTCTCCCACCTTAGAACAGAAACCTCTCAACCCCACGTCTCCCTCCTAAACACCCTATAGCTTCTCTGCCCTTCACAGCCAAATTGCTTGCTGCAGCTGTCTACACTTGCTGCCTCCACCTTCACATCCACGCATTCCCCCAAAACAACTGCCTGATGCTTTCCTGACATCCTTGGGAGTTCATCAGTGACCTCCCCATAGCCAAAGCCAAGGGTATGTTTCTCAGGCCTTCTCTTACGGGATTTTCAAGCAGCACTTGACGATGGCTGTCCACCCATTCACCCACTCCTTCATCACATGGTTATCTGAGGGGCTCTTACTTTTGGCGCTGGCCTCCTGGCTTCTGTGCTGCTGCTCTTTTCTGCTCCATCCCCACCTCTCCAGCTACCCCTCCTTTGCCCACACTTCTAGCAGTACTTCTTCTACTCTCTCCTTAAACACCATTTTTTCCCAGGGCTGTGTCCTTGACCTCGGGTTTCTCACTTTGCAAGCTCTGCCCCTGCTCCCGCCTCTCCCTTTGTGTTGATGGCTCTCAAAGCTGCACCTGCCGCTTGGGCCTCTTTCCTAAGCTCCAGAGGCCTGCTGACTTCTCATGGATCAGGGCTTTGATCTAAGTTGCCATGTTATCTGCAGCTCACTCATGATTCTGTGTTCAGGAATGACTCTGGAATCCTGGGGCCATCCTTCACTCCTCCCTCTCCTTCTGGTCAACTTCAGATCTCTCCCGTTCAGGCAGAACAGGCTGATTCCCTTACCGGCTCCCCCATGCCTCTAGACGAGGGAGCCCAGCACCACATATCAGAAGTCAGGGCATTACCCAGCTCCACCTCCAACCCACCCGCCCTGACCTGCTCTGCTTCCTACTGACCCCAACTGCAGCCTCTTCTCTTTTAACTAATAACAGCAGTTAACATGTAATCAGTGCCTGTTGTGTGCCAGCTGCAGATATCAGTGTCTCATCGCTTTCAGACCCTGTGAGCTCAGTACCCATATTATCCCATTTTACAGATGGCAAAACTGAGGCCCAGGGTGGGTTTTGTTGGGTCTTTCCTGTGGACGCCTTTTGGGATCCCCAGCCTCCCGTGACCCCTTCACAGCTTTTGGCTGCCCCGTGTGCTTCATGTTGCAACCCCAGAGCAGGTGGCACCCCCATTCCTGTGCTCAGCCCTGGCCTCAAAACGCAGCCGGGGCTGGGTGCGGTGGCTCATGCCTGCAATCCCAGCACTTTGGGAGGCCGAGGCGGGTGGATCACGAGGTCAGGAGATCGAGACCATCCTGGCTAACACGGTGAAACCCCGTCTCTACTAAAAATACAAAAAATTAGCCGGGCATGATGGTGGGCGCCTGTAGTCCCAGCTACTCAGGAGGCTGAGGCAGGAGAATGGCGTGAACCCGGGAGGCGGAGCTTGCAGTGAGCCGAGATCGCACCATTGCACTCCAGCCTGGGTGACAGAGCGAGACTCTGTCTCAACAAAACAAAACAAAACAAACAAACAAACAAAAAGCAGCCAGGTCACAGCCCTGGGGCCCCACTTGCTCGGGCCTGATTTCCTCTGCCCTCATCCCTTGCTCCTGAATTTCTAAAAGAAAAAAGTCTGCTAACTAATACCCTCTGCTCTCAGATAATATCTTTGCAACACAACCTCCTCACTGTAGCAGGATTATTTCTTCAAAATTGCAATCCAGTCATGTCCCTTCCAGCTTAAAACCCTTCCACGACATCTCATTGTTGTCCTTTGGACAAAGTTTAAACTCTCAGCTTGGAACTGATCATGGCGGTCACTCTAACCTCCGCTCCCCTGACTCCTTGGGCAGCCCTAGGTGCATAGCAGACAGTCCAGCCTTCCTTGCTTCCCTTTCCCTCTCCTTTACAAACATTCCTGGGATGTGCTAGACAAGCGCTGTGCTGATCACCCAGAATGTGGGGATGAAAGACAATCTAGCAGACAAAGAGCAGGGTTCCTGCAGGCGTGTGGGGAGGGTCAGCTCTCCAGAACAATCTTAGTCCAGCACCACAAGTGTTATGATGCAGGTGCATGGCTCCCCCGGTTCCAGGTCGATGGACTCTGGATGACTCCTTTGGCTCCGATAACCTCCCCTCATCTAGCTCTCCAGCTCCTAGTGAGAGTTCTAAACCCGGAAAGCTCAGGGGAGCATCTCCTCTGCTCCAGGATGCCTCCCAGGCTCCCCCTGCTGGAGGCTGGACACAGCTCAGGATCAGCCCTAGAAGCTGCTGCTTAGGATAAATGAATTCTGCATTTTATCCTAAAAGCAGGTCCGATTTAAAGACTGTGTGTGTGTGTGTGTGTGTGTGTGTATCACTCTGTCACTCAGGCTGGAGTGTAGTGGTGCAACCATAGCTCACTGTAGCCTTGACCTCCAGACTCAAGTGATCCTCCCACCTTCGCCTCCCAAGTAGCTGGGACCACAGGTGTGTGCCACCACATCTGGCTAATTTTTAAATTATTTTTTTAGAGATAGGGTCTCACTATATTTCCCAGGCTTGTCTCGAACTCCTGGGATCAAGTGATTCTCCTGCCTTGGCCTCCCAAAGTGCTGGGATTACAGGCATGAGCCACCGCACCTGACCTCATTTAGATTTTAGCTGGAGGGTGACATGAGTGACATGGCTGGATTTGTTCTTGGAATGGTCCCTCTGGCTGCTGTGTGGAAAAGGAATGAGAAGACTGGAGTAGTTCTCAGAGCACTGATGCAAAATCCCGGGGCACATTGGAGTCTCCAGGCATTTTACAGAACCTGCAGGTCTGAGTTCCACCCTACAGATCCTATGCAATTGGTCTGGGGTATGACCTAGGCCATGGGAAGGCCACAGGATTTTTAAAAGCTCCTGAGTTAGAACAATGACCCTTAATCTGGTTCACATGACAATCACCTGGGGGAACCCTTAAACAATGCCCAGGTCCTACGTCCAGGGATCCTGATATAATTTCTTTGGAGTGGGGCCTGGGTGTTGAGAGTTTTGAAAGGCTCCCCAGGTGATTCTGATGTGGGCCTAGGGCTGAGAAGCACCGAGTAAGAGGCTATCACAGTAATCCAGATGAGTGAGCCAGACCCTGGGGATGGCAGGAAGTAGAGTCAGAAACACTTAGGAGGTAGAACTGGCCCAGCTTGGTGATGGACTGTATGGGAAGGTTGAGGCAGGAGAAGAAGGAGGCCTACACATTTCTTACTTTCCTGCCTTGGTCAAGGGGGCAAATGGGGGCCACTCCAGGCTGGGGTCAACTCTCTCCACCTTTGCCCTCATCCTAAATCTGGTGCTGCTGCCTGCAGTCCTGGCAACTGAGAAAGACTCTACTACAGCCTTGGACAATGACAGTATTCCAGGTGTGCTCTGCTTTTAAGAAAATCAAGTGCCAAATGTCTCTTGATAAGACCCAGTGAAACTCTGAAAATGCTGCTCCAAGGGACGCCATCTCCCGGGGGAGATCTAGGCTGTGGAAAGCAACCCGAGGCCCCACAAGGAAGGGATTGGACCATAACCATAGGATGTGAGAGCAGAAAGGGACTTTAGAGACCTTCCCTGTCACATTAGGGAAATTACAGACCAGAAGAGTAAACAGACTTGGCAGAAGGTGGAAGGATTGGTGTGGGGTGGTGAGGGAAACTGAGGCCCAGGGAGATCAAATGCCTCATACAAAGAGAGTAGTTCTTGCTACTGCATCTCATCAATTCTAAAGCACATTTTTTCATATCTAACATTGAACAAGCAGATGTGTTATGCAATTGTCATTGTTTAAATGTCAGTGTTTTTATTTATTAGTGGTACATCAAATAAAGGAGCATCTTACAATCAATGACATCTTACATATAATGGCATTATTTTGCTTTAATTTTATAACCAACTTGCAGATCCATTGACCAAGATGTTCCATTGGCCAAGTACACTGTCGTCTAGATTCACTGAGATAACACAATCCATCTGTCAGTTGAGCAATTCCTCTGTGAGCTGAGGTTGGGCTTATCCATTTTTGATACCCTGTGACTTCAGCTCTGTTCTGACCCTCAGCAGGAGCCTGAGAACTGCTTGTAGGGACATGACCCTGAAGATGACACTGATGACTGTTCCCAGGGTTCTGGGGATGCTCATGTGGCTCTTGCTGCTTTCCCTTTTACGGCTGTGGGAACTCACATTATTTTCATGACAACTAAGGACTTGAGCTGGTTTGGGCAGTAGTGTGTGGACTTCACTGGGCAGCTGCTAGGGCTCGTCCATATTAACCATCGTGGTGGTGGAGAATGTGATGCCATTGAAGGAGGCCAGGCAAATAAGTCCTGCATGCTATCTGCTAGGTGTTTGCTTTAGGGGTATGTGGTATAAATGGATTATAAACAAGTTATAAACAGGTTATAAACGGATTATATGAACGAGTTCAAGACGGCCCCTGTGTATTGGCCCCCATGCTGTTTACTTCCGCACCACAGCCCAGGACCGTTAAATCAAGCCTGCCAGCACCAAACTCAAATTCTTGCACATCCAATTGCTTTAAATGTAGGCCAAATATTATTTGCCCATTTACAGCCTGCCTGCTTGATAATTTGCAAAACTACACCCAACAGCCTCTCACCATAGGTAAGACAAACCTCAAGGCTACAAAAGACCCCAAATGGCTGCTGTCCTTTGGAGCTCTCTGACCCAGAGACTCCTCACCATGATGCTCCCGACCATGAACCCTCTTGGGTTCAAATGATCTTCCAGCCTGAGCCCCCCAAGTAAATGAGACTTCAGGTACATGCCACCATGCCTGGTTAATTTTTAAATCTTTTTTTTAGAGACGGGGTTTCACCATGTTTGCCTAGGCTGGTCTCAAACTCCTGAGCTCAGCAATCTGCCGCCTGGGCCTCCCAAAGTGCTGGGATTATAGGTGTCAGCCACTGCACCTGGCCCCTTTTCTTTTCCTCTAGACCCGTGACATCCCCTAGACCTGTAACCTCCTCTCTGATCCTCCTCTCCCCTGGGAGTGTCCTTGCCCTTTTCTTCTGGTGGTGGCCCTGCCACTGCCTCTGGAAGGTCTCCTCCCACAAGGGACTTTCCCCTTCCATGCAATCTGTCCAAGCCTCATCCAAATAAAGCTCTTGTGTGCTATTGCCATCTAGTGATCTGGTCTTTTTCTTGATCTTTCCCCAACATTCAAACTCATGAGTATAATTGTGTAAATAAGCAGATAAATCTAATTTTAGACACTACCTACCAAGGGGCGTCAATGACATCTGTAATGTGAGAGTTAAGCAGCTTGGCTAGTAACACTACTGGAACACCACTGTTTTTACTGAAAGATATAATGTATGCAGGGGTCATTCATCACAGATACAGAACGTCCTAAAAAGAAAAAAAAGTAGCATCAAACACATTTTAAATTACAGACCAGAAGAGTAAACAGACTTGGCTCATTGGTTTTGTTGCTGCCTCGTGGGGCTAATGGCTGGCTCCTGGACAGTCCCAAGGGGGAAGCTCAGTTACCATTCTCAGGAAGAGGATATGACTCTCTACGGCTCTTCCCAACACCAAACACAGAGTAGCTATGCACATCTCAGGAATGGAGATGGAGAAAGAGAAAAACTAGTGATAACAGCTAGAGTTGGTTGCACTTCTAGTAGGTGCTAAGCAACATGCAAGGTGTTGTACATGCATTATCTCAGGTATAACTCACAAAACCCTATTATTAGTCCAAAGCTCAGAAGAGTTCATCAATTTGCCCAAAGTTGCAAATCTAATCCATGGTAGAATTGGGATTCAAAGCCTGGTCAATGAGACTCCAGGAAGGACAGGATTTAACCGCTTTGCCCTGTTGCAGAAATTCAGCTAGCCTGAGCATTTTGCAATGTGTCATCACTTCTGATAATGGGCTGAATAAAGGATGGCAGCAACATAGGCAGGAATTGTGTCTTCTGCTGTCTCTGTCAAAGTTATGGGCCAGGGGAGGGTGGGACAGGTGTCAGCAGACAGACTCCATGGACATGCTACATCCTGGTGTCAGATTTGGGATACTGACCTCCACTGGGGTGTGTGTGGTGGAACAGGGTTTTGCCTACTCACAGCCCAGTGCCATCAGCTCAGGAACCCCGTCATCCTCCCAGGCTCCTTCCTGGCCACCTGCCACAGCTGGGCCCAGGGCTGCTTCCATATTCAAGAAGGAGAGACATCTAAGTGACAGGGATGGAATAGGATGCCGAGAGATCACTGGAAGTTTCCAGTTATTTTCCCATCCACACCCAAGCTCTCTTGTCCTCCGTTGTCAGCCCAGTCAGGAACATATTGTCACTCACCCCACCTCCATAGGAACTGACCCTCTGTGGATGGTTTTCCATGGCTGCCATAACAATGTGCACTAATGGAGCGGCTTGAACCAAAGAAATGTCTTGTTTCACAGTCCTTGAAGCTGGAAGTCCAAGATCAAGGTGTCAGCAGGGTTGGATCCTTCTGAGGGCTGTGGGGAGAGTCTGTTTCTGGCCTCTCCCTTGGCTTCTGGTGATTTGCTGGTGATTCTTGGCTTGTAGAAGCTTTACTACGATCCCTGCCTTCATCTTCACCTGGCACTTTTCCTGCATGAGTGTCTACCTCTAAATTTCCCATTTTTACTTATTTTTTATTTTAAAATTAAAAAAAACTTTTAATAGTAGGAAATTTTGAACATACACAAAAATAGAATAGTATAATGAACCCCCATGTACCCATTACACAGCGTCGACAATGACCAACAAATGGCCAATCTTGTCTCATTTGTTCCTCCTCTCTGCACCTATCTCTACGGAAATATTTTAAAGCAAATTCTGATTATCATTATTTTATTTATATAAATGTCAGTCACATGTCTTCTAAATGATAACTTTTTTTTTCTTTTTTGACACAGAGTCTCAGTCTGTCACCCAGGCTGGAGTGCAGTGGTACTATCTTAGCTCACTGCAACCTTCACTTCCTGGGTTCAAGCAATTCTCATGCCTCAACCTCCTGAGTAGCTGGGCTAACAGGTGCACGCCACCATGCCCAGCTAATTTTGTGTGTGTTTAGTAGAGACAGGGTTTTGCCATGTTGGCCAGGCTGGTCTTGAACTCCTGATCTCAAGTGATCCACCTGCCTTGGCCTCTCAGGAAGTGCTGGGATTACAGACGTGAGCCACTGCACCCAGCCAAGAACTCTTAAATACATAATCTTGATACAATTATCTCACTATTAACTGAACAAAACAGTATCACCTGGCCAGTCATGGTGGTTGACACCTGTAATCCCAGCACTTTGGGAGGCTGAGGTGGGTAGATCACTTGAGGTCAGGAATTAGGGACCAGCCTGGCCAATATAGCGAGACCCCGTCTCTACTAAAAGTACAAAAATTAGCCAGGTGTGGTGGCGTGCACCTATAATCCCAGCTACACAAGAGGCTGAAGCAGGAGAATCACTTGAACCCAGGACGCAGAGGTTGCAGTGAGCTGAGATCACACCACTGCACTCCAGCCTGAGTGACAGAGTGAGACTCTGTCTCAAAAACCAAAACCAAAACCAAAAAAACCAGTATTACCAGATACCCACTCAGTGTTCACATTTCCCCAAAAACCTTATTTACAGCCAATTTGTTCAGGATCTCAACAAGGTCTATGTACACATTGTGTTTGGTTGATATGTCTCAAATTTCTTAAAATCTATAGTGGTTTCCTCTTCTCTCTTTTTTTCTTATCATTTATTTATTGGAAAAAATTAGTTCATTTACCTTGTAGCATTTCACACATTTTGAATTTGGCTGATTATATTCTTTTCTTTTCTTTTCTTTTTTAGAGACAAGGTCTTGCTCTGTCAACCAGGCTGGAGTGCAGTGGCACAAACACGACTCACTGCAATCTTCACCTCCTGGGTTCAAGCGATCCTCTGGCCTCAGCCCCACAAGTAGATGGGACTTCAGGTACATGCCACCATGCCTGGCTAATTTTTGTATTTTTTGTAGAGACGGGTTTCGCCATGTTGCCTAGGTTGGTCTTGAACTCCTGAGCTTAGCAATCCACCCACCTGGGTGTCCTAAAGTACTGGGATTACAGGTGTGAGCCACCATGCCCAGACCCTTTTCTTTTTTAAAAAAACTTTTATTTTTGGTTCAGGGGTACATGTGCAGTTTTGTTATATAGGTAAACTCTTGATACTGGGGTTTGTTGTACAGATTATTTCGTCACCCAGGTACTAAGCCTAGTACCTAATAGTTTTTTCTGATCCTCTCCTTCCTCCCACCTTCTACCCTCAAGTAGGCCCCAGTGTGTGCTATTCCCCTCTATGTGTCCATGTGTTCTCATTATTTACCTTCCACTTATAAGTGAAAACATGTGGCATTTGGTTTTCTGTTCCTGCATTAGTTTGCCAAGGATGCTGGCCTCTAGCTCCATTCATGTACCTGCAAAGGACATAATCTTCTCCTTTTTTATAGCTGTGAAGTATTCCATAGCGCATATGTACCACATTTCCTTTACCCAATCTGCCCTTGATGAATTTCCCATTTTTTAAGGACACCAGTCATATTGGATTAACCCGCTTCCTACTCCAGTATGACCTTGTCTTACCTGATTCCACCTGCAGTGATCCTGTGTTAGTCTGTTCTTGCACTGCTATAAAGAAATACCTGAGTGGGTAACTTATCAAGGAAAGAGGTTTAATTGGCTCATGGTTCTGTGGGCTGTACAGGAGGCATGGCTATGACATCTACTCAGCTTCTGGGGAGGCCTCAAGGAGCTTTTACTCAGGGCAGAAGGCAAGCGGAGCAGGCAGGTCTCATGGCCAAAGCAGGTGCAAGAGAGGGAGAAAGAGGGGCCACACACTTTCCACTCACCTGATCTCACGAGAACTCACTCACTGTCATGAGGACAGCACTACGAGGATGGGGCTGAACCAGTCATGAGAAATCCTCCTCCATGAACCAGTCACCTCCCACCAGGCCCCACCTTCCACAATGGGGACTACATTTCAACATGAGATTTGTGGGGACAAATATCTAAACTCTATCAGACCCTATCTCCAAATAAAGGAACACTCTGAGGCACTAGGGGTAGGACTTCAACGTATAAATTTTGGGGGTCCATAACTCAGCCCACAGCACTCCATAATTCACAAAGCCTTCTCTTTCCTGCAATAGTTTTGTTTGAGTCAATTGGCTATTGTACCTGTAAGTCCCCTCATATCTCACATTCACAAAGCAGCTCACAATCTTCCCTGGCTGTGGGGGGAGCACAGGCTTCCACGACCCATGTGAGATTGAGTGTATTCCCTCCCAGGTCGCAGACCCCCCATCACAGGGCACAGCTCTTTGCAGAGCACACAGGCTCCCATCAGGGGTTGAGGGAGTGGGCCCAGACCAGCACGGGTCCTCGAGCTGCCGTGTTCTCAGAAGTGCTGAGTATTCTCTCCTCAAGAGCCTGGTTCCTGAGCCATCCATCCTATCCTGACCTGGTCTCCACGTCACAGCGCTTACTTCTCTCACCTTGGCCTTTGCTTTGCCCTTCAGATGAGCTGCGCTCCATTGTCTTGTTGGCTAAGGTCTCAGCTCTTGCTCATGGTTGCCTTGGCCACCTTGGGGAATGTCTGTAAGGTTTGGGCTGACCCTGAATCTTCCTGCCCCTGCCGCTCTCCTGGGGGGACACTCCCACTCCAAGCCCCAGCTTCCTGGGAGAGGCCTGAAAATGCTATTCAGAGGGTGCTGACTCCCCTCATGGGGCTGGAGCCATCCTTACAACGAGTGCTGGATTGTCCAAGGTCAACTTGGCATTACCACCAACCCCAGGCCCTCCCTCAAAGCCAAAGTCCCTTCTGCAGAGGGAAGCAACGCCAGGAATACTACCCTGAACTCTGTCCCTGTCTGGTTCCTGGTTAGAGTTTGCAAATGAGAAGCACGCCTGAGATTAGGACAGAGGCAGGGAAAGGTCTTTGTTCTTCAGGGGCAGTTACAGCCCTGTAAGGAGTTGAGATTTGGGAACAATCATGCTTACTGCTGCTGACAAGCGTGGGGTGTGTACATCTCTTTGAGTATTTTGGGATGAGGTCTTTGGTGTCAGCTTTCCTGACCTCCACTCCCCTAGGTCTTGAAATATTTCACTATACTCTTAATTCTCTAAATTAAAACTTTAAACACCTGGAGTACATACAGTGGCTTCTGTTTTCTTGATTGAATCCTGTCTGAGATAGGGAGAAGGAGCAAACCTCCAATGAGAGGCAATGTCTTACGGATCCTGTGGTGTTTTGTTAGGACGCGGTGACAGTGCTTCAGCAGTGAGGAGAGAACAAGGCAAATTCCAGCAAAGAGAGCAGCCTCTCCGGGAGAGCCACCTTGAGGAGAAGAAAAGGGGCATTTCAGGGGTGGAGGAAGGTTAAGCAAAGAATCAGCAAAACCCAGCATGGAATCACTAGCTAGGCAAGTTGCTTCATCTTTCTAGTCGGAGACACAGTTTCCTGATCTGTGAAGTGGGGAGGTGACCACTCTTTACATTATCTAGTTATGTGAATTCAATTAGATGATTTAGGTAAATTCTCTAAAATGGAGCCTGGCAAGTAGAAGGTACCCAATTAATGCTTCTTTTTTTTTTTCCTTTTTGGCAGAGACAATCCATTTGCTTAACAAAGATGCTGCCATCAGCTGTCACAGAGGGCTAGGGTACTCCTTTGCTTTCAGCTGGAGGGAAAAGCTTCTTACTCTTTCTTCCCATTCAGAAGGAAGAGGGATGAGGGAGGGCGGAGAACAATATTTTCAGTGCTGTGAGTTCCTTTCTGCTGGTGTATAGTCTCAGGCTGGAACAGCTCCTTAAGGCCATACATTTAGTTTCCCTCAATTTAAACATAAAGAGCTAAAACTAGAAATCTTCTAGAAGAAAACATCTTCATGATCTTGGTGTAGGCAAATGTTTCCTAGGCAGGATACAAGAACACAAACCATAAAATAAATAGATGAATTGGACTTCATCAAAATTTAAAAGCTTTGCTGATTATTAATAAAACGAAAAGGCAAACCACAGAGTGTGAGAAAATAATATCGAGACATATATCTGATAAAGACTTGTATCTGAATACATAAAACATGCCTACAAATAAATACTAAAAAGACAAGCAACTCAGTTAAAATGAGCACAAATCTTGAACAGACACTCCGTAAAAGAAGATATATGAATGGCTAATAAGCATGTGAAGAGGTACTCAGCATATTAGTCATTAGGGAAATGCAAATGAAATTACTATGAGCCACCACTTCACACCCAATAGGATGGCTAAAATGCAAAAGACTGACCATATCAAGTGTTGACAAGGATGTGGAGCAACTGGAACCTCATACATACCTGGGAGAAGTATAAAATATTACCATTATTTTAGAAAACAGCTTGGCAGTTTCTTTCACAGGTGATATGGTTTGACTGTGTCCTCACCCAAATCTCATCTTGAATTCCCATGTGTTGTGGGAGGCACCCAGTGAAAGGTAATTGAATCATGGGGGCAGGTCTTTCCCATGCTGTTCTCATGATAGCAAATGAGTCTCACGAGATCTGATGGTATTATAAGGGGGAGTTTCCCTGAAAAGCTCTTTTCTCTTGTCTGCCACCATCTAAGATGTGCCTTTCACCTTCTGCCATGATTGTGAGGCCTCCCCAGCCACATGGAACTGTGAGTCCAATAAACATTTCTTTTGTAAATTGCCCAGTCTGGGTATGTCTTTATCAGCAGTGTGAAAATGGACTAATACAGTAAATTGATATCAGTAGAGTGGGGTGCTGCTGAACAGATACCCAAAAATGTGGAAGCAACTTTGGAACTGGGTAACAGGCAGGGATTGGAACAGTTTGGAGGGCTCAGAAGAAGACAGGAAAATGTACAAAAGTTTGGAACTTCCTAGAGACTCGTTGAATGGCTTTGCCCAAAATGCTAAGAGCGATATGGACAATTAAGTCCAGGCTGAGGTGGTCCCAGATGGAAATTAGAAACTTATGGGGAACTGGAGCAAAAGTGACTCTTGTTATATTTTAGCAAAGAGACTGGTGGCATTTTGTCCCTGCTCTAGAGATCTGTGGAACTTTCAACTTGAGAGAGATGATTTAGGGTATCTGGCAGAAGAAATTTCTAAGCAGCAAAGCATTCAAGAGGTGACTTGGGTGCTGTTAAAGGCATTCCGTTTTATAAGGGAAGCAGAGCATACATGTTCAGAAAATTTGCTGCTTGATAATGAGATAGAAAAGAAAATCCCATTTTCTAAGGAGAAATTCAAGCCGGCTGCAGAAATTTGCATAAGTAATGAGAAGCCAAATGTTAATCCCCAAGACAATGGGGAAAATGTCTCCAGGGCATGTCAGAGGTCTTCATAGTAGCCCCTCCCATCACAGGCCTAGAGGCCTAGAGGGAAAAAGTGGTTTCCTGGACCGGGCCCAGGTTCCCCATGCTGTGTGCAGCCTAGGGACTTGGTCCCAGCTGCTCCAGCTGCGGCTGAAAGGGGCCAACATAGAGCTTGGGCCATGGCTTCAGAGGGTGCAAGCCTCAAGCCTTGGCAGCTGCCACATGGTTTTGAGCCTGTGAGTGCACTGAAGTCAAGAATTGAGGTTTCGGGAACCTCTGCCTAGATTTCAGAGGCTGTGTGGAAACACCTGGATGTCCAAGCAGAAGTTTGCTGCAGGAGCAGGGCTCTCATGGGGAACCTCTGCTAGGGCAGTGCAGAAGGGAAATGTGGGGTCAGAGGCCCCACAGAAAGCCCCTAGTGAGGTACCACCTAGTGAAGCTGCGAGAAGAGGGCCACTGTCCTCCAGACCCCAGAATGGTAGATCCACTGACAGCTTGTACTGTGTGTCTGGAAAAGCTGCAGACACTCAATGCCAGTCCATGAAAGCAGCTGGGAGAGAGGCTGTACACTGCAAAGCCACAGGGGCAGAGCTGCCCAAGACCATGGGAACCTACTTCTTGCATCAGCATGATCTGGATGTGAGACATGGAGTCAAAGGAGATCATTTTGGAGCTTTAAGATTTGACTGCTCTGTTGAATTTCAGACTTGCATGGGTCCTGTAACCCCTTAATTTTGGCCAATTTCTCCCATTTGGAATGGCTGTATTTACCCAATGCCTGTATCCTCATTGTATCTAGGCAGTACCTAACTTGCTTTTGATTTTACAGGCTCATAGGCAGAAGGGACTTGCCTGGTCTCAGATGAGACATCAGACTCTGGACTTTTCAGTTAATGCTAAAATGAGTTAAGACTTTGGGGGACTGTTGTGAAGGCATGATTGTCCTTGAAATGTGAGGACATGAAATTTGGGAAGGGCCAGGGGCAGAATGATATGGTTTGGCTGTGTCCCCACCCAAATCTCATGTTGAATTCCCATGTGTTGTGGGAGGGACCTTGTGAAAGGTAATTGAATCATGGGGTCATGTCTTTCCCGTGCTGTTCTCATGATAGCAGATGAGTCTCATGAGATCTGATGGTGTAGTAAGGGGGAGTTTCCCTGCACAAGCTCTCTTCTCTTGTCTGCTGCCATGTGAGACGTGCCTTTCACCTTCCACCATGATTGTGAGGCCTCCCCAGCCGCATGGAACTGTAAGTCCAACAAACCTCTTTCTTTTTTTTTGAGATGAAGTCTTGCTCTGTTGCCCAGGCTGCAGTGCAGATTGTGCAGTGGCACAATCTTGGCTTACTGCAACCTCCGCCTCCCGGGTTCAAGTGATCCTCCTGCCTCAGCCCCTCTAGTAGATGGGATTACAGGCACATGCCAGCATGCCTGGCTAATTTTTGTATTTTTAGTAAAGATGAGGTTTTGCCATGTTGGCCAGGCTGGTCTCAAACTCTTGAACTCAGGTGATCCACACACCTCAGCCTCCCAAAGTGCTGGGATTACAGGTGTGAACTACCATGCCCAGCCTATAAACTTCTTTCTTTTGTAAACTGCCCAGTCTCGGGTATGCCTTTATCAACAGCATGAAAACAGACTAATACAACAGGAAACATACACCTACCTTATGACCTGGCAATTTTACTCCCACATATTTATCCAAGAGAAAGGAAAACATGTCCACAAAAAGATTTGTAAATGAATGGACATAGTAACTTTATTTCTAATAGCTAAAAACTGGAAACAACCCAGGTGTCCCTCAACAGGAGACTGGATAAATAAATTGTAATATATCCACACTGCAATAAAAAGGAAAACTCACTGATATTATAATATTCTGGAAGCATCTCAAAAAATGATGTTACGTAAAGGAAGACAGATGCAAAATGTTGATTGAATGATTCCATTGATGTGAAGTTCTAGAGCAGCCAAAATCAATCTATGTTGATAGATTACAACAGTGGTTGTCTGAGTTGGGGCAGGGGTAAGGATTGGCAGGAAAGGGAAAGAGGGAACTTTCTGGAGTAAAGGAAACATTCTATATGCTGATGGAGGTAATGGTTACATGGGTGTAGACATTGAAATTTACACTTAGAATGTATCCATTTTATTGTATGTTTAAGAAAAACCCAGTTTACTGATTTTCTTCTCAGATTTCCAGAGGTATTGCCTTGACCTCCAAAGAGATTAGATTTACCCCAGGGACAACGAACTGTGTCCGGACCAGGGGAACTAGAAGCAGACCTGTGGAACCCAGAGAACCTAGATGGTCAACTTTTCCACAACATAGTTTCTCTCTCTGCACTACCAGGTGTTAATGTGCATTTATTTTGTGCTAGGAACTGTGCTAATTAGTTCTAATACCTCTTAATGCTGGGAGAAAACAACGACAACAAACCAAACCCTGAAGCTCCAAGGGGTGAAAAAACACACAGCTAAGACTGCAACTCCGCATTCTCATTCCAAGCCCAGAAGAAGCCAGCTGGGGAACCCCTCACCTGAGGCTCAAGTTGGGGATGTCCCTTGCCAGCCAGGAACTCCCCACACCAGCCTCTCCTCCTTTGTTTCACACCTAAGCCTGAGTGTCTTCCTTAGATCACCAGTGGTGATCCCTAGTTCCCACTCCAAAAAGCTTCTTTTCTTTTCACAGGGACCAGTGCACAGAAACCACTGGCGACTTACTTTTGCAAATCCCTCCAGGTTTGGCACAACCTGCAGGCTTGGAAGACTCTGGCGCTATAACACAGCTGCAGCTGGGGAAAGCGCTGGGAGCTCATTAACGGCCAAGCTCACCGGAAAAACCATGAAGGTGACCTCAAGTGTTAGGCCCCTAGGGCTACTCGAACGGCAGACACAGGCCAGTGCAGCAGAAAAATGCCCCAGCCTCCACTCCGCCAAAGCACCTGCTTCCTGAAGGGTGGCTGAGGCCCGATGAGACATGATGTCATTGATTTTTATCACAATCTTCCTGGGGAGGAGACAGGAAAACAGGGGCCTGAGGAGGTGAATAGCCTAAGCTGGGAAAAGAAACACAATTTCCAGCGCGGTGGATCAGGTCCCTGAGTTTCAGGAATAAAGCCACCTTGTCAGACTCTCCTGGACTGTGGTGCCTGAGAGAACCATGGAAGCCTTAGTGAGTTCTTTCCATGGACTTTTCTGTGAAATAAAAATGTTTAATTTCTTAAAAGGTCTATCTAAATGGAAGTTATTGTGGCTATGAAGAAATCAAATATTTAATTGCTAAGTAAAAGAGATTAAAAGTGCCTTTAATCTTAAGAAAAATAAAATTGGGCAAAACATTATACATAAAATATATTATATGATCTATATATTATATATGTGTGTGTATATCATTTGTATGTATATTCACCTGTTGAAATAATGTTTTTTGTTGGCGGCTTAATTTTAGAATTTTGGCTAATTATTTCTAGATTCTCTGTCTTCTGCCAGGGGCAGGAGTTACTGTCTCAATTTTATCTAAGTATATATTTATTTTTGTTTTTGTCTGTTTTAAGTATTATTACTGAATGCATGCACAGAGTTAAACTTTAAATAATATCAAATACTCATAATAAAAGCTTGCAGTTCCCTGACTCCTCCAAGCTCCCTAAGCCCTCCAGGATAATCACTTGTGTTTTTCCTTTGGTGGGAGCAGAGCATGGAAACACATTTAGATCAGAGGCCATCCCTGACAAAAATAAGGTATCTTGGGAAGAATGTCCCATAAGCTCTACATGAATTAGTCTGCTACATGCTTCTATTCCTTTAACCAACAAATCTGTCTAATTCATATCCGAGCACTCTGGGAGGCCGAGGTGGGTGGATCACCTGAGGTCACGAGTTCAAGACCAGCTTGGCCAACATGGTGAAACCCTGTCTCTACTAAAAATACAAAAATTATCTGGGCTTGGTGGCACACACCTGTAATCCTAGCTACTTGGGAGGCTGAGGCAGGAGAATTTCTCCAACCCAGGAGGCAGAGGTTGCAGTGAGCCAAGATCGTGCCACTGCACTCCAGCCTGGGTGACAGAGTGAGATTCCATCTCAAAAAAAAAAAAAAAAAAATTGTTTTTTAAATGGAAAACTAGTATCTCACAGAAAAGTGAACAAATTCATCAGTGCAGATAAGATATATTATCAAAAGTGTTGCTGTCACCCAGGTCAGGCCATAAAACATACCCAGCATCCTGAAAGCCCCATCCAGCGCTACCCGCTCCTCCCCAGAGGTGGCTACTATCCTCATTATCACCACAGATGAGTTCTGCCTTGTTAAAATTTCTCAAATTGCAACCACTTCGTATCTCATCATTACGCCTTGCTTCTTTGACTTAACATTTTTTTCAAGATTCACTTATGTTGTTACATGTAGCTATAATTGGCTAATTGTCCTTTCTGTAGGGCTTTCAATTACCACAATTTATTGATCCATTTTGTGGTTGACGGACATGTGGGTTGTTTCCAATGTTGGCTACTACAAATAATGTTGCTACCAACGTTTTCGAACATGTGTTTTAGTGCATAAGTGCATGGATTTCTAGTGTGTATATACTTATGAGTAGAATTTCAGCATCACAGGGCATGTGTGGTTCAACTTTAGCAGACGACTAACTGTTCTTTAAAGTAGCAGTCTCTGGCTGGGCACAGTGGCTCACGCCTGTAATCCCAGCACTTTGGGAGCCCAGGTGGGTAGATCACTTGAGGTCAGGAGTTTAAGACCAGTCTGGCCAACATGGTGAAACCCCATTTCTACTAAAAAGACAAAAAAATTAGCTGAATGTGGTGGCACACACCTGTAATCCCAGCTAGTTGGGAGGCTGAGGCAGGAGAATTGCTTAAACCTGGGAGGTGGAGGTTACAGAGAGCTGAGATTGTGCCACTGCACTCCAGCCTGGGCGACAGAGTGAGACTTCATCTAAAAAAAATAATAAAATAAAAAATTAGGCCGGGCGAGGTGGCTCACGCTTGTAATCCCAGCACTTTGGGAGGCTGAGGCGGGCGGATCACGAGGTCAGGAGATCGAGACCACGGTGAAACCCCGTCTCTACTAAAAATACAAAAAAATTAGCCGGGCGTGTTGGCGGGCGCCTGTAGTCCCAGCTACTCGGAGAGGCTGAGGCAGGAGAATGGCGTGAACCCGGGAGGCGGAGTTTGCAGTGAGCCGAGACTGCGCCACTGCACTCCGGTCTGGGTGACGGAGCGAGACTCTGTCTCAAAAAAAAAAAAAAAAAAAAAAAAAATTAAAGTAGCAGTCTTCAACCTTTTTGGCACCAGGGACCAGTTTCATGGAAGATAATTTTTCCACCAACTGGCAGGGGATAGGGGTGGGGTGTTTTCAGAATGATTTGAGCCCATTACATTTATTGTGCACTTTATTTCTATTATTATTACATTGTAATATATAATGAAATAATTATATAGCTCACCACAATGGAGAATCAGTGGGATACTTGAGCTTGTTTTCCTGCAACTAGATGGTCCCATCTGGGGGTGATGGAAGACAATGACGGATCATCAGGCATTAGATTCTCATAAGGGTCAAACAACCTAGGTCCCTTGTACACGAAGTTCAAGCTCCTATGAGAATCTAATGCCGCGGCTGATCTGACAGGAGGCAGAGCTCAGGCAGAAATGCAAGTGATGAGGAGTGGCTGCAAACACAGATGAAGTTTCGCTCGCTAGCCTGCCACTTACCTCCTGCTATGTGACCCGCCTTCTAACAGGCCACAGACCGGTACGGGTCCGTGGCCCGGGGGTTGCAGAACCCTGCTTTACAGTATGCCAATTTACATTCTCACCTATCACGCAGGAAAGTTTCAATTGCTCCCCAGCCTTGCCAATACTTGGTACTGTCAGTCATCTTAATTTTAGCCATTCTGGTGGGTGGGTAGTGGGATTGCAATGTGGTTTCAATTTGCATGTCTCTGATGACTAAAGGAGGTTGAATATCTTTTCATTTCCTTATTGGACATTGGATATCCTTTTGTGAAATTCATAAGTATCATGTCCATTTTTCTTTTCTGTGGTCTTTTTCTTATTGATTTGTAGAAGTTCTTTCAGATTTTGCCTGTGAGTCCTTTTTGGATACGTGTATTACAAATATCTCCCTCCATGCTAAAGTTTCCCTTTTCATTCACTGAGAGTCTTTTTTTGGTGAATAGATGGTCTTAATTGCAATGTAGTCACCTTTCTCGATTTCCTTCTTCTCTTGCCTCTTGGCCCTATTTACTACATTGCAGCTTTCCAGTGTCTTTAAACAGATTCTAAAAAGTAATTTCTCCAGCCTTTCTAGTTGCTCCCAATGGAAGAACTGGGCAGAACTTCCTCAGGAAATCATCATTAAATTGTCTGGTTCTTTCTTCTGGCATTTTCATACTTCTAAATATATATGTTTGGAATGCTATTTCTTGATTTAATATTGTAGACTTTTTTTTAATCAATTTTATATTGTGGTACCTGAGCATTTAACTATCTTAAACTTTTACTCCACAGTCTCTTGTCCTCTTAATGTGGTTCTTTCATGATTTAAAACTTCAAACCACATTTTCTTTACATAATATCAAGACTCTCTAAAACAGTCTTCACTGCAAATGCATGTGGTTGGCAAGGGATTTTCAATCAGTTGTATTTGGCATGAGTGGGACTCTCTTTGAAGTTTTCAGCAGCCCTAGTCAATATTCTAGATCTTTCCAGAATAGTCGCAGTTTCAACTACAGAAAGCTCTAGCCATTCTGAGATGAACTGTGATAGTTTCTCACTATTTTGGAGTGACCCCAGAGGTCTGTGCTATGTGGAATTTATCTATTTCCTGAGGCCTGGCTTTGAATCACTGCGCCGTGGAAGACAGGGCAGTCACTTAGCAACCAGCGTCTCAGCAGACTCCCCAGGGCCCACTTCCCAATGTGGCTCCGTTGGGCCTTCCTTTTGTCGTGTACGCAGCAAGTCTTGTGACGTGATAAAGACTTGGGAAAATGGCCTCAAAAATAATTCCAAGTGCTGGGCCTGACCGTGGAAAAGAAGACAAAAGAATTTTAGTAAGTTTTGGATCTTTGCCAGAAAAGGGAAGCTTTGAAATAGAGTGGTATGTTGAATCCAACGGTGGCTAGGATGTAGAAGTGAACAGGTTCCCCCATACACTCTATACAGAGACCACAAAAGATGCCTTTTAAATGTGTTTCATTAGGAAAATTACCGTAATTTGTGTTTTTAAATAAGAAGATTAGAAAAGGCTGTGGGATAGACTCCTTTCCTATGTTGAGAGTTATCTGTGTTTCAGCTTGTTCTTCCCGTAAATACACCTGCACTTGTCATTTTACATGTCCCAGGTTTGGTTTGGAAAATAGAGTCATAGCGATGGTCACCCAAACCAAGGGAGGTCCCTGGTGTAGCACTACCTCCAACCCCTAGCCGGACTAGGAAACCCCTTTCCCTAGGAGTCCTGTTCATACAAGGTGTTCTGATCAGGAGATTTCTTCAGTATCCTAGGTGCCCCTCCCGCCCCCTAGAGCTGGGGGAAACCATGGCTGAGCAGCAGGTGGGACAGGAGAGCATGAACCGAGCAGAGTGGTCTTTCCACAGTCTTCCTGATTTGCGGTTATACCTGTTACTGGCACAGTACACTTTTGTTTTGTTTTACTGTATTTCTTTCTTTTTCTTTTTTTTTTTTTTTTTTGAGTTAGGATCTCGCTCTGTCACCCAGGAGTGCAGTAGTGCCATCTTGGCTCACTGCAATCTCCGCCTCTTGGATTTGAGGAATTCTCCTGCCTCAGCCTCCCTAGTAGCTGGGATTACAGGCATGTACCACCATGCCCAGCTAATTTTTGTATTTTTAGTAGAAACGGGGTTTCACTATGTTGGGCAGGCTGCTCTCAAACTCCTGACCTCAAGTGATTGGCCCACCTTAGCCTCTGAAAGTGCTGGGATTACAGGCATGAGCCACTGGTGCCTGGCCCTGTTTTACTGTATTTCTTAGCACAAGGTTCCAGGAGACCTTATTCACTGCAAATTCGTGTGGGTTCTGTTTTCCTCCCCACCCCTTCAGCTCTCAATTCTAGCCCCACTCCTAGCTGCTAATCCAGGTTGCCACTGTCCCACTACCCAGGAGCCCTATGCCATGCCTGGCCATTTGAAATAGTGTTCAGGGGTGTCTGACAGCCTGTGGTCTCCTGCCCTTTTCAGCTTACCACTCAGCACCTCCATGGATATCTTGCTCTCTCAGGCCCTCATTCTCCCTGCCCCTCCAGTGGAAAGTCTAATAGCAGCAGGTGTTGACATGAGGGAGGCTGGGCTTCCCAATATACTTCATTCATCCACAAGACATTTATTAAGCACATACTGTGGGCCAGGCACCACACTGGGCCTGCGATACACAGATGAACAAGACAAGGTCCTGACTGCAGTGTCTCACAAACTAAGCCGTCCACACACATACATAAACACACTGGCGCAACACAATGTCATGTATCAGTGACAGAAAATCTGTCATGAGGGATGGGCAGTCTTGCTAATCAAGGAAATTCACCAGGCAGACGAGTGGTAGGATGGGGAGAAGAAATTCCATGGGGAGGAAGAAGCACGGGCAGATGTGTAGGTGGGAAACCCTTGAATGGTCCCAAAACCATAAGTGATCTGCTACAGCCAGTGAGGGCAGGACACAGAAGACAAGGTCTTTCCTCAGGGAACTTATCTTCCAGAGGGGCGGGCAGCCAGGCAGGCTCAGAAAAAAGGAGACAGGAAGTAGTAGTAAGTGCTACTTTTAAAAGACCAGATAAAGTGTCAAGAGTTTTCACAAAAGGGAGAGAGGACTTTGTGTTGGAGGGATCCCAGGGAGCTTCATGGGCTGGATTTTGAAGAAAATGTAGGATGGATGTGCAGAGATGGGAGAAGAATCCAGAGGAAAGAGGCAGAGTGGGGCCTGCATGGTGTGCGTGAAAATAATGCCATCACTGGGTGCAGGGCAAGCTCAGTCTCATTGACTACAAGTGGCCAAAAGAAGTTGGGATGAGAATAGCGAGTGTGTGTGTGTGTGTGTGTGTGGAGTTAGGATTGAGGGGCCCAGTGAGGGGAAGAAGGTGACAGTTTGGAGAGCTGAATCCCAGACCCACGTGTACCCCTCAAACTGCAGGATCTGACCTGGAGTTATGCTGGACTTGGAGGAGGCAGTGTGTGAAGCTATGGCGTAATTTTGGCACAGTTTCCTTGTTTTAAGTGTTCTTAATCCTTTTGCAAAAGCACATTTCTATATTAATAAACATGAAAAAAAGAACAGAATGGAAAATACGCACAGATTTCATTTAAGATAAAAAAAATACAACTTCAATGAAACTGCGACTGCCCCCAGAAGGCCTTCAGTGTATGTGTTCTCTTGTGGTCATTAGGGCAACGAAGGAAAAGATCTGAGAAGCCCTGACATCCTTAGCCAATTTAATTTTCACAGGAATTCTATGACAGAGACGCTGTTATGTGAGAAAATGTAGGTCCAGCAAGGGCATACCATGGCCAAGGTTACACGGCTAATACACAGCTGACTCAGAACTCAACCCAGGATCTGTGTGCAAAGTCCATGTTCTTCATGCAACAGCCTGAGCAGCTGATCAATGAGGTGTGCTAGGAAATAAAGCTGAAAAGGTAGGTTGGTGATAAATCACGGAAGGTCTTGAAGGCCAGGCTGACATAAAGGCAGCATGTGAGAGAAAGTTCTTGGCTCACTAGGGCAGACCTGGAGAAGCTGAAGGTAAGAACATGAAGTGCAGTACAGCCACAAGAGAGGTAGTGACTCTCATTCATCCCAGCTTCTTTGGGGCCACCTCTTATCTACAAGACAAAGTGTGACTTGCACTCAACAGTGGCATTGTTTCTGTGGCAAAAGAAGGAAAGGTGCCTCTGCTTCTGTTGGTTTTCTACTTAATGTTGTTTTGCAGAACACAGAGAACCCAGAATCATGAACCATCCCATTTTTTAGCTGACTGCTAGAGAAAGCACGTCAGCCATCTGCAACTTCTCCCAAGGTGCCCTTCCCATGATTAGGATACATTCCATAATCAACACAGCAGGACAGAACAGTATTATTGAATCTGAAAGAAAATCAGTGGAGACTGGGAACCTCTAAGGGCAGTTGCAATTTTCTAGATCTATTATTTTCCATTTGGAGGTTAGTGAGACAGAACATGGTGTTGATATGAAAATTGAGAGATTTATGTTGTTTTCATAGTAGCAAAAAAAAAAAAAAAAACCTGCGGAGACGACCCCAAAATGGTAACTTGGTGCAAATACAAAGTGAAGAGTTATCTGTGGCTTGAGATAAGTTGGAAATTGTTCCTTTGATTAGGAGATGGTTGCTACAGTTTGCAACCGAATGTTATTGTCTTTCTTCTTTTCTTTTTCTTTCTTTAGTATCTGTTGAGAGAGTTTATGAAGAAACCAGCCAACATCCTGGAGATCCTCAGGCCACCTCAAGTACTGCTGTTTCTGTACAAAGCCTCTGATGGATTGATGTTTCATCAACTGGTACTGGGACAAGGACCCAACCACCACCATGATGAGAGCACTGTTAAGGTCAGATAAGCACCTGCCCTGGGCATAACTGAAGGCTTCAAGGCACCAGCCATCTCTAAGGAAGTGTCTGCTCACAAGACAAACATTCTTTCTACTGTTCCAGATGGCATCCTGGATATTGGCAATGTGGTTTTCTCCTGGGACAAAGTCTCTTTCTTCAAAGCACAGGTTAAATCTGTTTTGGTCACTGTATTGAGTGTCCAGGTGTTTGAGTAAAGCATTCTGCACCCATGCGAAGTCTTTGCTGCTGAAGCACAAATAGGCATCATATTTGTACATATCAGGTTCTGTGCCCTGGGGATGGTCCTTGAACACCAGTCTCTGCGCTGTCTTATAACAGATAAAACAGAAGCCCCGGAACTTCGTGACTGTGAGGATGGTAATGAGGAACAGAGTCAGAGTGACAGTGCATACAATGAAAAGGGAGAACTTTAGGGACTTTAAGACTTCCTCTTCATCACAATCTTCCGTGGAAAGAGAGAAGAGGGAAACCCCAGAGAGTGAGTCAGGGTACACACAATATATGTCTGCAGGAGGCCCAGCTATAGTGACATTGGTGTGATTAAGCCAACTGATAAAAGTGCTAAGTTCACATTCACAAATGAACTTGTTATGAGTTATATCCAAGACACTAAGTGATACAAATACATCAGGATTGGGAGCTAGGAGCTGGTTCCTGGATATGTCCAGGATCTCTAAATTAGCAGGTAAATCATTGTGAGAAAGAACTGTCAGCCTGTTGGAGTTGAGGCTTAGTCCCCTTAATGCAGTCAGATGGCTAAATACTCCCGGTGGAAGGGAATTAAGATAGTTATTATTCAAATACAGAACTTGAAGATGAGAAAGTCCCTCAAAAACATTCCAACAGAGCGCAGTTTCCCAGGCAAGTTGCAACATATTTTCTCCAAGGAAAAGCTGTTCTAAGCTGGGATTCTCTGAAGGGGTTTGATCTCCACCACAAGAGGATAAGCGATTTTGATTTAAAATGAGAATCTGGAGATGAGGTACCCGTAGGAGAAAGTAGAGAATATCTAGATTTTCTAGCCTGTTTTCTGATAAGTGGATGAAGTTGGCTGTAAGGTTGATCTTTGGCAAAGTCACTAGTTTATTGCCACTCAAGAAGATATCAGGTATGCTCGGAATAAAATGAATGGTTGTAAGAGCATTGTCTCGGAGATCCAAGGTCTGTAATTTTTCCAGGAATTTGAATGTTTGGTCTTGAATTATTCCGATGTGATTCTTTTGCAAATCAATGTACGCTACCTTAGGTAGTCCATAGAAATTCGCAGTGTAAAGTTCCCCCAGAAGGTTATACGACAAATTGAGAACTTGGAGGTTGTCAAGTCCATAAAATGCTTTATCTGCAATCTTATTTATCTTGTTGTAGGCAAGGTTCAGAACCTTCAAATCCTGGAGTGTCTCAAAGACTCGCGTGTTCAGGGAGAAGATAAACCCATGTGAAAGATCCAGGCGTCTCACTGAACTTCTGGCCAGGCCAGCAAATGTGTTCTGGTCAGGATCTTTGATGTTATGGAAGCCAAACCCGGCACCCATGATGTGGTGGGCAAGAATCAAAGAGAAGGCCTGGCTTTTGCTGATGGCATTGCTAAAGTTTCCTGTGATGTCCACTGTCCAGCCATTTCCAGAAACATCTAGCATCTCCAGCACCATGTTTCTGAATGGGTTCATACATTTTCCCCAGTCCACTGAGACTCTGCTATACAAGTTATTAGCTGCGAGGCTAAAAAAGGAGAGCGTTTTCCCTTGCAGGGGCTCAAGGTCATGTTCACATACAAGGAATATTTGGTTGGAGGAAAAATCTATGGACTTTAAGGAATTCAACTTCCCAAATGAAGGATGAAGGTAAAGGCTACGGATCTGATTTTTGGATAGATCCAAGCGAGTTAAAGACTTTAAATTTCTGAAATAACCATCTTTTAACACAGCATCGGAGAGACCACAGAAATACAGTCTAAGTTCAAACAGATGGAACAGTCCCTGAAAAGCATCTGGATGCAAGAAGTATATCTTACTATTTCCCAGGTCCAAGATTCTAAGGTTGGGCAGGTTTCTGAAGGCCTCCTTGTCAATAGTCAAGGGGGTATACTGGCTCCCGAGCTCCAGCAGCAGCAGCTGTTCCAGAAAGGGGAAGGATGAAGCAGTGACTGTCCTGATATAGTTGAAGCTCAGCAGGAGCCTCTCAGTGGTGTTGAGGACCTGGGGGACCTGGGTGAGGTTGCAGTAACGGTAAAAGGCTACTCGGCCATCAAAAGAGCAGGAAGGAATTCCAAACACAGGACTGGCCACGAGCACCACTCCTAGGAGAAGGTCCAGGTGGTGTCCCATGATCCTATGGAGAAGAAGGGAGAATGAAAACACAGGCATTTAAGCTCGAGGTATTGCACTGGGGTCTTCAGATCTTGGGGGTATTCTCTATGGTGTGCCTGCTCCCTTTGAACCCTTCATTCCTCTGACTCCACAGACGTGGCTGCTGGCAGATACAGACAAAGCTATTCTTACTCTCTTTTTTTTTTTTTTTTTTTTTTTTTTTTTTTTTTGAGACGGAATCTGGCTCTGTCGCCCAGGCTGGAGTGCAGTGGCACGATCTCGGCTCACTGCAAGCTCCACCTCCCGGATTCACGCCATTCTCCTGCCTCAGACTCCCGAGTAGCTGGGACTACAGGCGCCCGCCACCTCGCCCGGCTAATTTTTTGTATTTTTAGTAGAGACGGGGTTTCACCATGTTAGCCAGGATGGTCTCGATCTCCTGACCTCGTGATCCGCCCGCCTCGGCCTCCCAAAGTGCTGGGATTACAGGCGTGAGCCACAGCGCCCGGCCTGCTATTCTTACTCTCTTTCTGTTTTTTTCTTTTTTTGAGACAGGGTCTTGCTCTGTCACCCAGGCTGGAGTGCAGTGGCACGATCACAGCTCACTGCCACCTCCGCCTCCCGGGTTCAAGCCATCCTCCATCTCAGCCTCCTGATTAGCTGGAACTACAGGCACGTGCCACTGTACCCGGCTAATTTTTGTATTTTTAGTAGAAATGGGGTTTCACCATGTTGCCCAGGCTGGTCTCCAACTTGTGGGCTCAAGTGACCTGCCCGCCTCAACCTCCCAAAGTGCTGGGATTACAGATGTGAGTCACCACACCTGGCCTATTCTTGCTCTCTTTCTATCAAACACTCATGTTGAATTTTCTGTATACTAGGCACTATTCTAGGTACTTAAAAAACATTTCACTTAATCTTTTCTTTTAAAAAATTTATTTATTATTCTAAACTAAAATAAAAATAGAGAGATGGGGGTCTTGCTTTGTTGCCCAGGCTGGTCTTGAACTCCTGAGCTCAAGCGATCCTCCTACCTTGGCCTCCCAACATGCTGGGATTACAGGCATGAGCCACTGCACCCTGCCTTCACTTAATCCTTATAATAACTCTATGTTTGTCTATTCATTCGTTTATTCATTCATGATTTGCTGAGGTGAGTTGGAGAAAACAGCAGGAAGAGACACAGTGTTGCTTCACTTCAGCCAGGCACCCGGTTCCTAGCCCACAGAAAGCTCGGCTGATGAGTGGAAAATAAATTCACTGTTTATCTCCCTTAATTTGTCTAGGCTACTGGCCCATCTCCATTTATCTGACCTTACTCCACACACAGTCCATCCCATCATGCAGAAATTGGGCACTTTCTGGCATCCCCACAAAGAGCCAGATGTGATCGGTTTAATAAAAGTGTGATAAGTGCCTACTGTTCGCCTGGCAGCTGTGTGATTGTGTGAGTGCACAACAATAAACAGAGACTGGCCCACTTGCTTAAGTCTTGTCGGGGAGCTGACCATCTGTCTGGGTTGAGTGTTTTTTCCATGGGTGTAGCAGAAATGGTGCTCAATAAATGTGTCTGGCTTATGTTCCACGTATTGTGCTGGGTGCTATGAAGAGAAAACACACAAGGACCCCACCCGCAGAGAGCCTGGTGTCTATTATTTGCATAGCACCTCCATCTTTGGTGCCTACTATGCATTCTATTTGCTCTAAATGTAATGAAAGGCCTCTGTTGGAAGGGAAAGGAAGAGTTACATAGCTCAGAGGGCAGGAGAATGAGAGGAAAAATAAATGAAAGAAATAGGAAGAAGGCAATGGTTTATAAAGAGCATGAATCCCGTGAGACACCATCACTGGCAAGTGTCAACACCAGTAGAGATTAAGCCTGGAGCAGTCACGGTGCTGGAGGTGGGCTAGCTCTGACGAGGTTGTGCTTTGTGCTGGGGCTGATGTATGGTGGGGTTTCCACAGAAACTGTGAGGCTGTGGCACACAAGCTACAGCAAATCAGAAATAGGCATCGATGCCTGGGTTGACTCAAAGTTTCAAACTCAGGCATCTAATAATTGTTAGGAAAAACTTGGTGAGAATGTTTATCACCACTCTGAATTTCTCCCCCATCTCAGTAAATGGCTTCACCATATCCACCCAGAGTCTCAGGGTGACAACACAGCAGAGTCTTTTAAACATCATTCTTTTAAACATCCCCCCAATATCCAATCCGTCAGCAAGTCCTGTTGGTGCCACCTCCCAAGCCTATCCACTGCCCTACTGTAAGCCGCCACCATCTCTTTGTGTGGGCCAGACTGGAGACTCCTCACTGGCTCTCTTATTTCTGGTCTTGCTTTCATTTTCCAGCCAGAGCCAGCATGTTCATTTAAAAACATAATCTGGTTGATACCATTCCTCTTTGTACAGGGCCCTTCCCTTCCTTCTTGCTGTACTTGGAATAAAATCCCGTGAGTACTTACATGATTCAGCTCGACTGTCTTGTCAACATTATCTTGAATAGTTTTTCTCAATAACTCATTAAAAAAAATTTGCTGAGCACCCATTATGTGTCAGGCACTGTTTTAGTTATTATTTATTTATTTGAGACAGGGTCTCACTCTGTCACCCAGGCTGGAGTGCAGTGGTGCTATCTCGGCTCACTGCAACCTCTGCCTCCCGGGTTCAAGTGATCTTCCCACCTCAGCCTCCTGAGTAGCTTGGATTAGAAGTGTGTGCCAGCATGCCCAGCTAATTTTTGTATTTTTAGTAGAGATGGGGTTTCACCATGTTGGCCAGGCTGGTCTTGAACTCCTGACCTCAAATGATCCACCGGCCTCGGCCTCTCAAAGTGCTGAGATTACAGGCATGAGCCAGTGCACCAAGCCTCAGGCATTATTTTAGGAGCTGGAGATACAGCTGTGAGCAAAATGGACCAAGCCTACCCTCATGGAGCTTACATTCTCGTGGACGGAAGAGGTGATAGACAACAAAAGGAAGAGGAAATAGGTACTGACAGGTAGAGGTAAATGCAATGGAAGAAAGTAAAGTGGGAAAAAGGAGATGCGGGTGCCATGGCTGGGGTGGTGGCTGCTGTTTATACAGAGGAGTCAGGACAGGTGTCTCTGATGTAATGAGATTAGGGCAGGGGTCTAACGGAAGTAAGGAAAGGATGTAGAGAGGCCCAGTGTTTGAGGGAGAGGAGCGGCCAGCACCAAGGTCCTAGGGTGGAAGTACCAGCCATCCTGGAATACACACATGGTCCGCCATTCCAAACTCTTTCCAGCCTCGGGACCTTGGCCAGTGCTGCTTCCTTCATGTGAACCCTCTTCTCTCTGCTCTCACTGTGGCGGGATCTCACATCAGTGTTTCCCCAGAGAGCCTTCTCCTGCACACCTATTTGAAATAAATCCCCCGCCCTGTTACTCTTTCAAAAACCATCTTATTTCCATCAAAGCAATGATCACAAGCCCTTAATTGTCTTGTCTATTTGGTTGCTTATTTATCATACTGTGTCCGAAATTGGCGGGTTCTTGGTCTCACTGACTTCAAGAGTGAAGCCGTGGACCCTCACGGTGAGTGTTACAGTTCTTAAAGGTGGTGTGTCTGGAGTTTGTTCCTTCTGATGTTTGGACGTGTTCGGAGTTTCTTCCTTCTGGGGGGCTCGTGGTCTCGCTGGCTTCAGGAGGGAAGCTGTAGACCTTCGTGGTGGGTGTTAGAGCTCTAAAGGCAGTGCGTCTGGAGTTGTTCTTTCCTCCCATCCGGAGTTGTTCATTCCTCTCCGTGGGTTCATGGTCTCACTGGCCTCAGGAGTGAAGCTGCAGACCTTCACAGTGAGTGTTACAGCTCATAAAGGCAGTGTGGACCCAAAGAATGAGCAGCAGCAAGATTTATTGCAAAGAGCGAAAGAACAAAGCTTCCACAGTGTGGAAGGGGACCCGAGCAGTTTGCCACTGCTGGTTGGGACAGCCCGCTTTTATTCCCTTATCTGGCCCCACCGACATCCTGCTGATTGGTCCATTTTACAGAGAGCTGACTGGTCTGTTTTACAAAGAGCTGATTGGTCCATTTTGACAGGGTGCTGATCAGTGCATTTACAATCCCTGAGCTAGACACAAAAGTTCTTCAAGTCCCCAATAGATTAGCTAGACACAGAGCACTGATTGGTGCATTTACAAACCTTGAGCTAGACAAAGGGTGCTGATTGGTGCATTTACAATCCTCTACCTAGACATAAAAATTCTCCAAGTCCCCACCCAACTCGGGAGCCTAGCTGGCTTCACCTAGTGGATCCAGCGCCAGGGCCAGGGGCAGGGCTGCCCGCCAGTCCTGCCCCAAACACCTGCACTCCTCAGTCATTGGGTGGTTGATGGGACCGGGCGCTGCGGAGAAGGGGGCGGTGCCCATCAGGGAGGCTTGGTGGCGCAGGAGCACACCACAGGGGTCTTGGGCATGGCGGGCTGCAGGTCCCGAACCCTGCCCTGCGGGGAGGCGGCTGAGGCCCGTCGAGAATTCAAGCATGGCCCAGGCGGGCCGGCAGTGCTGGGGGACCCGATGCCCCCTCCGCAGCTGCTGGCCTGGGTGCTAAGCCCCTCACTGCCCCTGGCGGCTCTGAGTGCGGGCCCAACGAGCCCATGTCCACTCGGAACTTGCGCTGGCCCGTAAGCATCCCAGCCCCGGTTCCCACCTGTGCCTCTCCCTCCACACCTCCCCGCAAGCAGAGGGAGCCTGCTCCAGCCTCAGCTAGCCCAGAGAGGGGCTCCCACAGTGCAGCGGTGGGCTGAAGGGCTCCTCAAGCACCGCCAGAGTGGGCGATGAGGCCGAGGAGGCACCGAGAGTGAGTGAGGGCTGCCAGTAGGCTGTCACCTCTCAATACTTATCATCTCTGTCCCCTGGTAGACTATCTTCTCCATACGGCAAACAGAAAGAAGCACAGTGCTCACAAAAAAAAAAAAAGAAAAGGAAAGAGTATGTTGAATGAACAACATTGCCATCAACAGAAACATAAAGGGATTGGATCTGTTCTAGGACCTTTGCCTCAGTGCATTTTATCTGTAACACTCTCTAAAAGCAGTGGCTTTTGATGGGGATAGCTGTAATTTTGTAGCGATGCTTTTTGGTTGTCATAGTGATAGGGGTGGGTATCCCCCCTGTAATCAAGATGTCATGATAATGTATGTCAATGAAAAGAGCCAAACTAAAATATTTGAAGAGATTTATTCCGAGCTAAATATGAGTGCCACATATTTGATTCTCCACAGAGGCACTGGCCATCATGAAGTGATTTTCTGAAATGGTGAATAACACTGTCAATAAAAAAGAGTCAAACTCTGTAAAATATTTCAAGAGGTTTATTCCAAGCCAAATGTGAGGACCGCGACCTGTGACACAGCCCTCAGGAGACCCTGAGAACATGTGCCCAACGTGGTCAGGGTGCAGCTTGGTTTTATACATTTTTGGGAGATGTGAGACATTAGTCAAATACATTTAAGATATACATTGGTCTGGTCCAGAAGCGTGAGACAACTTGAGGGGCGGGGTAGCTTCCAATTTATAGGTAGACTTAAAATTTTTCTAATTGGCAGTTGGTTGAAAGAGTTATCAGTAGAGGCCAGGCGTGGTGGCTCACGCCTGTAATCCCAGCACTTTCAGAGGCTGAGGCAGGTGGATCGCTTGAGGTCAGCAGTTGGAGACCAGCCTGGCCAACAAGGCGGAACCCCATCTCTACTAAAAATACAAAAATTAGCCAGGCATGGTGGCACATGTCTGAAATCCTAGCTACTTAGGAGGCTGAGGAAGGAGAATTGCTTGAACCCAGGAGGAAGAGGTTGCAGTGAGTTGAGTTTGTGCCATTGCACTACAGCCTGGGTGACAGAGAAAGACTCCATCTCAAAAAAAAAAAAAAAAAAAAAAGAGTTATCAATAGGAAAGAATGTCTGGGTTGTGATAAGAGGTTGTGGAGTCCAAAGTTTGATCATGCAGATGAAGCCTCCAGGTAGCAGGCTACAGAGAATGTAATATAAATGCCTGTCATCAGACCTAAGGTCTGTATTGATGTTAATGCTGACGGGTATAATGAGGCATTTTCAGCCTCCACTTCCCATCATGGCCTAAACCAGACTTTTAGGTTAAATTTTAGAGTGCCCTGACCTAGAAGGAAGTCCATTCAGATGGGCCGGGCACGGTGGCTCACACCTGTAACCCCAGCACTTTGGGAGGCTGAGGCAGGTGGATAACCTGAGGTCAGGCGTTTGAGTCGAGCCTGGCCAACATGGCGAAACCCCATCTCTACTAAAAATACAAAAATTAGCCAGGCGTGGTGGCATGTGCCTGAAATCCCAGCTACTCAGGAGGCTCAGGCAGGAGAATTGCTTGAATCCAGGAGGCAGAGGTTGCAGTGAGCTGAGCTTGTGCCATTGCACTCCAGCCTGGGTGACAGAGAGAGACTCCATCTCAAAAGAAAAGAAAAAAAAAAAAAAAAAACGAAGAAGAAAAGAAAGGAAGTCCATTCAGATGGTTGTGGGGCCTTAGAATTTAATTTTTGGTTGACATGTGCATGACAGTCCCATACCATGCAGAATCGGCCAGCATCCACACAGCTGTAGGATGTCCTGCCCAAAGTCCCCAAGGGTCAAAAACTTGCTCAAAATTACCTCAGAACCTAACTTTGTGTTATATGCTAACAAAATAGTTTTTGCACTGTTTTAATAGATACTGAATTTTTCAGGAATGCAACTACTGTGTCAATCTAGGTAATTGTCAATCTAGGAAAGACTACCTTGTTTAGTTTGGACCTTAATATAGTGTTATAAACCAAAAATAAAATTCTAAGCTCCCCAACTGACTGATGGACCCCTCTCTTGGCCAAGCACATTCCAAAAAAAACCCTGAAAAACTAGTTCAGGCTATGATGGGAAAGGTGAGGGGGTCAGACACGCCTCATTATACCCTCCTCCCTTTGAAATTCAGGCACAACGGACCAGCGTTAACATTAAAACAGATCTTCAGACTGATAGAACAGACTCTTTGTGGCCATAAGATACCAATGCAACAGGCCTGGCACAGTGGCTCATGCCTGTAATCCCAGCACTTTGGGAGGCCAAGGTGGGCAGATCATCTGAGGTCAGGAGTTCAAGACCAGGTTGGCTGACATGGTGGAACCCCGTCTCTACTAAAAATACAAAAAATTAGCTGGGCAGGGTGGTGGCATCTGTACTTGGGAGGTTGAAGCATGAGAATCACTTGAACCCAGGACGCAGAGGTTGCAGTAAGCTGAGATCATGCCACTGCACTCCAGCGTGGGCAAGAGTGAGACTGTCTCAAAAGTAAAATAAAATAAAACAAAATACAGGACCTGAAAGAAATTTAAATATTTTACCCCAAAATAGAATATTTCTTTGACACATTTTGAGAGGGCCCTGCACAGCTGTGTCTTGTGGGAAAATCTACATTCTGTAGAGAATCCCCTTCTCTTTCCAGGTCTTTTCCTGATCCAGGAGAGATTTAAGAGTCTGGCACCTTTTTAGTTCTCATGAAAGAGACGTTTACCATCTATTCTCTCTAAAGCCTGCTACCTGGAGGCTTCATCTGCATAAGAACCTTTCTTCACAACCCCTTGATTCCAGGCCTTTAGATAAAAACTTGATTCTTTTCAGTGAATTGCCAATCAGAAAGTCTTTTAATCCACCTATGACCTGGAGGCCCCAGGCTTTGAGTTGTCCTGCCTTTCAGACAAACCAATGCATACCCCACATAGATTGATTGATGTCTCATGTCTCCCTACAATATACAAAACCAAGTTGTAGCCCAAGCACCTTAGGCACACGTTCTCAGGACCTCCTGGGGCTGTGTCACAGGTCGTGGTCCTCACATTTGGCTTGGAATAAACTCTTGAAATATGTTACAGAGTTTGACTTTTTTTTTTATTGACAGTGCTATTCACCATTTCAGAAAATCGCTTCATGATGGCCAGTGCCTCTGTGGAGAATCAATGTCACACACAGTACCCATCTGCATCATATGGTGACAGCATTTATGTGTGGGCAAATTTACTTGGTCCTCGTTTCAAAATGTTAAGTGTAATAAAAAAGTTTGAGAAGAGGCAGGGTGTGGAGGTTCACTCCAGTAATCCCAGCACTTGGGGAGGCCAAGGCAGGTAGATCACTTGATCCCAGAAGTTTAAGACCAGCCTGGGCAATATGGTGAAAACCCATATCTACAAAAAAATGCAAAAATTAGCTGGGCACGGTGGTGCATACCTGTAGTCCCAGCTACTCGGGAGGCTGAGGTGAGAGGATAGCTTAAGCCTGGGAGTTTGAGGCTGCAGTGAGCTGTGTTTGTGCCACTGCACTCCAGCCTGCGCAACAGAGCAAGACCCTGCCTTAGAAAAAAAAAGTTTAAGAAGTGTCAGTTGAATATTATCTCACTTCTCTTAAATCCAAGCATCTTCTTTATAAGTAGGTGTGAGTGTTTAACTCATTTCATCTTCTAGTTGTACACAAGCATTCACACATTGAGACATGTACCAACTCATTATAAATTACTTCCCCTTTTATTTCTTTTTTATATCCCAGTTAGGACAGTATATTATTTCTATAAAATTATGTATGTAGGTGGATTATGTTACATCTATGAATGTTATTTCAAAATAATAAAGAGGTCATTTCAAATATTTGTTATAAAACAGAGGTCTGGGTCTGACAGTGCTGCAGTCCCAAGAGGTAAAGCTTCCAGGTCTTTTTCCACATTCCTTACAGGCACTCTGACGACTAAAGCCAGGAATTCTGCAAATCCTGTGTATTCTTTCCACCTACATAGTTTGCTATTGTTTTGTTCCGTTTGAGACAGGGTCTCACTCTGCTGTCCAGGCTGGAGTGCAGTGGTGCGATTATAGCTCAGTGCAGCCTCAATTTCCTGGGCTCAAGTAATCCTCCCACCTCAGCCTCCTGAGTAGCTGGGACCACAGGTGCATACCACCATGCTAGTTAATTTTTGTACTTTTTTTTGTAGAGACAGGGTTTTGCCATATTGCCCAGAATGATCTGGAACTCCTGGGTTCAAGCAATCAGCCCACCTCGGCCTCCCAAACTGCTGGGATTACAGGCATGTGCCTGGCCAGTGTTTGTTTCTTTTGTAGGTGATGAGATTGAGTAATGCAAACAAAGTAGCTACTTTCTGTCTTAGTGAATTTCTTGTGGCTTCAAATGGGCCTCAGAGCTAATGACCCTGTATTTATAGATGACACACACAGGCGGGAGGCTGCATTTTGGAAAATGGGATAAACGTTCAATGCGATCTCAATAGATAAAATGAAGAATTATTGAAAGAAAATAGAAACCAATCAGGGCAGATGAGGGTGTTACAGTTCAGAAGAAACTCCTAAAGGCAAACACCATCCCTCCTACCTCCAAGGTTTGGCACAGGCTTTCTCAGGTGCCATGGGAGGTGCTCTGCTCTGTACCTGCCACCCTCAATTACACATTTATCATTGACACTTCACAGTGTCCAATAATATCAAATATGCATCATGATGATAAACCAACCTAAAATGGGGAGAATAGAATCCATGAAGAGAGGGACAGATGTCACAAGGGACGAGATGAGAGGCAGTTAGTGCAATGGGCCCTAAATCCAGCTCCAGGGTTCCTGGCGTGCAACTGGAAGGCTGTGATTCTAGAAGCTGATATAATCCTGGGAGGCAGAGATAAGGGTGTGTGGTAGGAAGCATGAGCCCTTACTCAGTGGTACCTGGGGTGAAGAGTCTGAAGATGTACTTCAGATGAGACAAGAATAGTGGGGGAGAACAGGCTTTGCCATCCAAGGAGGAAAATAAATGGTAATGGAAAGACCTTATTTGTATTGGGTTCCACATAACCTTTTCCACATCTTATAGTATGAAGTAGATTCTGAAGTGCCTACAAGGCATATAAGCATGTTGGCTTCATTGCTCACACCTAGGATGTCATGGTGGGCTCTCATGCTCAGTTACACTGCCCATAAGTAGACAACATGTTTTTAAACCTTTTGAAGTCTTGGACCCATTTGAGGCTCTGATGATAGCTTTGATTCTTCTTCCTACAAAAATGCCCATTTGCATCACAAACCAAATTTTGAACCCAGTTTCAGAGGATTTGCTGACTTCCTGAGGCCTGTCCATCTCCATGTCACATTGAGGGCCCTTAGTTTCTGTTAAACAATCACACTTTAGGTTCTAGAACAGGGTATGGAAAACGTTTTCTCTAAAGGGCCAGAGGGTAAATATTTTAGGTTTTGCAGTCCAAACACAGACCGTAGTTTGCTGATCTCTACTCTAGAAGAAAAGAGAATAGAAAATTTGATTTCAGAAATGAGGATTTTAAGTGACTCTAAGATATAAATATGTTCCAATATTGAACTACCAGTATTTGCAGGAAAGAACAAACTTGGACCCCAAGTTGCTGACAGTTTTGCAGCTGCTATTTTATCCAGACATGAGAAGGAAATTCTCATCTCATGAAACCGGAGAAATCCCTGCAGACATGGGAGTGAGAATGCCAGCTCCGAAGAACAGTTACATTTTTTAGTTTAAATTCTTTGTTTTTATGGATGACTCAATGCCGGTTCCCAAACATGCCACCAAACTAGGTGACCTTGAATTTGTGGTGAAGATGAGTGAAAGACAGCCCCAAACGAAATATGTTCCAGGATACTGAATTTTCAAGTACATAATAGGGAAGCTAAAATGAAAGTAAGTAAGGTGGATGAGGCCAGCTGAACAAATGGATGTGAAAGAACATTATCTGGGCTTATGTTGTATTACAAAGATACCACGCAGACCGATTTCTTTATGAAGTACAGAAAGGCATGAAATAACGAGATTTTTGTCTCTGAAGTAGATCTCTGTGGGTTAAATGGCAGGACAGGTGAGCAGAGGAACCAGGTGCGCAGGTGAGCAGAGGTGTGTGCAGCGAGGCAGCTCCTGCAGACAGCCTGGGAGGAAGTACCATCCAAAAAGGAGCCAGAGCTAAAGTGGGCAGAAGTAAATCTTGAATGAGCACTGGGATTGGGGAAATCCAATCTAAAGAGGAGAACCAGGCTGTGAAGTTGTTCCAGACCCGATCAAACCTCAGTGAGACGAGAGTTCAAGAATGGCGTCCAGGCTGTTCAGGTGGCCGCTGCAAAGGCGCCCGACCCCAGCGGAGGAGTGCGCCATCTAGTGGTTATAGAGGGAGGAAAGGGAGGGACAGGAACTAAAATTCTCAAGGGGGCAGTGAGCTGCTCAATCATTGTTAAAAGGATGCTAAAAAGCAATGTGTATAATTACTTCTACAGTTAGTTCTTCTATCAGGTGACATACACATTCCTTTTTACAAGTCCTTACATTATGCAAAATCACACAATAAAAACCACAAGGCTCATGGGAAAAATGGAGCTAGGGTGTTTCACACTCGAAAACTTACCAGTGGCATATAAAGAAAGGATTGGGCCAGGCGCTGTGACTCACGCCTGTAATCCCAGTACTTTGGGAGGCTGAGGCAGGTGGATCACCTGAGGTCAGGAGTTCGAGACCAGTATGGACAACATGGTGAAACCTATCTCTACTAAAAATTCAAAAGTTAGCTGTGTGTGGTGGTGGGCGCCTCTAATTCCAGCTACTTAGGAGGCTGAAGCAGGAGAAACCCTTGAGCCCAGGAGGCGGAGGTTGTAGTGAGCCAAAATCACGCCACTGCACTCCAGCCTGGGCGACAAAAGCAAGCCTCCGTCTAAAAAAAAAAGAAAAAAGAAAAGACTGGAGTCCCCCTTATGGTAGCACAGTTTTAGCCAAGTTAAATGCTTAAAAATGCATAATATAGCATTTTTGACCTGCAGTTTGCTTGTGGAAGTGGACATCTGAGGGGTTGCAGCTTGTGAGTTATCTTATTTTTATTTTTTGAGACGAAGTCTCGATCTGTCACCCAGGCTGGAATGCAATCCAGCTCACTGCAGCCTCCGCCTCCCAGGCTCAAGTGATTCTTCTGCTTCAGCCTCCTGAGTAGCTGGGATTACAGGTGTGCGCCACCATGCCTGGCTAATTTTTGTATTTTTAGTAGAGATGGTGTTTCACCATGTTGCACAGGCTGGTCTCGATCTTCTGACCTCAGGTGATCCACCTGCCTCAGCCTTCCAAATTGCTAGGATTACAGGCCTAGCACTGGATTACAGCCACTGCACTCGGCCGGTGAGTTATTGTGAATGAGGGAAGAAGGGTTACTTGATATCAGAGGGGAAGTTACAGCAACAGACGTGGGTGCATGTGGCTCAAATCACACATGGAGAATGAGGTAGCTGACTAATATTGGTGGTGTATTTTGTGTATTCTTTTGCGTTTTGGCACAGCTGGGTGCAGTTTTCTGCCTTTACATGCAAGAAATTGCACATAAGCAAATGTGAAATTCACATTCTTGAATATGTTAATATTATTCTCCAGCACATCAATAATCTTCCCTAACACATTAATATTGTTTCCTAATATATCAATCATGTTAGAAACAAATCCACATTCCAAAACAAGCCTTATAGCAGCACTGACTATAATTCGAGGATTACAGTTCAAATTAAGAGTAGAAAAGATGCAGGTTCTATATAGGATTCTACCCCCTGCACCTGTGAGGCAGAGTATGGAGAACTCGTAGGACTGTCTTGAAAATCAGCCCTGGGAATGAGTGCAGACTCAGACCCTAACGAGCTCAGGGACTTGGACAGAGTGTGTCACCTCTCACAGTCTCAGTGTTCTCATGTTTCATTGAAAGACTGAACAAGATTAGTAGCTCTCAGCCTTGGCTACACATTAGAATCACCTGGGAAGTCTTCAGACCCAGGCAGCCCAGACTGACCACAGATGCATTAAATGAGCCTCTTTGGGGTTGGCCGTGGTTGGTGGTGGTGGCGGCGGTGTGGGGGTGGGGGTGGGGGGTGGGGGTGGGGTGGTGGTGTGCTGTCTCAGGAATCTGTATCCTTAGTCATTGTGTGAACTTTATACACACTCAAATTTGAGAATCACTGATGGAAACCAATGGTTCTCAAACTTGGCTACACACTGGTATCACCAGGGGACTTTAAAAAATACAAGTGTCTGGGTCCCATCTGAGAAAGGCTGATTTAGTTGGTGTGGCGTATGGCTTGGGCATCCGGGGTTGTTCAGAGTCTTCAGGTGACTCCACCAGCAGAGAGTCTGATCACCTGGTCTTCTGGCTGCAACCCTGACTGCACCTTAGAACCACGTGGGCTGCTTAAAAACAGTACTGACTCAAAAAATGAAACAGAACTAACTGCCACATGACCCAGCAATTCCACTTCTGGGTGTACACCCAAAAGAACTGGAAGCAGAAGCTCAACAGATATTTGCACACCAATATTCATAGCAGTATCACTCACAATAGTCAAAGGGTGGAAACAACCCAAATGTCCACCAACGAATGAATAAATGAACAAAATTTGTTGTCTATATAGTGGGATATTTTTTCAGCCTTAAAAAGGAATGGAATTCTGACACATGGTACAAGACAGATGAACTTTGAAGACATTATGCTGAGTAAAATAAGCCAGTCACAAAAGAACAAATATTGCATGAATCCATTTGTAAGAGATATCTAGAATAGATAAATTCAAAGAGACAGGAAGCAGAGCAGAAGTTACCAGGGGCTGGGAGGGGAGGATGGGGAGTTAGCGTTTAACGGGCAGAGTTTCAGTCTGGGATGATGAAAACGTTCTGGAGATGAACCGTGGTGAATGTACTTAATGTCATTGAACCATCTGCCTAAAAATTATTAAAATGGACATTTTTTATAAAATGAAAATTATGTCTATTTTACCACAATTAAAAAAATTAAATTAAACCCCCAAAACCCACTACAAACACCCAAACTGGACTTCCCAATATTCCAGTTCCACAGGCCTCTGAGGCCTGGAAAGTGCATTTTATAGCCGTATCCCAGTTGCTTTGATGCTTGTGGTCTCAGGCCATGCTTTGAGAAGTGTTGGTCTAATGGATCTCCTCCAACTCAGAAACCAAGTGATTCTCTTAGAGGAAGAAGGGCTGGTAAGAAAATCTGAGGGCTGTTGAGTATTGGGTTTTTATTATTAAGGCTGATATAACTTGTATCTAGGGCTTTGAGGGGGAAAAACAGAAACAGAACAATCAATGCAGGCTTCAATACTCCTGCCAAGCACTGTTAATTAAGTTAATGAGGCCAGAGGGAGAAGGGTCAGTATCCCTTTCATTTGAGCTGAATTCATTTAGCTTTAATCCCAGCCATTAGCTGTGCTGGTTCCCTTTCTTGACTTCATTGCCTGGACAGCAGAGCTGCTCACCTACGCTTGGGGAGTTATGGGCCCTGGTGTCTCTGCAGCAAACACACAGCCTGCATTTCGGGGGCGCCTCTGCTCCTGGGGCACCACAGCATGTGGATGCCTCCAGCTGAGCCAGGGCTGCTCCTGTGTCAAGTTAATGCTTGATCCCTAGCAGATAATTCTAGTCACAGGCTCGCTGGCAGGCCTGGGGTTCTGAGCAGGGCTTGGGCTGGCTGTGGTCAGGTGGAAGCTACAGAGGGAATGCTTCTCCTGGCAGGTGCTGGGCCCAAACCTGGAGGGCCATTGGAACAGCAAGCATGGAGGACTCACTGTCTGAGAAAAACACTAATTCATTTCCAAATGAGTGTCTGAGAGAGTTTCTCCAAATTCACACAGGTATAAAATTCCTGGACCAATTCCAAACGTAGGTACAGAATGTGGGTTTATCCTTGGATAAAGGCTCGAGGGCAGTGGACAAAGTGAACTCTTCCAGGAAAAATACATTCTCTAGATGCATAATACAGCATCCCACTGGAACCATGCCCAACAAATGGGCATTGTCAAGTCCAAAACATTGCTAGGGCCACAGTCCCTCCAGCCCAGCATTCTGCCTCTGACAACAGTTCCAATAAAACAGACGGGGGATTGCACTGCCATTAACCTCAGCACTTGCTCCCCAGGTGCAATTCTAACTTCCTTCATAAACTTCCAAGTTTATGACGTCATAAACTTCCTTCATGACTTTAAAGCTCTGCTGGAGTGATCGCTTTTTCATTCATCACTACCTCTTCTTGCACTGGAATTTTTGTTTGTCCTAGAGTTACTCGTCCTAGGCCTGGGCTCCCACCATATGCCCGTCTCTCCTCAACAGGAGTCCCTGCTGGAGCTCTACAGACTCCAGAGCAGTGGTGCCCACAGTGCAGTCCCGGAACCAGCAGCAGCAGCAGCACCTGGGCTTAGCGAGGAATGCAAATTACTGGGCCTTACCCCAGCCCCACTGAATCAGAAGCTCTGGGGCTGGGACCTGGCAGTGTTTTTAATGCATCTGGGTCGTTCTGATGCATACTCATGTCTGAGAACCGTGAGGCTAGAGTCTGGAGGGAGGACAGAAATAGACACAAATCCCTATAATACCATATGGTGGGTTACCCTCGCCTGTATGCTCCTCCCCACACAGCTGGGAGCTCCCTCCCTTCCCTCATCCTCCCAGTCTTTTGTAGGTACTATTACTGGGTACCATTACTGTAGGTACCATTTTACGGATGAGGAAACTGAAGACCGGAGAAGTTAAAGTAACTTAAGGCCACGCAGCTCTCTACTGCATGTTAGCCTCTAAGCCTAGCATCTCTGGGCATGGCTGCATGTGTTGTTCAGGACCGGACCGCGGTCCTGCTCCAGCCCATCTCTCAGTCATCATCTGTTGATCTGTGGTCACTTCCCCTCAATCACAAAGGGCCTTGGCCCTGGGTCCCAGTGGCAGGTTAGCCTCTCAGCCTCTCCTCCCCTTCTACCTTCATCTTCATCTGGAGGTCCACCTTATCCCCAGAGTCTTTTATTCCTGACAATGGAACAATGTGGGAGTGAGGCAGGAGAATAGGGTCTGGAGGCAGGGAACCTAAGTCTGTTTCACGCCGACTTCTTAGAACTAAATGGAAAGGAAAATCCTAACTTTCCACGCATAAGTAACAAAAGGACCAGACGCTACTCCCTTTGTCCTTTTCTGCGTGGCAGATGGGAAATTGGCTGTCCGCAACCAAACAGACTGATTGCAGGTAAGTCTTCATTTGCAACTCTGTAACTTCACTCCAGCCTCTGAATGGCTGCTGTCCACAACCCATCAGACTGATGGCCTGTCTTCATTTGCATAGAAATATAACTGTAACTTCTTCCTAGCCTCCGATTGGTTGCTTTTGGCATTTGCACCCTCTTTGCTTTTTGCTTTGCTGGTTGTTTTGTCCAATTCTTTGTTCAAAATGCCAAGAACCTGGACAACTTGCAGTCACGACCTTCTACCCGTGACAGGAGGGCCTTCTCTCCGACTCGCCTCACAACCGCCCCCTCCAGCTGTTGCGCGCGCTCACTTCTCCGCACCATTCCTTGACGGCCTTGAAAGTGCCCCTGAGCTGTCTTTGCCTTTCATGGTGTGAGCCTCTTCATGCCTCCCCACCATTCCAGGCACTCCGGGCTTTCTCTTCAAACCCTCTTTCGACACCTGCAAGTGCTGAGCCTCCTTGATTTCTAGCCCATCTGCCAGCTTCCTGCACGTCTACACCTGACGGCTGGGCTCCTGTCGCAGAAACCATGCGCCAGGCACATTGAGGTCCACATAAATGTGCAGTGTCCAATATGCCATGTGGTCAGCACGACTTCACATCTCCTCTTTCTCTTCTTCCTGCAGAGTGAGCTCACCCCTTCCCCAGGTTGCCCTTGCCCCTAGCCCACCAGGCCCCGGCCCTCAGCAGCGGACCTGCCCCCGTTTCTGGACTAGGAAGGCCCTGCTCCCGACCCGGAGCGCGCTGCTGCCCTCTACCGGTCATCCGTGCGGCCGGACACCATGTCAGGAGCGGCGCCAGCGAGAAGGGCTCCGCCGCAGTCCCGGGGAACAGCGCCCAGCAGCGCCACTGGGAGGGGAAGCTGGGGTCAGACAGGTGTGACTGGGCCCCAGGCAGCTCACACTCAGGCTAACGAGGTCAGGGAGGGAGAGCAGCTCACTCGTGCAAACGTGAGTGCAAAATGTACTTCACGGCCAGGAACAGGCAGTCCGTTCATGCGGGCAAAATGGAAAGCGAGCTCCTACCCAGGTTTCTCCTCAGAGCCACGACACGCCTGATCAGCAACAGCCATTAGCATCAGGGATTAACACAGCGGGGTAAACGCCTCACAAGCGACTACTGTTCTCGAAAGAGGACTCAGAGAATCAGCACACGAGGTTTCTGTGCACTGCAGAACGGTTGATTTATTTACTGATGCCCGGTGGTCTCATTAGGGTCTGTTTGCCTCTCTAGGTCTTAATGATTCCGTAATACAAAGCATGTCTATTAAGTGTAGCCTAAATTTCCCTTTTATGTGCAGTCTTTGTTCCATTAGCAATGGGTGGGGGTTGGGGCATACCCTGAGAGACTGTCAAATGCCCTGCCAAATTCCTAGAGTTGCTAGAAAAGGGTAACCCTGTCAGGATGGAAACAAGCTGAGTTCTCTGTGACTCGCCATTCAGAAACACAGGCTGACATACAGGGATCCCTGCACCGTTCCACAGAGCTGCAGACCACCTACGAAACCTCTTCTAGAAATTTGTCCACAGTTGCTGTCAAGCTCACTGGTTTGTGGTTTAAAAGCCCACCCGTGTCCCTTTTTGTGAATCAGAATTTTGTTCCAGAGGCCAGGTATTGTTTGGTTCTCTTTGACTCATGGTGTTGCCAGCACCTAGAATGTAGTATGTTGGCAAATATCTGCTGAATGAATGAATTTGCTCACATCCTGCCTGGTGCCTCCCTCCCTCTTCGTGGCCCTGCAGAAAAGGCTGCCAGGTGCAGAGGGCTCCTCTGCCAATTCTTTGGGTTCCTTGGATAGGCTGCTTTGAGAAGGACTTGGGCAGATTCAGAACAGCCCCACGTCACTTGCTTGCTTCTTTCTCTCCTACCTGGGCCATCACTTCTCTCCTGCCAGGGAGTGGTTATCTGCTAGTATTATACCATTGCACCATCTGCTTCTGAGAGTGAGCTGTTGCTTCCTTCTTCCTTATCTGAACAGAGCTTGAAAAATCATTTTGCATATTTGTAGCATTTCCCCCAAATTCAGAGCATTTAGGGCTATAGCCTTTCTGAGACCCTTCTCACTGGTCAGACACTGCCTCATATTCATCTTTGCTCATGGATCCTTATTTCTGTCTTTAGTGTATATATCCTTAAAATCTAACCAGGAGGGTGAGGTCATTCTGGTTTCCTTAATTCCCAGCTGGAAGAAGGCTTAAGCAGGATATCAATGCTGTTGGTGGCCAGTTCTGTGAATTTCACGTCGGGATACCTCCAGCATCCATTCCCCTTCTTCCAATTCTGCAGCCACTGCTCGGCTGCAAGGCTCCACTGCCTCCTCTCTAGATATGGGAGACAGCACCTTGCTAGTCTCCCAGAGTAAGCCTGACCCTGACACACACACCCCTCACTTGCTATCTGAGGGGGCTTCCTGGGGCATGATTCTGATTGAAAGTCTTCACTGACTCTTCATGCCCATATCACTCAAACTCTTCAGGATGACCTCAGGGTCCCCACCACAGACTCTAAGTGAATTCTGGAATGGTTGACTAGAGAGGCCCTCAGTGCTTGAACCCTTTCATTTCACAGAGCGGGAAACTCCAGCCACCCTGCCTTCCTGGCTGCATCTACACTGGCGTCCCGTCACTGCGTTGTGCTCGAGATCTAACTTGCCATTCTCAGAGTCTGCCCTCCACCCAATCTCTCAGCTTAGGCTGGTCCTGGGGCTTGGAATGCTCGTGAATGTCTCATCTGCTCATCCCATTCCAACTCCCCCGTCAAAGGCCACCTCAGAGGCCACCTCTGCCATGAGACTTCTGTGTGCACTTCTCACACTTCTATGTGCACTAGTTTCTTTTTTTGTTTGTTTTGAGGCAAAGTCTCGCTCTGTTACCCAGGCTGGAGTGCAGTGGTGCAATCAGGGCTTACTGCAGCCACAACCCCCTCGGCTCAAGTGATGCTCCCATGTCAGCTTCCCAAGTAGTTGGGACTACAGGCTTGTACCACCATGCCCAGCTAATTTTTGTTGTTGTTGTTGTTTTTGTTTTGTAGAGACAGGGTTCCACCATGTTGCCTAGGCTGGTCTCGAACTCCTGGGATCCAGCGATCCACCTGCCTTGGCCTCCCAAAGTATTGGGATTACAGGCGTGAGCCACCACGCCTGGCCTACATGCACTCTTTATCTTCATCCCCTGGTATTCTGGGTACATCTCCATCATAGCATTTTTATTTTATTATGCCTTCTCCACTAGATTGTAAGTCTTGAGGGGCAGGCACTCAGTTTCATTCATGCAGGATCCCCCTGTAGTACCTGGCACAACTTAAGTACCCCAGCAATATTTTTCCCCATTAATATTTTGAAGATAGGACTGGGCATGATGGCTCATGCCTCTAATCCTAGCCCTTTGGGAGGCCAAGATGGGAGGACTGCTTGAGCCCAGGAGTTCTATACCACCCTGGGCCACATAGTGAGACCTTGTCTCTACAAAAAATAGAAAAATTAGCCAGGCATGCTGGTGTGCACCTGTAGTCTGAGCTATTTGGGAGGCTGAGGCAGGAGGATCCATTGAGCCTAAGAGTTTGAGGCTGCAGTGAGCTATGATCACATTGCTGTATTCCAGCCTGGGCGACAGAGAGATCTTATATGTATGTATATTTGTACATATGTATATATATGTACAAATATGTATATATTTATATATGTATCATACACACACAGACACACACACACACGACACATTTTTACCAGAAGCACTTACTTCATTGTCCTAGAAGAAGGGACTTCTAATATGTTCTTATTCTAGGGGCAGAGGGTCCCTGGTTGTTTAAAGACTTCAGTGCCTGAGACTATAGGAATCTTATCACAGTGATGGTAGTCAGTATCTTATTTTTTGGTAAATCAGGAGAAAGGACTTTTTGTTTTCCTAAGGGAAAATAGGAAAGCTAATTAAGAAGAAGAAACAAAAAATATTACGTAGATATTTTTCTATGCCATACAGCAGTTTTCTTGTGGAAGAACTGCAAACTTTCTGTGTATCTCTACTAAATGGAATTTTAATTGGAAAAGATCAAGACCATTTTGTAAATCAAGGCGTATAGAACACCAAGGTTGAAGGGATCTTGAGAAATCTCTGGCCCAGCCTCTTGTTCAGAAGGTGGGTGTCTAAGCCATTCAGTTCCTCTGGGACCTAAAAATCTCTTTCATGACATTTCTGGGGTCATTTGGTTTCCAAAGACTCAAACACAAGGATGAGGACAATTCCACTGTCCCTATTGTCCAATGAGCAGAGAACCTCCAGACAAAATGGTCTTGCAGCCCTCTAGGGACAAACAGAACTAAGGTCACCATCAGAGTGAGACATTTCTAAGCAGTACATCTAGGTGAATTATGGCTGTGTTAGAAGACAGTGCACAGTTACTGGATTTCGGGTTTCAGGTGAACAATGTCCTGAAAGTCGAAGAGTTGGCTTATAGTGCTTTTCATTATTTGATAATAGATGATTAACTCAGAGAGGTTAAGCACTTGTCTAAGATCTCACATTTATTACATTGTGGAGCTCGGATTTGAATCCAGCTGCAAACTTAGTTGTCACTGTGACCTTTGAACAAAATCAAAATTGAATATGCTGCAAAGCATCCATAGAACCTCAAAACGAGCTCGGAACCTGAAACGGCCCGCCCGAGACCTTGAAACGGTGATTGTGATTCATCAGAGCTGTGGCTGCGGGACCTGAGAGTCTGCATTTCTAACGGGCTCCCAGGTGATGCTGCTGCTGGTCCACTGACCACACTGTTAGCGGTGAGAACCTAAGAGTCTGTGATTGCCTCCCTGCTCATTACTCCCATGCCCACGTGAGCTGCCTCATTCTTCCAGGATGAGGCATGATTAAGAAGTTGCACGATTGGTTTTGAGAAGGGGCTATACTAATACATTAACTTCCCCTTCCTCCCCATTTTTCTCAGCGCTGAAGAGTGAAGCATCAGAGAGTACCTCAAAGAAGATTCATGTGAGGCTTTGAGGAGGAGGGGATGGATGGGTCATATCGCTTTACTAGGAGCTAAGGAAACAGGACAGCTTGGGTGCGACTTCTCTGATTTCAGGAGATGCGCTTTCCCTAGAGACCAGCAGAGGGCGCACAAGGGGCAGGGACCGAGGGGGAGGAGCCCGCGGAGCCGCGGCAGGAGAGTCGAGCGGGGCGGGGAGGAGCTGCAAGCGGCCCTGAGCTGAGCTCCGCTGGGAAGTTCCTATAGCTTGCGCAATAGAGTGCATTTAGACATTTCAATGACAGCTAAGTTTGTACCTGGATTCAAATCCTAGCTCCACAGTTTAGTAGGTGTGTGAGCTTGGGCGAGTGCTGAACCTCTCTGAGCATCAGTTTACTGCCTATAAAATCACAGCAATAATAGTTTCTGCCTCCCACCCCCGCCGCCCCCACCCCGGCAGCAACAGCCTGCTTCCGGCTTCCAAGGATCCTCCAGTGCCCAAACCAGAGGATCCAGTTACCCATGCTTAATACTCCAACAGTTCTTGCTTGCTGGAGTAGGCAGCCATCATTTACGCAACTACACCTAACCAGAAACGCTTTCCCTTTAGAACACGGAAGGGGAAAGTGAGAGAGGGAAAGGAAATTTCTCAAGGCACTGGGGTGATTTTGCGTTTCTTTAGCATGAGTTACCGGAAAGCTTCCTCTGTTTTCTTTACTATCTTTAGGTAGTGGTTCCCAGCATCAAAAAACCAACGAAAACAGCAGCAAGCAAAAGCGCTGATACTCTGAAAAGTTATGTTGAAAACTCACATGGTTTAGGTACGGAATGGATTCCCCGTTGTTTGCACATTATAACTCTTTAGCACACAATTTTAAAGCATCTGATTGAAAGAAATAATTTTGTTTCAGTGATTATTAAAAACGAACAACTGGCACAACATCTAAAATTGTCGAGAAAAGGTAGTTCGCCCAGAAAGTGAACATCCCTACCTGTCTCCAGGTTCGGACAGCGCCGATATTCTCAATTAGAAAATTAACATCTGAGGCTCCGACATCCTCCCTGGATGCTACTCAGCTAAATCCTGTGTATTGATGGGCAAAGTCAATTGCCAGGAAAGCTGGGCAACTATAAGGTCAGGGAGCTGGAGCAGATGAGAGTAGGGAAGTCCAATATAGCATCCCTGAAAGTAATGACACAGACAATCTGCTAAGCGCTGCAAAAATCATTTGGATTGTGATGTAAATTGGAAACAGTTGGGGTGGGGTGGTGACCGGCGACTAGGAACCCTATTAAACTGATCAGTTAGATACGAAATGGGAATGTGAAGACAGAGTATCAAATACTTGAGAACTGTTCTGAGAGGGATGTGCAATCTGTGCTGGGCTAGCAAAGGAATCAAGAGAAAGCTTCCCAGGCAGATAAAATCCAATGCACCATGCAGCTGCTGGAGACACCCCCGATGCAAGGTAAGCCCCGAAGAGGTTGAGAAGGAAAGGTGGGGGGCACTCAGGCCAGGATGAGGATACCCTGAGAGGAAGATGATTTCACTGGTGTTGCCTGAGGGACTGTAAGCAGGGACAGGCGAGGCTGGGGAGCACACCCCTGCTGGAAACACGTCCCCACCCTGTGCCCAGTGTCCTGGGACCCGAAGGAGGTTTATTGCATGTGGAATCTGCCTGGGCAGGCTGCCCAGGGTGGCTGTGCTCCATTCTGAGTCAGGGCAGGGAGTCAGCTAGTTGATCTGGCTCCAATTTGCTAGTGGTGGTTACTTCTGAGATACATGAGACCATGGCAAAAATGCTGGGCAGGGAGAGGATAAATATCGGTTCTAGTCCTCCTTCAGCCACAGTCTGGGTATCCTAGACAAGTCTAACTTTCATTGTCCACAGTTTCTGCATATGTATAACGGTGAGTTTGAAATGGAAGCATTTTTACATCCTTGTTAACTCTGAAGTTATCTAAGGAAACTTGCTGAGTATCATCATGACAGCAATCACAGACCAGGGCCAATCCTCCCTGGAGCAGAACATTCCTTCTTCATTCTGGCAAATTTGCAAGCCTGTTACACCGGATCTTGAAGATACACAGTGGAAAATGATGTTATTAATGTACTGATGAAAAAAATGGATCCACATATATCCTAGCTTTAAATAGCAACTTTTTCCCCTCTCAAGAAATTACCCTCAGAGGAGCTTGTGTCTGTGGCTAGATATTTTGAGATTTGACTTTTTTTTCCCCTCTCCTTGTATTTCTACTTTCCTAGGCTCACCTCCACCTCTGTAGCCAGTTTCCTAGTCATTGGCCCAGGGCAGGTATACGTCAGAACCCTACTAGGAATAGCCTGCAGGTTCTTCTGGCTTCGATTTCCCAAACAGGGCCGTAGGTTGGGGACACAAAGGCTTTGCCAAGTTGGGGGAAGAGGGGTGGGGGGTGCTGATGGGTAAAGCAGAGAGGCATGCTTCTAGAAAGAGGAAGACAGGAAGGGAAAAGGGGTCTGTGGGTACCAGGAAGGCAGGACTCTGGCGGGACCCCAGTGAGTTAGCTATGTGGTCTGGAAGCAGTGGGCACTTGCTAGGCAAGACAGGCACAAGAGTGCATTCAGTGGTAACCCGAGTGGACCAGATGGGGGAGCAGGAGACACCTGCACCCGTGCCCCTGGGATCTTGGCAATGCATAAGAGATCTGAAATTGTGACACAGTGACACAACCTGGGGTGGTTTCTATGGTTGCCAGCCAGATGAGATGAAGGCTCTAAACCAATATTAATATCTAGAAAATAGAGGAGAGGCAGTATTTCTTGCACATCTGTGCATGCTAGAGATTCACACTCACTACCCTTTTGGTTCACAGGTTGGGAAATAAAATAAAAGGTAGTCTTGAAACTATCTGAACCCAGTTATATCTCTGACCAAGATGAGGAGGAACCTCAGACCCCAGAAATTCAGGACTAAAAGTGACTTTCGATTTTGCCTTTATTATGGTCTTCTGAGTTCAAATCCAGACAGTTTCCCTAACTATAAAATGGGATGGTTATGAAGAGTAAATGAGATGGGACACATAGCTTATATTTTTTGGTCCCTTGCAATACTTTGCATGTGGCAGATTGCTTGTTGACTATCAAATTATTTATTGACTGTTTTTAATTTTTTTTTTTTTTTTGAGACAGAGTCTCACTCTGCCACCCAGGCTAGAGTGCAGTGACGTGATCAGGGTGCAGCCTTGAACTCCCCCGGCTCAGGTGATCCTCCCACCTCAGCTTCCCAAGTAGCTGGGGCTACAGGCACATGCTACCATGCCCAGCTAATTTTCCTATTTTTTGTAGAAGCGGGTCTCGCCATGTTGCCCAGGCTGGTCTCGAACTCCTGGGATCAAGAGATGTGCCCACCTCAGCATCCCAAAGTGCTGGGATTACAGGCGTGTGCCATTGTCCCTGGCCTTATTGACTATTAAAGCTAGTCCAAGCCACAGTGAACCTGGGTCCAGAGAGATACCTGGTTTGGTGACTGTGGAGAAGCCATGTTGTCAGTAGCATCAGGACTATGAATCTTGTAGTAGTGTCAGGAACATGAACATCAATCTATGGTAAAATACAAACTTACTTATCTTGAATTTAGCATGGTGGTTTAAGTACATGGACCCTGAAGACAGATATGTTAAGCTTGAATACTGGTTCACCATTTACCCCTCATAGGTACTCACAATAGTCTGTAGCTCAGAGTAACTGCTATCTATGCATTTGCTATTGTTGCTGGTGTTATTAATTTGTGCACAGTAAAAGAGAAAATGCCTGACTAGCACTATTAGGAAGGAAAGTTGTTTGGAAGCATTTGAGGGAGGCTCATTACAGGCCAGTGAAATGGGAACCAATCATTTCTGTGTTGCAACACCCTTTCACTGGATTTAGCAATACCATGACTTTGGCAATTCCCAGAAAGAAAGTTCTATGGGACACTTGCAGGGGATGGGAAAGGAGGAGAGGAAGGTTTAAATGAAATATAACCAATGTGAACAATATGAATATTTATCCATATTCCTTTAGCATAAATGAGCTCCTTCCCTAGTGTGGTCAAAGGCAGGCAGATCTCTCTTACCATAAAACAAACAGAACGTCTACTCTTGAGCAGACCCCTCCTGCCTTCTTTCTTTTATGGCCAAATTCCTCAGACAAAAAGTCTAAAAACTCCACCCAGTGTTTCCATTGCCCAGTAACTCAGTAACTAGCCTCTCTTTAACCTCCTCAGCTCTGGCTTATTTTATTTTTTTGGGGGGGGGCCAGGTCTCACTATATCACCCAGACTGGAGTGAAGTAGTGCGATCAGAGCTCACTGCAGACTTGAACTCCTGGGTTCAAGTGATCATCTCACCTCAGCTTCTGGAGTAGCTGGGGCTATAGGCATGTGCCACCATGCCCAGCTAATTTTTGCGTGTGGGGGTGGGGATGGTGGGGTCTCACTATGTTGCCCAGACTGGTCTTGAACTATTGGTTTCAAACAATCCTCCTACCTTGGCCTTCCAAGGTATTACAGGCATGAACTACTGTACCCAGCCTGTTTTCTTTTATGAATCTCCTTGTGGGTTTGTTTTTTTTTTGTTTTGTTTTGTTTTTTTTTTTTTTAGCATTGGGCAGCTTTGGCCACCTATTTCTTCTTGAAATATCTCTTCCTTTGGCTTCCTTAGTTTTTTTCCCTATCTTTCTATCATCCTATTTTCCAACAGATACTTTTCTTTTTCCCACCCCCATGGCTTCCAGGTTTCCCCAAGACCTTGTTCTCTGCTTTAGGCTTCTTCCATCAATGACCACATTTGCTTTCACAAGTTAAACTGTCGCCACTATGCTCCCAAAATCTTTCTCTAGGCATTACTTCACCTGTACTTAAAGCGTGTGTTTCAGTTGACTCTAGAACATTTCCTTTTTAACATCAGACTCAATATGTCTCAAAGTGACTTGATATTTTGAATTTTGAAAATCCTCCAGGAAACAAAAACATTTTTGCATAGTACTCAGAGACATGTAAGTGGACTTCTCCCCAGGCCAGGGAATCCTACCCCTGCAGGACACCATCTCTACCTGCCTCACAGGTTTCAAGGAACCTTGTCCCTTACTCTTTGATATGGTTTGGCTGTGTCCCCACCCAAATCTCATCTTGAATTGTAGTTCCCATAATTCCCATGCATTGAGGGAGGAACCCAGTGGGAGGTAACTGAATCATGGGCGCGGGTCTTCTGCGTGCTGTTCTTGTGGTAACTAGTAAGTCTCACAAGATTTAATGGTTTTAGAAATGGGAGTTCCCCTGCACATGCTCTCTTGGCTGCTGCCATGTAAGATGTGACTTTGCTCCCCCTTGCCTTCCACAATGATTGTGAGGCCTCCCCAACCATGTGGAACTGTGAGTCAATTAAACTTCTTTCCTTTATAAATTACTCAGACTCAGCTATATCTTTATTAGCAGTGTGATAACAGACTAATACACTCTCTTTATATAACTAATCAACAAATTCTAGTTTTCCCCTTCCAGATGTCTCTAGATTTGTCCTTCGTTTGATATTTTTATCACCCTGGTTCAGCCTACCATCCAATGCACGCTTATTGGACACCATCTCCTAGGAACAATGTTAACTGATGGAGGATACATCAAGGATTAACCCATTCACTGCCTTCAGGGAGCTAACCAGCAGGGAGATGGCCAAATAACCAGCAGCCATAAGAGGGTGTGATAAATGCTGTTAGAAGCTGTGCAGGGTGCTACGGAGCACAGAGGAGAACCTGAAAACCCAGCCTGAGGGGTCTCTGCACATAGGGGATTCAGATCTGGAGTATTAATGATCAGGAATTAGCTAGCGAGAGCAGTAGGCATTCCTGGCCAAGGCTGCCAAACAGCATGGACAAAGGAGAAGAGAGAGCCTAGGCCTGGGGAGCTACCTGGGGCTGGAGTGGCTCAGAAGGTAGATTTGTGGGTTCAAAGTGGGAGCTGGTGGAAGATGAGGCTAAAGAGGATATGCTGGGGGGAGATCAAGAAGACTCTAGAATTCTATAGTGAAGGCAATAGGGGGTGCTATGAGTTTTGAGCACCACCACTGCATTACACTCAACACTCCTCAAGGCCTCTAGGATTTGGCTCCATCTAATTTATCCAATCTGAGACTCCCTATAACATATAACCTGTGCCTTCTACTCCAAGTTGGTGGGGCACTTCACCATTACCTATAAGGGCTTGAATTTCAATCAAGAATCATTTATCAAATGCCTCTTATGTGCCAGACACCAAATTTGGCTCAGGGGAGCCCTAGGTAAGTGAGACACAGCTCTGCTTCAGTGAGTGAGTCAAAGACCCCTTAACTCCTATGGACAATACAGAGCTTCAACAGAGGTCTATGCAAGGACCAATGGAGAACAAAGGAGAAACCCTCCAACTCTGCTCACTCGGGAAGGGGCCTGCCAGGGAAGTCTTCACTGGAGAAGGTGCCATTTGAACTACTTCTTAAAAACTGTAGAGGATTGCTCAGCAGAGCATTTTGAGCATAGGAGAGTAGGCATAAACTGAAGGAGGCACACAAAAAAGGCATGGTCAAGCTGGGCGTGGTGGCTCACGCCTGTAATCCCAGCACTTTGGGAGGCCAAGGAAGGTGGATGACCTGAGGTCAGGAGTTTGAGACCAGCCTAGCCAACACGGTGAAATCCCATCTCTACTAAAAATACAAAAATTAGCTGAGCATGCTGGTGTGTGACTGTAGTCTCAGCTACTCAGGAGGCTGAGGCAGGAGAATTACTTAAACCCAGGAGGCGGAGGTTGCAGTGAGCCAAGATCACATGAATGCACTCCAGCCTAGGTGACAGAGTGAGACTCTGTCTCAAAAAAAAAAAAAAAAAAAAAAAAGGCATGGTTAGAATGCTATAAGAAGGGCAGTATGGCTGGGTGAGGAAGAGAGTGGCAGGACCCACAGCCAGAATTCCTGGAAGGCAGGAATTTGAATTGGCTCTGGGCAGCAAGTGCCTTTGGTTATTCTGAGCTTCATATATCCTCATGCTTCCTTTCCTGGGCCTGGCCCAGCCCTTGATGGTCATTCTTAAGTCAAGCTGAACACCAGCTGGCTCTGTCAAGCTCTTTCTTCCTTTCCCAGTCAGTCCGCACTAGCTGTCTTCTTTGAGCTAGCAGATGCTGCCACATACTTTCGCAATTAATTGCGCTCTAATTGTTTCACAGGTGCTGGTTTAGTCTTCCTACTTAGACCTAGGAGCTTCTGGACAGCAGGGACTATGCCTCAAACTTGGGTTTGTCCCAGAGAGCTGAAGGCACTATACGCTGTGGCTCACACAGTAAGGGACCAGGGCTGGAAATCACTTAAGCTTCAAAAATCTGATTGAAGCTTTGGATCTGCCTTCTGCATTCTTTCCCACAATGTTAAGAGTGAAACAAACACATCTGGATGCAGTAACTGGACATTCCAGTGCTGTCTGCTGTCTAAGTATACAGAGAAAAATAAACAGGAGAGTTTTGCTTTCAATACTCAGCAGAGCCAAACTTCCTGATGCACGGGAATGAACAATGGAAGCACTATTCCGGAAACACCGTCCTCCGGAGAGGTGCTTCCTCCTCAGAAACAACATTGAAAACCTGGCAGGGCTGGTTTTGCATTCAGACAATGACACCTAAATGCTTTTTGCTTTGCTCAGAGCTGTAAATATCCAAAGAGGTGATCCTCTGCCATCATTTTGGAAGGAAGAATCAGTCAGACTGATAATTAGGGTCATATGCACAGGCATGGTCATACTGATTGTTGAAATTTAGATTATTTTTGGCCCAGCACAGTGGCTCACACCTGTAATGCCAGCACTTTGGGAGGCCAAGGCAGGCGGATCACCTGAGGTCAGGAGTTTGAGATCAGCCTGACCACAATGGTGAAACACCATTTCTACTAAAAATGCAAAAATTAGCCAGGCTTAGTGGTAGGTACCTGTAATCCCAGCTACTTGGGAGGCTGAGGCAAGAGAATCGCTTGAATCCGGGAGGCAGTGGTTGCAGTGAGCCGAGATTGTGTCACTGCACTCCAGCCTGGGCGGCAGAGCGAGACTCTGTCTCAAAAAAAAAATAGAGATAGCTAGCTAGCTAGCTAGCTAGATAGATAGATAGATAGATAATTTTTGTACTGCTTGGTAATTAGCTTTAGCCCAGTTTCTCCTCTGGGACCTCTCCTGGAATTTCCCCACAATCCAGTAACTGAATAATTAGCATCTAGCCCCACAGAACGTTTCCCAGGGCCCTGCTCCAGGGCTTCCCTTCTGACTGGCTGTGCATGGCACACTGGGAATTGTTTTCTGCCCACAAGAACAAGGGTGAACTGAGTCAAGGAGTCCAAGAGATCTTGGACACACTTCTCAGAATTCAGAGGGGCTGGGTAAAGGCAGGAGAAAATTGATGAAACCACACAGGCCCTGCAAGAGCCTGACTGCTCCTGCACGGTAGCTACCCCTAGCATTAGCGGGGAGTCACCAGTGCCTCTTCCAGGCACTGAGCAAGAGGGCTGCATTACAGATGCACCTGCCGTCCAAACAGATCATCTCATTGATTAGGTCACTGCTCAGCAACAGTATCTGAAGGACACTGGGGTTACTCTGCTTGTTTGCAGTTCACGGTGCTGGACGGATGTGTTCCTAACACTAGGTAACAACACCGCTCTCCGTCCTCCGGGAGAAAGCCGCAGCCATCGATTCCCACCCAACAGGGCCTCAGCGCCTTCCCAGGGCAGCACCCTCACTCCCGCGACCATCAATCACCCAAGCCACAGCATGGCCCCAGACCCACCCTCGCCCCTTAGGAAATGGCTTTCCAGTTGTGTTTCCACAGGAGCGTGGCCACTGGGCGATGATCTTCACAGGCAGGCTTTTTTTTCCCCTCTCAACATAAAGGCCAGCAATATTTACTACGGAGTCTTGGCCAGGGTGCACTGCCTGGTGCTGTGGGGTGGGGTGTTTGGGGCCTTTTGTTGAGCAGCTCAGTGACTTCCTGGGATTTCCATGGCCCTGCTGGAGGTGGCCCTCTGTCTCCCTTTTCCAAGGAAGAAAGTGACTGGGGACAAGCCACCTGCCTCTTCCACAGGGTGGGGGCGACAGTGACAGCGAGACAGCACAAGAAGGACCCGCTCTGTTTCAAAGCGAGGATGTGAGTGACTTCGTCACTGCCGAGGTCTCCTCATCTCCAACCTGCCGGGCACAGGGCACCCACATGACACCCTCACCCCGTCCCTGGGCCGAGGGACCGCACGTCTCGCGGGTGCCGCGGGGCAGAGAGCGCCGCCTAGTGAGGCGGCGCGAGTTGGACATAGATTGGAAAATAGACCCGGACAGCCCGGGAGGAGGGCGGAGAGGAGTCCGACCTCCGCAGGCAGACGCGTCCCCGCCCCGCGCTGCCTACGACTTAGGGCCCCCGGCCCGTCCCCTGCCGCTGCAGGGCGCTCACCTCTGGGACGCCTCCCCGCGCCGCCCGCGCCACAGTTGGCTCCTCCCGGCCGCAGAACCGGCGCCCTCGCTCGGGCTCCAGAAAACCCCGCGGCCCCGCCCACGGAAGGGCCCGCCCACCGGCCAGGCCACGCCCCCGTCTCGGCCGCGCCCCCAGCCCAGGGACGGGTTTTCTCTGAGGGCTGTGAGAGGCCAGGCCCGGGGAGAGGAGACAGAGGTTATGCTCCGGTCTCTGCAGACTCCCACAGTGTCTATCGAGATCACACATGCCAGCACTGCCCCCTCCCATCCTCTCCTCATCTTACGGAGGAGGAAACCCAGGCCGACGACCTGAAGTGTTGTCCAAAAGCACAGCCAGGCCAAAGAGAAGCACCATCCCATGTTCTCCCACTCCCAATCCGGTGCTTCTTCAGCTAGGCTAAACTTCAGGCTAAAATGTGAAGATCACAGTAACACATTCCTGTCAGCAGAATCTGCTGCTTATGTTTGGGAGCTGGGGTGTTTGGAAGCTCCGATTTTGTATGGAGGACCCAAGAGAGAAGACAGAGCCTTCCTGTCCTATAAGAACAGTGCTCCTTCTGCCCTAACTTCTCTTTTCCTTTTTCTAACCCCATCTGCCTATGGGGTTTGCTGAAACTTTCAGGAAAAGGAACGTGTCAAAAGAAAGAAATGGACACCCCAGAGGCCCTGCAACCAAAGGGTTAAAAGGAAGTAGCCTTGGCCGGGCGCGGTGGCTCATGCTTGTAATCCCAGCACTTTGGGAGGCCGAGGCGGGCGGATCACGAGGTCAGGAGATCGAGACCACGGTGAAACCCCGTCTCTACTAAAAATACAAAAAAATTAGCCGGGCGTGGTGGCGGGCGCCTGTAGTCCCAGCTACTCGGAGAGGCTGAGGCAGGAGAATGGCGCGAACCCGGGAGGCGGAGCTTGCAGTGAGCCGAGATCGCGCCACTGCACTCCAGCCTGGGAGACAGAGCGAGACTCCGTCTCAAAAAAAAAAAAAAAAAAGGAAGTAGCCTTATGAGAAAGCGGTGGAGTGGCTTTCTGGGGTGAAACCCAGTTCAAGGACAGAAATAGCACTGTCTTGAGTTAAGACTGGTGGTGGGGGAAGCCTGGGGGTGGGGCGCAGACTGCAGGCGGAGGAGCTCCCTGCCACCTGCCACTTGGGGTGTAATCACAGAGCAGCTGACACTCCCCACTCACCGCCTGGAGGAGCTTGGCGGTGGGATCGGGCAAGGCGGGAAAGATAGGTGTAAAACAAAGCCTGGCACTTAATTACAGCGCAAAGATCTCATTATAGAGTCTTCTCAGCTCCCCTCCTCGGCTGGCAGCTTGAAGCCTGAGTGACAAATTGCCTAAGTAGGTCTCCAAGGGCTGCACGTAGAGGGATGAAACCACCTCCCGCCCACCCGAACCCCACTGTGGGGGCTGTGGAGAGGGAGGGGGTGTTCACAATCTGGCATATGCAGAGGGCAGTGGGGAGGTCTGTAAGGGCACCTAGAAAGCAGTAAGAGCTGGGAGCCACAGTGGCCCTAGCCTGACATAAATAACACCTTGCTGGGGCAAGCCCAGTGTTTCCTCTTTTGATAGTGGAACCGAGGGCAAGGTTGGGGACAGCTTGACGTGTGACACTGTTTACTCTGCATCATGGGTGGATGCTGCAAGACCATCAGGGGCCTGGCTTATCATGCATCTTTGTGAATATGTGGGAGAGAGGAGCTGAGCAGATGCTGGCGCTATGTTTGTACAGCTTGCAGAAGTGGGAGCCAATTAAACCTTTTCTCTATAAGTTATCCAGTCTCAAGTATTTCTTTGGCCTAATACAGAAAATTGGTACTAAGGAGTGGGAAATTGCTATAAAAATACCCAAAAATGTGGAAGCCACTATGGAACTGGGTAACAGGCAAAGATTGGAAGAATTTGGAGGGCTCAGAAGAAGAGAGATGAGGAAAAGTTTGGAACTTCTTAGAAACTAGAAACTGGTTAAATGGTTGTGACCAAAATGCTGATAGTAATAAGGACAGGGAAGTCCAGGCTGCTGAAGTCTCAGATGGAAATGAGTAACTTATGGAGAAGTGGAGCAAAGGCCAGTGCCATTCTTCCTGTATGGTTTGCAGAACTGTGAGTCAATTAAATTTTTTTCTTTATAAATTACACAGCCTCAGATATTTCTTTATAGCAATGCAAGAATGGCCTAATACAAATACCTACCTTATCAGGCTGTTAACAGGATTAAAATAATGCAATAAATGTGTATTAGTCAGGGTTCTCCAGAGAAATAGAAACAGTAGGATAAACGGAGAGATAGTTATACAGATGAGAGAGAATTTATTGGGGAACTGCCTCACACAATTATGGAAGCTGAGAAGTCCCCACAATATGCTGTCTGCAGGTTGGAGCCCCAGGGAAGCCCAAAGAGCTGAGAACCTGGGGAGGCAACAGTCTAACTCTCAGTCTCAGGCCAAAGGCCTGAGAACATGGAGGGCTGCTGGTGCAATTCTTGGAGCCTGATGTCCAAGGGCAGGAGAAGAAGGGTGTCCCAGCTCCAGAAGAGAGAAAGCAAGAATTTGCCTCCCTCTGCCTTTTTGTTCTATCCAGGCCCTCAATGGATTGGCTGGTGCCTGGCCACAGTGGGTGAGGGCAGATCTTCCTCGCTCAGCCCACTGATTCAAATGCCAATCTCCTCCAGAAACACCCCCACAGACACACCCAGAAATAATGCTTTGCCGGCTATCTGGGTATCCCTTTAACCCAGTTAAGTTGATACCTAAAATGAACCATCACAGTATGTAAATTGCTTAGTGGGAGTCTGGCAGGTTATAGGCACTCAATACCCTAGTTGTTGCTTATTGCTAAGGGCCAGCTGCTGTGCTAGGCACCAGTTAAAATTTTAAGGAGCCTGACCGTTTATAAGGATGAGATGGACATGCACACAGTGAGTGCTATACAGTGCTACAGTTGCAACAGGAAGTGATCCCTGGAGTCACAAAGCCCCCTAGGAAGGGTCAGGAAAAGCCTCAGGCAGGAGGTAACTGCTGGGCAGGTTCTTGAAAGACAGGAAGCTGAGTCACATTTTCCAGAGCCCCCCATAGTCAAGCCTCATCATCTTTCACCAGCAATCATGCTGACCTCCTAACTGGTCTCTGCAGAACTTCTCTTCCTCCTCTTCAACTCATTCTCCACGAGCAGTCAGAGTGACCTTTTAAGGCATAATTCAGATTGTGTCATTCCATTATTAAAACCTCCCAATGGCTTCTACTTGTGCTTGGAATACAATAAGGATTCCTTTGCATGGCCTGCAAGACCATATGTGACTGGCTCCTGCTCAATTCCCATACCCCTCTTGTCCCTTCTGTTCCTCTTCCCAGCCTGCGTGCCTGCAGTGCCTACTGCCTGGAATGCCTGGACAGCTCCTTCTTACCCTTCAGGCTTCGGCTAAAACCTTAATTCCCTGTGCCCCTTATCTAAAGCAAAACCCTCCTTCACCAGCCCCCCCGCCCCATACCTATTTTCTGGTCAGTGTCATACTTATTCCCCTTCACATCCTGTACCATCATCTGAAATTAGCTGTGTAGTCATTGGTTTACTTGTTTAGTGCTTATCTACCCTACTCAATCTAAACTCCTCCTTGTTTGCTGTGCCTGGCCCATTGTTGGCCTAGTTTTTCCATCTAGTTATAACCATTGCTTACATTTTTATGAGTTTTGTTCCAGGCTATTTGCTATGAACATTTTAAATGCACTCATCACATGGCAAATACAAAATTCAATACATTTCTTTTTAAGAAATAATTTTTTTCTGATTGTAAAAGTATACATTCAGCCATAGAATATTACAGAAAATGAAAATGCAAAGGAGAAAAAAATAAGACAGATTCAACTACATTCTTACATTCTGTTTGTACACACACACACACGCACACACACACACACACGCCCCATATTTGGCATTTCACTGTAACCCACAAAACAAATTCAACTTTACAACACATGAAGGACACCTGAATATTTTATAAAAGATTTTATTGCAAGACATGAAAGAGAATCCACATCACATCCTATCCATCAGAAACTTATCCGCATTCTTCTCACTCTTTTACCCCAGCTCTCCTTCCTGGGCAGTGAGGTGGAGTGGGGAGTATAGTGACAGCTGTGAGCACAGATTCATGTGCCATAATTGCTTGGTTTGATCACCAAGTACTGCTACCTACTAGCTGTCAAACTTTGGATGAGCGACTTAACTTCTCTGTGTCTCAGTTTCCTCATCTGTCAAGTGGGGAAAATAATGGCACCTACCTTGCAGAATTGTTAGTACTTAAACACTGCTTAGAGCACTGTCTGGCACATAAGGGGTATTAGCTATAGTAATATTACTCTCCTTTTTGCCTCCCCAATTCTTTTCTATGCTTTGGAGCAATTCAACTGCCACCTCATGTTGTATCCCCCACTCAGCAAAACAAAAGCCACGTGGCTGGAAAAATCACAACTACCAATTGCACTGTCACCATTCACCCTAAGGCTCATCAAGATAAATGTCTAACAAGAGGAAATATTTCCCGAGAGAGGATTTCTGCTGCTTGGAAAATAAGATTCATGCTTGTCTCACTTTCTCAAGCTCCCTTTATTAACATGCAGGCATTAGTATGTGTATGTATAAATTACACAGTCAAGATCACATAACATATATTCTTTTTAAAGAATAATTAACAGGCCAGGCACAGTGGCTCATGCCTGTAATCCCAGCAGTTTGAGGCAGAGGCGGGCAGATCACCTGAGGTCAGGATTTCAAGACCAGCCTAGCCAACATGGTAAAACCCCGTCTCTACTAAATATACAAAAAATTAGCCGGGCATGGTGATGGGTGCCTGTAATCCCAGCTACTCCGGAGGCTGAGGCAAGAGAATTATTTGAACCTGGGAGGTGGAGGTTACAGTGAGCAGAGATCACGCCATTGCACTCCAGCCTGGTGACAAGAGCAAAACTCCGTCTCAAAAAAAAAAAAAAAAAAGGAATAATTAACATAAGAATGTACACATGTCTTAGATGGAAGATTATACTAACAGAGGCTAATGACATCACAATTGCTTCTTGGTATTTTATTACTTTTTAAAAATCAGAAACAATCCGGGCACGGTGGCTCATGCCTGTAATCCCAATACCTTGGGAGGCCAAGGTGGGTGAATTACTTGAGCTCAGGAGTTTGAGAACAGCCTGGGCAACATGGCAAAACCCCCTCTTTACAAAAAATACAAAAATTGTGCAGGCCTGTAGTCCCAGCTACTTGGGAGGCTGAGGTGGGAGGATCGCCTAAATCCGGGAAGTGGAGGTTGCAGTGAGCTGAGATCACGCCCCTGCAGTCCAGCCTGGCAACAGAGCAAGACTCTGTCTCAAATAAATACATAAATAAAAATAAAAAACACAAACAAAAATTTTATACCACCCAAGATGTACAAAAATCACCATTCAAGTTCCTTATTATTATGTGGCCGATTAATAGAAGACCAAAAAGAAAAAAATAAAAGGATCCTGAGTTCAGTAATTCTCCTGGCATAGCAATGTACATGTTAATCATTTTCTATTGTATACAGTAATTGTTCTTGCTGCCTATCAAGGATGACAAGAGATACCATCACAATTATGGGGTGATACATATGGCTCAAAACTATACCTCCTAGTGCTGGAAAAGGTACATTAGCAGAAGAGAAAGTGGTGAGATGACTGCATGGTTGCTCTAGGTAGATATATAATTGGACTGAGTTACTATGATTGGGATCTAAATCCAGCAAGAAAGGATCCACAAATACTTTCAGATGTGATTTCACCAGTCTTGTGTTTTAAATTTATCACTTGGTTGAATGGAGCATATGTTCATGTAATTTTCTTCTGTAAAAGTTATGTTTTCCATGCCCATATGTAAGAATATCTTTATGCTGCCTCCACATATTACAAATAATTTGGCCAGGCAGAAAATTATTGAATCCTTACTTTCTTTACTCAAAATGCTCTGAGTGTAACTTAAAAAAAAAATTAGCATTGCTGAGAAGTCTGCAACATAAAATCTGTTCCTTTGCTTATAATGCAAATAAAAAAAAATTTCCTTGCATGAATGCTTATAGTACTTTCTTGCATTCCTTATAATTAGAAGCTGTTTTCAAAAGGTTTCTAGAAATGAGTCAAATTCTTGATTTTGCCTGAAATCCAGACCATGCTTTTATTCTTACTCAGGCCTATTATCATTTCTACAACATGTTCTTTAATTATGTCAAATTATTTCCTCTATTTATTCTCATGCATTCTTTAGGAACACCCATAATTCCTTCTCTTCCATTTCTGCTGCTAGGAAAATAAGATTCATTTTTGTCTTGCTTTCTCATTCACACTCTCCCAAGCTCCCTTGATGTCTGTCTATGTGTCTGTCACCTTCTTTCTCATCGTTTTTACCTTTTTGTTCTTTTCTTCTTCTTCCTGGGAGTGCTTCTTGAGTTTGCCTTCTACATGAGAGACAGACTGCTCTACTAAGAGCAGTGGGTCCCCAACCATTTTGGCACCAGGGACCGGTTTCATGGAAGAAATTGTTTCCACAGACCAAGGGGCCTGGGGTGGAGTGATTTTGGGATGAAACTGTTCATCAGGATTCTCATTAGGAGCATGCAACCTAGATCCCTCGCATGTGCTGTTCCAACAGGGTCTGTGTGCCTATAAGAATCTAAATCCACCACTGATCAGATAGTGGCTGTAAACACAGGTGAAGCTTCCCTCGCCTGCTGCTCACCTGCTATATGGCCTGGTTCCTAACAGGCCACAGTAGGGGTCTGTGGCCTGAGGGCTGGGGACCCCTGTAGTAGAGCACAGTTAGTTCTGCTCTTTACTAATGCCATGTGATTTCCCCCCAACTTTTCACGGTGAAAAATTATCAAGCAAAAAAGTTGAGAGAATAATTCAAGGATCATCACATAATTTCAATAACTGTGAGCATTTCACCATCTGTTATTCATTTATATATATGGGCGTGTTTAAGGGCTAAACCATTTGAAAACAAGTTGCAAATATTATAACATGTCTCCTTTAAGTACTTCAGTATGTATCTCTTAAAAGTAAGGACACTCTTGTTTTATAACTTCAATACCATGATCACACCTAAGAAACTTAATTCCTTGATATTAAATCCAGACCACACTCAGGTTGCCTCAACTGTCCTCAAAATGTCTTCCCTGCCCCCAAATCAGTATACCATCAAGGTTAATCTGTTGCTTTTTGTTGTTTTGCCTTTTTAGTCTCTTAACCTAGAATGATCTTCCTCACCCCTGCTTTATTCATTTATTAATTTTAGACTCTCCCACATTCTGCATTAGTCTGATTGTTTCCATTTGGTATATTTAGTTTGTTGCTCCATCCCTGTATGTGCTATAAAGTAGAAGCTAGATTTGAAGGTGTGATTAGATTCTGCTTAACATTTTTGGCAAGAATATTTCATAGTGCTACTTTATCTTTTATCAATTGTCCCATGTCCTATCATTAACGCTGCTCAGTTTGATTGTGTGGTTAAGGTAGTAGCGATCAGGGCTTTCTGTTGTCAAGCTCTATTCTCCTTTTGGAAATTAGCAGGTAGGTGATCTGTGGGGTGATATTTGGCACCAATGTGAATTTTAAATCTGCTAGTGCATGTTTCGCTTCCCTGTAATATTTTCTTATCTTCCTCTTCCTACAGTAATACCTGCTGTCTTTTCATCACACATCATGAAAATCCTATCTTTTAGTATCCTTTAGAGACTGCCAAGTCCTGTACTCGATTTCCCCTTTGGTTTCTGTAAAAAGTTGCTTCCAGAGCTGGGGATGTCATCTAGGTCTTCATGATGATGGTTCCCCTCCCATATTTGATAGGAGCCTTCATGGGTCCTGTCTTGGGTTTTGGTTACTCCTCCTCCCGGCAGTAGGGACTCCCCAGGCCTGGTGTACATTCACAGATCGCCGTGTGGCTCACTGTGGCAATTCTCTCTTTGTCCACTTAGCTACTTGCCAAATTCACCATCCAGATCCATCTCTGGACAAGCCAGGGAGCAGAGCTCCCAGCCCAATCCTCTCATCTCCCCACCAGAGGCAACTGGACCAATGACTTCTTCTCCAGCCCCTCTTGCTTTGTTCTCTGATATACCGAAGTCAGTCTTCTAAAATCACTGGCACCGGGGCCCTTCCTGGAGGTGCCCCCTCTTTCTCCCTCCTCTCACTATCTGCCTCACTGGTTTTGGAAATAGAACTCTCCAAATGGATGTATAAAGAGAGGTGCCAGTGAGGGGCAAGGGAAGGAGGGAGGGTGGAGAAGGCACAGCCTTTGTTTCCTTCTGTAAGAAGATGCTCTGTGGTCTGAGTGCCTGGTTTTCTGGTCCATACAGATTTTGTGTTTTGAAATCAAGGTCAGGCAGATGGGGGTTCTATCTATGTTGAAGTAGACTTCTTCATGTCTGCCTCTGATTGGGCTTCTCAATCCAGTTCTATAAACGTGGCAGCCAGTAACTGGCATCGGATTGCACAGATTACCTCCATCTGACTGTGAAGGCCCCTGGGATTCCAGCCCTGTTTCTCATCCATTTTATTTCCACTACATCTAGGCCCTTCCATTCCAGTCAGGGTAAGATGGTCATTGCATTACAAACACCAGGCTCATCCCTCATTCCTGCTGTTGGTGCCTCTCCCCCAGAATCCTTCTTCCTCCACCAGCCTAAATCCTTAAGTAATCCCTCCCTTTCTCCAGAATGTTTCCTTGAGTGTTTACTCCCTCACGGGTCTCTCTTTCTTCTGAATTCCTAGAACACGTTTTGTCTGAGCCACACATTTCAGCCCCTGTTCTAGGCCCACTTTGCCTTTTTACTTCATGGTGTCAGCTCTGTCGCCTGAACTAGCCTGAAACTCCCTGAGGGCAAGGACTGGGCTCTTCTCTTCAAGTCCCCCTGGAACCTCTAGACCAGGAAGGAGGCTGCAGCCCAGAAGGATGGAGTGTTTGTGCCTGAGTACCTGGGAGGGGAAACAGCATTGATTCACTGAACTTAGGACAGGGTGGGTCCTGCATACTAATGATGCTCCTTCTGTGACCCACATGCTGTCACCTACAGCCACCATTTACATTGTGTTCCTGCTCTCCTGCCCAGCTGCCCCAAAACACCCTCCTTAGGCACACAGCTGAGAGCCAGGCAAGGCTCTGTTTTCTTCTTTCTTTCTCTCCTTTTCCCTTTCTCTCTTTCTTTGTTTCTTTTCTTTTTCAGCCTCCAACTCCTAGGCTCAAGCGATCCTCCCACCTCAGCCTCCTGAATACCTGGGACTACAGGCACATGCCAGCATGCCCAGCTAGTCAAAAAAGGTTTTGTTTTTTTTTTGTGTGGGTGTGTGTGTTAGAAAGGAGGTCTCACTATGTTTCCCAGGCTGGTCTCAAACTCCTGGCCTCAAGCGATCCTCCCATGTTGCGTCCCAAAGTGCTGGGGTTACAGTTGTGATCCACCGTGTCTGAAGGCTCTATTTATTAAAGCTTTGGTTTAATTATCTGGAAAGCAAAAAGAAAGATGCCTCCCTGCCCAAAGTTGATGTGATCATTAAATGAGTAAGGCATGTGGATGTTTTACTCAGTGCTTCACACATACGAGGCTCTTGGAAGTATTTGAATCTAAATCGACATTAATATCAACGAATGCATTGTCTGTCCTGGAATTAGTTACATAAACTGCCTTTTGCTTTCTCTTCTTTTTGTATCCTGTCTTTTTTCCACCTTTATGCTCCCCCATTCTTATATTTTCTTCCTCTTTTTTTTTTGTTATTTCAGATACTCTGTATTGTGGAACTGAAATGGCATATTTTTTGGCTCCCACGGACTGTTTCTTTGACATTCTGAGCAGTTGGAGTCTATAAAAAAATTCTAGTGTTTTGGTATTCACTGCTGCTGAGTACCTTCCTGTCAACAGTCTTCTCCTTTGTCCTCATTCATTCATTCATATGTTCATTTACTCATTCATTCATTTATTTGGTCATTTACTCACGCATCCCTCCATCCGAACCCCCATTCGCTTATTTTTGGCAACTCTGTAAATGAAAATGAGTAGCTTGGAGTGTGTGTGTGTGTATGTGTGTGTGTGTGTGTGTGTGTATGTATGTGCATACACACATGTGTGCGTACATATAAGTACTAAAGCCACCCATTGGTTACTACGACAAACTACAAGATAAAGACGGGAAAAGAAGGATGAGGAAGGGAAGCCAGGGCTCCCATGGGCCTATGTGAAAACAACAGACACAATTACACATTTCAAAAATACACTCTTATTATATTAAACTGTGTTCTTAGTTCTGGGGAAGGTGGGGTATCGCCAGGTAGGAGCAGATGAGAGGTGAGACTGTTGCATCCTTGGGGAAATAATGACACCAGCAGTCTGCTAAATGCAGCAAATAACTGTTTGAGTTGTGATGTAAATTAGAAAAAGTTTGGTGGGAGAGAAGGCCTAGGAAAAGAAAACCTCAAGCTGTTGTGGTTTACGCACAGAGGGTGAGACTGTTAGCAGAGGCTAGAAAGCAGCAGAGAACTGTCCTTGGAGGGGGGTGGCGAGCCCATGCTGGGGGAAGAAGGCACCCAAAGACTGTCTTCACACAGCCCAAGATTCAAGTCTGCTGAGCTGCTGATTGAGTTTGCCCTGGTGGTGCAGAGAGGGAGGTGACACAGCCTGGGAGCTGTAGGTGCCAGGTGACTTTAGGACAGAAGCTGCAGATAACAGAGAAAAAGATAATCTCATTAGAGGCACCTCAGGGAATGAGTGAGCAGAGGTGATGATTTGAAGAAAATTGTTCTCCAGATGTAAGCTCAGCGCATCATTCCTTATTGCACCCTACTCTAGGGACAGCTCACCCCTGCAGCCATCACAGCTCATCAGCTCTGCATCCAAAAACCCACCAGGGTCTCCTTGGGTCCTTTCTTACCTGGATGGACCCAGGGCCTGTCCAGTCTCAGCCGTCACACTCCCCAAACCTCTCAGATGTAGGCCATGGGAAGACAATCCCCGGTGTGGATGTGCTATGATCTGAACGTTTGTGGCCCCCAAATTCATATGTTGGAATCACCAATGCAATAGTATTAGCATTAGTATTAAGAGGTGGTGCCTTTGGGAGGTGACTAGCTTATAAGGGATCTGCCCTCATGAATGAGATTATTGCCCTTATAAAAGAGGCTTGAAGGAGCCTTTTTTTTTTTTTTGTGCCTTTCCACCAAGTGACAGCTCAGCAAAAAGGCACTGTTGATGGGGAACAGCTCCTAACCAAACAGAATCTTTTGGCACCTCAATCTTGGACTTCCCAGCCTCCAGAACTGTGAGCAATAAATTTCATTTGTTTATAAATTACCCAGTTTATTTTGTTATAACAGTCTGAAAAACAAAAAAAGAGCCATCTTGAATAAAGATTCAGAGTGTCCCCCTAACATGTCCAGACCTTCTTTTGTGGGCAGTCCTCACCATGCTCCACTGGAATCCTTGGACTTTCTGTCTTGGAAGGTTCCTCTCTGCCGAAGTCCAGAGGTGTTCCCTGGCCTGTTGGTTGCTGTGACTGGAGGAGCTCCATTATCCCAGGGCCCAGGGCTGCCACCTGATAGTCTCAGAAGTTGCACGCAGGGTCTGAGCCTAGTGGAACCCTATGTTCCAGAAGGTTGTGCTGGTCAGGACTAGCTGGGCTGTGGAAGCTGGCAGTCCTCCAGCTCTCTGTTTTCCTTTCCTTCCGTGCCTCCACCTTGTCATCAGGTTGGTGCTCTAAACTTGCATATCTCTTCTCGGGATGTGACCTAGGCTTTTTGGTACATACATATCCTGAAACTCCTGCTACTCCCAGACTACAAGATAGCAAAGAATTTCTCAAACACGATGCAAAAACCATGAACTTTAAAGGGGAGAATTAATAAAAGATTTGATGACATTAAAAGTCTTCAGTTTTCCTGTATTTTTATTTCATTGTAAATAAGTGAAAACACAACTCAAAGACTGGAAGAATATATTAGCAATGTATATTGCTGACACAAGTCTGGCATTCACAATATACAAATAATGCCCACAAACCTGTAAGATAAAGATAAAGAATGCAATAGAAAAATGGGCAAAGAACATGAACATGAATATTCGATGGAGAGAAAGGATCAATGACCATTAACTCATGAACACTTGCTCAACCTCAGTAATAATCAGAGAAATGCAACTAAAAACAATGAGCTGCCTGTAATCTGAGCACTTTGGGAGGCTGAAGTGGGTGGATCGTTAGAGCCCAGGAGTTCAAGACCAGCCTGGGTAACATGGCGAGACATCCACACTGCCCCTCTTCTTTACAAAAAATACAAAAATTAGCTGAGGGTGGTGGTAGTGCCTGTAGCCCAAGCTACTCGGGAGGCTGAGGGGGAGGATCACTGGAGCCTGGGAGGTGGAGGTTGCAGCGAGCTGAGATTACGTCACTGCATGCCAGCCTGGGTGACCCGCCAGCCTGAGTGAGACCCTGTCTCAATCAATCAATCAATCAATCAATCAATAAGAAAAGTAGTCACACGCATTTGAGCTTTCCCATGGGCAGGCGGGCCCAGGTCTTTGTTCTTAGCTCCAGCCGGATGGGTTCTTTCTCCTTCCCAGCCCTCAGCATGTTCTCCTTCCTTCAGCACCCTGAACCAGGGACTCCCTTGGGGAGCATGATAGAATGAGACTGGAAGACTCAGAATTTGGCAGTGACACTTTTGTAGAAGGTAAAAAGTGGAAAGGAGGTAAAAGTTCATACGAAATGGAGAAATACTGAAAATAGAAGAACTACAATCAGATGTAACAGAAACTTGAAAAATTGTGGTTTAGGCCGGGCGCGGTGGTTCACGCCTCTAGTCCCAGCACTTTGGGAGGCTGAGGTGGGTGGATCATGAGTTCAGGAGATTGAGACCATCCTGGCTAACATGGTGAAACCCCGTCTCTACTAAAAATACAAAAAATTAGCCGGGTGTGGTGGCAGGCAGCTGTGGTCCCAGCTACTCGGGAGGCTGAGGCAGGAGAATGGCATGAACCCGGGAGGCGGAGCTTGCAGTGAGCCAAGATCACGCCACTGTACTCCAGCCTGGGCGATAGAGCGAGACTCTGTCTCAAAACAAAACAACACAAAACAAAAAAACAAAAACAAACAAACAAACAAAAAACTAACTGTGGTTTAGATGAATTAGGAGTTTTAGTTTTCTCTTGGTACAAGAATTTCAGAGATGGCCACATGAAGGTATGATTCAAAGACTCACAGATGTCAGGGCCAAGTCCCAACTAGATCTTGGCATTTTCTTCATGGTTGTCCTGTGGTCACTTCCAAGCAGGAAGAAAGGTCAAGGCCAAAAGGAGGCTCTAGCTAAATCCACCCACCTTTAAGGAGCACTCTGTGAAGTCCTGCCTGGTGATTTCCACTTAGAGCTCACTGGCCAGAGCAGACTCTTGGCCACTCCATCTTCAAGGGGAGCTGGGAAAGGTAATTTTATTTTTCAACTGGGACCTCCAACAAAATTGGATTCTGTTAGTAAAGAAGAAAGTGAATATAGTCTCAAATGGTCCATACAATTAGATTTGTTTTTTGAGACAGAGTCTCACTCTATTGCCCAGCTTGGAGGGCAGTGGCATGGTCAGAACTCATCATAGCCTTGACTTCTCAGGCTCAAGTGATCCTCCCACCACAGCCTCCCACATAGCTGGGACCATAGGCACATGCCACCATGCCTGGCTAATTTTAATTTTTTAATTATTTGTAGAGGTGGGTCTCGTTATGCTGCCCAAACTGGTCTTGAACTGCTGGGCTCAAGTGATCCTCCTACCTTGACTTCCCAAAGTGCTGGGATTATTGCACCTGGCCCACAATTAGATTTTTAATTTTAAAAATAAATTCAAATTTTACATTCAATTTCATATCTGCTTGTTTTAAAATAAAACCAATGTTTCAAATTACATATCGTTTAAAGTACTTAACTCTACCTCAGAAACTTTTAAGTAAAATTCATACTTCACGAACATGTCTCAATATTGCAGCATTGTTTATAATTTCAAAGAAATTGGGAAAGGTGAGTTATCTAATAATGGGGAATTGGCTAAACAAATTATGATACATTTACTTCTTGGAATACATGCAGCCATTAAATATAATGTTCCTGATGCACATTTAAGGTATATATAATATACATATTTGCAAACATTTTATATTTTACACTTTGGAGCTGCCCTTAAAGAAATGTAACTGTTCTAAAAACAGAGTCAAATGTTCTTGACAGAACGACTTTTTTCCTGTAAGTTATTGATCTTCTTTAGTGTCAATATGTACAGGAAACAACCATTGTGATAAGAAGATCTTGTGCAGGTGTGATTGCAGGATTATCATCTACAGCAAAGCAGCATGTCACAGACACTTTCGAAACCTAAGAACTTTATCTTCCTTCTTGCTTTGAAAAATCAACCAAGCAGTAATGCAGTGAACACCAAGATATGAGGAAAAATGAACTCATGAACCATTATATAAAAAAAACATGTTACAGTTTGCATAGTGAGATCTCAATTTTATTTAAAAAACAAAACCTATATCCCTGTGTATGAAGATATATGCATATGAAAAAACTGTCTGAAAAGAAATTCCTGTGTGTATTCCACAGCGTACCCAACTGTGGGTGACGTCTCTGTTATTGGGGACTTATAGTGGATGGGAAGACCAGAAAAATATATATGAAAAGCCAGACCATGACCTAGGATGGAGCTAAACAGAAGACAGGAGTACTGGTATTTGGTGGTTAGGCACACTGCTCTCAATGCCTAACAGTCCCGGGTTCAAATCCAGATACTGTCCCTTGCCAGATGAAACCTTGGGCAGGTTACTTCTCTCAGCCTAAATTTCTTCATCTGTAAGTATCATCTGAGCACAAATGTATTAATATTGTAAAGTGCTTAGTAAAGTGCTTCAGATCAGCTGGCTACAAATTTGGGGGCCTTCACAAACAGGGGTTTTATAGCAAGAGCTCAGTAAATGGTATTTTTTTAAATAAAAAATCTACTTCATTGAGTTATCGAGGGGTACACACAATAAAGTGTACTGGGCCCCACAAATTATGTAGCTGTCATTGGTTCTAGCATCGCCATAGGTTAGATTTGACTTTTCTATAGTGTCTATAAATGGGATCATAAGTATGTACTTCTTTCACTTGGCCTAATAGTTTTGAGATTCACCTAGGTTGTTGCATTTACCAACATCAGCTTTATTCCTAATAGCCAAAACCTGGCAACACTCCAAATGTTCATCAGCAGGTGAATGGCGCGTAGTGCAGAATTAACCAAACAGAGGTCCAGTCTTTGTCTTGGGCCACTGGTAGGTGATCTCTAGGCCCCTGAAGTGTCCTGAAATAGGAATGTCATTGTTTGCCTGGGGGCTTTGGCCAGCAGCAGCCTAATGATGTGATTTATGATGGGCCTTTGGAATACACAGTATTCGCTCTGGCCTCTGAGAGGAGCTGGAGACTAAAGGTCAGGTGCTTGGGCAGCATGTGATTGAGCCCCATTAAAAGCTCTGGACACCAAATCTCGGCAGAAGACCCACAGTACTCTGTGCGCATTGCCACATATTGATGATGGGAAGACCGCATGTTCCTGGGGGCGTGGAAGCTTCATATTTGAAACTCTCCCAGATTCTGCCCTATGCAGTAGAAGCTTTGGCTATTTCTAATTTGTATTCTTTCACGGTAATAAAACTGTAATTGTAAGTACAGGGCTTTCCCAAGTTCTGTTAGTTGTTCTAGCAAATTTTCAAACCTGAGAGTGGTTGTGGAGACCTCTGAATTTGTAGCCAGCTGATCTGAAGTGAGGGTAACCCTGGGGACCCCCACACTTGGCATCTAAGGAGAGGACAGTCTTATGGGGACTGTTCACCCAGACTTTGCAGTTTGGCAAGCTCATTGCAAATGGCTAAGAAATTTTTGGTTTATCCATGGAATACAATGGAGTATTACTTAGAGGTTGAGAAAAGAGGAACAGGCTACTGATGCGTATGACACAGAGATGAATCTCAAAAAGCATTGTGCTGAGGGAGTGTGATTTTTAATGCAGGAACTCAGCAACATTTGACAAGGGACCCATGCACTTATTGCACAAGAAATGCTGTTTTCACAGGAAATTGGAATCACCATGGCCTGCAAAGCAGAAGAGTGTCAGAGGCAAGTGAAACTTGCTCAGGGCCTAAGAGATAGAGATGCAGAGGTGAAGGGGGCGCCTTCTTCTTAGGCAGACAGAAGTTACCTTGGGAAGACAAGCGTGGCAGGAGCACCGGCATTGAGGAGTTGTGGAAGGTACGGCTGGAAAGGTGGAACATTGGAAGCTAATGGAAATTTGGATTTACCCTGTAGGGCATGTGGAAGCCCCAGAGTTTTCAGAGCTGGAAGGGGGTTTCCCTATAACAAAAATAGGTTTGGATAAATTTGTTTTATATCATTGTACCAGACTGAAAAAAATTTGAGACAAAATATGCTTTTCTCTAATGGAGAATAATTGGGGTGGTTAGAAAAAAAGGATATTAGCTCTGGATATAGGAATAGATAATAAAACAATAAAGTGTTTTTCAAACTTTTCTGGACAGTGACCCAATCAAAAACTACATTTGGTATCAATACTCAGTATACATGCACAGAAACACGCACATACACGTGAAACAAATTTCATGAAACAATATTTCCTTTTCTTATGGGCAGTGCATCTGAAATGTTCTATTTCATTCTGCTGCATTCTATTCTATTATGTTCTATTCTATTTCTTTTTTAAACAATGCTAGTCATAGGTGACTAAACATATTCCCTGTCCTAATATGGCCACCCCTCCAGAAGACTGGGACACTTCCAGTTCTGCAGAGGCATGGCCATGGGTGTGGCAGAGAGCCTGGGATAGGGGTGGGAGAGCAGGTGTGGGGACTGGCTCTGTCTTTCAGGTTACGTGGCTTCAGGCATAGCTCATCATCTCTGACCTCTGACCCCTGCTATAGGCCAAATGGCTATGTCCTTCTCCAAATTAATATGTTGAAACCTAATCCCCAGGGTGATGGTGTTAGGAGGTAGAGCCTTTGGGAAGCGATTAGGCTGTAAGGGTAGAGCCCTCATGAATGGCATTCATGCCTTTATAAAAGAGGCCCCAGAAAACAGCCTCCCTGCTTCCTCCATGGGAGAACAGAGTGAGAAAACGCCATCGATGAATCAGGAGGTGGACCCTTACTAGATACCAAACCTGTTGGCACCTTGATCTTGGACTTCCCCACTTCCAGAACTGTGAGCAATAAGTGTCTGTTGTTTACGAGACATCCAGTTTATGGTAGTTAGTGATAGCATCTCAAAAGAACTAGGGCAACCCCTTTGCCCACTCCTCAGAGGGGCTGACAAACTTCCTCAGACTTAGAGTGGCTTGGTGCCTTTGGCGATAAGATCACGTATTTGAAAAGATCTTGGGAATGGCTATGTGCTATTTAAGGGAAGGAGGCTGTGTCCCTGTTTTTGCTCATCTCCCTGTTGCCACTTTTCACAGAGGTCTGGTACCCACTACAGGTGATGCTTATCACAAAGTAGGCAAGTTGATGTCACCACATAAATAATTTTAAAAGTTCTGAGCATGCATTCTGAGCCAGGTGGTGTTATATGTTTAGATGCATGGTCTTTAAACCTCACTAAAATATTCTTAGCTGGAAATTATTATCTTTATTGTATGGGTGAGGAAACAGAAGCTCAGAGAGGGGGGCTACTTGCCTGTGGTCACAAGAATGAGACAGATTTCAGAGCCCCATCTGTCTGCTTTTTATGCCAGCTCCCCTGCCCACAACTGCCTCCAGTATGTAGCCTCTCAGGGTCCAAAGGCCAGGCCCAGGATATTTAGCGGTGAGTTTTAGTACAGGTGTCCTTGTGGTGCTCTCACTCCAGGTCCTGGAGGCCCCACAACACTCTAGATCTTTTCTATGTGAAGGTCTTACTCTGGCATTGGAAGCTTGTGTTCCAAAATTATAATAATGACAATCACTAAAATTTAGGGAGCACCCCAGATCCCCACTGAGGCTTTATATATGCATTGTCTCAGCCCCTTGAGGCAGGTACTGTCATCATGCCTGCAGTGCAAGAGGTGAGAGAACTCACCCAAGGTCACAGTGAACAAATAGCACAGCTGGAACTTGAGCTTGGCTTGTCTCTAAACCCGCCAGTGCTGTCAACCACTGTATTCTGGGAATTTGAGGAACAAGGAATGAGGAAGTGGCAGGCAGAAAATGATGCATGAGTCTGGGGACATTCTGAACACTTTCAGGGAGGCCCAATAAGAAAAGAGAAATGCAGACAAATGAAATAAAGCAGAGGCTGGGAAGCCAATGCCCACAACACGACCAAGACCCCAAGTTCCCAAAGAAAGTGCTTTATTATTTTCAAAAAAGCAGTGTGTAAAAACGGCTTTTGCAAAAAAGAAGACAAAAAGGTTAACCTTTACTGCGCCCCTCAATAATGCCAATTCCCCAGCCCTAGCCCAGCAGAACCGTGGGAAAGCAGCCTTTGCTGTATGTATGTAGGCTTTCACTCAGGACAGGTTGATTTTTCATAAAGACTTTGTTTTTAATCTAGGAAAGAGTGTAAAATTGCACAGCAAGTCTTGGGGACTCTGACAGCCCAGTGGACCAGGAAGGAATCTCCATCCATCTCTGTGAGTCTCTGGGGTCACAGGGAGCCTGCAAGCCAAGGGGATACTGGGGAGGAGGGAGAGCGGCTGGAGAGATTTATACATAGTGCTGCCCTCCCCCTGCCTTGGAGTCACAGCACCGTGAGAGGCTGTGAGATTAAATGAAGAGCAGGCAGGGCCCTGGAGAAGCTAAAGCATCAGTGGGAACAGGGGGTGCAGCAGGTGATAAGCGGGAGATGCAGGTTAATGATGATGCTGGCACACAGGTAGCCCCGGGAGGAGAGCAGAAGCCCTGGGGCGGGTGCGTGTGTGTGTGAGTGTGTGCGTGTTGGGGGGGGGGGGAGAGAGAGAGAGATCCATGATATCCATTTGTATTTTGGCCCCTAATTTTTAAACCTAATCAAACAGATTCTCTTCTCCTACATAGAGGTTTTCATGCCCCACCCCCAACTCTCCTAGCCAATTCATCAATCACCTCATCCTCAAAATTTATCTAAACCACTTTATAGGAAAGATTTCTTTACCTTTAAGCCCCTGCCCCCCCACTGGCCAGGTGTGGAAGGCTGATTAGACAGCCTGATCCTAAAGAAGGGGCACCAGCAATGACTAGACCAGCTCTTCTGGGGAGAGGAAAGTCTCTGAGCTCTGCAGAGCCAAGGAGCCCCTCTCTGATCTGCTTCAGTAAGTCAAGAAGATTAGATGCAAATCCACTCCTTCCAAGTTGTGGCTGTGAGCAAGGAGACAACTCCAGGCATTGTCTAGGGTAGGGAGCCCTCTTTGAAGGAGGGGTGCTTTTTCTTTCAATGAGTTTAAGCATTTCCTTCACTAGCTTGACTCTGTAGCTGGTTCTTCGATCCAGCCTCCTCAGAGGTCCCCTTTTCTGCTGAAGCATCTCAGATCTTCCTGTTCCTTCCGCCTTCGGCCCCTCTGTGGCTCAGGCTGACCATAGGAACTACTATGCATGTTTGTCAGGCCCTTTCTATTTTTTCATTTTTTTCTCTTATTATAAATTACGCCAAATGGGTTTTCTATCAAACATCATTTTTGTTATTTTGGGCTTCTATGTCTCAATTTCTTTCTTTCTTTTTTTTTAAAGATGGAGTTTCGCCATGTGGCCCAGGCTGTCTCCAACTCCTGGGCTCCAGTGATCTTCCTGCCTCAGCCTCCCAAAGCGCTGGGGTTGCAGGCGTGAGCCACTGTGCCCAGCCTTTGTCAGGCCCTCTCAAGTCGATGTAGCATTTGTTGAGCCCAGTACTCTGTTAGATACCAGGGAATGTCTAAGTCTGAGATACCGTCCCTGTCTTCAAGAAGCTTGGAGTCTGGTTGGTGACACAAGAATGACCATGAGGCAGGCCGGGCATGGTGGCTCACGCTTGTAATCCCAGCACTTTGGGAGGCCGAGGCGGGCGGATCACGAGGTCAGGAGATCGAGACCACGGTGAAACCCTGTCTCTACTAAAAATACAAAAAATTAGCCGGGCGTGGTGGCGGGCGCCTGTAGTCCCAGCTACTTGGAGAGGCTGAGGCAGGAGAATGGTGTGAACCCGGGAGGCAGAGCTTGCAGCGAGCCGAGATCGCGCCACTGCACTCCAGCCTGGGTGACAGAGCGAGGCTCCGTCTCAAAAAAAAAAAAAAAGAATGACCATAAGGCAAAGAGAGACATATATGTAATAAGGTCCCTGAATGGGAGCAAGTCTGTGAGATCACTGTATTCAGAGCACATGTGGCCCAAGGACCTCTATTACCAAATAAATGCACCATCAACCCCAGCCTCCCAGCACACACTTTTCTTACTCCCATCCCTTGGTAGCTAAGCTGTGTGACCACAGTGGGATGAAGTAAAGACCTGCAGTCTGGGTGGATTTTCCCAAAAGCTTGCCACGTGACCTTGACAAATGGCATCACATGAGTGAAAGTCACAAAATAAACCAGTGGGTCTTGCCCAGTGTCCACTGCAGCCACATGGGGAGGACACAGCCTGGTCCAGGATCTTTCCATCAATTTAATTCCAATAGAATCCAGTCTCTTTCTTTGTACGATTTTGAAGGTAGAGTTGGTTTTGTCTTCTTGCTTACTGCCTCCTTTCACTTGTTTAAATATTTACCTTACATTTTCCCTACTCTGACTAGGGGAGACAATTTGCTAACTTAAGATAGTCAAGAGACATTGTCCTCCACAGTCCCTTCTAGAGATGTGAATTTCCTTCAAACTTCTGAGATTGGGGTTTAAGCCATCTCTTCTGGAATTCTCTCATGGGGAGATAATTACGTTCAACTGTTCCTTCATACCAGGACCAGGTACCAGTTGTTACAGAATTATGGAAAGCTATTCCAGAGAACATGTTGCCCACTTTTAGATATCTGCCTGAGCTCCACAGATTCAGCCAGAGACCATTTATATAACGCTAAATGAGAGTTTCCCACATACAGGGAACTCTAACATCCCCAGATAAATAGCTCTGCAAGGAGAAAATGCAAATTATGACTTAAAGTCAGCCTCTACTTTTGTGCAGTGCATACCAATGTGGCGCTACCTTTTAGCTAGGGCAACGTAGCTACTACTTCTTTTATGCAGATAGATGCCCTGCATGAATTTGTTTCCCGAGACTGTTGGAAAAATAAATAGACTATTAGCTACTTGGTTTCCTCTTTAGAAACCCAGCAGGCACAACAGGGAGAGACATTAGTCTTTAAGCACCAGGTCTACGAAACAACCACACCATAGAGCACTTGGAGCGGAACTGAAAAACGTTAAAACGAGTCCAGAGAAAGGGCGTGGGCAGTCAGATAGTTTAGCAGATGCTAAGCTTGTGCCAGAGACTTTTATAATCAAGGCTTTTGCAATCGTGATTTTGTAACAAGTAAAGAATCCACACCCATGAGGAGCAAGTGTAAGAAATCAATTAAAACTTCAGAGAATGAAACGTGGAAGGCATAAAGCACCACACACTAAGAGACAAGGGAAAGAATTAGTCGCGGAAATAATCATGAGGAAAGTGCAATTGTGGGATCATACAAGCTGAGGATGCCTAGAGGGATCCCTGGATGTCTGTGAGCTGTAAGGCGCAGGTGGATTCCTGCAGTGCTCAGCAAGCCTGGCAGGGCCCCATGTGCACAGGTGTGGGGTGAGACCATGTGGGAGGTGAGACTGAATGAGGTAGAATGAAAGGATTGATGGGTTTTAAATAGTTGCCAAATGATTCTGCTACATCCAATAGACTCTTCCTCAGTCTTAGAAGAAAACAAGGGGGGAGGCCAGAAAAGGCAGCACAGGAAATATAAGAGTGTGGGGCAGAGGGAGGGAGAGAAAAATGGCACATAATGGGGAGTGCAAAGGAGAAGGTGAAGGGAAAATGAACATTAGGGCCTGAGAGCTGATACTAACATAAATGTAGTGTGTGTATGGGGGTGTGTGTATGTACATGTTTCCAGAATGATGGGATAAATGTAGTGTTCCCCTTTCCCCGTGCTAAAGACAACTAGAAACTCTGGGTTGGTTTATATAAATAAAATAAGAAGATTCTGAAAGACAGGGAGGAGGTGAACCAGCTGGGAATTGTGGGACCTTAGGAATGACACAGTGATGAGCTTCCTTTATTTATTTATTTATTTATTTATTTTGGCTCATATGCCCTGGGCCTGAAGCTGAAGAAGCCAGAAACAGGTGCAGAGAAAGAGAAAAAAAATCAACAAAAAACTATTCTCTCTAGCTAAAGGATAAGGAAAGAGGCAGCCTAGCAAGGCAGAAGACTTTTAGATGATAACCATTATGCTCCAAACACTACAGTAAAAACTGTGGCCCCAGCCCGATCTATGCTAGCAAAGACCTGGTGGGGATCAGAGACTTCCACCCTCATAAGGATATGATGGGGTACTTCAACAACCCCTGCCAGAGTGGTGTCAGAAAAGACCAAGTAGTGAGCCAGGGCTTTCATCTCCAGTAGCTGGTAACAAAGATTCTCCTACTGCAGTGCAAGTAGAGACCATATGGAAATCCAGAACCCTAACTTTCACTCAGTAGTAACAAGGAGTCCCCCAGCTTGGGTGTCAGTAGATGATGACTGGAGAACCTTGACGTCTACCCCACGTGGCAGTATCAAGGCAGTGCCTTCCCTCTCCTCTTCCAGGGTGCTGACACAGAAAGCCAGCTAAAACAGAAGGCTTAAGGAAAATTCAGTCGCATAACATAATACAAAAACATCCAGGTTTCAATAAAAAATCAAGCATCATGCCAAGAACCAGGAAGATCTCAAACTGAATGGAAAAAGACATTCAATAGAGGCCAACACCGAGATGACAGAGATGTTAGGATTATCTGATGAAAATTTTAATGCCGGCACAATAAAAACACTTTAGTCAACAATTAGGAACACATTTTAAACAAATGAAAACATGGAAAGCCTCAGCAAAGAAATAGTAGATATAGAGAAGGAACAAATAAAAATTTTAGAACTGAAAAATACCGTAACTAAAAAAAAGAAAAAAAACCAACAACAAAAAGACCACAGAACTCAGTGGATGGTCTAGCAGAATGGAGAGGACAGGGGAAAGTGAACTGGAAGATAAGACATGAAAAATTATACAATCTGAATAGCAGAGAGAAAACAGACTGAGAAAAAAAAAGAACAGAACCTCAAACACCTAAATTTATGTCACAGGAGTACCAGAAAGAGGATGAGACTGAAAATGTCGTCAAAAAAATAATGACATAAAACTTTCCACATTTGGAATGCAACATAAACCTATAGATTCAATAAGCTAAGAAAACCCCAAACAAGATAAAACCAAAAAAGTTTACACCCAGTAGCATTATAATTCACTTTCAGAAAACTAACAATAAAGAAAACGCCTTGATAGCAGCCTGTGAAGACTGCTACTTTACGTATAGGGGAGGAAAAATTCAAATGACAGCAGATTCCTCCTAAAAAACCACGGAAGCCAGAAAGAAGCAGGACAATATTTTTAAAGTGCTGGAAGAAAACAATGGTCAGTCCAGAATTCTATACTCAGAAAAAATACTATTTAGGATTGAAGGGGAAATCAAGACATTCTCAGATGAAGAAAAACTAGGAGAATCTGTTACTGGCAGATCTAGCCTAAAGGAACAACAGAAGGAAATTTTGATTTTGACTTGAAATCAATTTATAAAAATGGTAATTAACATGACATTGAAACACTCCTTTTTTTTGGTGACATCAGAACAATGTCTATTAATTTTAAATTGGCTCTAAATCATGCCCAGATTTGATCCAGTTGTGCCACTGTGTCATCAAGTCCTTAGTCATAGGAAGTGTATCTTCTTCATTTATAATCTCATCCTTTATCAGTGAATATGACTATTCACTTTCTGTTACGCAAAATTTTAAACATAACCAGAAGTACAGAGAACACTCTAATCAGCCCTCATGTACCCATCACCCAACTTGTATATGCAGCAACATATGACCAATCTCAATTTATTAGGTTGGTGCAAAAGTAATTGTGGTTTTCGACTGTGAATTTTAAATCATTATAACTAGGCTCAAACACATCTTTATTAATCAAAATAGAAGCCATTTCAATCAACACATTTTTGCCAACAAGAATTAAGTTTGTTTCTTCCTGTAGCATAAAGATCTGTTCTTCAGGATTCAACAAACTCTTGGAAAGCATTTTCTGCATCCTGCTGGTTGTGGAAGGATTTTCCCTGCAAAAACTTGTTGAGATGCTTGAAGAAGTAGTAGTCAGGTGGCAAGAGGTCAGGTGAATATTGTGGATGAGGCAAAACTTCATAGCCCAATTCTTTCAACATTTGAAGCATTGGTTGTGCAACATGAGGTTGGGGATTGTCATGGAGAAGAATTGGGCCCTTTCTGTTGACGAATGCCAGCTGCAAGCACTGCAGTTTTTGGTGCATCTCACCGATTTACTGGGCATACTTCTCAGATGTGATGGTTTCACCAGGATTCGGAAAGCTGTAGTGGATCAGACTGGCAGCAGAGCACCAAACGATGACCACAACTTTTTTTGGGTGCAAGTTTGGCTTTGGGAAGTGCTTTGGAGCTTCTTCTCTGTCCAGCCACTGAGCTGGTCGTGCCGGTTGTCCACTTTTCATCTCACGTCACAATCCAATTGAGAAATGGTACATTGTTGTTGCATAGAATAAAAGAAGACGACACTTCAAAACGACAATTTTTTTTTTTTTTGGTCAACTCATGAGGCGCCCACTTATCAAGCTTTTTCACCTTTCCAATTTGCTTCAAATGCTGAACCACTGTAGAATGGTCAAGGTTGAGTTCTTAGGCAACTTCTCGTGTAGTTGTAAGAGGATCCGCTTCAATGATTGCTCTCAATTGGTCGTTGTCAACTTCCTATGGCCAGCCACTATGCTCCTCATCTTCAAGGCTCTCGTCTCCTTTGCAAAACTCCTTGAACCACCACTGCACTGTACGTTCATTAGCAACTCCTGGGCCAAATGCGTTGTTGATGTTGCGAGTTGTCTCTGCTGCTTTATGACTCATTTTGAACTTGAATAAAAAAATTGCTTGAATTTGCTTTTTGTCTAACATTATTTCCATAGTCTAAAATAAATACAATAAACAGCAAGTAGTAATTCATTGGCAAAAATTATAAAGCGAGAAATGCCCACATAACCACATTTATTTAAGAATGTATTCCAATATCAGACAGCGAATTCCAACAATGCAAAAACCGCAATTTCTTTTTTTTTTAATTTTATTATTATTATACTTTAAGTTTTAGGGTACATGTACACATGGACACAGGAAGGGGAACAAAAACCACAATTTCTTTTGTACTCACCTAATACGTGTTGACCCACACATTTTAGCCAGAGCATTTCAAAGCAAATCTCATAGATCAGGGTATTTCCACTGTAAATACTTGAGTGTGCTCCTCTGAGAAGACTTTTAAAATAATCATCACACTTTAAAAGTCAAAAATTTCTTAATATGATATAAATATTTTGTTAACTTAGTTGATTTGAATCTGCATCCCTCACAGTCTACATACTGAATTAAGTTATGTCTTCTAAGTCTCCTTTGTTTTATAACAAACAGTTGTTCCTCATCTTATTTATTCCATTGACATGTACAATCAAATGTCCCACAATCTGCCCTTGATTGATTACTCCCTTGTAGTGTACATACGAACTTTCCTCTAGCCTCTGTATGTCCTACAAACTGGCAGGTTTGAGGGACTTACTAGAGTCAGGCTCAAGTATTTTGACAAATCCACTTCATATGTGATATTTCTCACTTCCTACTGCTTCCCATCATGGAGACATCATGATATCCGGTTGCCTGATATTTAAGTATAAGATTTATCAGTGGATTCAGCTGATGTTAGCCTGATCCTCATAAAATGTCCAATCACACTTTCCCCTAATGATTTTAGGATGCATTGGTGATTGTTGCCTAGACCAACTGTTTTATTCAGAGTTGTAAAATGTGATTTTAGGATTCTATCATCAATCTTTCATGTATTAGCTAAATTCTTCTTCTTATTTTTTATTTTTTTTTTTTTTGAGACAGAGTCTCACTCTGTCACCCAGGCTAGAGGGCAGTGGCACAATCACAGCTTACTGCTATTAGCTGAATTCTTATAAAGAACTTTTCTCCTTTCAACTAGTTGTGTTGTGTTCCATTAAAACATTTCTTATTGAGATAAAATATACATATATAATTTACCATCTTTACCAGTATGTAGTTTAGTGATAATAAATACATTTATATTATTTTTTCCCCTTCATCTCCCAACTTCCTGGCCTCTGCTAACTAACCACCATTCTACTCTCTATTCATGAAATACACGTTTTAATCTCCTGCATGTAAGTGAGAATATGCAATATTTGTCTTTTGGTGCTTGGTTTATTTCACTTAACATAATGGCTTCCAATTGCTGCAAATGACAGGATTTCATTCTTTTTATGGCCAAATAATATTTCACTGTGTATATGTACCACATTTGAAGGGCACTTAGGTTGATTCCATATTTTCATGAATGTGAATAGTGCTTCGATAAACATGAGAGTGAAGCTATCTTTTTGATATATTGACTTCTTTTTTTTTTTTTTTGAGACAAGATCTCACTATTTTGTCTAGGCTGGAATGCAGTGGCATGATCCTAGCTCACTGCAACCTCAAATTCCTGGGCTCAAGTGATTCTCCTGCTTCAGTCTCCTGATCAGCTAGGACTATAGGCAGGCACACATCACAATGCCCAGTTAATTTTCTATTTTTTTGTAGACATGAGGTCTTGCTACGTTGCCCAGGCTGGTCTCAAACTCCCAGGAGGGAGGCTCAAGCAGTCCTCCTGCTTTGGTTTCCCAAAGTGCTGGGATTACAGGCATGAGCCACTGCACCCCACCCATTTCCTTTCTTTTGGATATTTCTAGTGGAATTGCTGGATCATATGGAAGTTCTATTCAAAGAAAATTTTTTAGACATAAAGAAAGTGATAAAAGAAACCTTGGAACCTTCAGAAGAAAGCAAAAATATGGGTAAATACCATAGACTTTCCTCGTCTTATTGAGTTTTAAAAATTATGTTTGATAGTTGAAACAAAATTATAACATTGTTTTATGTGGTTCTAAATTTATGTAAAGGAATATTTAAGACAATTATAAACAGGACAGGAGGGAGAAGGGATACAAAAGGATGTAAGATTTCTATATGTGATTTGAACTGGTAAAATGAAGATACCAGTAGACTGATAAGTTATGAATATATAATACAATACCCAGAGCAATCACTAAAAATGCTATACAAAGAGATACATCCAAAAACACTATATATAAACCAAAATGGAATTCTAAAAAGTGTTTATATGCCTGTAATCCCAGCTACTTAGGAGGCTGAGGCATGAGAATTGCTTGAACCCAGGAGGCAGAGGTTGCAGTGAGCTGAGATTGTGCCACTGCACTCCAGCCTGGGCGACACAGCGAGACTCTGTCTCAAAAAAAAAAAAAAAAAAAATGTTTATGTAACCCACAGAAAGGCAGGAAAAGGAAAAAGAAATGAGAAACAGAGAACAAACAGAAAACAAAAAATAAAATGGCAGACTTAAGCCCTAAGACATCAATAAGACATCAATAAATACATTAGATATTTAAGGTTTAAACATACAATTAAAGACAGAGATTGGTACAGCGAATTAAAAAATATTACCTACTATCCAACTCTATGCTTCTATGAGAAGCTCATGTCAAATATAATAATACAGGCAAGTTGAAAGTAAAAGGATGGAAAAATGTATAATGCAAACATTAATTACAAGGAAGCAGGAGTGGTTATATAAATTTCAGAAAAAGTAAACTTCAGAGCAAAGAAAATTACCAGAGACAGAAGGACTGTTTAATGTCAATAGGGTTAACCCTCCAAGAAGACATAGCAATCCTAGATATATATGCGCCAAACATCAGACCTGCAAATATATAATATAAAAATGGAAAGAATTGAAAAAAAATAGATAAATCAACAGTAATAGTTGGAGATGTAACATACCTCTCTCAATCATTGATAGAACTATTAGACAGAAATCAACAGGACTATAGAAGAACTAAAAATACTGCCAAGCAACAAGATTTAATGGACACGGTAGAACATTCCACCCTACAACAACAGAGTACACATTCTTTTCAAGATAGGCCATAAAATAAACCTCAGCAAATTAATTTTTTTGTTAGAATTTTTTTTTTTTCCAGAGATAGGGTCTTGCTATGTTTACCAGGCTGGAGTGCAGTGACCATTGACAGGCATGATCACAGCACACTATAACCTCAAACTCCTGGGCTCAAGGATCCTGAGTAGCTGGGACTACAGGTGTGTGCCACTGCACCTGACCCTCAGCAAATTAAAAAGAAATTGATATCACACACAGTGTGATCTCAGACCACAATGAAATCAAAGTAGAAATCAAGAACAAGAGATAAGAGGAAGATTTCCAAATACTTGAAAATGAAACGACATATTTCTAAATAATCCATGCTTCAAAGAGGAAATCTCAAGGGCAATAAAAAAACACGTTAAACTGAATGAAAATGAAAATACAACAAATCAGTTGTAGGACACATCTAAGCAGTGCTGAGAGGAAAATTTATAGCACTAAGCACACACATTAGAAAAGAGGAAAAGTCTCAAATCAATAATTTAAGCCCCACCTCAAGAACCTAGGAAAAGAAAAGCAAAATAATCCCAAAAGAAGCAGAAGTAAAGAAATAATAAAGATAAGAGTATGCTGGGCACAATGGCTTACACCTGTCATCCCAGCAGTTTGGTAGGCTGAGGCTGGAGGATCACTTGAAGCCAGGAGTTTGAGACCAGCCTGGGCAACATAGGGACACCCTGTCTCTACTAAAAATTAAAAAAAAAAAAAATTAGCCAGGTGTGGTGGTGCACATCTGTAGTCCCAGCTACTTAGGAGGCTGAGGCAGGAAGATCACTGGAACCCAGAAGTTCAAGGTTACAGTGAGCTATGATCACACCACTGCACTCTAGCCTAGGCAACAGAGAGGGACCTTGATTCTAAAAAAAATAAAAATAAAAAATAGCAGAAATTAATAAAATTGAAAACATAAAACAATCAAGATTGTCGTGGTCTTGGTGGAGGGAGAGTCATACAGAACAGAACAGAGAAGCCAAAAATAGACCCACACAAATGTGGCAACTGATTTGCAACAAAGGTGCAAAAGTAATTCAGTGGAAGAAAGACAGCCTTTCAACAAATGGTGCTGGAGCTATTGGACATCCACAGGCAAAATACATGCACTTCAACCTAATTCTCACACCTCATACAAAAATTAACATAAAATGGATCACAGACTTAAATGTAAAATTATAAAACAGAAAAAAAAAACCCGTAGAGAAATTCTTTGGGCTCTAGGGCTAGTCAAGCAGTTAGACCTAACATGAAAAGCATGATCCATCAAAGGAAAAACTGATAAATTGGATTTCATCAAGATTGGAAACTTCTGCTCTATGAAAGACCCATTAAGATCACAAAAAGACAGGCTAGAGAGTAAGAGAAAATAGTTGCAAACCACATGTCCAACAAAAGACTAGTATCTAGAATATATAAAGAACTCTCAAAACTTAACATTAAAAAGCGAACGATTCAATTAGAACGTGGGTGTGGTAGGCTACATTGCGGCCTGAAAGCTATTCAGGTACTAACCCGTGGGATCTGTGAATGTTACCTTATATAGCAGAATAAATTTTCATATGCAACTCAGTTAAAGATCTTGAGATGGAGAGATTATCTTGGATTATCCTGGTGGCCCCTAAATGTAATCCTGAGTGTTCTAATAAAACAAAGGAAGAGGGAGATTTGACTCGGAAGGCAGAAAGCGATGTGATGCTAAAAGCACAGAGAAGTTGGAGGACGCTTTGATGGCAGTACGAAAGATGGAGGAAGGCGGCTACAGGCCAAGGAACGCAGCTCTGGAGGCTGGAAAAGCGAGGTGGATTCTCCCCTAGGGCCTCTAGAGGGAGTGCAGCCCTGGTGACAACTTGGTTTGAGCCCAGTGAAGCTGTCTTCGGACTCTAGCCTGAAGAACTATAAGAGAATGAATATGTGTGTGTTCATTTCTTTCGTTTTTTGAAACAGGGTCTTGCCCTGTCATCCAGGCTGGAGTGCAGTGGTACAATCACGGCTCACTGCAACCTGGACCTCCAGGGCTCAAGCAATTCTCCCACCTAAGCCTCCTGAGTAGCCGGGACTACAGGTGCATGCCACCACGCCCAGCTAATTTTCTTAGTTTTATTTATTTATTTATTTATTTATTTATTTATTTAGAGATAGGGACTCACTATGTTGCCCAGGCTGGTCTCAAACTCCTGGGCACAAGTGGTCCTCTGTCCTTGATTGGATCCCAAAGTGTTGAGATTATAGGCGTAAGCCATCATGCCGGGCCAAATATGTGTTGTTTTTAAGCTTCCAGGTTCACAGAAATTTGCTGCTGCAGCAAGGGAAACTAATAGAACGAGCAAGAGACACAGAGATGTTTTGCTGAAGAAGGTATACAGACAGAAATAAGCCCATGAAAATATGTACACTTTCTTTTTTTTCTTTTCTTTTTTTTTTTTCGAGACGGAGTTTCACTCTTGTTGCCCAGGCTGAAGTGCGTAATCTCAGCTCACCGCAACCTCTGCCTCTCAGGCTCAAGTGATTCACCTGTCTCAGCCTCCTGAGTAGCTGAGATTACAGGCACGTGCCACCATGCCCGGCTAATTTTGTATTTTTAGTGGAGACGGGGTTTCTCCATGTTGGTCAGGCTGGTCTTGAATTCCTGACCTCAGGTGATCCACCCGCGTTGGCCTCCCAAAGCGCTGGGATTACAGGCATGAGCCACCGCGCCTGGCCGAAAACATGTAGATTTTCATTAGCCATTAGGGAAATAAAAAATAAAAACCACAATGGGATCTCACCACACACCCATCAGCATGGCTAAAATAAAAAGTAGTGACAGCATCAAATGCCAGTTAGAATGTAGAGAAACCAGATCACTCACACATTGCTGGTGGGAATGTGATGGTGCAGCCATTCTAGAAAACTTTGGCAGTTTCTTTAAAAAACTAAACGTGCGACTACCATATGATCCAGAAATTGCACTCTGGGACATTTGTCCTAGAGAAACGAAGACTTATGTTTCTACAAAAACTTGCATATGAATGTTTATAGCAACTTCATTCGTAATAGCCCAAGAACTGGAAACAACCCCCATGTCCTTCAACAAGTCAGTAAATGATTAAGCAGACTGGTTCATCCATACCGTGAAATATTACTCAGCCATGAGAAGAAACAGCCTTGATACACAAAGCAGCCTGGATAAATCTCCAGAGAATTACCTGAGTGGAAAAAGCCAATCCCCAAAGGCTGCTACACAGTCTCTGATTCCATTAGTTTAACATTCTTAACATGACAAAATTATAGAGATGGAGAACAGGTTGGTGGTTGGCAGGAGTTAAGGAGGAGGAGAGGGCGTTGGCAAGGGAAGGAAATGGGTGTGCCTATAAAAAGGCAACTTGAGGACCCCTTGTGATGATGGAAAGTTTCTGTTTCTTAGCTGTATCAATACCAGGGTCTTGGCTGTGATACCATACTGCAGTTTTGCAAGATGTTACTATCGGGGGAAGTTAGGTAAAATGTTCATGGGATCTCTGCATTATTTCTTACAACTGCATGTGAATCCACGATGATCTCAAAATAAGAAGTTTAAAATCATGAATGTGGGGAGGAGAGAGGCAGAAGTGTTTGAAAAGGCTAGAAATTATCAAACAACAATTTTAAAATTCTATTCATAAACAAAGAATTATTTGATTTCCCATGGTAAAGAGAAAATGTGATTTTGCATGCCCAGCACAACATATATGCTTAATAAATATTTGTTGGAAAGATGGTGGTGGGGGTGGATGGATGGAAAGCGAATAGCTGCAAATCCTGTCAGCAGGCAGTGTAGGGGCAGAGAATGAAGGAAAAAGAAAAGACAAAGAGAAAAAGAAGGAGGAGGGAGGGGGAAAAAGAGCAGAAGAAGAGAAAGAAGAAGAGAGAAAAAAGGAGAGGAAGGGGAAGAGGAGGAAGAGGAAGAAGGCGAGGAAGGAAGAGGAAGAGAAAGAGAAGTCAGGGGAGATGAGAAGCACGGTGCTTTGTGACATATTGACGGTGGGCAAGGCTGTGGATTTTTCTGAGCTGCCCTTGTGTGAAGAAAAGACCTCCCAGGGTGCATGGCGCCCGCCGACACCCTGGCTAGGCTGTCCGTTGTTGGGTGGAACTCCTCCCTCCCTCTGTGCTGGGGACCGCCTTTGTCCCCTGGTGGGTGGTTCCTGTATGGGTGAGGTATTCCAGCTTTCTGGGCCCTTTCCTTCTCACCCTGGACCTGCACAGCTCCAGCACCAGGTCATGGTCATAGACACTCAGAATGTGTTGATTGAATTTTCCTGTTGATTTAAGCCAGTGAGACCTTGCTTGTCCTGGAAAAACTGGGCATGAGAGAGGCAGGGGGAACAGGAATTACTTTCCAAGAATCTCCCTGATATGGGGTGCTCTGAAGGCCTCTTTTGTCATCCCTTTCTCCTTGGGAAGGAGTTCCTGGAAAGGTGCTGGTGCAGGAGGGCACTGGTGCAGGTAGCGACTGGTGCAGGTGGGCGCTGGTGCAGCTGGGAGCTGGTGCAGGTGGGAGCTGGTGCAGGTGGGAGCTGGTGCAGGTAGCGGCTGGTGCAGGTGGGGGCTGGTGCAGGTGGGGGCTGGTGCAGGTGGGAGCTAGTGCATGTGGGGGCTGGTGCAGATGGGGGCTGGTGTAGGCAGATGCTGGTGCAGGTGGAGGCTGATACAGGTGGGCACTGGGGCAGTTAGGGGCTGGTGCAGGTGGACCTGCCAACTGGGACTAGGTGTCAGCCACAGCCAAGTGAGGGGGAAAGGCAGGAGCTGTCCTAGCTGGGGGCTGGGGTCACCAATTTGCAGGTGAGTCAGAAATCCCGACAAAACGATTGATTGTGTGCATCACCTTTGTGTCACCTTTCAGTGCTGGACTTGTGTTCCCTGGAGACAGGGCCATGATCCTCTCTCCCCACGTGTCAAATCAGACAGTGGACACTGAAACACTGTGCTGGGGCCTCAGGAGGAGGATGAGGAACAGGATAAGGCGACACCCACCTCTCTCTGCCCAGGACGATTCAGGGGTGTGCCTCCTAGCAGCTGTGAAAACACTGAAGGATTTACAACGTTCCCGCTTGTGTGGGATTGGGATTCATTTCCACAGCTCTACCTATGAGTGAGAGAATCTGTTCAGCAACATGACATCACGGGATGGCAAGAGTGACAGCTGCAGAGGTGCCAGATGTTGTCCCATCTCTGTCTCGTGCTCTGGCCTTCTCTGGCCTCTCCTTTCTAACCCACCAACCCTGTCTGGCTGGGATGTAGGCCTGGTTCATAAGTCCCCTCCGCTATACTCCACCTTTGCCTCAGGTCTCTCATCCCTTAGCCTTCCGCCTGCCACCCACCTGGATTGGAAGCCCACCGTGGGGGTTGTCTCTTGGCTGCTGAGCTCTCAGCAGGGCCCCTGTGGTCAGCAAATGGGTGATGTGGGAGTGCAGATGACTCACCCTGGTTGGGTTCTTTCCGTGAGAAAGTGGCGTTGGGTATTTCTAAAATGACCCTGGTTTTCTTAAATTTTCTAACCACAAAAATTTTATGAGTTTCTCACCGTGGCAGATCAAATAGAAATATGATTCATGCTTCACAATTTGTGTAGCCAATATCATAGATATTTGGTAGTTCTATTATGTATCCGACAGGTACATATATTTTTTTCCTCTAAGAGATTGTTCCGTGTGAATAGATAGAAACTACTTAAATACAATAAAGTCTATTTATTACAGACCAAGAGCAAACAGTTTACTAAGTGGAAAAATGCTGAAGTCATTTCTATTAATTCAAGATCAAGACAGAGTGCTTGTTGTCATCACTATTGATCTACACAGCGTTGGTGGGTTTAACTAATAATAAGATGAAAATGAATTGATTGGAATAAGCATTGGAAATGAAGACAGAAATGTCTTTATTTGCAGATGATTGAGAGTATACCTAGATAACCTACAGATCTTAATAAAATAATATTAAAATTAGTAAGAGAATTTAGTAAGGTAGATAGGTAGAAAAATGTGTAAATATAAAGCTTTGATCTATGGTAGCAATAAATATTTGAGAAGGGAAATGAAAAAAAAAAAATAGCCCATTCATAATAACAGCAGGCACTATACAATTCCTAAGGATACATTTAACAAGAAAAGGTAAACTATTTACAGAAGCAAAATGATAGAATTGTATTGAAGGACATTTAAAAAAAACCCTCAGCAAATGGATATGTATAAGCCATGTTTCTGTGTGGAAAGATTTAACATAAAAAAATACCAGTTCTTAAAAAACTAATATATTAAATTTAAGACATTACTATATAAATTTAATGCAATTGCAGTTAGAATTTTACTTCTAAGAACTGGATAATTTTAGATTCTATGTAGATAAAATAATTGTAAAGTAAATGTAAAATAACTATACATTTCAAATGTTCAGAGAAAAATAATGAAGAAAATGCGAATGCATGGGGACCAGTTCTAGTACACAATAAAACTCAGACTCAAGCAACCAATACCAAAACAGTATGTTGCTGGCACCGGGTCTGGCCAATGTATTAAGGAAACAGACCTGAGAGCCCAGAAATAGATGAGTAAAGAAATCTAAAATATGATGGTGGCATTTTCAGTTCCAGCATTTTTCAGGTACAACTATTTATCCAACTTAAAGAAAAACAAAAAGAGATTCTATTTTAACCATATGTAGAAACAAATTCTAGTTAAATTAAAGATTTACATGTCAAAATAAGACATTAACATATTAGGATAGAATTTAGGGGCCTATTTATATAATCATAGAGGGAGGGAGCACTCTTTCCTTCCCTTCCCTCCCTCCCTCCCTCCCTTCCCTCTCTCCCTCCCTCTTTCTTTCCTTCTTTCTTCCTTTCTTTCTTTCTTTCTTTCTTTCTTTCTTTCTTTCTTTCTTTCTTTCTTCTTTCTTTCTCTCTCTTTCTTTCTTTCTTTCTTTCTTTCTTTCTTTCTTTCTTTCTTTCTTTCTTTCTTTTCTTCTTTTTTTTTTTTATAGAGTTTTGCTCTTGTTGCCCAGACTGGAGTACAATGGTGTGATCTCGGCTCACTGCAACCTCCACCTCCTGGGTTCAAGCAATTCTCATGCCTCAGCCTCCCGAGTAGCTTGGATTACAGGCATCTGCCACCACACCTGGCTAATTTTGTATTTTTAGTAGAGGTGGGGTTTCTCCATGTTGGTCAGGCTGGCCTTGAACTCCTGACCTCAAGTGATCCACCTGCCTCAAACTCCCAAAGTGCTGGGATTACAGGCGTGAGCCACCGTGCCCGGCCAGAAGGAGCACTTTCTAAGCAAGCTAGAAATCCCAGAAGCCATCAACAAAGGGGGAGATATATGTTGACTACATGAAAATTAAACATTTTATGAGAGAAGAAAGATCCATGAGCAAAATCAAAGAGCAAATAACAGATTAGGAAATGTATTTCCAACACACAATCGATCTCTTAAACCATTGAAAAACTATGAATTAATTATACTTTTAAAAGATAAATTTAAAATGTAGTAAGAAAATGCTAAAAGACTATGAGCTGCTAATTTGCAGAAGAGGCGATCCAAGCACCCAGAGAACACATGAAAGGAGACTCAGAACACAAATTCAACAAATGAGGCAACAAGGCCACCTAAGGTTTTAGGGTGACCAACTTCTCCTTGTTTGCCCAGGACTCTCCTAGTTTTGAAACTCCTTAGTCCTGGGCAAACTGAGAGGGTTGCCCTTGAGAGAAGAAAGAAAAGCCTGAATCAGATATTTGAACTTTGAATGGACCAAGAGTGTACTCAATGAGATTGAGTTAACCCCAAAAGAGAAACCCCAAAAAGAGACTAAGTGGACTTCAATGAGCAGCTTTGTGTTTTCTTACATTAAGGGATTAAGGGCTCCAGGACAAGGTGGCAGCAATTCTAGGCAGTAAAGAAAGTTACTGACATGGCTGGAAAGTTTGTATACAAAGGTGGTTTAGGGTCACGTGGGGGCTGAAACCCAGCTCATGCTCTGCTTGTCCAGCTGTGTGTCCTGGTGTGGGGCTGAGCCCATCTGGACCAAGGGGTGCCCTTGACTCTGCACACAGGTGTGCATGGGTTAGAGGGACCCTGGTAATGGCTGTCCTGCCATCTGGGCTGGGTAAAGCCCAGGCCCAAAGCATGGTGACACTCAGAGGACACACTCCTGCACGGTCCAAGGCAGTGTTTCAGGGAAGAATCTGCCTGGGTGGAGGCCTGGTGGTCTGGAGGGCTTGTAGGTGTCTGTGAGGTTGCTCTGCAGGCCCTGACCTCTCGGAGACTGTACTGAGGGAGTGCCAGTCCTCCTGGTTGTCTGACTGGCTGTGCCCCCACTGCCACCCTCTCAGCCTACAGCCTCTTGCTCTTCACTCAGCCAGCTCCACAGAGACCTTTTTACATTCTGAGCTCAGCAGCTCTTCTTCCTTATGGCCAGGCCCCTGGCCCCCTCCTCCCTGCGGCCTCCCTTGACTGGGCTCTGAGAACCTGTCCTGACTGCAGACTGGGGTCTTTGTTACTCTAGATGAGGGCCCAGGGGCTGGGCTTCGGGTCTCAGAATGTGCTTTCTAAGGTGGCCACCTTGAGACCTCCCATCCCATAAGCTCTTCTTACAATGTGTTGTTGACTTTCCTCCCACTGAGAGGTGGGGGTGCCTTTGAATTTGGGAGGGACTATGTCATACAACTATGACAAAAGTGACTGTCTTCATCTGTTTTCTGTTGTTATAACAGAATAACACAGACTTGGTGATTTTTTTTTTTGAGACAGGGTTTTGCTCTGTTGCCCAGGCTGGAGTGCAGTGGTTTGATCTCGACTCACTGCAACCTCCACCTCCTGGGTTCAAGTGATCCTCCCACTTTAGCCTCTGGAGTCGCTGGGACTACTATGTGCACAACACCACACCCAGCTAATTTCTGTATTTTTTGTAGAGATGGGGTTTCACCATGTTGTCCAGGCTGTTCTCAAACTCCTGGGCTCAAGTGATCCACCCACCTCAGCATCCCAAAGTGCTAGGATTACAGACATAAGCCACCGCTGCGCCCACCCCAGACTGGGTGATTTATAAAGAAAATAAGGGGTTTTTTTTTGGCTCATGGAGGCTGGGAAACCCAAGAGCATGGCACTGGCATCTGGTGAGGGCATTCTTGTTGCAGCATCTCATGGTGGAAGGACAAGTGAACATGCCAGACAGAGAGAGAGTGGAGGCTAAACTTAGGCTTTTCATCAGGAGTCTACTCCCATGATAACTAACCTGCTCCCACAATAATGGCCCGAATGCATTCATTAGAATGGTGTCCCTGTGACTTACTCACCTCTTAAAGGCTCCATATCTCAATACTGTTACAGTGTCAATTAAATCTCAACATGAGCTTAGTAGAGGTCAAACATTCAAACTCCCGCAGTGATATTATGTGAGGCTCATTCCTAAAAGGCAATACAGCTTCTGCCTGGTTCTCTTGGGACACCTGCTCTTGGAATCCAGCTGCCATGCTGTGAGGAAGCCCAAGCCTCCTGGAGAGACCACGTGTGGCTCTTCTGACTGAGCTGACAACCAGATTGGTTATGGAAACTTCTGAGTTGGCTCCAGCCCCAATTAACCTCGATTGTGTAAGAACCACATAGCTGAACCCATTCAACCGCCAGAACTGTGAGAAGTGATAATAAAAACATTGCTCATGTTTTAAGCCATTGTGTTTTGGGGTGATTTGTAAACAGCAATAGATAATTGGTGCCACAATTCTGGCAGCAGAGCACTAAGACCAAAACCCTGTTATAAGCTTCTGCTCTGATCATTTAACCCCTACCACTTTCCAGGGTGATCAGTCATTTGTTCAACTTGCACTGGGTGAGCATTCACCTCATGCCAGGCTCTGTTTCACACTGAGGGCCCAGTGAGGGGTGAACAAACAGACTTGGTGCTGACATTCAGAGAAGTGATATCTGTTACTCGGGAGACCCTCATTCTCCTTATCTCATGAGGTGAAGGGGATCTGGTCCCACCTGGTTTCTTCCCTCTTCCTTTCCCTGCAGCCAGGCTGGGCCTGGAGTATCCTAGCATCTGTCACTCTAGTGACTGAATTCTGGACATTATTATTGGCTTCCTATGAGAACTGAAGAAGGGGCCCTTGGGGGATAAGATCAGATGAACAGGCTTGAACCAAAAGGGAGAGAAAGCCACCCCAAACTGAGAGGCAGGATGGAGTACAGGGAGATGTTCAGAAAGCAGGGACCTAATCTAGGATGGGGAGATTCGAAAGACAGAAAGGAGGGTCTGCGCTGGTGGTTGGCATTGTTGGGGCACCAAGGGGGTCACTCAGGGTGGTGTCTCTCACGTGATCTTTGGTTCTTTCTCCAGAGAAGCACTTAGGTGAGGAGGCTGGGTCATGTTTCAGGGTTGTTAAAAATACAGCAGTAATTCACTGAGTGCCACCTTCTATGGGGTTGGCCTGGAGGGCTATAAGGTATAAAGGGAAACCTCTTCCCCAGGTGCAAGGACCTGCTGCTGGCAGTTGATGGAGCAGCTGTGGGAGTGGTGATTGGCTGCTGTGAGGAGGCCCAGGAAGTGAGCTGCCACCTCACAACTCCAGGGACTGGGGTGGGCTTGCAAGGATGGGAGAGTCTCAGATTCATTCCTGGGGTTTGGAGTCTATGGGGCATGGAGGGATGTAGTAGTCAGCTACAGGTGCCATAATAAAGCACCAGAAACAGGATGGCTTACACAACAGAAGTGTATTGTCTCATAGTTCTGCAGACCAGAAGTCCAAGATCAAGGGGTCAGCAGGATTGTTCCTCCTGAGGGTTAGGAGGGAGAATCTGCTCTAGGCCTCTGCCCTGGTTTCTGGTGGTTGCCAGCAATCTTTGCCATTTCTTGGTTTGTAAAATCATCACCTGATTTCTGCCTTGGTCTTCAGGTGATGTTCTCCCTGTCTGCATGTTTGTGTCTAAATTTCCCCTTTTTATAAGGACATCAGTCATATTGGATTAGGGCTCACCCTTCTCCAGTATTACTGCATCTTAACTTGATTACTTCTGTAAAGATTTCTTCTCCAAGTGAAGTCACATTCTGAGATACTGGTTAGGACTCCAACACATGGCTTTGAAGGGACACAATTCACCCCGTAACATGAGATGATAATGTCAACCAGGCACCTAGTTCTATACTTGACTTCTTTATCTCAGGTAATGTGCTCAACAACTCTGTGATAAAAATGCTATAAATTTTTTTCTAATTCTTTATTATAAAATTTTAAAAAAATACAGCAGTCTCTACTAAAAATACAAAAAATTAGCTGGGCGTGGTGGTGGGCGACTGTAGTCCCAGCTACTCGGGAGGCTGAGGCAGGAGAATGGCGTGAATCTGGCATGCAGAGCTTGCAGTGAGCTGAGATTGCACCACTGCGCTCCAGCCTGGGTGACAGAGCAAGACTCCATCTCAAAAAAAAAATAAAAATAAAAAACATACAGCAAAGCTGAAAGAATTTTACACTGAGCACCCTTCCCATATGCCCACTAGCTACGTTCTACTATTGACATTTTACCTTATTTGCCTTGTCACATAATCTATCCATCTATTCATCCTCAATCCACCCATTAATCCACCTTATTTTCTGGTGCATTTCAGAGTAAATTGCAAACATCAATACGTTTTTCCCTAAAGTTAGCAGTCAATCATTAACTAGAGTTCAATATTTTCTTTAGAGATTTTTCTTTTGAGGTACAATGAAATGCTCAAATCTTAAGTATACATTTATTGAGTTTTAAGAAAAGCAAACAGCCGTGTAATCCAAATGCCTAACAAGATATAGAACATTACCATTGCCATGGAAATTTCCCTCATGTCCTTTCTCAATCTCTGCCTCCACCCCGCAGAGGCAACCACTACTCTGATTTTTCCACTGTAGCTTAGTTTTGCCTGTTCTAGAACTTCATAAAAAATGGAATCAGATACCCATTCATTTAAGGCTTCTTCCACTGAGCGTCACGTTGTCAAGCTTCATCCGTGCTGAATGAACGTTGTAGCGTGTATCTGTAATTCATTCCTCCTTATTGCTGAGTAGTATCTCATTGTATGGACGTGACACACTTCTTCTGATGAGCCTCTGGGCTGTTTTCGGTTCTCGGCTACTAGGAATAATTATATATTTGCACCTCCATTTTAGGGATAAGGAAGTGATGCTCAGGAAGTTTAAGTGGCTTGTTGAAGGTCATAGGTCATGAGGGGCAGAACCAAGATTTGAACTCAGCCAGATCTGTCAGATGCCAGAGCCTAAAGCGTTTTCTTTTTAATTCCTCTGTGATATGTTTGCTTTCCCTGGTGTGGGGTGGCTTGGGAAGTAAAGTATACCATGGGATGTGTATTTCACCTTCATCTGACTGATTTGCATTATAGTCAGGCAGTCTGCAAGGTGGCTTTGAGTCCCTGCTTCACCATTTACCAGCCGTGTGACCCTGGGCACATGACTAAACTTGCTTCTGTCTCTGCTTCCTAATCTGTAAAATGGGGAGATAACAGCATACATAGGGTTGTTGTGAGGATTAAATAATGAATTAATATATGAAAGCCCAGTGACTGTGCCAGGCATATGGTAAGTGCCATATGAATATGAGATATTTGACAATTATCTCTTGAGCACTATCTCCAGGCCACATCCTTGTGCTAAGTATACAAGGATGATTAACACATTGTATTGGGCCTGCCTTTTCTGCACCTTTCATCCTCTGGATAGATCCTTCTTTTCCTGTGGCCATTGGTGAGGCCATCAGCTTCAAGCAGGTGTACCTGTCGGCATCTTGCCTTGTTGTGCCCTCCTCTCTGAGGAACTGCCATACCCTTCTCCACCGCGGCTGCGCCACTTCACATCCCAGCAACAGTGCACGGGGGTTCCAGTGTCTCCACATGCTTGCCAACATGTCTCCCTCCTTCCTCCCTCCTTCCTTCCTTTCTTTCTTTCTTTCTTTCTTTCTTTCTTTCTTTCTTTCTTTCTTTCTTTCTTTCTTTCTTTCTTTTTCTTTCTTTCTTCTTTCTCTTTCTTTCTTTCTTCTTTCTCTTTTTCTTTCTTTCTCTCTCTCTTTCTTTCTCTTTCTGCCTTGCCTTCTCTGTCATTCTTTCTTAATATTAAACTTTTAGCTATAAACAGTATGGCTATTTCTCAAAAAATTAAAACTAAAGTTACCATATGATCCAGTAATACCTCTTCTGGGTATATATCCAAAAGAATTGAAAGAAGGGTCTTGATATGCTTGTACACCATGTTTATAGCAGCATTATTCACAATGGCCAAAAGCTGGAAGCAACTGAAGTGTCCACTGATAGATGACTAAATAAGCAAAATGTGGTCTACATATAAAGGAATATTATTTGACCATAAAAGGCAAGGAAATTATGACACAAACTACAACTTATGTCAAGCTACAACTTGCTGGATGAAACTTGAGGACAGTATGCTAAGTGAAATCAGCTAGACACAAAAAGACAAGCACCATATACTTCCGTTTCTTTGAGGTACGTGGAATAGTGAAAGTCACAGGGATGGGCAGTAGAATATGGTGGCTACCAGGGACCAGGGGTAGCAGGTAATGGGGAAACATTGTTTCATGGGTATAGGGTTTCGCTTTCACCAGATGAAGAGTTCTGGAAATGGATGGTGGTGACGGTTGTACAACAATGTGAGTGTACCTAATGCTGATGAAATATACACTTAAAAATGGTTAAGATGGTTTTATGTTACAAAATATATATTTTATCAAAATTTTTAAAAATTTAATACTTTTAGAAAATTTTAAAATTGGAAAAAAATTGTCTATGTGAATTGTTTCCTTGTCTACTACTGAAGTCAACATAAAAAAAGTAGAGATTAACCAAAATAAAAATAGAGAGATGAATCTCTAAATGTAGCATTTTATTTGGGAAGAAAGAATTGCAATTAATGGCATACACACAGACAGAGTGGTCTTCCGAAGATGGTATGCCTGAAAAACAAAGAGAAGTTTGGGGGTTTTATAAAAAAAGGGAAATGTTACGTATGTTCTTGGGAGAAAGTTCACTGGTATTAGCAAAGCCCTGGGAACTGGCAAGCTCTGACTGGTGAGCCATGAAGGTGGGCAAAAGCCATGAAGGCAGTCCCAGAGTTGCAGCAAGTTAGCTCAGCAGCTATGTGTACAACTGGCCTCAGGTTACAACCAGCAGCTTCAGCAGCCAGACTTGCAGAGATGTACATTCTTGGAGCAATGTTGTGTGTCCTGAGTGCTTTCCCCCACTGGTTGTTCCTTCTCCTTCTTTTCCTTCTTCTCCTTCTCCTCCTTCTCCTCCTCCTCCTCCTCCTTCCTTTTCCTCTTCCTCTTCCTCTTCCTCTTCTTCCTCTTCTTCTTCTTTCTTCTTTTCTTCTTCTTATTCCTCCTCCTTCTTCTTCTTCTTCTTCTTCCTTTTCTTCTATATCTTTTTCCCCTTCTTCCTCCTCCTCCTCCTCTTCTTCTTCTTCCTCTTCTTCTTTCTTCTTCCTCTTCCTCTTCTTCTTCTTTTTCTTCTTCTTTTTCTTCTTCTTCTTCTTCTTCTTCTTCTTCTTCTTCTTCTTCTTCTTCTTCTTCTTCTTCTTCTTTTTCTTTCTCTTCTTTCTTCCTCTTCCTCTTCTTCTTCTTCCTCTTCTTTTTCCTTTTTTTTTTTTTTTTGACAGAGTCTTGCTCTGTCACCCAGGCTGGAGTGCAGTGGTGCGATCTTGGCTCACTGCAGCCTCTACTTCCAGATTCAAGTGATTCTCCTGCCTCAGCCTCCCAAATAGCTGGGACTACAGACATGTGCCAGCACACCTGGCTAATTTTTTTTTATTATTATACTTTAAGTTTTAGGGTACATGTGCACAACATGCAGGTTTGTTACATATGTATACATGTGCCATGTTGGCGTGCTGCACCCATTAACTCATCATTTAACATTAGGTATATCTCCTAACGCTATCCCTCCCCCCTCCCCCCACCCCACAACAGGCCCCAATGTGTGATGTTCCCCTTCCTGTGTCCATGTGTTCTCATTGTTCAATTCCCACCTATGAGTGAGAACATACGGTGATTGGTTTTTTGTCCTCACGATAGTTTGCTGAGAATGATGGTTTCCAGCTTCATCCATGTCCCTACAAAGGACATGAACTCATCCTTTTTTATGGCTGCATAGTATCCCATGGGGTATATGTGCCACATTTTCTTAATCCAGTCTATCATTGAGGGACATTTGGGTTGGTTCCAAGTCTTTGCTATTGTGAATAGTGCTGCAATAAACATATCTGTGCATGTGTCTTTATAGCAGAATGATTTATAATCCTTTGGGTACATACCCAGTAATGAGATGGCTGGATCAAATGGTATTTCTAGTTCTAGATCCCTGAGGAATCGCCACACCGACTTCCACAATGGTTGAACTAGTTTACAGTCCCACCAACAGTGTAAAAGTGTTCCTATTTGTCCACATCCTCTCCAGCACCTGTTGTTTCCTGACTTTTTAATGATGGCCATTCTAACTGGTGTGAGATGGTATCTCATTGTGGTTTTGATTTGCATTTCTCTGATGGCCAGTGATGATGAGGATTTTTTCATGTGTCTTTTGGCTGCATAAATGTCTTCTTTTGAGAAGTGTCTGTTCATATCCTTTGCCCACTTTTTGATGGGGTTGTTTGTTTTTTTTCTGGTAAATTTGTTTGAGTTCTTGTAGATTCTATATATTAGCCCTTTGTCAGATGAGCAGATTGCAAAAATTTTCTCCCATTCTGTAGGTTGCCTGTTCACTCTGATGGTAGTTTCTTTTGCTGTGCAGAAGCTCTTTTGTTTATTTAGATCCCATTTGTTATTTAGACCCCATTTAATTTTGGCTTTTGTTGCCATCGCTTTTGGTGTTTTAGACATGAAGTCCTTGCCCACGCCTATGTCCTGAATGGTATTGCCTAGGTTTTCTTCTAGGGTTTTTATGGTTTTAGGTCTAACATTTAAGTCTTTAATCCATATTGAATTACTTTTTGTATAAGGTGTAAGGAAGGGATCCAGTTTCAGCTTTCTACATATGGCTAGCCAGTTTTCCCAGCACCATTTATTAAATAGGGAATCCTTTCCCCATTTCTTGTTTTTGTCAGGTTTGTCAAAAATCAGATAGTTGTAGATATGTGGCGTTATTTCTTAGGACTCTGTTCTGTTCCACTGGTCTATATCTCTGTTTTGGTACCAGTACCATGCTGTTTTGGTTACTATAGCCTTGTAGCATAGTCTGAATTCAGGTAGCGTGATGCCTCCAGCTTTGTTCTTTTGGCTTAGGATTGACTTGGCAATGCGGGCTCTTTTTTGGTACCATATGAACTTTAAAGTAGCTTTTTCCAATTCTGTGAAGAAAGTCTTTGGTAGCTTGATGGGGATGGCATTGAATCCATAAATTACCTTGGGCAGTATGGCCATTTTCACGATGTTGATTCTTCCTATCCATGAACATGGAATGTTCTTCCATTTGTTTGTATCCTCTTTTATGTCATTGAGCAGTAATTTGTAGTTCTTCTTGAAGAGGTCCTTCACATCCCTTGTAAGTTGGATTCCTAGGTATTTTATTCTCTTTGAAGCAATTGTGAATGGGAGTTCACTCATGATTTGGCTGTTTGTCTGTTATTGGTGTATAAGAATGCTTGCGATTTTTGCACATTGATTTTGTATCCTGAGACTTTGCTGAAGTTGCTAATCAGCTTAAGGAGATTTTGGGCTGAGATGATGGGATTTTCTAGAAATACAATCATGTCATCTGCAAACAGGGACAATTTGACTTCCTCTTTTCCTAATTGAATACGCTTTATTTCTTTCTCCTGCCTGACTGCCCTGGCCAGAACTTCCAACACTATGTTGAATAGGAGTGGTGAGACAGGACATCCCTGTCTTGTGCCAGTTTTCAGAGGGAATGCTTCCAGTTTTTGCCCATTCAGTATGATATTGGCTGTGGGTTTGTCATAGATAGCTCTTATTATTTTGAGATACGTCCCATCAATACCTAATTTATTGAGAGTTTTTAGCATGGAGCGTTGTTGAATTTTGTCAAAGGCCTTTTCTGCATCTATTGAGATAATCATGTGGTTTTTGTCTTTGCTTCTGTTTATATGCTGGATTACGTTTATTGATTTGCGTATGTTGAACCAGCCTTGCATCCCAGGGATGAAGCCCACTTTCATGGTGAATAAGCTTTTTGATGTGCTGCTGGATTCGGTTTGACACCTGGCTAATTTTTGTATTTTTAGTAGAGATGAGGTTTCACCATGTTGGCCAGGCTGGTCTTGAACTCCTGGCCTCAAGTAATCTGCCTGCCTTGGCCTCCCAAAATGCTGGGATTACAGGTGTGAGCCACAGTGCCCAGCCTCCCCTCCTCCCTGGGTTTCTTGACTGTTTTAGTTGGGTATGACAAGAATGACCCACTTCCTGTGATCAGCTTTCACACTGCTGACACTCAGTTGCTGATCTAAATGATGCTCTCACTGTGCAAAAGGTTAGGCAGCAGCCCGGAGATATTTCTGGGCGAAGAGAACATCATATAGCCCACTTCTCCTATGGGTCTGGATGGCCCTGCAGGAAGAGGAATGTGTGTGTCTTCCCAGGCCCTTCCTGGTAGTTGGTGAGAAAAGGACCCGCCTGGACAGGAAAATGTAGCCCTGCCTTTCCAGGATAGGCAGGAGGTCCGGGCCACCTTTCCTCACTCTCTCTTTTCACCTGCTTGCTGTGTGCTCCCTGGCTCAACACTCAACAGCCCATCCTTTTCATGTCTGTCAGGGGAGAAACAGAAAGGCTCAGCTACGTGGGCCTAAGTCACGCGGGCTCTGGAGATCCTGGATGGCTGGTGCAGGCTCCTCACTCGAGGGAGAGTGGGAAGGTAACCCCTTTCTGGAGAGGACAGACAGGTCTTGGAATTATTCGACGTGGTTATATGAAATCTGACTCAGTCCCCAGACACCATCTATGACTATTTCCACAGGTGTCTCGCTATTTGTAATAGATTCCTGAAAGCACACAATTACTCATTCATTCATTCAAAGAGCATAAATGGGACCCCACAAGTATAGATATGGTGGAAACTGACCTGGCCTTGCCTTCCAGTAGCTTCCAGTCCAGAGGGGGAAACCAACGTGAGACAGGCAGTAACACACAACAGGGAGGGCTCCAGGGACAGAGGGCAGGAGAGACATTTAGTGATGCATAAATTGAGACCTGAAGATTGAACAAAGTTGGCTAGGCAAACGGGGAAGTGGGGCAAGAGGATTTCAGGCAGAGGGACAGCATGTGCAACGCCTAGGGGTCTCCATGGCAGGGAGCATTTGAGGAGCCCAGAGAGAGATGTGGAGTTTGGGCAGAGTGTGGAGTGTGAGGGAGGAGGGGTAAAAGCTGGGTCTGGCTGGGGAGGGCCTGTTGTGTGAAGTTCAGTGTATTCCTTGGGTAACAGGAAGGCCTGCAAGGTCTGAGGTGGGGAATTGTAAGGCTGCTCTGCAACCGGCTTGGTGGTTCCATTGTCAGAGGATGCATCCACAGTTGGCTGGCATTTGGCAGGCTGGCAGCCCGGGCTGTCAGCATCACCTAGTGGGCAGCTGTCCAGCCTTGCTGCCTCCCTGTGCTGGCTCGCTCTCCTGTCCAGCCAGTCTGGGGAGGCAGAGGCTGTTTGAATTGCTTCATCATCCAGGGGTCTCTGAGCCCAGAGCCAGAAGGTGACCTCAGCACCTGCCATATGGAAACATGTTGAATTCCAAGGGATTCTGACTTAGCTGACATCTGATTGCTTTGAGCAAGTCCACCTGGAGCAGCATCTCTGTGACATGGTGTGGCAAAGTGTTCCCCAGGACAGTGTTCCTTTATGCTTTTGACTAAGTCTCAGGGCTGATGAGGACACGAGGTCAGCCTCATTATGCTGGAGCCACTCCGCAGCCCACCATCCTCCCCGACGTATACACCCAAGGTCCGGTCCACCAGAAGGTGGGCTGGGCTGCCATGCTTTAAGGACTAAGAGGTTCTGCTTCTGTAAACAGCAAATGGTCCTTTGATGGGGCTTGCAGACATGGCTTAGAGAGGGGAGTGCTGGGGCCAGGAGGGGCAAAAGAGCTTATCTGTCTACTCCAATGGTTCCCAGATGTCACTCATTCATCGTGCTTACATCTTTGAATGTGTTATTTTGCTGATTTTTTCTACTTGATTCACTTAAAACTGTTTGAGATGATGGACACGTTAATAACCCTGATCTGATCACTATTTGTTATATGGATCCGAACATCATCATGTACCCCATAAAACATGTACAATTATGTGCCAATTTAAAAAATGTTAAATGGGCTTATTTAAAAAAGAGATTGTATTATTATATGCAATGAAAAATATTTTCACTTTCCATCAATGGAAGTAAAAAAATAAAGCCTAAATATTAAAAGAAGGTTGCCCACATACCACATAACATTATCTCATGTTCCACCAGCAGGAAGGTGTACCCCACTTTGGGCTTTTGTTTGGATCCAAGAGCACTTGGGTGAAGCCCCTGACACCACATGGGGGAACCAGAGCCACACCCACATTCCCATACACAGCAGGGCTGATGCTGCCCTGAAGCTGCAGGAGTCCCTGGCTGTGGGCTGGGGTGGAGGGCCCTAAAGAGGGCAGGTAACCAGCAGGTGAACTGGTCAGGGAAGACCTCTAGGGTGTGGGGATCCAGTGGCACCTAAGGACAGTGGGGTTATGCAGAGCTGAGAATATGCCTTGCTGAGGTGGGAGCTGAGGGGCCCAGTGCTGGGGGACTGGAGGGCATCTGGAGAAGCTGGCAAAAGGGCCACAAGGAACAAGGGACCTGGGAGTCCTGGGGTCTGACCTTAGTCCCAGGGGATGGGAAGCCTAGGATGGGTTTGGGTTTGGTGTGTTTGCTTCTTGGAAGGATGATTCTGATGAGGGGATGGGAATCAAGGGAGATGATCACTCTAGTGCAGATCCAGCTGAGGGCCCAGAGGGTGAAGGTGGGGGTTACAGGACCCGCCGTGAGTAAGTGGTCCAAGAGGGAGGGACTCTAGATCTCCTGACTCCCACCCAAGCAGCAGGGTTATGAGAGGCCAGTCATGAGAGCAGAGGTGAGGAGGGCAGGGCAGAGGGGAGCCCTTTATGTGGGCAGTGCCTGCAGGAACAAGTTATACTGCAGTTTCAGAAACTTCACAGAAATGACCTCTCCTGTATCAGATACAATGACAAGCTGTGGCTCTTCCTCTGTGGCCTTCTACACTATGGGATGCTCCTCTACCTATCCTTCCCTCTGCCAGGCGGCCCCCTGGTTCCTCTCCACCCTCTGAGCACTCCACGGGAGCACTCCCTCCCGGCCCGTGGACTGGATGCTCTTCCTCAGGGCTCAGTGCTGCTGTCTGCTCCTCTCAATCCCCACACCACGGCTGGGTCCTTCCAACCTTCATCGGGCTGAGATTTGTTCACCAATGACACGCTCTAAGGGCTAAGGGACTCCACTTCTCCATGCAGCAGATGGTCTACTCCTGGGCCATGGAGATGGAAAGGGTGGAAGATGGATCGGGTGGGGGATGGAGAGGGTGGGAGATGGAGAGGGTGAGAGAGGAAGAGGGTGGGAGAGGGAGAGGGTGGGGGATGGAGAGGGTGGGAGATGGAGAGGGTGGGGGATGGAGAGGGTCCCGTGTCCATCTCCAGCCTGTCTTGCTCTTGTGCTTCACACCCATAGCCTCTTCTTATTCTCACTGCTAAGTCTTTCAGGTTCTTCAAACTTAAAATGCAAAGCGGCCACCCCAAGACTTGCTGCTCCCAATTGCTGTGACTGATGCCCACCACCCACTGCTCTAGCCATGCACTGGGAAAAACTCTTGGCCTGCTCCTCCATGCCCCAAGGCATCAAGCAAAACAGCCCGTAGTGCTGCCTTCAGATTATCTTTCCAGTCCAGTCCCTTTCCCACATGCCTTGCCCAGCCACGATGCCTCTCAGCACAGCCCCCTCGCGGCCCCCATTCCCCAGTCTTGCTTCATGCCACACTGTGCGTTGGGGGAGCTCCCAAAACCCTCCCAGGTTTCCCTGCTGCCCTAGAGATGCAACCCACCCTCCTCAACATGGCCACAAGGTCCCCGGCAGCTGGCAGAAGGCTTGGGGACCCTGGTGGAGCCTCCCTAGGCATGCCGTTTGACCCCTACCATCATGCTTGGTGTATGGCTGCATTTGCCCTGTACTTGTGTCCTCTGCTCTCTAAGTGATCTAAGGGCTGTCCTTGTCACTCTTGTTCACCCTGAATCCCCGGATCTCTCACAATCCCTGGCACTCCAAAAATATTGTCAAATAGATACATGATCAAGGAGACCTAACACAGGAGCCCTTCGCCTCACCTCCCCTGCCCTGGTGCCAGGCCGGCATGACATGCCTTCCTCTAGGCACCTTGGGAACCCAGCCTGAGTTCAGCTTTATGAGAAAGATAGGACAGCCCAGGTCTTGCCAATTCACAGGAACTTTTGCCACTTTTAGCCCATTTAAGGCTGACAGAGATGGGTCTAGAATCAGGAAAATTTGAATTCAAGTACAGCAGGGTGGGCTTGTCCCAGTCACAGGACCTCCAGTGACATCATTGGATCATTGGATTTTGCAAGATAGTGAACGTCAGGGAGTCCCACAGTGGCATCATGAGGAGTCAGCCCACAGTCAATTCCTCCTCTCGCTTTCTGTTTCTCAGATCTTTGCAAAGTATCTTGTTCAGACTGTTAAATACCGCACTTTTGGCCGAGTGCAATGGCACATGCCTGTAATCCCAGCACTTTGGGAGGCTGAGGCAGGCAGATCACTTGAGGTCAGGAGATCGAGACCAGCCTGGCCAACATGGTGAAACCCCATCTCTACTAAAAATACAAAAATTAAATAATAAATTAAAAATAAATAAAATAAAATAAAATAAAATACTGCACTTTCAAAATGGTTTGCTTTGACCATTTTACCACTGAGGAAACTAGCTTACACGGGAGGGCTGGAGGCAACCCTTTTTTTTTTTGCCAACATCCAAGTGGGATGCCTCCTCCCAAAGCAACCCTGGATTTTCCCTCAGGCCGTGGGAGGACCAAGTGTGATGGGCACCAAGCTGGTCCTACACTATGCCTGGCCACCCCAGCTCAGCTGACACGTGACTCTTTCTCCATGGTCATCTTTCATGTTTCTTTGTCATCACCCAGAGCTCCCAGACCTAACAGCTTGCTCCCAGTGGCACGCAGGCGTTCAGAGACTCAGAAATTCCACTCTGAGCCAACTGGGCCATGTTATGTTCCTTGTGCTCATATGGAGCACACACTGAAGGAAGTAGAAGCCGAGAATATCAGAGCCAGAGGGACCCTAGGAGCCATCAGTGTTCACTCCTCTTCTCTCCTGATGGGGAAACTGAGGCCCAGACAGCTGAAGCAGGGTGGGAGTCCTTTTCCTGATTCCCCCTCCCATGCTCTTCCTGCACCCGGGCTGCCTTCCTGGCCCGTTTATGACCCACCAGACTGCCCTGGCCTGTGGGGCTGGGAAGAAGGAAAATGAATAGAGACAATAACGGGCCAGGCTCTATCTGACCTCTGAGGAGTCCAGCAGGAGAGGGTTGTGTCTCTCCCTCCAGCCAAATCAGCATTCAGAGGGGTCTTGGCAGGGAATCAGCCTCCCAGCCGTGCCGCCTGAGTCATGAAACATGGTGCTGCCTTGGGGATCACGCTTGGGAACAGCGATTGACCAGCATGCTGAGCAGGTGTGCAGGTGGCGCGGTGGGGCCCAGGGTACCTGTCTGTCTGCTCTGAGAGTGCCAGGTTGCAGGCCAGTCCTGGAGGGGTGGGGGCTCTTTCTCCCGCCAGGTTCCACCTCTTCTCCGTATACCACCTCCCCTCCCTTTTTCCCTCCTCCTCCAGCTTTTCCCTCTCCGTGACTCCTCTCTCCCTCCCCCTCTGATCCCTCATTCTCCTTTCCTACCGCTCCCAGCCTGGGCTGTCCAGGTCATATGGAATCGAGTTTAGGAGCCGCTGTCCTTCGGGGATTCCTCTGATGCTCTTCAGCGAGGTCAGCTCCTTTCTCCCGGGTGCCGGCTGTGCACTGGCCTCTGCCTCCTCTGTTGTCTGAACGAGGAGCTCCAGGCGCTGCAGGCTGTACTCCATTCCCCAGCACAGTGGGGGGCTCTCTGAGTCCCTGGGCAGAGGCAGGGATGGGAGGGGAGGGTGACAGGGAGCCTTCAGGAGTTGAAGCTAACGGAAGGTGTGGGAGCGGGGCAATGCGGCGATCTGGGAGGGAAGTGGGCCAGATGGGACTGTGGTCAGGCCCTGGCCAGTGGGTAAGTGTGAAGAATGGAGGCACTGGGTAATGCAGCTCCTGGGCAGAGTGGGCACTCTGTGCTTGCGTGTGGGGGGAGGAGTGGGAGGCAGACTCCCACAGGCACTCAGAAGCCAGGCCTCTGGCTCAGAGCTCTGTCCATTCCCACCAGCTCTGGGCTCCCCAGGGCTGGCTCCATGGTGCGGATCCACCTGGCCCTTCATCTTTGGAACTGTCCTATAGCCCCTCACCAGCCCCCTGCCTGGGAGAGGGAGGAGAGAGCTTGGTCAGTCTGTTCATGCTGCCGTTGGCATTTCTGGAGCAAGCTGTGCAGGTGTCTGTGTCCCCTGGAGTCAGTTCACAGACTCCACTGTCTCTGCTGAGGGAGAGTAGAGAGACACCTGCTGCACCCTCAGCACTAACTGTGGCCCCATGCCCGGTTCAGTCTGGCTCTGGACACTTTCTCTCTGGGGTGTGTCTCACCACACTGAGCACACAGCAGGCCTGGCAGGCAGGTGCTGCTCCCGGTGAGCTGGTGCATGGCGCCTTCTGAGGGCAGAGTGAGCTCATGCCCGGAAACATCTGCAGAGAGGGAGTTAGGGGTCCTCACCCTAGGGGCTGTTTCAGCTGGAAGTTATCCAGTCTCATCTAACTTGCTCCATCTGGTGGGCCTGGGAGAGTGAGGGAGGTGAGGGTGGGGGTCGGGGAGAGGAGTGAGAAAGGACTTAGGACCAGAGAGGGAGAGACCTGCTCAGGGTCACGCATTTCGTGACAGACCGAGGCCCAGAAACCAGGACTCCTGGCCTCACCAGAGAATGTCCTTTGTCTAGTAAATAAACGAACTAGATAAATGGTGGCAACAGCTAACTGAGCACATGGTGCCCTTGAGGCCATCGTGGGAGCCCAGAGGAACCCAGGCTGAAAGAGGAGAGTGGCGGCGGCACTAGCAAAGGCCAGAGGGACAGGTCAGGCCATGGAGAAAATGCAGCGTGTTGATTTTGTTACCCTCTCCCTTCCTTTTTTCTAAAAAAATGAATGTACTATTCAGGCCCATGGCATATTTACAGAGTTGAAGGAGATAATGGAATGAAAGAGCTGTGAAGCGTGATAGGCTCTACAGATGTTAATCATTATTATCACTTTATTATCAGGCTTGCATTCCTGACACCTGGGTTTTATAGAGGCTAAAAAATGACAGCACTGGAAGGGATCTCACAGGTCACCCAGACCATCCGCTGCCTCTCAGCCAGGGTTGGGTGGGGTGAGAACAGAGTTTTGGACGGGGGTCCTCTTTAAGAAAAAGAATGTAAAGCTACAAGCAACATTAATACAGAAATGAAAATTTATTCAGAATGAGAAATCACAAGAAATTATACATTTCAAAAAGCTGAAAGTTGACAACATAGACATCACAAAAACCCAGAAAAGAATAAAAATATGTTTTATGAACTATTATTGATCCTCTGCTGCCACTCATCTATAATGTTTTCATCTTGCGTGTTTTGGCTGTATGTTCTCTGATTTCTTCATAGGACAATAATTTTGTATTATCATTTTCTATAGGGAGAAAAAAAGGTAATTCCATCTTTCCTGTAAACATGGTTGGTCCTAGATTGGTTTTTTATCCTCGGTAGTTTGAAAATGTGCATCTTTTGGCCTCTTTGCTTGGCGTTGGTAATGTCACACCTCAGCCATTCTCTGTTCAGCTGTGTGAGCTCCTGATCAGCCTCCCAGGCCTTTGTCCCTCAATTCCCCCTCACCTGCGTCAGCTCAGTCACAGCCTTGCCCACATGGGCACCTGCCCCTCACCTGCCTCTGCTGCTCCAGTCCTGGGGTAGGGGACAGAGTGGCTATGGGACCTGGTCGCGATAACCTCTGAGTGGGATGCTGAGCCAGGTCTTATTGGCTCTTTCCTCCTGGAGTTGAAGCATGTGGAGCCTTGGTGAGTGAGGCCCCCCAGAAACACGTGGGAGCCCTGCCATTGAAGATGGGGTGCACCTGTAGTCCTAGGACCCTGCTGGGGAGTGGTGTGTGGCCTTTGCTGGGGCAATGTGCCCTACTGGGGCCACTGTGGCCTCCCAGCCAGCCCTCAAGTATAATGCATTGAGGCACAGAAAGGCCAGTTTTGGGTGTGGGGCCACGAGGTGCCTCATGGTCAGTCCCCCTCTGGTCCTGGGATGCCCTGTGAGAAGAGGCTCCCTAGTTGTCTTTGTTCAGGCTACAAAGTACCGTAGACTGGGTGGCTTATAAACAACAGTCATTGATTTCTCACAGCTCTGGCGGCTGGCACTCCAAGCTGGAGTGCCAGCACCATTGAATTCTGGTGAGGGCTCTCTTCTGGGCTGCAGACAGCCGACTTCTATCCTTGCATGGTGGAAGGAGGGCAAGGGAGCTCTCTGTTCTCTTCTTAAAAGGTTGGTAATCCCATTCACAAGGGCTCCACCCTCATGACCTAATCACCTCCCAGAGGCCTCACCTCCTAATGCCCTCATTATGGGGATTAAATCTCAACATATAAATTGGGTGGGGGTGGGGGTGATACATTCAGTCCATAACATGTGGGAGACCCTATATTACCATTACCATGTTAAATACTCTGAGAAGCCCTTTGGTAAAGAAACCTGATTGGGTCAATGAAACTTTCTCCCAAAGTTTCCCACAGAACCCTTCTTTCATCCAACATGTACTAACATCTCACACTTAAGAAAACACTGTCACATAGAGACTTCCTGAGAGAGAAGCAAGAGTAGTGAAGGTCCCAGACCCCACAGAAGGAGACCTTACAACTGGTTTCCTCCTCGGGATAGAAGACACTTTTGTGGCACATCTTTCTCAGTGATGTTACATTCAACTCAGGCTAGAAGGAGCCTCACACTCACTGGACACGGGCTCGGATTGGATTTAATTTACCATAACCAGGCCGGGCACAGTGGCTCACACCTGTAATCCCAGCACTTTAGGAGGCCAAGGTGGGAGGACTGTTTGAGCTCAAGAGTTCAAGACCAGCCTGGGCAATACAGTGAGAACCCATGTCAATTAGAAAAAAAAAAAAGAAGAAGAAGAAGGCCAGGTGCGGTGGCTCATGCCTGTAATCCCAGCACTTTGGGAGGCTGAGGCGGGCAGATCATGAGGTCAAGAGATCGAGACCATCCTGGCCAGCATGGTGAAACCCTATCTCTACTAAAATACAAAAATTAGTTGGGCATGGTGGTGCATGCCTGTAGTCCCAGCTACACTGGAGGCTAAGGCAGGAGAACCGCTTGAACCTGGGAGGTGGAAGTTGTAGTGAGCCGAGATCGCACCACTGCACTCCAGCCTGGTGAGAGAGCGAGACTCTGTCAATTAAAAAAAAAAAAAAAAACCGAAAATAATTTAACATAACTTTTCAAGTTAGTTAAAGAAAACCTAGATAGGCTCACACTAGGAGTGGAGGGAGCGTGGATAAACTGGGGCAAGAGGGACATCCAAGCATGGAGGACAGGGATACTGTTCAGAGTTTAGAAAAATTGAAGACAGGAAATCAGAACTTGGGCTGGGTGCGGTGGCTCACACTTGTAATCTCAGCACTTTGGGAGGCTGAGGTGGGCGGATCACTTGAGGCCAAGAGTTCAAGATCAGCCTGGCCAACATGCCAAAGCCCCGTCTCTACTAAAAAATACGAAGTTAGCTGGGCATGGTGGAGCATACTTGTAATCCCCATTACTTGGGAGGCTGAGGTGGGAGAGTTGCTTGAACCCAGGAGGCAGAGGTTGCAATGAGCCGAGATTGCACCACTGCACTCCAGCCTGGGTGACGGAGGAAGACTCTGTCTCAACAGAAAAAAAAAAAAGAAAAACAGAAGTCACTACCTAAAAACCAAAGCCTCAGACCTACCGCTGAGAATCTGGTCGAGCTGTGCGTTGAGTGGCTGAGCTCCAGTCATAAGGACTAGACCTTCCCAGAGGAAAGATGCGCAGGTATAGGAGACACACACAGGTTAACCTGTAGCTTTGGGGGTAAAAGGCCCTCCAGGGATTTATATGTGGATAACAGGAGAGGGGAAAGGAAGGATTGGTGCAGAAATCATGGAAAGCCACTTGACCAGGTGTGAGAAATGGATGATGTGATGGACATCAAGCAGACACCATAGGTCGTTATTTTAGCTCTCTAGAATCTTGCAGAAAGTATTATTCAGCTCTTGACTTTCCTTAAGAATAACAATTACCCATGGTACATATGCATCTTTGGAAAGGTCTGAACAAAATGGGCCTAATAAATGGCAGGGGGATAAAATTGGTACATAGGGAACTGGTCAGATGAGTTCTAAAAAGCCTCCTGCTTCCAGCAGAGATAGCCATAGTTCATGTAAATGGCCATTAGAAAGGAAACACTATAGAAGCTCTAGAGAACAGGCTTGTGGATAAAGCTGCTAAGCAAGGCTCTATGAAGGAAGAGGTTAAACTGTTTAGCCTAATCCCAGGTATCCCTAAGATGGCATTACAACCTCAATTTTCTAAGGAGGAGGAGGAAAAACTGGGCAAAATAGGGGCCACTCAAACTAAGGATGGGAGGTGGATGCTCCCTGATGGAAGAGAAATAATAAGCAAACCCAGAAAACAGAATCAATGTCTACACTGCACAAGGGAAGTCACTGGGGTCCCCAGACCATGTATGATGCAATACTCAAGAATTAGGGATGTAAAGAGATTTATACACTTGCTAAACAAGTGTGCGGGGGTTGTGTAAACTGCCAGAGAATGAACAAAAGGGTAGTTACAGAAAAGACTACCGGAAGAAGACCTCCTGGGTTAAGGCCATTTCAAAGCATTCCCGTATTTAGGCAGGACTACTAACCTTCCTACTGTGGAAACCAAAGACCAATTTTTAAGAAATTGTATGCTGGCCATATCCTCCACCCTGTCATCCCTTAGGTTAAAAGAACTTCTAACTCAAACCCTGCTTCTTAAGTTTACAGCTCACCACTTCCAGCCTGGCAACTCGGTGCTAATTAAGACTTGGAAAGAAGACAAGCTGCAGCCATGCTGGGAAGGTTCCTGTCAAGTGCTCCTGATCACTAAGACAGACGCACGAACAGCTGAATGGGGTAAACACATGTGCATTCAGCTCAGAGAGTTAAACCTTTCTTTTGATTCAGCAGTTTGGAAACACTGCTTATCAAAAAACTGAAAAAAGAACCCGTGGAAGGAAGGGAAAAGGGTAGATGGGAAGTGTATAAATCACCTAAGGAACCTTTAAAGCTAACTCTAAGGAAAACCTAGAAGGAAGCTATAAGCAGGTGCCATCATTGGGGGCGAATATATTCACACGGGGGGTAAAAGGAGACCTAAATATTAAATAGGGCCCAGTACTAGGGGTGAAAAATAGGGAATATCCAATCAAACTAATAGTCAACATAACTAGAACCTCCACCTCCCAGACCAGACCATAAAGTTCAATGCCTGCCAAGTCTTACATTGTGGGAATTTAGAAAACCAAAGGCAGCTGTCACAAGCAAACAAATACCTGGGTCCTGAAACAGGTCGCTGTTAGGGAAAGCCCTGTGCTACCGGAATGAGGTCTGATGGACCACCCAGTGTCAAGGCTGGGTGAGTCATTCTTCCAAAAACAAACCCTTAAAAAAAAATACATTTGTATAAGGGCCCTACACCCCCTAACTTAGAAATTTAAAATGCAATCCTATATTAATTATCATAAACAACCCAGCTACTCTAGATCAGGAAACTTGGAGGTATGGATTAGGAATAAATAGCTCAGGAAGGGATCCCATGGGACGGTTAGCTATTAGGCTAGTCACCAACTCCACTCCGAGCCCACCCAGGATTACTATAACTCCCCGTCCCACTACTTCCTTTAACCTACCAAACAATAACCCTAAAAAAGTAAAAATAATTAAGGTGACTAACTTAAGGCAAACTTTAGAAATTAAGGCTGGATATGGGGATGTAAATGCCTGGGTTGAATGGGTCAAATTTTCGGTACTAGCTCTTAATAAAAGTGACTGTTACGCATGCTCTGCTGGGAGGCCTCAGGCACGGGTAGTTCCGTTTCCCCTAGGAAGGGATACCAGTCCCAAAGGAATGTGTTGTATGTTGGCTCTATACCAGGACAGGGATGTGTGGGGAAATAAGATCTACAAAAGTCTATTATTGCTCTTTCCTGCATTGCAGAGGTCAGATCCTAAAGCAATCCCCTCATTCTCCGCAGGAAATATAAACCACTTCTCTTGTCTCTCTAGGCACGGGGCAGAGTTCAACTCTCAACTTGTACCCACATCCTAAATGTTATTGCTAAGTCAAACAAAGGCAACTACTTGGCTCTTCATATACCCCCGGCTAATGTCTATTGGTATTGTGGGAAAAGGAACCTCTGTGACCTTTACTGTCCAATTGAACTGGGACTTGTGCCTTAGTTTAACTGGCCATTCCATTCACTTTGGCATTCCATAAAATCCCCGAAAATCCACATGGCCACCAAAGTTGGAGAGATCTAACAAATTCCTTTAATCCCAACATTTATATTAACTCAATAGGAGCCACTAAAGGAGTACTTAATGAATTTAAGGACTAAAGGACACAAAAATAAATGTGGAAATGGGACCAGTAGGGGTGAAAAGAAAAAGAGGAGAGAATTGAAGGAAATAATGTATACAGCCGTCCATTTCCAAGACAAAGTGCCTTAAATCAGCTTAGGGCAGCAAACTACAAAAGCAACTGAATATACTAGGTCCCTGCTTGAATAGCCAATGCTTGCTTTTCAGCCTCCCCTTCCCCCCACCACCCCACTTAGTTGCCCTCACCGGAACCAAAAAAGTTTAGTCTAAAATAAAAGTTTGCCAGTCTGCAAAATAGCTCGCTTTGTCTGTATTTATCAGTCTGCCCAGCTACTCAGGTCATAAGTCAAATACTTGAAGAGCTCCTGAGCTAACTAGGATTGCAATGCATTGTAGGCTGCAAGAAAATGCAGCAAGGCAACCCTAAAGAAAACACCTAAAGCCCCTGCCTAACAATCAATAGGCGACGTCCGTCTGGGAAAATTGTAACCCTGTAGTACTCAGCCTATGAAGAAGGGCAGGGAAGGACCTGCCTACTAGGGGATAAATTGCTTGTTAAAACTGTGCTGGCTGTGCCTGCGTGCCAAACACCCAATCTTGCAAAACTGTCATTAAAAGTCTCATTTTGCTGTCCTGTGGGTCTCTAAGTCCATTCTTTGAGTTTGAACGGTTAAGTTTGTTTCTCATAGTTTGAATGCTTATTTTTGTACTAAATGTTATATTAGGTATCTTATGTTTGCTGTCTTATTTAATTCTCACAATAAACCTACAAAGCAGTGGTATTCTTTCCATTTTATGGATGAAGAAACTGAGGTTCACAGAGGTTAAGTAACTAATGCAAGCCAAATGGGTAGTGGATGATGGAGTGGGCTGTGAATACAGGTTTTCTTGTATCACTTGACCACAGGCTAAATGACAATGGCTACTCTGGGGCCAATGACAGCTCATAAGACCCAGAACACATGCACGCCTGTCAGGGCAGAGAAATTGAGTCTGTTTGGAAGCCAACATAAGCCTTAGGACTATAGCCTTTAGAGCAAACGGGTTTTAACCCAGGTCAGCAGATGGAATTCATGGGGTCTATGAACTTGGACAAGAAACACTTCCGCGTCATTTTCACTAACTTTTCACTGAATTTAGCACCTCCCTCACCTATCACGTAGGCAATAAATCAGTGTTGGCCAGACCTGCAACTTTGTCATTAAAAGAAACTACAGATATTTTCATTTCACATTACAGTGTTTACCAATATTTCAAAATATTGCTTATGCAATTTGTCATGACTTTGCATTTATAGTAATTAGACCTGCATCAGACCTTATTATTTGTTACTCATAGAATATATATATAATTATGTTATGTATTAGTTTTCAAAAGTGTTTTGATAACTGTGGTTTAATATAATTTATTGGTCTTATTTTATGCACTTAAAAATATTCTTCTGGGAAAGCCTCCATATGCCCCACCAGACTGCCAGAGGACTCCAGATACAGAACAGTCTCGATGCCCTGACTCAGCAAGACTGACTGAGCCAAATCCTGACTGTCTCATTTACCAGCTGGAGGACATTAAGTTCTGTAGCCTCGTGGGATGTCTCTCCTAAATCAGGGTTTCTCAGCCTTGGCCCTGTTGATGTTAGGGCTGCAGAATTCTTTGCTGGGGATGGTATGGGGGTGGGTGGGGGCTAGCTCGTGCACTGTGGGATGTGTGACATTCCTGGCCTTGACCTACAAGATGCAATAGTACCCCACCCCCCAGTATATTCCTGACCTGGACGCACAAGATGCAATAGTACCTCACCCCCAAGTTGTGACAACCAAAAATGCCTCCTCCAGACATTGTCACATGCCCCTGTGGGCAAGATGGTCCAGTTGAGAACTGCTGTGCTAGATGTGCAATGTGATATTAGAGGATTCTTGGGAGTTCACTGCAATCATGCCTCAACGCTTGCGTGCTCAATGTGGCACTCTATCCTGTTTTTGTTAGGACACCAGATTTCAGTAAGTTCCGGGTCAAGAGGGACTGGTCTGTTAGCCTGAGAGTCCACAAGGAAGCCCCTCTGGAGTGCTGGCAGCCTGCACTGTGGTGATTCTAACTGGGAGTCCAGGGGAGCCCAGTCCTGGTGAGCTGACGATGGGATGGAGAAGAACAGTGACTCATGGGTGCCTATGGGTGCTCCGGACCTGAAAGATAGAGAGCAGGGGATAACCCCTGATAGGCAGGAGTGTAGAAAATGCCTTCTCCAACCTCGGGGGATTCTTGGTTCTTTTAAAGCCAGAAGAACGAGGATGGCGGGGCCATAAGCTGCCCTAAAGGATGATGCAGTGCTGCAGGAGATTGAGAGGAAGGGGGCATTTTTAAATTCTTTTGGAGTGCTGAAGGGGGAATAACAGAATGGTGAGAGCAGCTACTGGTTTTGAGTGTTGACACCATGCCAGGTGCCATTCTAAGCAGTCTATGTCAACATGGTACTTAATTCTTACAGCTAACTAGGAGGTAGATGCTGTCAATGTCCTCATTTGGCAAGGCTCTGAGGCTTAAATGTCCACTGTCTTGCCTGACTTTGCTTCTGTACATGACAGAAGTGAAATTTAAGCCCAGGTGTGTCTAATTTCAGTGCCCATGAATTAAACCAGTAGGTAGCACTGTCCAAATGCCATTCCAGATACCCAGAAAACCCAAAGCTGATATTGCTAAACAGAGGTTAGGGGCCCGTGAGAAACTACAGAGGTCAGAGCACTCCTAAGAGACTGAAGGGGCTCATCTGGGACAGTGTTTGACAAAATGGAGGAGAAGGTGGGCCTTCTGTGGACCTCCAGTGACCTATGGACTTGTGAATTTCTTGCCTTGTGAATTCCGTGCCGATGTTAGACAAGCATCTGGATCAATTACTAAACCTACGTCTCCTCAGCCCTTAGATGCCGAATGTGTGGTTGATAAGAATCGTTGTAATTTTTTGACTATTTAATAATAACCATTCTGACTGGTATGAGATTATTAGGTATTTTTATTCTAAATAAATATTCTTTTTTATAACAACAACAAAAGAATCACTGAACAAATCATGCCAGACCAACTTCGTTCTTCTTTATGGCTCTGCTCTCCTGATGGCTTGGTGGGAGGTGGGGGTGGAGGGGAATCTGCAGATGGCTTTCCATAGAGCATCTGCTCCCAGTTCTCATGAAATCCGTGAGAACAGATTTGGAAACATGAGCTAGACAATACCAGGGAAGGCTGCTTTCTGGTGGGTTAAAGACCTGTGCTCCAAGGGAACTGATTAGCCAATATGGGCTTAGAGGAATTCTCAGTGGCAAACTGGAGATGATTCAACAATCAGAATTAAAAATGTCACCGTGACATACTTGTGGAGAAAAGCAAACAGCACCAAGCAAGTAGATTTTCACTATATCTGAGATACCAGGGAGGGGAGCCAGTATTACAAAATTGTCTGGATTTAATGATGATAATAATAGCTAACACCTTTAAGTATGTACGCTGTGCCAGGTGTGGTTCTAAGCATTTTACATAAATTAGTTCCTTTATCACCTCCCAACAACCCTACCAAGTAGGTTATATTATTTTCCACATTTTACAGTTGAGGAGACTGAAGTGGAGAATGATTTCATAGCTACCAGATGCCTGAGATTTAGAGCCCCATTTAGCGCTAAGATTGTATTGGAAGGTGGGGAAAGAGTGGCTTGTATGTGCACAAAAAGAAGATAATCATGGTATGCCAAGGGGCTTAGCTGTCCCTTTCTCTGGGAGATTTTTCTCTACCTCCCAAGTGGGGCTAGTGGCCTCTCCTGTGTACTCACAAGGCACCCGGTACATGGCACTGTCCCTGCCCTCCCTGAGACTTATAATTTCCTATGTGCCTGTTTGCCTCCCCTCTAGATTCATTTCATCCATTTAGGACCCTCAGCTTTGAGCACAGTGGCAATGCTGGGGTTTCCAGAAGTGTTGGTAAGGGGATTTAAATGAGTGTAAAGATTGTAAAGTCCGAAGAAAAGATAGAAGGTCCTGTGGTCAGGGGGCATGAATGTGTGATAAAATCTCAACCAAAGGCCACAGGGGATGAGAAGATAGAAGGAAGAAGTTGTCATCCCCTGGAACATGGTATTGAGGGAACCTGTGGGATGGTCTTTCCCCAAGGCCTTGATGACCTCGTGGGGAGAGACCATGGTATAGACTCACTGGCCTCTCATAAACTTCTCCAGCCCCACAAGCCAAGAAGCCTATGAAGTCTGTGGAGTTTCAAGTTCTGCACACTGGGCTGCTCACCTTTTCCTCTTAGAGTAAAGAGATCAAGAAGACATGGAGGAAATGTAAACATATATTGGAAAGTACACGGTATATAATATTAACTAAAGTCAATAGTTGACATTAGGCTTGGCTCTTGACTTCAGTTAATATTATATACCACATATTGATTAATCAGTTGTAACGGTTGTACCACACTAATGCAAGATGTTAAAATAAAAAAAGGTGTGTGTGTGTGTGTGTGAGAGAGAGAGAGAGAGAGAGAGAGAAACAGAAAGACAGAGACAGATGAGGTGTATGGGAACTCTACTTTTTTAAGCAATTTTTCCATAAACCTAAAATTGTTCCAAAAAGTAAAATCTATGAAAACAATACAGAGATCTCTGTGATTGCACCTAGAACATACCCGGGAAATACTGCTGATGCACTCTTGCGCACTCACAAGAATCACAGAACTATACAGAGAAGGGCGCCCTCCTCATTCCTTGGGGTAGACAGACGTAGAAACAGGCTCAGCCAACATCAAATGTAACTTGCTCACTTTCTTTCCACTTCCCTTCAATAAGTATGCAGTAGGTGAACATGCTTCATAGAATGGGAAATGCTACACAATTATTAAAAACGTGTGGGCTAAATCAATCTAAGAGATTGAAGAGAGCTGCTTCCAATCATTATACTCAAGTGGACTCCAGGAGGGGTAGCCTTAGCATCTGCTCCTTCTGGCCAAGGGCCAAATGGATTGGGGTCCCGAGCACAGCCACAGGAGGCCAGAATGGCTGTAACTGGTGTCTCTTGTCCTGATCAGAGGGTGAGGGCGGCTTCAGAGTTTCTAGAGTGTGGACCCCATCCTAAGGGGGCATTGGGATGGGGCTGCTCCTGAGCTGGAGGAAGGAGCTGGGATGAGTGTCAGGCAGTTGCTGAGGGGTGGAGGAGAAGGAGTCAGCCGCTGCTAAGAAAGCTGGCAGGAGTGGAGCTGGGTGATGCGTGACTCTGGATTAAAAAAATTTTTTAAGCGAGCAAAGAGAATTTCCACTCTGCCAGAGCTAGGAGAACTTTGAGACCGTCTCTTCCATCTTCTCACTCTATAGCTGAGAAAATGGGGCCTGGAAGGATCCCCCAGAGACCCAGTGGCAGTCCCATGCTAGGCTGGGCTGTCCCTGACCCCTAGGCTCATGCTTTGCAAAATTGAATGGGCCTGCAAAACAGCTCTCAAGCCTGAGTACTTCTCCCATCTCACCGAAGTAACTCCTCTGCCTTGAGCCTTTTCACGGCTTCTCATTCTGAGAGGAACCACTTACCTCCCCTACCATGGTATCTCAGGCCTCGACAGGCTGTCCTTCTCATCTCTCCAGTCCCATCTCTCTCCCCTTCTACCCACCTCCCCGCCCCCACCCAGCCTCCTTTCCATCCCCAACCCTGAGGCCCTGGAAGCACTGAAGACCCCTATGTTTCCCACCCACCCAGCTGTCCTTTGTCTCCGGGACTGGATGTGTGCTCTTCCACCCTCAGTTCATCTCCCACTCTGCCTGCTACCAGTGGGGCTGCCATTTCCAGGACAGCCTTCCCCAAGAGTCCAGGCCTATGTCAAATGTCCCGTAGTCCCTCGATTGTAGCTGTCTGCCTACCAGCCCTAATTTCCCACTGGGCCAGAGAGCACCGACAGAGCCTGGCGCAGAGGTGGTGCTTCATAAATATTTATTGACTGAAACAGGGTCTACAAATATTTCTTATAGGCTACAAGCAGAAAGTATTAGTCTCAGTTCCCTCAGGCTCCCTCTCATCCCCTTCCCCCACCTCTCCATGCATCTGCTGGTGTTTAGTTTCCTTTTCCCCATGGCCCTGGAGAACCAGTGGGCCAGGGAACTAGGGGCAACCGCAGTGGCTCTGAACACATGGATGGGATGAGGCTTTAAGTAAGGCAGGTTCATGGCTCCTATTCAGGTAGCTGGACCACTTCCTTGGCCATTTAAAACAAGGCATGACTGGTTTTTATCCCTGTGTGGAGATGGTACAATACCTGCTACAGCAGTTGAACACGGCTGGTTGACGCACACACACTCTGCATTACGTTTTATGCTTTCAACACCACCATGTTCAGTGTCTGCCCTCCCTGACAAGTGACTGCTGCTCTCCGGGGCTCTGCTGTGCATGATAGACCAGTCATCTTTACTGTGGTCTTTCCCCTTTATTGCCTTGGAAATGTACAGGCATTAACTTTTATGCTTTTAATCCAAACTAGATGATAAAATTAGGGAAGCAGGTTAGTGTTAATCTACAGGGTTGCCTGTGGAAATAATCTGAGTCCTTCAGAGTACTTGAGGGGATTTCTGAGGTTTTCCTCCCCTCCCTGAGCAAAACTTTCTGTAGCATGCAGAGAAGGGCTGTGCTTGGAAGGAGGTCAAATGCCCCTTGGGCCAAGGAGTGAAAATTTCCCTTTGCATGGCAAACTCAGCACATAGAAGCCAGAGATGGGCTCCGGGAAGAGGATCCCAGAGGAATGCGGGTAGCACGTGTCAGTCTGTCTGCTTTGGGCAGACCCAAATAAGCTTCACCTGCAAACACATTCGAGGGGGAAAGAAGCAAGGCAGGTTATAGGTGACTGGTATGCACACGGAATTCATCACCCACATAAACCCTCCCGCCCTCTCACAGGGGGCAGTGGCTGTCATTTATCAAATGCCCACTTTGCACTGGGTGCTTGACTTACATTAGATGTCATCTTTGCCACAGCCCAGTGAGGAAAGCAGAGGTAAACCTTCTCTAATTTCTACACGAAGACATTGAGATACACAGCCAGCTGGTGGCAGAGGTAAGTTTTGAAGCCAGGCAATGAACCAGTTCTAAAGCCCACGCTCTCTCATGATTTTGCACTGCCTCTGCAGGAATTCCTAGAGATTAGGACCATATTAGGGGAGGGGGATGGGGTCTGCCTGCTGGGCATAGAGAGAGACAACAAAGAAGTGGGAGAGGCATCTGGAGCTGGCAGGGCTGCCGCCCACCAGCCTTTGCATTTGACAGTCCTAGGCCTGCTGTGTGACCAGCGACAAACACTTCTGCAGGGACAGGAGAGGCAGCTTTGTTTGTGCGCCAGCTGCTGGGCAGGGTGTAATTAGGTGGGAAAGGCTCTAAATGTTCCACACGGGCAAATCACAACCTTGCAATTAAAAAAAGCTACATGGAAGTGGAGTGTGAAGGCATCTGTGACTTCTGCTGTGCTTATCACGGGGAGCAAGTCAGCCAGAAAACTGCTGCTCTGCAGTTCCTTGGATCCAACACTTAACTGAACCTCTCAGGCTGACTTGATGGCACACGCTTGGCTTCACCACTGCACCCCCTTGAATGCACTGCTGAGGGGCAGCCTTCTTGCACTCTCCCAAAGTAGAGAGCACCGTGCTGAGCATGGTTCTCTCACAGCACACTGATAAGGCACAAGACACAATACAGCCCCACCTGTTCCAAATCTCCTCATTCCCAAGCACTGTGAGAGAGGCTGGCTCTGTTCAGTCATATCCAGGAGGACTCTGGGGATTTTTAAAATAAAAGGAAATTGGGATCATGACATGCTTGGAATATCGTGAGGATTTTTTCCTGCCATGTAAGTGCACTGTAATGGGGAAAAACAATCACTGTTAACAATATTTGTGGGTGAGACTCTGATGTGGCCCCAAAGTAGATGGATCTAGGGGAGGGGCCCAGTGACTTGATTAGACACTGTTTGATGCTGCAATAAGCAGGCCCTGCCTTCCTATCAGCCTCTGTTCTTAGGGCAATGCTGACACTAATACCTTGATGTACGTGGTAACTGTGTGCTGTAGTTTGGATGTTGGTCCCCTCTGAGTCTCATGTTGAAATGTGATCCCCAGTGTTGGAAATGGGGCCTAATGGGAGGTGTTTGGGTCACAGGGTGGATCCCTCATAAATGGCCTGCTGCCAGTCTTGCAATGAGTGAGTTCTTGCTCTGTTAGTTCCCATGAGAGCTGGGTGTTTTTTTTTTTTTTTTTTAATTTTTATTTTAGGAGTTTCACTCTTGTTGCCCAGGCTGGAGTGCAATGGCACAATCTCAGCTCACCGCAACCTCCACCTCCCGGGTTCAAGTGATTTTCCTGCCTCAGCCTCCCGAGTAGCTGGGATTACAGGCATGCATCACCACACCCTACTAATTTTGCATTTTTAGTAGAGATGGGGTTTCTCCATGTTGGTCAGGCTGGTCTCAAACTCCTGACCTCAGGTGATCTGCTGGTCTCAGCCTTCCAAAATGTTGGGATTACAGGCATGAGCCACTGTGCCTGGCCAAGAGATGGTTGTTAAAAATAACCCGGCACCTCCCTCCCTATCTCTTGCCTCCTCTCGCCATGTAATCTCTGCACATGCAGGCTCCCCTTTGCCTTCTGCCATGAGTGGGAGCAGCCTGAGGCCCTCACCAGATGCAGATGCCAGTGCCATGCTTCCTATATGGCCTACAGAACCTTGAGCCAAATAAACCTCTTTTCTTTATAAATTACCCAGCCTCAGATATTTCTTTACAAGTAACACAAACGGACAAAGATAGAAAATTGGTGCCGAGGAGTAGGGCATTGCTATAAAGATACCTGAAAATGTAGAAGCAGCTTTGGAACTTCACCTAGTAATGGGTGAAGGCTGGAAGAATTTAGAGGGCTCAGAAGAAGAGAAAAAGATAAGAGAAAGTTTGAAATTTCTTAAGGATTGGTTAAATAGTTGAGACCAAAATGCTGTTAGAGATATAGACAGTAAACGCCATATTGACAAGGTTTCAGATGGAAATGAGGAACTTATTGGGAACTGGAGCAAAGGCCAGCATTGTCATAAATTGGCAAATAACTTGGCTGCCTTGTGTCCATGCCCTAGGGCTTTGGGGAAGGCTGAATTTATGAGTGACAACCTGGCTGGGCGTGGTGGCTCACATCTGCAATCCCAGCACTTTGGGAGGCTGAGGCGGGCAGATCATAAGGTCAGGAGTTCCAGACCAGCCTGGTCCACATGGTGAAACCTCGTCTCTACTAAAAATACAAAAATTAGCCAGGCATGGTGGCATGCGGACCTGTGGTCCCAGCTACTTGGGAGGCTGAGAATCACTGAGAATTGCTTGAATCCAGGAGGTGGAGGTTACAGTGGGCTAAGATCACACAGTGAGCCTGGGCAATAGAGCAAGACTCTGTCTAGGGGGAAAAAAAAAGAAAAATAAAAGAGTGACAACCTAGGGTATCTGGCAGAAGAAATTTCTAAGCAGCAAAGCATTCAAGAAGTGACATGGCTGCTTTTAACAGCTTATGCTCAGGTATGAGAGCAAAGGAATGATCTAAAGTTGAAATTTGTAGTTAAATGAGAAGCAGAGCATTAAAACTTAGCAAGTTTGCAGCCTGGCTGTGGTAGAAAAGGAAAGAGCATTTTCAGGAAAAGAACCCAAGGCTAGAGAGATTAGCAATGAGAAAGGGAGCTGGGTGCTAATAGTCAAAACAATTGGAAAAAGGCCCCAAATGCATTCAGAAATCTTCAAGGCTGCCCCTCCCATCACAGGCCCAGGGGCTTAGGGGGACAGAATGGTTTCAAGGGACAGGGCCCTGATGTTGCTGCCCTTCACCACCACCTTGGGTTGCTGCTCCCTGCATTTCTGCACTCTGGCTCTAGCCAGGGCTCAAAGGGTCCCTGGTACTGCTTGGTTCTACTACAGAGACAGAAGCAGTAAGCCTTGGCAGCCTCCATGTGGTGCTAAATCTGTAGCTGCACAGAATGCAAGAGGGGTGGAGGCTTGGCACCTTCCTCCTAGCTTTCAGAGGGTGTTGGAAAGCCTGGGTGCCCAGGAAGAAACCTCCCTCAGGGCATAACCCCAGCAGGGAGACTCTGCTAGAGCAGTGCCTAGTGGAGCTGTGGAATGAGGCTGCCATGGGTACCTCAGAATTATAGAGCCACCAGCAGCATGCAACCTCAGCCTGGAAAAGCTGCAGGCACTAGACTCCAATCTGCAAGAATGGCCACATGGACTGTGCCCAGCAAAGCCATGGGGCAGTGCTACCTGAAGCCTTGAAAGCTAACCCCTCACCTAGGATGCTGGATATGGAGTCAAGGGAGATTATTTTGGACCTTTAAGATTTAGTGTCTGCCTTGCTGGGTTTTGAACTTCTGTGAGTCCTCTTACCCCTTTATTTTGGCTGATTTCTCCCTTTTGGAATGGCGATGTTTACCCAATGTCGGTTCCACTATTGTATCTTGGAAGTAAATAACTTGATTTTGATTTTACAGGCTCACAGCTATAAGGAAGTTCCCCTGAGTCTCAGATGAGATTATGGACTTCTAAGTTGATGCTGGAACAAGTCAAGACTTGGGGGACAGATGACTGTATTTTGCATTGAGAAAATCACATGAGATTTGGAAGCCTAGGGGGTAGAATGCTATAGTTTGGCTTGTTTGATCCCTCCAAATCTCATGTTGAAATTTGATCCCCAGTGTTGAAGGTGAGGCCTAATGGGAGGTGTTTGGGTCATGGGAAGGATCCCTCATGAATGGCTTGGTGCCAGCCTTCAGTAATGAGTGAATTCTTGCTCTATTAGTTCCCACAAGAGCTGGCTGTTAAAAAAAGCCTGGCCCCCTCCCCTTTCTCTTGCCTCCTCCTGCCATGTGATCTCTGTACATGCCAGCTCTCTTTTCCCTTTCTGCCATGAGTGGAAACACCCTAAAGCCCTCATCAGAAGCAGATGCTGGTGCCATGCTTCCTGTACAGCCTGCAGAGCTGTGAGCCAGATACACCTTTTTTCTTTATGAATTACCCAGCCTCAGATATTCTTTATAGCAACACAAGTGGACTAAGACACTGTGCTACCTGTCTTCCCAAGTGCTGCAGGCTGGAGAGGCAACCCTGTACTTGGTCTGACGGTCAGGCAGCTTGATGTTGCTGCTGTCTACTTTGTAGGGGAGAATATCAGAGATAGCCCCTCATGCCTCTTCTGAACTGCCTGGTAGAAAATGAGGCACTTGCCCAGTGGTCTCTGAGACAACCTCCATTTAGAAGGTGAGCACTGTCTGTGTGTTATCTCCTTCCATCTCTTGTTCTTAATCTTACATTGAATCCCATCATCCATGATCACTGTCACCACCCCGCTCCTGCCCACCCGACTCTACTGCACTATTAAAGTCACGCTTCAAACTGTCATTTTCTTTTAATTTTTAATCAGTCTGTGTCAAGAAGAAACAGGACTTGATCAAGCTTCCAGCCCTCACCACTCTATCAGCATAGCAATTTTAAGGATCAGAGTTTTGTTTACATTTGTCTAAAACCAAGAGACGGAAAGGAATCAACTCCACAGATCAACATGTATTTGAAGAGACACTTCAGGACACTTTGGGAAATTTTTTAATCAATCAGTATCTTAGGAACAACACCCAGTGGGCACGATGAGACCCTCAAAGTAGGAATGCAGGAATGATAAGCAGGTGAGGTGGCTGAGCTATCTGGGCTGGGAGGCCAGCCTCCTGGAATCTTAGGACAAATAAAAGGGGGAAAAATCCAACCTCACACTTCTTTTGAAGGTGGGATATGTTTACAGAAACAATTTCTGTTTTGGAAAATAAATGTATGGTTCAATTTGGGGCTGGGGGGAACAATGACAATTGTCAACTAGAGAGAGGCTCATGATTCTGAGATAAATGTTAAGTGGAATCTTTTTAAAATGCTGAAACTAAACATTACCTTGGTTACTGTCTCCATCGTGAGATGTATTTGAACACATTCTGACCATGTGTAAAAACCACCAGATTTAGTCAATGCCAAGGATCCATGTGCCACACCATGAATACAAACACTGATGATATGTTACCAGAAGACAGCACAGAGTTCATGAGCTCTACTTTGTGAAGAAATTTCCAGAAAGCAGAGTCTGCCCATCTTTCCTTTCCTTTCTCACTGGAACTGCCACATCCTGCTTTCGTCTTGCTTTGAGTAGAGTTGTCTGGATGAAGGAAGATTCTCCAAACATCACACAAGGACCTTTCCTTTGGGAGCTGGCCCCTCGCTGAGGGTGCAGGAGGTTCTGCTGTTCTTCCAGCATCTCAACACAGACTTTCTGCAGAGGCTGACCCATCCAAATTTGGAGTCCAGAGACAGTTTGAAGCAGATGTTAGAAGCAAATTTACATGATGTGACATGCTTTCAGAGGGGGTGGGGAGTACTTGCCAGTCAATGGGATGCGTGATGATTCAGTGGGATGTGCGTGGAATTGTCCCACGTTCCACAGCACGATACACATTTAACACCTCCATCCAAGACCGCACGAGGGCTTCCCCGCTGCCCCTGGTTCCCCATGGATCTTGGCGAATCCTCAAATCTCATTTAAAAGCCCTGCCATTGCAGTTTGTCAGCCTCACTGTGGAGCCTGAGATGCACAATGTGAACTGCGGTCCCCATGTAGATAAGTTAGACATTTTGCCCCCAAGCTCTATCCTTCTGTGACCTCACTCCAAGATACAAGGTCCTTTCCCCAAAGGAGCAGGAGAGTCATCTGGATCTTGCCCCATATTAGGGATCTTCTTCCATTAGAGGAATTTCTGTAAAAGAAGAGACGGTTATTAGCTTAACATAACCAGAAAACACCATGACGATCTGGAATTATATGCCTCATTAAAATATCTACACTTTCTCAAATCAGTGAGGAGAAGAAAATGTTAAGTTCCACATACCAGTTAATAACCAAATAAATCAACCTCCTATACAGCATCTTTCTGTAACAATTGTTTTTTGCCAGGAAACAATTATGATCTTATTTCCAGTTCATAAAAAAATGTTAGATTTTAACCATAGGCCCTAATGGTCATACAAGCCAGAGAGCTGCAAATTCAAGTACAGAAAGGCAGCATGGTTTGCAGAAAAGGAACACTGTGGTGGCCCAGGAGACCTCTGTTTCCATGTCATTACTGCCATTTACTCTCAATATAAGCCAAATTAGTGCTCTCATTTGCAAAGCGGCACTGGGATTCCCCTTCTGTAGGAAACAGAGACCTAATCAATCTGACACATTTTCCTTATTTTACCATGAATCTACCCTTCCTTGTGACAGGTACACATGCATTTTTACTTCACATCTGGTAAAAATAACTTCTATGTACACAGAACTCTGGGGCTAGAACACACCGCTGGGCCCTAACGCGTGCCTCTGGATCCTTCTTCCTGGCACGTATGTGCCATCCTGTCCCTAAGCCCCACTTCCAGAAGTCCTATCTAATTAAGGAATAAAGAAGAAAAACATTCCGGATCATATGGACCCTACAAAAAATGAAGCACCGGCCACTGTTGCCTGTCTACTCTGGATGGCTCAGTGCCTTTTGGTGCTTCTTGAAATTTCCATTAATGGGCTCATTACTTGCAAGATGATGATCATTCCTTACAATAATTGGCCTTGCCCAAGGCCTCTACATGGAGAGAGAGCATGAAGCAATTTAAGCTGAGTGAGAGGTAAACAGATTGATTTGACTCTGTGCTGGGGGGTGAAGCGTGCGTAGCAAGGAGCTGGCTTGAAGATGCTGGTGCAGAGGTGTTTGCAGGTGTGGCTTGGGCCCTGGGGCAAGCACTTACCATCTGCAATGTCGATGCCTGGGCTGGTGGATGCCACCTCCTCCGCCGTGCTGGCAATTGTGTCAGGGTTGTCCGAAGCAGGGTGGGTGCTCTCTTGGCACCTGGGAGGTGAATACAGACTTTGGAGCAGCTCAGAAGAGCCTGAGACGCTGTCACAGGTTTCTGACTCCCCTGGGCCTGTGTCCGTGTCCCCTGAGCCGGGGTATGCTGGGGGGCTCTGGTCGTCCACGGGTAAGGGGCAGCCCTGGCCCACAGAGGCCATGTACCCGGGGCCTAAGGCACTCAAGCCGCCACTCACAGCCTCGTCATAGGACGGGAGCATGACGGGCACGCCGTCTACCACCACAAAGTCAGGGTCACTGCTGGAACTCCGGGGAGGCCCCCTGTGTAAAGGAAAGAAGTGCCAACATGTCAGAGCCATGCCACTCTCGGGATGAGGCCACCCACGCTCCCTCCTGCACTCGGGGTCCTCAGGACCCATGATGGGCAGCAGAGTCCTGTATGGAGGATAATATGGAAGAACCAGCCTCCTTTCAGGGACTCCTCTGGAAGACGATGCTGCCACCCCGGCTGCCCATGCTCTGGAGAGAGGAGGTTTTCTTTTTGTCACTCTCTCGTGTCCTCCTGCCTCTGGGCCTTACTATCTCCTCATGCTTTTCCCTTGCTCCTTTGACCTGTGGGCTTTGGCCTTCTGGCCATAAGCTCATGGGGCAGGGGACAACATAACCCTTTCTAACAGAGCATCCCAGTGCACCTCTGCAGTGTCCTGTAGGATGGGATTGAAAGTGGGATAGCATTGCTAAAAATATAGAAAATAGGCCAGGTGTGGTGGCTCACACCTGCAATCCCAGCACTTTGGGAGATTTTGCTTGGGCCCAGGAGTTTGAGACCAACCTGGGCAACATAGGGAAACCCTGTCTATTCAAAAAATAAAAATGTTAGCCACGTGTGGTAGCACGTGACTGTAGCCCCAGCTATTCAGGAGGCCGAGGCAGGAGGATCCCTGGAACCCAGGAGTTGGAGGCTGCAGTGAGCCATGATTGCACCACTGCACTCCAGCTTGGGTGACAGAGCAAGACCTTGTCTCATAAAAAACAAACAAACAAAAAACAGTAACTGTGGACCCTGAGTGCCCAGAGGGACTAGCTGGTCCTATGCTCATCATGTTCCTTTGCTGCTTTCTGCTGTAGTATAAAAATCACTACATTTTAGTCTAGATAGAAAAAAAAAAACTCAGGAAAGAAGGAAAAAAAAGGAAAGCTGTGAGCACCATGTCACTACCCCATTTAAGCTGCGCAGACTCACCACCACCTCCTGCGCCCCCGCCACTCTTCTAAGCAAGGCCCGGGCTGCTGGTGTGAGGGCTCTAGGAGCGGCGGCAATGTGAGTCTGCATGTCTGCAGGGCTCCCTCGCGTGGGCGCGCACACAGCTCCTGGCCTGCTCCCTTTGCTTCTCAGCACTGCACATTCAACACTGCCCGATTGGAGCCCGGGGCGTCTGACGTCACAGCCTGGGCTCCGTGTGACCCCCCACACTCTGCTCCTGGCCTCAAGAGGAACCCAGGGTGGCTAAGAAGTAGCCAATGGAACTTGGTTTCTTCTCTTTTTTTTTTTTTTTTTTTTGAGATACAGTCTCACTCTGTCACCCAGGCTGGAGTGCAGTGGCACCATCTTGGCTCACTGAAACCTCCGCCTCCCAGGCTCATGCAATTCTCCTGCTTCAGCCTCCCAGGTAGCTGGAATTACAGGCATGCACCACCACCCCCAGCTAATTTTTGTATTTTTAGGAGAGACAAGGTTTCACCATGTTGGCCAGGCTGGTCTTGAACTCCTGACCTCAGGTGATCCACCTGCCTCGGACTCCCAGAGTGCTGGGATTACAGACGTGAGCCATCGCGCCTGGCCAGAACTTGGTTTCTTATTGTCTCTGCTGGGAACTGGTGCTGAGGGAGGAGGCCAAGGTAAAATATCAGGAAGAGAAGACCCAGCTGGGTGGGCAGACAGTGAATCTCTGAGTGCTGGTGGCAGGGGCTCTAAACCCAAGAAAATGAAACATCTGTGGGTGGAGGGGAAGCATAGGTTGTGTGTCTCTCTAATGCTCAAGTCCACTGACTTTTTGAAACATCTTGCAAAGTCTTGGAGATTATGGTGGTGGACTCCTTGTCCCGCAGCTCTTAAAGGCTGCCCAGAGAGGGCGGGAGACCACCAAGACCATGCTCTTCAGGGGGTAGGAGGCAAGAGGCAGGAGGAAAGGAGGAGCTAGCTCTGAGCCAGACTGCTCTCCCTCCACAGCCACCACTAGTTACTGCTTCCTTGACAATGACACTCCCTTCCTCTCCGGCCACTTCACTGTCTTGTGCTGGCCTCCTCTTCTCACTCAGGACTCCCTGCCTCCCCACCGTCCCTGGAACCTCCATGTTGTCTAGGCCAGGGTGAGCAGACGCCTCTCTTCTCCATTTCTCACCCTAACAGTCCACACCCAGGCTACAGCTCTCACGATCTGGCAGCTTCCCCTCCACGTGTCCCCGCCATGCCACTCAGCTCCCACACACCCCTCGTCAACATCCCTGCAGGCTCTACTCTGGTGGAACCTGGAGGAAAAAAAGTCCGTTCTTGGTTTGCCTTTGAGATTCTTGTCATGTATTTGAAGCCAACCTTCCCCAAACAACTCAAGAATAACAAAAGATGAAAGACCCAAGGGCTGAAGAACATCAAGTGAAAGGGTTTCGAGAACATTTTAAAAACATCTTAATATTTAGTGGATATCCTGGAAACTTTTCTTCCAAGAATATGTAGAAAAATAGCTCTGTGGGCCCTTTTAAAGTACTTGAATGCACTATCAATCACAGCCTTGCGTGTTGGCTTTCTCTTTGTAATCCTCAGGCCTTCTTGAGATACTGTAATTGCTCAATGATAGAACGCGGTCCCTTGATGAATATATAATAATGTGGAAGACAGAGAGTGGATGGCAGGTTGGAGAGGAAGGAAGGTTTCAGCATCTTAGCAAGAGCTTGCTGTGGCACCAGGATGGCACTGACACACCTCTGGGCCTGGGGAGGGATGCAGGTGACACCCACATCTAGCACACATTTGTGGCTGGGGAGAAAGGGATGTGCCTGTTAGGTTGTGACCATGGGGGGGCAGTCCCTGCTGCCAGGCAGGGGAGAATTGCTAAGTGAGGGAGGCCTCCCTGTAGGGTGTGAGGTTAAGGGCAAAGGCGGGCAGGTGCTGTCTCCAGCAGCTCTGCCCACTTCCTTCACTCCTCTCACAGCTGGGAGGTGTGAGAGACACACTGCATTTTCCTGAAGGGAAGAGAGAAATGGTTAATTCCAGGAGCCTCCTCCTCCATGAGCAATAGTCCCTTTTTCAGGTACATATGACTCTGGGGACTAGGCTGTCCCTGTGGGCAAAAAACAAACGCCCTTTTCTGAAGCATTAGGTTCTGAAAAATGAGAAGACTCTGACATGGCCACAGAAGGCAAGGAAAAGACAGCTTGTATCAGTGGCCCCTGGCTAGTGTTCTGCGGTGTTTTGCTGTCCTCACCTCCTCTTCTCAATGTTCATAAACTTATCCTTTTGCTTTCTAAACTACTTCTCCCTCCAGGAACAGTGATTTGCCAGCAGTAGTGCTGGGTGGCTCTTCTTTGTTCCTAAGGGTGCTGGTGCTGTCCTCTTTGGTGGTGACGACTTGAGGCTGAAGATACCACCCCGAGCTGATTGGTGCAGCTGAGAAGGATGGAGAAGCGCCTTCCACATGTCCCACTCCAGGGGTTCAGATAAGACTTCATGGTAGACTCTCACTAGCCCTTTCCTGATTCCTCCTGGAATCAGAAAAGTCTTTTCTCCTTCCTGAGACTTCTCAATGCATAACACTTTTGTTCACACACCTCTGACCTGTGTCCCAGTCAGCTGTGTGCGCGTCTTACCCTGCCTATAGACTGAGCTGCGTGGTGCCTCACTCCAGGGCCACATGCAGGGGGACCACAGTGGGAATGGTGCCCCTGGGTGGAGCAGTCCACAGCCTGCAGCCCTAACTCTGTGATCCCACTGATAGCCCCCCATGATGCCCACCTGCAAATCGTCTACTGCAGGAAGGAGGGAGAGAGGTAGGAAAGAAAGAAAGAGGAAAATGAGGTCTGTCTCCAGCTTGGTGCTCAAAACAACCCAGAACATGGTTTTTGCTCTCCCCTGTTTCCCTTTAGAGCTCCAACTTTTCACTCATCACATTCTCTCTCTGCTGCTAAGGGTGGCTGCATTGAGTCCGATCTTGAGCCACAGCTGCCAAGACATGAAACTGACCTGGGGGGAAAGTGGGCCTTGAACTTGGTCTGGAACATCCTGGCCAGGATGACGAGCAGCAGCACCAGCAGCACACTGGTTGCCGTGAACGCCACAATCTTCCACGTGGTCAGGAGGGTCTCATGGGTGCTGGGCCATGTTTGCTCTGCGTGAGGGAGAACAAAGCTGTACGTGAGGCTCCCAGACCATGAGAGGTGCCGAGGTTCCCCGTGGGCTCATTTGCTGGATTCATCTGGCACAAGAGATGCGTGCAAGGTGCCTCTGACCCCCAGGGCTCGGCAGAGATACCATGTACCCCTGCAGCTCATGTAAATTGCATCAGGATCCACCCAACACTAAAAACCTGTCTCTGGCATGAGCTCTGCCAGGTTGCAGACCTGCATGCTCACATTCCAGTCCCAGGCGCAGGCCTGGCACAGGCTTAAATAATGCATCTGCCTCTTGAGAACAAAGGTGAGCATCCCTCTTGCCTGGAGAAGTTGCTCCGAAATGGATCAAGGGCTGGGGGAGTGGGAAGCTCGGCCCTTTTTGAATGTTCTGGGATATGCTGTGGAGTTGGGTAAAGCAAGAAACAGAGGGTAAAGGGGACCCCTGTTCCACAGCTCTCATGCCCTACCACCTCTGGCCATCAACTGCCTGCCAGGTCAGGGGCAGCAAGAGCAGACCCTTCCAGAAGAGACTCTTATCCTTTGGGCATGGGCCACCCTGTCTCTTAGACGTCTCCCTGCCTTGTCCTGCCCACCCTCTTAGACACTCTCTCTGCACTTCTCCTCTCGCTGGCTCACAGAATCATGTGTGCGCCTCCAGAGACCTGGCATTAACAAGCGCTTCCTTGTGCCCAGGGGAAAGGCATGCAGTCATCAGCACTGCTCAGGGCAGCATCCCCAGCCTGGAAAGGGCTGGGGAGAGTGGGAAGGAGACAGTGGGTGTGTGCTGGTACCCCAGTCTCTATCCTGTGGTCACTACCCAGGTGCACTGAGGCCAGTGGGGAAGGTGGTTTGCAAGTAAGTCATTTGCTTTTAACTATGAAGCCCTGAAGCTTGCAAATGGCCTATAGTTTTACAAGTGAGAGCAGGTGTTACCCACAGTATCATTTGTATTCTGATATGTGTCCTTGAGTGGAAGAGAAAGGTAAAGTTATGTGTCGCTTGGGTCCAGGGCAATGCATGTAATTCTGGTCACACCCATAGGCCTGTGTCCTTACCAGTGGAAAGGGACAAGGCTGAGAGAAAAGAGTGCGGAGGCTGGAGGTCCTTTCATGGATGTTAGGGGTCTAGGGACCCCATTTAGAGGGTCAGCTTTTTAAGCTGGGAATGGACAGGTTAATACTCCTGACCCTCTGAATGGGGTCCCTAGGTCCCTAGCATCCATGGAAGGACCTCCAGCAGACAGGTTAATACACTCTTGACCCTCTGAATGGGGTCCCTAGGTCCCTAGCATCCATGGAAGGACCTCCAGCAGACAGGTTAATACACTCTTGACCCTCTGAACAGGACCTGCAAGCATCTGGCACAGAGCCCAACAGCAGCCCCATCGACCCGCAATGATATGTTTCGATATCCTGTTCCTGACACTGGGAGTGGGAGGAGAGATACAGCTTGGTACATAACCACCACCCACTATGTGCAGATGGTCCAAGGAGGGTCCATCTCCTCCAAGGGTGAGGACTTCAGTCTTACCTGATTTGATGCAGTAGACTTGATAGGAAGGAAACCACTCTCCGTACTGGCAGGTGATATACTTGTAGTCGCTGGTGAGGCTGTAGCCAGGATCGCAGTAAAACTCCACCACGGTTCCGTGGTTGTAGCGCTCACAAGGCCGCGGGTGGCAGACGAAATCTCCGTGACTCACCATTGGAGGTAGTGGACAGACTTGGGCAGTAGGGGAGAATAAAAGTTTCAGAACCACATGCTCACCTTTGTCTGAAGCCCTTAAGACAAAGAATGGCCTAGGAGAACTCAGTTAAAAATGTGCTTATGGATTAATCACCAGGCTACTGAGTTGCACTAGAGATGGTCTCCTTTTTAGTAGTTCATGGAAGGCGGAATGGAAGCCTGCTGTAATATTCTGAGCACGTGCCGTTGTGACATGGCATTGTGAAGTACATCGTAAAAGAGAGGCTCGTTTTACAATGCAAAGAGTATGCCTATTTAATAGAGAGTATTAAGCTACTGTATTAATAATGCATGCTATTATGTGCCAGACAACCTAGTAAATAAAATTAAGATATTTCTGGACAAAATCTTTACTGAAAGGCATAGTTATCCCAAGCCTGTTTCTGTGACCACAGTAGTAATTTGGGTCTATTAAAATCACAGGGCAGTGTCCCTAACCTGATCCCCTACAGCCCTGCTGAGGCTTGGCCAGTGACGAACATGGAGCGGTTCTTCCAGCTCTGCTTGCAGAGCCAGGGCACAGCCTCCAGGGCAACCAGAGTTAGGTGCCTTGGGCATGAGGCTTGGTTCTGCCATCAACACCACACTGTGTGACCTTAAGCAGATCCCTTAACCTCTTTGAGCCTTGATTTTTCTCCTCTGTCAAATGGAAGCTTATTCTACCCTAGGAGGACGCCTTAGGGTTCTGACTCAAATATTCCATCATGTTAGGGGAAGAAAAAGTTGTTTTTAGTGTCCTATCTTGGTACTGCATTCTAGGTTGCAAGGTAAGAATGGTTCCATCTCTGTCACCACAAAGACGGCTTCAGTGGGAGCTTGGTGCTTTTTATGCCACAAGGAGCTCGTTCTTGGATGAGGACTCAGAAATAAACAGTGCTGCCGCTTAAACATTCTTCAAGAAACAGTCAAACCACAGATTCTATCAATGCCAACTTCAAACCCACACTCATGGAAACCAGTAAGAACTCTGACCAAAAAAAAAAAAAAAAAGAATGTAAAAGAGTTAACTTTTGATTCCCTTCCTTGGGGTAACCAACACCCTGGCCAGTGCAGAACAGGTGGTGCCCACTGTACAGGCCAGAAGAGGTGCCCTCTCCACACTGGCCACTGAAACTACTCACTGGCAGCAGCGGGTGCCCACTGAGGCTGGAAAACAAGATGGCCCTCCCTGCAGAGCAGGCCACCCTGCTGGAGGTGTCCCGAGGCGTGTGAAGCAGGGTTGGAGGCACACTACAGGCACTCTCTAGTCCTGCAAACAACACTGCAGTGTAGATCTTGTTGGTTCTTTCAGAGAAGGGGAAACGGAAACTCACAGAAGCAACTAGAGGAGTGAGTAGAAGCCCAGGCATGCTCTAGACAGGCCTAGGTCTGAATTCCGGCTGAACTACTCACCAGCCGAGTGACCCTAAACCAATCCCTGCGCATCTTTGAGCTTCAGGGTCCTCAGCTGTACAACAAGAGTCTCTGAGGGCTATCTCGAGAAATGCTGGTGTGGGCTTAGTTCAGAGCTGACAAACTGATTATTCAGGGAAAACCAGGACTCGAGTGTCTAAAGAGATGGAATTTAACGAGGTGATGGCAAAGTGGAGAAGCCAGCAGGAACACCCCAAGATTAGTGAGAGCAGGAAGCCACTACCGCTCCTGGGCTGGTGGGATGAAGGGGTCTCATTGCTGGGGTCCCTAGTGGAAGGTGGAACCATGGAGGTCTATCCCGCGGGAACTGGAGCCCGGGGAAACTCAGACCCTGCTGGAGATGCCCCCAGCACAGGAACAGTGAGGGAGAAGTAGCCTGGTTCTCCACCTGCCCACCCTCCAGGCTCCCTCTGGACAAAGACAGTGGGGAGCCAGGTGACAAGGGGGTCTGGGAAATGGGGTCTGCGGCGGACAGCCTGTCTAGATCTGGTGCAGTGCAGGGAAGGTCCAGGGCAGATCTGAGGCTGGCAGGCCCAGGGTGTGCTCAGTAAATGGTGGCTGTCAGTTGGCTGCTGTGAGGATCCCACAGGTGGACACTGGCAGAGACAGGCTTTGAGCTCTGACTCTGAGGCCCAGGAGCTTTCTGCTGCCCTGCCTCAGGGTATCTCCTGGGCTGGCAAATGCAGTCACATAACCCCTGGCATTTCCACAAACAGGGGCTCTTTTCAAGTTTGCTACCACCAGGGTGCTCTGGGAGCATCTCCAGGAAATAAAACAGAAGGAAGCAAAGGGAAGGACAGCTGATGAGGAAGAGGGAGAGAGAAAAAGGCACCGGCCACGTTGTTGAACTGGTCCTGGGAGATCCAGGGATGTGGCCGTAAGGGCTCATCTCTCCTTGGAGGCCCTCCTCCGTGCTGCTTCTCCTCTACTCAATTCCTGGTTGTTCCCACAAAGAAGGGGTCTCCAGTGGCCCCGGGACTGCCTGGGGGCCCCCTTCCCTGCACTGCTGGAGCATTCTCCAGCGCTGCTGTACCCTCAGAAGGCCAGCATCTTCTCTGGGACAGGAGCCCCTTTCTGTGGTCAAGGGTATGGCAAGTGTCCATTGACAGATGAATGGATAAAGAAAATATGGGCAATATACACCACAGAATATTATTCAGCCTTAAAAAAGAAGGAAATCCTGCCATTTAGGACACAATGGAGAAACCTGAAGGACATTCTGCTAAGTGAAATAAACCAGGCACAGAAAGACAGATACTGCATGATTTCACTTACATGTGAAATCTAAAAAAGTTGAATACATAAAAACGGGGAGCAGAATGGTGGTTACCATGGTGGGGGAGGTAGAGGGAATCAGAAAATGTAGGTCAAAGGGTAAAACGGTGCAGTTCTATAGGATGAAGTCCAGAGCTCTGACGTATAGTATCCAGACTCCAGTTAATAATACTGTATTATACACTGGAAATTCACCAAGAGAGTAGATTTCAGGAAATGGATTATGTTAACTTACTTGACTGTAATAATCATTTCACTGTGTAGATGTATCTCAAAACATCATGTTGTACACCTTAAATATCTAACATTTTTATGAAAGAGAAAAAGAGGTACACAGAGCAGGAAGGCACTTCTCCTCAAAGGCTCTCTAAACAAGCCCCTGAGGGCCACTGTAGGATTAGAAAATTACCAAAACTGTTTTCAAAGCACAGAAAACGTCATGAAAGAGCCCACATAAATGTACGCAAGTTTGTTATCAGCAGCATTTTTTTTCCTCACTGGGCCTGAAGGATGAACGTTTGTTCAAATCATTGCATTCACCCTGAGGCAAATGGTCCCATGGTGTGCTCAAGAATTTCTGTACCGTACAGATCAACCATTTAACCAATCATTTAATGAGCAAAGGCAGGCAGCACAGAGTGGCATATAGGGGCGTGGGCAGGGGAGTTACCCAAATTTGTGTTCAAACCTCAGCTCTACCACTGATGAGCTTCAGGGTGTTAGGCAGCTTGTTTCACTTCTCAGTGTCTTAGCTTTCCCATCCGTCTAATGAGTGAAACAATTCCCAACTCCTCCAGTTGTTGAGAGGATTTGAAGATGTATGAAAACCGCATAACACAAAGGTCAGGGACACAGTAGGCACTTAATAAATAATAGCTATTAGTATCACTGGTGTCCAAACTTGCTGGGGTTCCCACGCTGCCCTTCCCGTACTGGGGCACTACCAGGCTCCTTATGCAATTAGAATACCTGGGACTGCACCAGGGAAGCCCCAAACATTCAGAGAATGTGAACACATCTCATCACCACATTTTCTCAGAGGCCAGATAAAAACCATCCATTGTAGGGGCTTTAACTCTGAGACTGTCGTAATCGGCTGGTAATGGAGATGCATTTTCCCCTTAAGTAGAAACATTTATCTTCACACCTTGTAGTGTTTGTAATGATTGCACCTGGCAGATCATTAGCTTTGCTGTAAAGGAAACCCCATGTGGTGTGATGAGGGTAGAGGGTGGAAGCGTTTCTTTTAACTTGGAACAAAACAACAACAAAAGTATTATTAATTATAAACTTAGGGAGGCTTATTTAAAAATCCCAATATAAAAATACCCATGGCTTAGGCGACTTCCACCTCTCACCCAACACAGCCTCTCACTATGGGGCTCGACTGAGTACTGCTACTGCCTCCTCTCCACAGCTTCCTTAACAGACAGACAATTCCACACAGAGAGACAGACAGACGGATGGACACACTCCCACACCCAGAGGCCTCAGACACATGCCAAACAGCCCTGTGAACAATCGCCACATGGTTGGCATTTGAAATAACCTGTGTGTTCCTAGAAATTCCGGGAATAAAAGTGGACCAGGCTATGGCACTTTTTTCTGTTCTTATCTTAGAACTCCTTTAGGCTCAGCCTGTGACTCATATCCCGTCAGTTGCTAGTTCTAAGGGAAACACACCCGGGGAAAACCTGTGGGTGGCATGAACAAAGATCCTTCTGCAACTCCATTTTTCTTAATGTTTCTTACTTTAGACATTATTAGCAACAGGTAGGGTTTTTGTGAGGCTTGGAGTCTGGACATTCAGTGGTTACAGGCAGAATCCAAGAAAGGCTCTGCTCTGCTGACACTCAGCCAGAAACGGATGATTCCTGCCCCCGAGGTGTGAAGTCTCTGTTCCTTGTTTCATGACAGAGGGTTACGGCTCTTTTCAGACTAGCTGGAAAATTCCTACCTACCCAAATGGCAGCAGAGTCCAGTTTTTACCATATTTAGTCTCTTATGGAACTTCACAGAGGTGAGCTAGATGTGGGGAGGTGGGACCAAAGGATGGGGTGCTGAGGCATGGGACCTGAAGTCTTCCCTGTGTTGGCCGAGAATGGCCTGAGCTGGGCTGGATGGGGCTGCTATAAGACTGCAATTTCCCCAAATAAGCCTTCCCTCATTGTCCAGCCTCCTTTCAATTTAGTGTCCTTTCCTCACCCTCCCTCTGGCTGTTTCCTCCTATGCAGATTTAATACCAACACAAACACCAGCCTCTTTGGGAAGCCTTCCCTGAGTGCACAGGCAGTGATCTTGGAGTTCCTAGGCACTTTGTGCATTTTACATGCCTAATACTTGTACAGATCCATAAACTCTTTGAGAGCAGGGGCCGTGTCTCTAGAGTTTTTCTAACTCCTGTAGCATCCAGCATGATTCTTGATAAACATTTGCTATTTGAGTGAATGGAAATGTCAAAGTTTTCACAGTAAACCAGAGGTGGTTCCCTGTCCGCCTCTCTCCTGTTGGCAATGAGCTGCAATTTTCATGCTGTGTCTGGTCTCATTTTTCAGTGGGGGAAAAAAGGTGAGATATGATAATAGTTTTATCATAGCCTCATGGCTTCATCCGACAGACACCACGTGCAAGGATTTGTGTCCATTTTAGGGATGTTTTAGTGACGTGAAATAGAGCTTTGCCAGTCCCACCTCTGAGATACACACTAAAATAAAGAGGCCAACGTTTCTAACACCTTCAAAACAATGCCAGTTGGTTCCTTCCTTGATGCACTAACAGGTGTGCAGATCATGGTGAAATACGGTATATGATAAAAATGGAATGTTTAATTCAAACGTCCTTTATTGCAGGAGAACAACATTTAGAACAGAGATGTGGTGGTGCTAGTTGAGGAACAGGTAGTTGCTGGGGTGGGAGAGGACTTTAACACAGGGCAAAAATAAAGCACAGCAGCTGCCAACCTGATGTGTGGGAAATAAAGGACAGGGAAAAGATGTTCAGGTCTTCCTCCTGAAAAAAAGAAGTGTAAATATGAAAACATAAGAAGATTATTTCTCTTGATTGAAAAAAAAAACCTAAAGCCCTTTTCTTTCTAAAAAAATAAAGACTTTATTTTTAAGAGCAGTTTTAGGTTCACAGCAATATTGAGCAGAAGGTACAGGAAGTTCCCATATACTCCCTGCTCCCACGCATGCACAGCGTCCCCCATTATCCACATCCCCACCAGAGTGGTGCATTTGTTACTGCTGATGAACCTACATTGACACATCATTATCACTCAGAGTCCAGAGTTTACATTAGGGTTCACTCTTGGTGTTGTACGTTCTATCGGTTTGGATAAATGTGTAGTGACATGTATCCACCATTCAAGTATCATGCAGAGTAGTTTCATTGCCCCCCCCAAATCCTCTGTGCTCTGCCTGTTCATTGCCCCACTCACCCCCAAACCCCCAGCAATCACTGATCGTTTTGCTGTTGTCATAGTTTTGCCTTTTCCAAAACGTCATATAGTTGGAATAGGACAGTATACAGCCCTTTCAGATTGGTATCTTTCATTTAGTAATATGCATTTAAAGTTTCTTCATATCTTTTTATGGTTTGAAGGTTAATTTATTTTTAGTGCTAAATAATATTCCATTGTCTGGAGATACCATAGTTTATCCATTCACCTACTGAAGGACATCTTGGTTGCTTCTAAGTTTCGGCAATTATGAATAAAGCTGCTATAACATTTGTGTGCAGATTTTGGTGTGGACATAAGTTTTCAGTTTCTTTGGGTAAATACCAAGGAGAAGGATTGCTGGATCATGTAAGAGTATATTCAGTTTTGTAAGAAGCCATCAAACTGTCTTCCAAAGTGGTTATATCCCTTTGCATTCCTGCCAGCAACAAATGAGAGTTCCTGTTGCTCCACATCCTCTTCAGCATTTCGGTTTGTAAGTGTTCTAGATTTTGGTCATTTTAATAGGTAAGTAGTGATCTCTCTTGTTTTAATTTGCATTTCCTGATGACATATGACTTGAAGCATCTTTTCATACGATTGTTTGCCATCTGTATATCTTCGATGGTGTTAAGGTCTTTGGAACATTTTAAAATCAGGTTGTTTGTGTTCTTGTTGTAGACTTTTAATAGTTCTTTGAATATTTTGGATAACAGTCCTTTATCAGATGTGCCTTTTGCAAATATTTTTACAAGTGTGTGGCTTGTCTTCTCATTCTGTTAACATTGTCTTTTGCAGAACAGAAGTTGTTAATTTTAATGAAGTCCAACTTATCAATTATTTCCTTCACGCATCATGCCACTGGTGCTGTATCTAAAAAGACATTGCCATACACAGGTCATCTGAATTTTCTCCCATGTTATACTCTAAGAGTTTTACAGTTTTGTATTTTACATTTAGGTATATGATCTATTTTGAGTTAATTTTATGGAAGAGTGTAAGGTCTGTGTCCAGCTTTTTTTTTTTTTTTTTGTATGTGGATGCCCAATAGTTCGAGCATTATTTGTTGAAAAGTCTGTCTTTGTTCCATTATATTGCCTTTGATCCTATGCCAACAGTTGACTATATTTATGTAAGTCTATTTCTGGGCTGTCTATTCTGTTCCACTGATCTATTTTTCGATTATTTCACTAATACCATGCTGTCTTGATTACTGTTGCATTATGGTAAGTCTTGAGGTCTGGCAATGTCAGTCCTCCCACTTTGTTCTCCTTCAATATTGTGTTGGCTATTCTGTTTTTTGCTTCCCCATATAAACTTTAGAAATAGTTTAATAATACCAAAAAATAACTTGCTGGAATTTTGATTAAGAGTACATTGAATCTATAGAGCAAGTTGGGAAGAATGAACATCTGGAATATATTGAGTCTTCCTATCCATGAATATGGACTATCTCTCCATTTATTTAATTCTTTGATTTCTTTCTTAAGAGTTTTGTAGATTTCCTCATATAGATCTTGTACATATTTTGTTAGATTTGTGTCTAAGCATTCCATTTTAGGGGCAGCTAATGTAAATGATATTGTGTTTTTAATTTCAAATTCCACTTGTTCATTGCTAGTATATAGGAATGTGATTGATCTTTGTATACTAACCTTGTATCCTGCAACCTTGCTATAATTGCTTATTAGTTCTAGGAGGGTTTTTTGGTCAATTATTTTGGATTTCTTATATAGATGATCATGTCACCTGTGAAAAAGATAGTTTTACTTCTTTATTTCCAATCTGTATCTCTTTTATTTCCTTTTCTTGCTTCATTGCATTAACTAGAACTTCCAATATGATGTTGAAAAGGAGTGCTGAGAGACAACATCCTTGCCTGGTTCCTGATCTTATGGGAAAGCTTCTAGTTTCTCTTTATTAAGCATGATGTTAGCTGTAGGTTTTTTGCAGATATTTTTTATGCAGTTGAGGATGTTGCCCTTTATTTCTAGTTTACTGAGAGTTTTTTTTAAATCATAAATTGGTGTGGGATTTTGTCAAATGCCTTTTCTGCATCTATTGAAATGATTTTTCTTTTTTAGTCAGTTGTTGTGATGAATTGCATTAATTGATTTTTAAATGCTGAACCAGCCTTGCATATCTGGGATAAATTCCACTTGGTCATGGTGTATAATTTTTTAATACTTTATTGGATTGGATTTGCTAGTATTTTTTTGAGGATTTTTGCATCTATGTTCATGAAAGATATTGATCTGTAGTTTTCTTTTCTTGTAATGTCTTTGTCTGGTTTTGGTATTAGAGTAATGCTGGCCTCACACAATGAGTCAGGAAGTATTCCTTCTGCTTCTATCCTCCAAAAGAGATTATAGAGAATTGGTATAATGTCTTCCTTATATGTGTGGTAGAATTCACCAGCAAATACATCTGGGCCTAGTGCTTTCTGTTTGGAAAAGTTATTAATTATTGACTCAACTTTTAAAATAGATACAGGCCTATTCAGATTGTCTATTTCTTCTTGTGTGAGTTTTGGCAGATTGTGTCTTTCAAGGACTTGCCCCATTTCATCTAGGTTATCAAATATGTGAGCATACAGTTGTTCACAGCATTCCTTTATTATCCTCCTAATGTCCATGGGATCTGTAGTGATGTCCACTCTTTCATTTCTGATATTAGTAATTTATGTTCTTTCTCTTTTTGCTTAGTTAGCCTGGTTAGAGGTTTATTGATTGTATTAATCTTTTCAAATAACCACCTTTTGGTTTTGTTGATTCTCTCTATTGAGTTCCTGTTTTCAACTTCATTGATTCCTGTTCTAGTTCTTATTTCTTTTCTTCTGCTTACTTTGTATCTAATTTGCTCTTCTTTTACTAGTTTCCTAAGTTGAAAAGTTAGATTATTGATTTTAGATCTTTCTTCTTTTCTAACATATGCACTCAATGCTAGAAATTTTCATCTAGGCACTGCTTTCACTGCATCCCATAAATGTTGATAAGTTGTGTTTTCATTTCATTTAGTTAAAAATATTTTTAAAATTTTTCCTGAGATTTCTTCTTTGACTCATGTTATTTAGCAGTACATTGTGTGCATTTTGAGATTTTCCTATTATCTTTCTGGTGTTGATTTCTGTTTAATTCTACTGTGGTCTACAAGCAGACATTGTATTATTTCTATCCTTTTAAATTTGTTAAGGTGTGTTTTATGCTCAGAATGTGGACTATTTTGGTGAATGTTCCATATGGACTTAGAAGAATGTGTTTTCTGCTGTTGTTAAATGAAGTAGTCTATGTATGTCAATTATTGTTTGATGATTGATGGTGTTGAAATCAATTATGTCTGCACTGATTTTCTGCCTGCTAGATATGTCCATTTCCAATAAAGATGTGTTAATCTCTAACTATAATAGTGGATTTATCTATTTCTCCCTGCAGTTCTATCAGGTTTTGCCTCATGTAGTTTGATGCTCTGTTAAATGCATACACATTAAGGATTGTTAAGTATTCTTGGGGAATTGACCCCTTTGTTTCTATGTAATGCTCTTCTTTATCATTGATAACTTTCCTTGCTATAAAGTCTGTTCTGTCTGGAATAAATATACAGTAGTTACTCTTCCTTTCTTTTCATTACTGTTAGCAGGGTACATTTTTTTTCATATACTTTCTTTTATTTTATATTAATTTGTCTTCACACTTAAAATGGGTTTCTTGTAAAAAACAGATAGTCGGATCATTTTTAAAAATCTACTCTGACCATCTCTGTCTTTTAATCGGTGCATTTAGATCATTGACATTCAAAGTGCTTATTGATATAGTTATCTACCATATGTGTTATCGTTTTTTGTTTGGTGCCTTTGTTCTTTGTTGCTATTGTTATATTCCACTTTTTCTTCCACTTCCAGCATTTCTTTTTGGTTTTAATTGAGCATTTTATCTGATTACATTTTCTTTCCTGTCTTAGCATATCCGCTATATTTCTTTTTTAACTTTTTTCAGTGGTTGACTTAGAGTTTGCAATTACCATTTACAATGAATCCAAGTCCACTTTCAAATATCACAATGCCACTTCACAGGTAGTATGAGTACCTTATAATTACAAAATGATCCTAATTTTTCCTCTTTTTCATCCTTTGTACCATTGCTGTCATTCATCTCACTTATATATAAGCATGTGTGTGTGTGTGTGTGTGTGTGTAATATACCTAAGTATATGTAATCAAGTACATTACTATTGTTTTGATATTATTATTTTGAATAAACTGTTATCCACTAGATCAATCAAGAATAAGAAAAATAAAAGTTTTAATTTTACCTTCACTCATTCCTTCTTCAGTGTTCTTCCTTTCTTTATGTAGACCCAACTTTCTGACCTATATTACTTTCTTTATCTCTAAAGAACCTCTTTTAACATTTCTTGCAAGGCCTACTGGCAACAAGCTTTCTACATTTTAGTTTGCCTAAGAAGATCTTCCTTTCTCCGCTTCTGAACGCTAATTTTTGCGGGGTATAGAATTCTAGGTTGGTGGGTTTTTTTCTCTCAACACTTTAAATGTTTCATTCCTCTCTTTTCTTGCTTGCATGGTTTCTGAGAAGAAGTCAGATATAATTCTTATCCTTGTTCCTCTGTAAGTAAGGTGTTTTTCCTTTGGCTTCTTTCCGAATTTTTTATTTTTGATTTTTCTGTAGTTTGAAAATGATATTTCTGGTTGCAGTTGTTTTAGTTTTTTTGTTTTCTGTTTGTTTTGCACGTATCCTGTCTGGTTTTCCGAGCTTCCAGGATCTGTGGTTTGGTGTCTGACATCAATTTGAGGAAATTCTCAGTCATTATTGTTTTACCTATTTCTTCCTTTTCTTTCTCTCTTTCTGGTATCCCCATTACACATATGTTTCACCTTTTGTAGTTGTCCCACAGTCCTTGGATATTCTGTTCTTTTTCTTTTTTCAGTCTTTGTTCTCTTTACTTTTCAGTTTGGGAGGATTCTACTAACATATCCTCAAGCTCAGAGATTATTTACTCAGCCATGTCCAGTCTACTAATAAGCCCATCAAAGGCATTCTTTGTTTCCATTACGGTGTTTTTGATATCTAGCATTTCTCTTTGGCTCCTTCTTAGGATTTCCATCTTTCTGTTTACATTGCCTATTTTTTTGTTCATGCTGAATATTTCCTCCATTAGAGCCCTTAGCATATTAATCATAGTTGTTTTAAATCCACCGTTTGCGAATCCCAACATTCCTGTCATGTCTGCTTCTGATGCTTGCTCTGTATCTTCAAATTGTGTTTTTTGCCTTTTAGTATCTCTTTTAGTTTCTTCTTGATAACTGGACAAGGTGTACCAGATAAAAGGAACTGCTGTAAGGAGGCTTTTGGTGATGTGGTGGTGCCACGCAGGGGAAGGAGAAGCACTCTGTAGTCCTAAGAGTGGGTCTCAGTCTTTTAGTGAGCCTGAGCCTCTGCACTGTGAGCTTCACAAGTGCTTCTCAGTTTTGTTTTGTTTTCCTTCACTCCCTTAGGTGGTACAGGATGGCTAGAGGGGGCAGGAGTTGGGTACTTCTCCTCCTCCAAGTCAGTTAGGCTCTGATAATACCCCAGCAGTTTTGGCTGCAGTTAGCAAGTTTCTCCAGGGGACAGACCATGTTAAGAACAGACTGCTCCAGCGTAATTCAAAATGGTTCATTCTCCTCCCCCTGCCAGAAGCACAAGGGGATATTTATGTGAGAAAAATGTTTACTGTGAGAACCTGGTAGAGCTTCTGGAGGTAAAACTCACAAAAGTATAGGGGCCCCCCATGACTGGGTCCCCCTAGAGCTTTTACCTCTACAGTTGGCCACAAGCAGGCTGCGGCAATTTATCAATTACAGTCAGGTTCTCTTACACCTTCCCCAACCCCTGTCTTGTTTCCCTTGGTGGTTTCCACCTGTGAATCTCTGCTCAGGTAGGCTGTGACTCTGTACTTTTCTGTCTCTCCATATTGAGAGCAGCAGTTTGCCCTGTGACCTTACTTCTCTTATGGATCCCTGAAGAGTTCTTGATTTTTCAGTCTGTTCAGCTTTTGACTCATTGTTAGGACAGATTGGTGACTTTCGAACTCCTTACATGCAGAACCAGAAACTGAAAAGTCCCCCCCAAAGGCTTTTCAAGGGGTTACTGAAGTTTTTAGACCAGCGATGGTTGTGGACAAGCAGTCCTCTCTGGACGGGGCCTCAGCCAATCTCTGACTTAGGAGCTAAGTGCTTGCCTGGCTGCTCTGTGTCTGAGAAGCAATTGAGAAGTGACTGCCATCCACTATCAAAGAAAGGAGTGCCTTTCAGAGTCCTGGAAACTTGTTCCTTAGTCTTCTTGGGGAAGACAATCCTACCATCTCCCCTTTACGGTGGCCTGGGAAGCTAGTAGTAATTAGAATATGCATGTATGTATGTATGTATGAGACAGGGTCTTGCTCTGTCACCCAGGCTAGAATGCAGTGGCATGATCACGGCTCACTTCAGCCTCAACCTCCTGGGCTCAAGTGATCCTCTGACCTCAGCCTCCCAAGTAGCTGGGATTACAAGCACACACCATTATGCCCAGCTAATTTTTGTATTTTTTTGTAGAGACAGGGTTTCACCATGATGCTCAGGCTGGTCTTGAACTCCTAGGCTCAAGAGATCCACCCACCTTGGCCTCCCAAAGTGCTGGGATTACAGGCATGAGCCACTGAACCCAGCCAAAATTAGACTTCTTTCTTAATATTATGCAGCATCTCAATGAACCCAGAAAAAGTAAACATAAGGGTTTTCACCTGCAGAGCCTCTCTGGTGTTGTGGTGGCATTCGGGCCAGGCACTCATTTCTTGAGTGGGACTGTCCTGTGTCTGGCATGCTGTGGGAGTTTAACAACACCTCTGCCTGTCCAAGAAATAAGAGCAGCATCTCCAAGCCATTGGAACAACCCCAACTCCTCCACTGCCCCACATTTGCCATGCTCCCAACGTCCCTGGAATCACCCCTTGGAATTTCTACTTGTCCCTCACTTTCATCCCTGGCCCAGGCCCATCCCTGTCCACCTGGCAGGATGACTGGTAGTGACTGGGAGGCAGATGAGTCAGGGTTTGAAGCCCAGCTCTGCCACTCATTGGCTGAATAACCACAGGCATGTTAGTTACCCCCTCTCACTCAGTTTCCCCATCTGTCCAATGAAGAAAATAATACCCACTCACTAGAGCTGTTGTGAGGGCTGCCTGAGCTAAGGGTGTGAGCCAGTGGCTTGCTAAGGGAGGCTCACATCAGGTACTAATATTGGTTTGTTTTTTGGGATGAGGACCCCTGACTCTGGCCCTGCCACAGGGTGAAGCCGCTGGAAAGTGTGGGGAAAAGAAAGCATCTGCCAGTTGTCTGAGTCCCCAAATTACTCACGTCCCACTTTTAGCCTAGGCAAAAGTGTCTGACCCTGCTGCTTCTCTGTCTCATTAGAGATGCGACCGAACGCAGATCCTCTCCTTGTCCCATGGTGTGGTCCAATTAAGCGTGTGAGCTGGAAAAGTGTCCCCCTGGCCAGATGCTCCCCATGATGGGCAGCCTGGTGACAGTGGCCACAGGGAGCCCTACAACAGGCTCCTCCCTGGAGCACACCAGCCAGCTCTGTGGCCATTCCCACATGGAGACGCCACAGGACCTTCTCAGGGAGACAGAAGCTGCCTCGCTTGAGGGAGGCCTGCGATGCACATCTGCCCCGTGGGTTTAAGGAAGCAGGGCTGGGCTGCCCGCCTTGCCCTGGATGACCCTGGCTGGCTTCTTCTGGGAGGTGAACTACACCATCCTTTGGAGAGATGGGGCTTCCTGGGGACACAGTCACCCAGCCTCCCTGAGCACTGGCAGGGGACTCAGAGCCACCTTCTCCCACTGAAGTCACCCTTCCATCTGTCCAGCTCTGACTTTTTTCTGCAGGTGACTCCCTGCCCCTTTTGGTGAGTGCTGTTCACAGCACTGAGGGTGGGTGGCTCAGAGGGCCCCCAGGGCCAGGCAGCAAAGGCCACCTTGTGATTTGGGGGTGTCAGCCGCAGAAGCCCATGCTGTCTCCACTACCAGCATGTGGCTGGAGCATTTTCATTTGCTTACAGGCAAATAAATCTCAAACCACTTCCCTCCTGTCTTTAGGTACATCCAGGCCCCCATTGGCATTGTCTGAGCTCAGGGAAGGGCAACTAATTCTATTGCCCAAAGCACAATGAAGCTAGAAAGCAAGCCTGATGCACTAAGTAGAAAGAAAGAAAGAAAGAAAGAAAGAAAGAAAGAAAGAAAGAAAGAAAGAAAGAAAGAAAGAAGGAAGGAAGGAAGGAAGGAAGGAAGGAAGGAAGGAAGGAAGGAAGGAAAGAAAGAAAGAAAGAAAGAAAGAAAGAAAGAAAGAAAGAAAGAAAGAAAGAAAGAATTCCTCCATCATCTCTTCCTGCTTTGCGTTATCACCACTATGGCACCTCCTCCAGCATAGATAAGGGAGACTATTATGTTTGGACAATTTGCATTTGGACTTTCTGAAATAAGAGCCTCTTTATTCTCTTATCTAAGTATAGTAATTATGTTCTTTCACTCATTTTAAAATTCACTTATTTAACAAATATTTTTTGGACAGCCACTGATACTACCTTGGTCCCATCCTCAGATGACAAATAAGTAAATGCATGGATATTTATGTGGCTGGATAGGCCTTCTCCTCTGTCTGCTGAGAAAAACATTAATAGCACAATCTCACACACACAGGAGTTGGGATGGAGCTCTTGGGCACCACATCTCCCACCGGGCTTTGGAAGGCACCTGGACCAAAAGGAGGTAGATGTTCTTTTATCCACAGTAAGATCCAAAGTGTATGCTGGCACTAGCAGGGGATTAGATAACCAGGAGTCATAAGGTTTAAAAAACTAAAGGCCAGCCCACCTTGCTTCCTCTGCAATGGAGATGGGCCAGACAGAACAGCTGCCATGTGCACCCCATGTGGGAGAAACTGAGGAGTCTCCAGACACAAGAGGAGGCTAGGAAAAGGGCCCAGGCCTAGGAAAGGTGAGAGGTGAGACTTCAAGGGGCCAGTGCAGCTGGGGAGCAATGGAAAAGAGAAAATAAACAGGAAAAAGGAGAGTCTGTGCATGGAACAGTCTCTATCAAGAGAGGGCAGGTCACGTGGGGATGTCTCATGGTCTTGGTCCCTCAAGGTAGATAATGCAGGGACCCTGCTGAGTCTCCAACCCCACCCTGATGCTAGAGATTGGATTCTACCACTGAGAACTGGCGACTAAAATCTGCTTGAGTCTTGGTGTAGGCTTGGGTGTTGTTTTCTGATAGAGGGTGGTAGGGAGCTGCTCTGTCCCCACAATCATAGGCAGGTGCCCAAAGTACCTTCAACAGGGAATATGGGTGGTCAGAGAGGTGGAAGAAATTACTCATCAGCTAAGCAACAGACTGATTTCAAGATAAGAAACTGCTCACGTTACATCTAATTACAAATTCTCTGTGCCACACTGGAGACCAATAGGAGGTACAGAAGACAGACTAACAGCACTGGGTGTGTGTGTGCAAGAATGTGCTTTAGATGAGCTGTCCAGGAAAGCCCCTAAATAGATGACTTTTAAACTGAAATCCAGAACAGCCCTATTCACAGTGGGGTCCATAGACCACTGGTGCACCCTACTGGTGCACCAACTGTTGGCTACAAATCCATGACAAATAAATAGAGAAATCAATTTGACCTTCTCACAACATCCATGCGTTTTCAATTTCTATTTTGATAGATATTTTCAATATCTAAATTGCATTTAAATAATGCAATTTGACTACAGTTGAACCTGATAGTTAAAAATGGGACTTCTATTATGTTTGTCTTTTTATCTAGAATCTGTTTTTATTGTGTATTATCGGTCTGCAACGTATTAGAAAACAGTAACTAAACCACTGGTCCCTTCACTACAGAGAGATGAGAGGCCCTGATCCGATCACAAATGCATACAGGAATGCACGACGCATAAAGACTAGGAAGGACTTGGTCCAGGAAGTGCTGGAGGAGGATGTGCCTGGCAGAGGGGATGGCACATGTGAAGGTGGGCTGGAGGCACTGAAGAGAGGCCGATGGTGGCTGAGTGTGCAGGAGACAGAGGGCTGCACAGCACGAGGGAGGGTAGGCAGGCGGGACAGTGTGTGTGCAGCTGCATGGAACCACGGCAAGTAGTTGGGATTTTATCATAGTGTGAAGGGACACTGCAAAGAGTGGGGACTGGCATATTTCTTAAAAGCTAGATTGGTGGAGAACAGGCTGTTAGAGAGCAGGGATAGACATGGCAGGACTGCCAGGAAGTGGCTACCATGCCTGGAGAGATGATGGTGGCCCGGACCAGGACAGTGGCAGCCAATGTGGTGGGAAGAAGAGTGACTTGAATGTTCTTCCTCTGTTTCTACAATAGGGCTTGGTGATTAGGGGGCTAGGAGAAAAAGAAGGATAACTCCCAGATTTCTGACCTGGCTCGATTGTGGTGCTACTGACTATGCTAGGTTTTTGTTGGGTTTATTTGTTTCATGGCAAGGGAGTGGTACAGAGCTTGGTTTTGCACTGGTCAGGTTTCAGCTTCCAGTGGGAAAGTCATCCAGGTCAGTTAGGCAGCCGGAGAAAGAGTCTGGGATAAATGCAGAACTCAGGAATCATGAGCATAGAAATAATCTTTACAGGCACGGGACTGCATGCACTCACATAAGAGGAGAGGGCAGACAGAAAAGGGAACGGGACCCAGTCCAAACGCTGAGACACCCTACAGGGATGAAAGAGATGGCAGAGGAGACTAGGATACATCACAGAAGCCGCGAGGGGAGACTGTCCCAAGGAAGAGGGAGCAGCTCCTCGCAAGCTGAGAAAGATGGAGAAAGAAGAGTGGCCATTGGATTTGGCCATATCGGAGTCAACAGAGACCCTAAGAAAAGCGGCTTCGATACAGTGGCAGAGGGGAAGCCATTCTGCAGTGAGTTGGGGAGTAAAAAGGGATGGAAACCTCAGGTGACTCTTTAGAGAAGTTTGCTGCAGGGAAGCGGTAAAGCAGAGGCCGGAGGGCCCAGGGAGAGCCCCACCCCCACCCCAGAGCTCTGGATCTTGTTAAGACGTTGGCAGGAGTGGTTCAACACAGGGTACAAGGTTGGCAATCCAGGCAGGAGGGCAGTCATTCAGGAGGAGGAAGATGTGATCTTCCACGTGAGCGGAAGGAGGGTCTGGCCTCTGACAGGCATAGGAGGGGCTGGAGGGAAGCATGAGTGCTGGACACAGGCCTCAGCAGAGCGGTGGCCAGGGTGGTGGAGACGTGAGTAATCTGCCCTCTGAAGGCTCCCCTTTTCCGAATGAAGTGTGAGGCAAGGCCACCACTCAGAGGTGGGAGGGAGGCTAAGTTGAGAACTATGTATCACTTATCACAGTCCTTAACCCATTTATATGTTTCACTACATGCAAAATAATAAAATGAGGCTTAAAACCAGTCTGTGTGCCTTGTGATATCCATACAAATAACTCCAGGGCAGGGGGCGGGGGAGGCAGAAGAATGTAGAATATTTTAACCTACTAAATGAATATTTAGAGTGGACAATGAATGAATACTAATATAGTATTATAGAATATTTTAACCTACTAAATCCTTCTGAGCCACTGAGCCCAGGTGCTTTGACTGGGTATTTTCATTTTTACTTCTTCCAAAGGTCCATACAGCCCCCTGGGTGTTCTTCATGTAGGAGAGACTTGCCCCTTTAGTCTGTGCATTCACATCTACCCCACACAGCTCATGGGAGAGGCTGCTGGCTGCTCACCATAACCCATGTTCCACGGGCACCCAGCTGGTCCACGTTGCCCACTGTCCCTTGTTTCTCGGAGGTCTAGCCAATGGAATATGAGGAGAAATGATAACTACTACTTTCAGACTTGATCCATGAAGCCCTTCCATGCTTCTGGCTGCCTAGAATGGAGATGATCCCTCCTAGGGGACCTCAGAAGCCCACCTTGAAGCCAGCAGAGCTTCCACTGTCCACTGAATGACTGGGTGAAGAAGAGGCACTGGCAGATCAATATTCACTCACTGCCACTACGTGAAAATAAACTTCTATTTTGTTTGAGCCATCACCCCTTTTTGGTAACCTTCTTACAGCAGCGGTCTACCATATACAGTTGGTATAAGGAAGAAATAACAGATGTGAATCTGCTTTGTGAAACAGCAAAACATGCACACTCCAGATGTTTGTTGCTATTGTTACTGCCACACTCACCTCTTTCTGCCATGTTAGTGCTGCATTTGAAGAGTGTAATAATGAGTTAAGCCACTGGTTCCTAAACCCTGGCTGCACAGAATCACCTGGGGAGCTTTGCCTAATTGGTCTGGAGTGGGTCCTGGGCTTGGATAGGTCTTACAGCCCCAGGGTGATTCTAATGGGTAGACAGAGTTGAGAAGCACTGTCCCCACAGTTGCAATGGTCAGGGGACGCCCTCCATCCCCTACGTGCTGAGGATGGATGGTTTACAATACTTGGTGGAGCCACTATGCAAATTAAATTGTCATGGTATCTGGTCTGGGTCTTCACCTTTCACCGGACTCTTGCTGTATGAATTGCAGTTCATGGACTGTCCATTTTGGGATCAGCTAAGTGCTTATTAGAAATTGGTACTCTCTAGCAACATCTACTGAATCAGAAACTTTATTTCAGCAAGATTCCCAGGTGATTCACATGCACAGTGCAGTTTGGGAAGTGAAGTGCTGCTCCAGATCATGAGGGAACCCTGTAGCTGAGCTCAGTAGTAAAGCTGACTCTTAATGCTACAGTCTCAAGTCTCAAGTTGGCCTTGAAGAGTGTGGGGAAATGGCAGGAAAGCCAGCAATCCTGTATACTGAGTGCAAAGGCATCGTATCAAGACAGCCCAGCATGTTGTCTATGTGGCTCTGAAAGGGACAGGAACTCTGCTCCCATATTATACAGAACCACCCAACCTCTGCCTCCAGGAGTTCTGCTAAATTCTAATCATCAAAACTGCCATTGCACCAGCCATCCCCAGTCTGATCTAAATTTGGGTAATGATTCCAGGAAGTTGCACGGAACCCTCCACACCAATGTCCTGGCTGTCTCCAAGACTACGTCTGAAATTTTGCTTTTAGCTCAGAGAAAATCAATAAACATTATACAGCACATTACATTTTCCACTTGTGTTTTGTTGTAACAACACAGAAGGCCAATACATGTGTCTACTGAAGGAAGCCAATGATGATGAGGCTGGGGCTTTGCTTGTTTGCGAGCAGGATGGAGCATGGTGTTTACCTGCTCAGAGATGTGCTGACAGATCAAATTTAAGATCAATAGTACCCAGCAGCGTTGAGGGAGGGGCTCTCACCTGTTTTCCATCTCTGAGTCACTACATTAGGATGTCCCTGAAGGAATAAAAAATGCATATGATGACAACTGTGAAACTTCAGTGAAAAAAAAAATGGCTTCACATAAGAAATCTGAAGTGTGCTTGGTTTCGAAGCCACAAGGAAGCCACAGAGGAGCACACAGGTGAGGGAGCAGGTGCAAACCTGTGATTTCCTCTGACAGCAGCGGGGAATGGCTGGTGCTGAAATCAAAAGCTGATACGTGTTTCTGTGTTCTGATGAGGTTGCTTGCTTTCTTTGCATTGATGGGAGCCGCAGTGGCTACACTGAGGTCAGTCTTCACCACCACAAGGTGAAAATAAATCACAAGACATCCGTGGCGTCAGAGTGTTTTGACGTCTGTGAACCTTTTCCAACACATGATCCCCCTACAGTCAGGACTCCTAAAGGTAATTGGGGCATCTGAATTTTTTGTAAGGGAAGGAAATCAGGGGCACAAGATTAAAATGGAGTGTGTGTCCCACCATGTAACCCAGGAAGCCCGCAGGTAAGGGAGCATTTAGAGTGGATCATTTCTGACCCTTTCTGCAATCAGCAAGCCCTTCTATTAAGAGAGATGACACTGAAGTTAAATGCTGCTAATGTATCCACAAACTGGACCAACGTGCCACACAGACACACATACATTCATGTATCCAGTTTTCTGAGCCTCCAGTTTTCCTCCCATAAATTTTTAGGAAAATCCTTAGTGCCTTCTCATTCTTTTCTATTAGCAAGTCCTAATAGATGAGGAAATACATAATTGAGTAATGAGTTAAGAAGAGTAGGAAGCAATTGGTCATGCTTTGTTCCTAGCTGTGCTTGAGTGTATGTGCGTATGCACTTATGAGTTCTATATTATAGTTAGTTCTATAATAAGTTTATATTATCCATAGAAAATAAACAGCCACAGTTTCCACTAGCAAAGGTAATTCTAAGGTTTACATGAAAGAATTTTATCAGTATTTCTTAGTGTTCTGCAAAAAACAAAAAACGCATGATACTCTGTGAAATGCACCATGCTTTTCTGACATCTGAACAAATTTAAGAAACACTGGCTTAGAAGACATGGACAGTGAAAAGAGAGGAAGAAACAGAAAAGTCAGCTAGGAGAACAGAATAGGAGAAAGTGTGAAGGTGAGAATATGAGAAAGGACAGGCTAAGAAGACACAAGAAAATCAGTGGATTAATGACAGACTCTACAGAGGCAGCTTTGCACTACCTCTAGTGCAAAGGTGCAAGAATGCAAAGGTCCACTTTCCCGGGTTCAAATCCTGGCTCATTTAGTGGCCATGACCTTGGGCATTTTATTTTCTCATCTTATTTTCATTTTCATTCATTTTATTTTCATGTTCTTTCTGAGCTTTGGTTTTCATCATCTGTCAACAGAAATAGTAATATCTACATTGCAGGAAATTTATAAAAATTAGAAATAATATCCATAAATCAGCAAGCACAAAGTGCCTGGCACAAAAGTAAATGCTCAATAAAAAGAGACAGTGACTATTACTAGCTACATTATGGGCCAGTGAGATGAAATGCGAGCAGTAATGACATTTCACAAGAACGTACTATGAGGCAACATATGCACATTATTTCACTCAATCTTAACAACAATTTTGTAGAGCAGGTGTTGCTATTGCCTCATTTGCAAAGATAAGGGAATTGAGGCTGCGAAAGGTGAAGTTATTTGCCCAAGGTCATCTAGCAAACTAACAGCAAGCTGGGACTGGACCTTATGTGCTGCTGACTCCAAAGCTGCCATATCTTACTGAGTCATGCCATGAGGTTTTAAGTGAGCACAGGAGAAAGGGAGCATAGTGCCTCCCAAGAGCCAAGTGGAAGAGCAATGATTTCGTTATCTGCTAAGACATGTATTATGCACAATGGGGTTAGAGTTCGGAAAAGCCTTGAGGCCTCCAGAGCTAGAGGAAAAGAGAGCTGGAGGAACCCTGACAGATACAGGGAAGCCTCTGTTTGGCTCAGCTGGCATAAGCAGGGTGCAGTGTACTAGGCTAGAGGCGAGGTTGGCTCAGGAAAGGGCTGTGGGCAGGCCAAAGGATGCTGGCCAACTGGAGTTTGGGAAGATTCGAAGACAGCCCTTTAAACCTGGGAGCAAGAGCTAGAGGGAAGATGGAAGGGAGTTTGCTTCTTCCAAAGCTAAGGCAGAGAGAGCATGTGCAGTGGATCGAATTGGGTACCCCCTAGATTCTTATGTTGAAATCCTGGTACCTGTGAATGTGGGCTTATTTGGAAATAGCGTAACTGCAGATGTAATTAAGTTGAGGTCATATTATAGTAGGGTGGGCCCTTAATCCAATATGACTGTTACGTTAGTCTGTTAATTGCGTTGCTATAATAGAATATCCAAGACTGGGCAATTTATAAGGAAAAAAGGTATAATTGGCTCATGGTTCTGCAGGCTGTACCAGCATGGCTCCATCATAAGCTTCTGGCACAGGCTTCAGGAAGCTTATAATCATGGCAGAAGGCAAAGAAGAACAGGCGTGTCACATGGCAAGAGTGGGTTCCAGACATGGGAGGAAATGCCACATGATTTTAAACAACCAGATTTCATGTAAACTTAGAGAAAGAACTCACTCATCACCAAGGGGATGGCACTAAGCCCTTCATGAGGGATCCACCCCCATGATCCAATCACCTCTCACCAGACCACACATCCAACACCGGAAATCAAATTTCAACATGAGATTTGGAGGAAACAACATCTAAAACATATCAATGTGTGTCCTTATAAGAAGAAGAGGCAACAAAGGACATGAACTCATCATTTTTTATGGCTGCATAGTATTCCATGGTGTATATGTGCCACATTTTCTTAATCCAGTCTATCATTGTTGGACATTTGGGTTGGTTCCAAGTCTTTGCTACTGTGAGTAGTGCCACAATAAACGTACGTGTGCATGTGTCTTTATAGCAGCATGATTTATATTCCTTTGTGTATATACCCAGTAATGGGATGGCTGGGTCAAATAGTATTTCTAGTTCTAGGTCCCTGAGGAATCGCCATACTGTCTTCCACAATGGTTGAACTAGTTTACAGTCCCACCAATAGTGTAAAAGTGTTCCTATTTGTCCACATCCTCTCTAGCACCTATTGTTTCTTGACTTTTTAATGATCGCCATTCTAACTCAGCAAACTATTGCAAGGACAAAAAACCAAACACCGCATGTTCTCACTCATAGGTGGGAATTGAACAATGAGAACACTTGGACACAGGAAGGGGAACATCACACACCGGGGCCTGTTGTGGGGTGGGGGAAGAGGGGAGGGATAGCATTAGGAGATATACCTAATGCTAAGTGACAAGTTAATGGGTGCAGCACACCAACATGGCACATGTATACATACGTAACAAACCTGCACATTGTGTACATGTACCCTAGAACTTAAAGTATAATTAAAAAAAAATATATATATATATATATGTATATATAAAAGAAGAAGAGGTGAGACACACGAGGGAAGACGGCCATGTGAAGACACAGACATCAAGGGAGAACTCCATGTGATGACCGAGGCAGAGGCTGGAGTGAAGCGGCGACAAGCCATCGAACGTCAAGGAATGAGGCAGCAGCTGAAACCACGCTGGGGATCCTTATGCTCCAGGGACAGTAGAGTCCCCCACAGCTAACTCCAAGGGCCACAGAGACTTTAAAAATGTCAAGCAGAATGGTACGCAAAGGTCCCATTCGCATGCTGCTTTAGCCATGGTTGGCTGTAGAATTCTTGGCTTCCCAGCTTCCTACAAATTAACTGTTCTTCCCAATTCAAAATAATTTCCATCAGAATAATATACTTACAGTATGAAAATACAGACTGATGTAGGCACAGGTGTTTACTTGTGATAGCTTGAACTGAGGACTAGTTTTAAAATATGAATTTCCATATAATTGGCTTTTTTTTAAAACTCCAGTCATGCTTCCCCTTCTTAAGGCCTGGACCAATGAAATCCCTTCCTAGGAATGGTGAAGATGGGGTTAGAAAATGCATTAAGGGCCGGGTGCAGAGGCTCATGCCTGTAATTCCAGCACTTTGGGAGGCCAAGGCCTGAGGTCAGGAATTTGAGACCAGCCTGGCCAACATGGTAAAAAACCCCATCTCTATTAAAAATACAAAATTAGCCAGGTATGGCAGTGCAGCCTGTAGTACCAGCTACTTGGGAGGCTGAGACAGGAGAATTGCTTGAACCTGGGAGGCGGAGGTTGCAGTGAGCCGAGATCGCACCATTGCACTCCAGCCTGAGTGAGACAGAGTGAGGCTCCGTTTCCAAAAAAAAAGAAAAAGAGAAAATGAAAATGCATTAGGTTCTCATCCATCAAAGAACAAACTGGCCAGAATGTAAACAAAGTCCTGGACTTTTCTTCAGAAGGCACAAGAAAAAAGATGTGCCACGGGATGAAGGCGCTGCCCTCTCTGAACACTCTAACTTTAGAGGAATGTGGGCACAGTTCAGAGTCAGGCATTATCTTTTTACAGAACCCAAGCCAAAAACAACAAAAACTTGCTTCAGTACAAAAAAAAAAAAGAAAATGATCGTGAACATAGGCATGATGGTTACCGTTTCTATGAAAAAAATGAATGACATGAGACAAAAAGATAGGAATAGAAAGGTATGACTATTTTACCCATGCATCACTCCAAATGTCTAATTAATTTGGGAGAAAAGGCAGGGAATTACGGCAATGGTTTATGAAGGGAAGTGGAGATGGGGGTGGGAACTGGGGTGGAGAAGGAAGAAAGGAACAACAGAGAGGAATGACCCCAAACACCCTGCCGAATATTGCCGAGTGACTCCCAGCCTGAAAAAGGCCCCTGAAATGACTGAAGGGATTTATTACCTTCTGTGTTCCACCTGATTGCAAGAGGTTTTATTACTATGAAATACAAGTCATCTTACTTCCCAGAGAGGAAAGAAAGAAATAAATCCTGCCTGGGGCAGGGATGGAGAAGATACTCTAGAGTTTAAGGACAAACACTGAGAATCTCCCATTTGTACCGGTCATCTATTTTCTGAGCATAATGAAGTCCCGCTCACGGCACAAGCTAGAGGCTCATGCCCCTGGTCACAGCTTTGCTGTTGCTTAGCTCTGCACTTCCTTCAGTAACCTGACATTTAAGCATCACAAAATAAAGACCTCAGCTTGCATGTCTGTGGATTTGCAAAAATAGGAGGGGACTACAGGGCAAAGGAGGATTATATTTTGGTGAGAACTGTGAACTCAGTGAAAGAAAGGGACATGTCCCCCACCCCCTGCTCCAAACAGGGAAGCCTGCCAGGCTCACGCCGGCCCCAGGACAGGCAACCTGCCCAGGTGAGAACAATGGATGGGGGCTTGGGTGGAGTTGGGCTTCAGCCTGGTGAGATCCGCTCTCTGAATGGTGGGGAGAGGGGATTATCTGAGTCCTCCCTTGGGTGTTCTCTTCATTTCTTGATTTGGCGGGAGAAGTAGTTCAAACCAATGAAGTTTTCAGCTTTCTTTCCCCTTTGATGGGAGAAAAATCACCTCTTTTCTTCCTCTGACCTCAGTCTAGATCTCCGCACTTACATGGGATTAAAAAAAAGAGAGAGATAATTATAGGAGTCCAGGAGAGACAGAGGGTTAATGGTTGTGTTTCCACCAAGGCTAAAAGGAAGGCAAGGTGCTGAGGCAGGAGCCTGCCAAGGGGCTTAAGCTAGTGAACAGCAGATTCGGAGAGAGAGGATGAGGACCATCTATCATGCTGGGAATCAGAAAACACAAGAGAAAAAGAGCCTAAAAAGTAATAGCAGGAATGTGAGAACTTGGATCTACTTGAAAAAAAGGAATAAGGTCCCTTTGTTTTCTTAAGACAAAAAGATCAGTGTTTCTGGATTTGATATAGGAAAAGAAAAAAAGAGAATAATGAAGCTTCTTGATGCCATGGCACAATCTATCTTGAGTATGAGAGAGATGTGTGACCAGGAAGAGGAAGAAGCTACAGTGGCAATTACTTATTGTAAAAGAAGAGAAAATTAAGCACAGTGATCCTTGAGAATGCTGTATGGCGTGCAAGCAGCTATTTTCTGGTAATCACTCTGCTGTAATATACGAACAGTACATGGAAACGATATTAGAATAATTTACTATTGCTGGTGAACAATAAATTAACAGGATTGCTTGCTATTTTGCATTTCCCTCTAATAAAACACCCACCAGGGTCACAGGCAAGGTGATGGTAATGCAAACAGCACCAGACACAGGGATTTTCACTGCCAGGGAACAAAATGGCAAAAGGGGATGGTATGTACTAACTAACATATGTGCTAAGGTCATAGAATTCATTTTCAGTTCACAAAGGGACCTCTGTTTGTTTCAGACAGGGAGAAACACATGAGGGAAAGGGCCTGAGATTTTCTCTTTCCTAGGCCCAGGGAACGCAGATTTATCTTCAAAGGGAACTGAAGATTCTTTCGTTGTTGAGAATAAGATCTAAAAATCCCGTAAGACTTTGACTGATGTAAGCTGGATTCCTAATTAGGATTATAAATTAGCCATCTACTTACATCCTTGAAGGCTGAGAGTCTAAGGAGATGGGGGGTGGGAGGTTTATGTGACCCAAGCCAATCATTTCATTGCTCTGGTCTCAAGTTCCTAAGGAGGCAGAACCCGATGTATGATTTTCATATTTCACGCCAGCAAACTCTGCCTTCAAATAAATCTTGAGTGAGAACATAATATGTAAATATATAAAACAGAGCCACTGGGGATGGGGGAGCCTGGATCAAAGTTACCTGGGGCTTCCCAGGGAATTCCCAGGGCCTTAGAGCCTTATGTTCCAGAACCCCTGGCCAAGCATTACCTAACCTTGTATTAGCTAGAGAGGCGAGGGAAGGGCAGAGCCTAGGGCAAGCAGATAAATCAGAAGCCCTCCCTCTACTGTCCCATGGAAAGAAGCCCCCCTGCTATATCAAGTAAAAAAGGCATTTGCTGCCCTTTTCTTCCTTTTCTGCCGATTAAATTTTATGCTGGGTCCAGCTGCTGGCAGGATCACGGATAAGTCTGCAGGGAGCTTGAGGGCCCAGGAGAGGCTAATCGAGACCACGCCTCTGGCCAGCGGGTTTATTCAGAACCATGGGAGGCTGAGTGGGTATTCAGTGTCCAGGTGGCCACTGCTATTATCATCTACACAGAGGTGCACAAGACTTGAATCTCTAATAGCAGTGGCCACTTGGCACATTGTACGTCCCTGGTTGGCACCAGAGCCTTACCTGGGAAGGAGGGAGGGAGAGAAGGAAGAAATGAAAATTCTGCCATTGCTCACCACTGTATACAGTGTAGCTTGGGGCAGATCACATGGTATTGCCCTCTCCCTCCTCCAAAGCCTTTTACATGATACAAATTCAGGTTCCTGAGAACATTAATGGTAAAGAAGTCATCAATGGGTGGCTATGCAGATTACTCAGGTGGCCGGGCTGGTCTCTCCCACGGAAGGCAGCGCAGTACAGGAGAAAGCACAGCGCGGAGTCAGGTCAGGCCTGGTTTAGAATCTTGGCTCTGCAGCCTACTCCCTAAGGCCAAGGGGTGTGACCAGGCCTGCCTCCTATCTGAAAAGAGAGGACAGTAATACCTGGAGTTGTCTAGAGGCTGACTAAAGATAGCAGGTGATGTGCCTGCTACCAAGACGACCCTCAACACACATCTCTTCCTTTCCTGCCGCTCCCCTCCTGCAGATGACTCCAGGCTCACAGGCTGACTATATAAACATGAGTTTCAGGAAAGCTCTGTGAGCCAGCGCTGGGGGGAGAAGCTCTCCTAGCACCTCTCCCCTTCATTTTGCCACCTGCCTTCCAGAGCCAGCCAGGGACAGGGCAGCCTCTCTGGGAACAGTGTGAGTTCTGGTTAAGAGCAGAATCAAAGAATGTGACCACCAGGAAGGAGCCTCTGAGATCAACCCTTCCAACTCCTTTCCATTCTATCTGAGGAAATGGACAGAGCTAGGATTAGAACCCAGATCAAAATTTCCAGCAGGTAGTCTGGGTCTTAGAAGGCCTAGAAGAGTAGTGTCAGTAGAAGGTGTGGGCTCAGGAGGCACAGGGGCTGGGTTGCTGCGGACAGAGTGACCTCGGGGAAGGAGCAGTGGAGCTGTCTGAACCTCAGTTTCCTCATCTATAGGCTGGCGCCACACTTGCTTCTCTTGACTGTTGTTAGGAGAGACCATGAAATAAACTTCCTGCACGGTGCTTGGCATAGAGGAGGCATCCAAAAACGTCAAATGAATCCAAAGAAGTTTTAGTTATAACAGCTGCAATTGGTAGAATATAAAGCATGTGCTGGGGCTAGGAGTGCAGGGAGGAACAAGGCGCTTTCTGCCATGCAGTCAGTTGTCCACAGGAGGAAGAAATTTGAAATATTATTTCTCCCTGTTCAAGAATGTAGATGAGGGGCTGGGTGTGGTGGCTCATGCCTGTAGTCCCAGCACATTGGGAGGCCGAGGTGGGAGGATTGCTTGAGGCCAGGAGTTTGAGACCAGCCTAGGCAACACAATGAGACCAAGTCTCTACAAAAACATTTTTACAATTAAAAAACAAAAAAACATAGGCAAGGAAGGGAGTGAAGATCAAGTGGCATGGGCCTTCCCTACTCAAAGCAGCCTGATGGTGCCAGAGCCCAGGCTGGATGCGGGACCTTGAGTGATGCTCCCAGGCCACCACTGTGGCCAAGCCCACTACTCTCTGGCACTTCCCATTCATCTCTACAAGGATACACTGGGGTAAGGCGGGTTGGCTTAGGAGAAAGGGAAATTGGTGATGCCTAAGCTCTGTATTCTATGACCAGTAATTCAAAATCAGTGGCATGAGATCCCCAATATGACTTTTCTTCTGTCATTTCCCATGTGCTACTTCAAATCCAATGCAGAATAGTTTCAAGTTTATCAAAGGATGGACCCAAGCCCACGCTTTCTTAATGTGGATCACCGGGCAGGGAGCTGAGAGACCCTGCGTCTCCCCCACATGTTTGGGCACAGGTGGCAGGAGGAAGATAGGAACTCCATAGGGAGAATAGAGTGTCCCTGACTCGGGTCTGGGGAAGTGACCGAGGTGACACTGGGCCTCATCACGAACAGTAATTTACGACTGTTGGGACTTATTGGGAACTGTATTACTTATTACGACTTATTGGGAATGGTATGGACTCCTCTTTATGTTTGAAGTTTCCATTCGTAAAACGGGAGCAGCCTGTCCCAGGGCGGGCCCCCATCACAACCCCTTTGAGTGTCCCCTGCAGCCTGCCTCCAGGATCAGGGTAGGCTCTGTCATCCAAGGAGGCCTGGATTCTCTGCTGTGTCTTTCCTGTTCCCTACACAGGATTCACTTTGAAGTTCTGAGGCACTTCTGAGTGAAGGCAGGATTCCTGGAGGGAGAAATCACTTCAGGCGCCTCTTATACCAGGTGCCTCTTGTACCTGAACGTGTTTTGACTCAGGAACAAAGTACACTGCAAATGTAGCTTGAGAGCTGGGGAGCCCTCCACATCCAAGCTGGCTTTGAGTTTTGATCCCAAATTGGAACCTTTCAAGTCATTTCACATTTGGCCAAACAAGGTTCTTCAGTTACTTATTTTTCCTCCTTTTCTTATAAAAGGATACAGAGCTAAAAGGACCCCTGGGCACTTGTAGGTTCTTAGGAAATCACACTGCTGCATTCCCTGTGATTGAATTGGACGCTGTCTGATGAAAACTCCATCTCTGTCCATGTGGGCTCTGAGATGAATGGGGCTGGGGGGAATTACCTGGGGGCATTCTGGGTTTGGGGACTGGGCAGATTTAAAAACCCAAACTTTCAGATGTTCGGCTTCCAAGGGGGTCAGGTTTACTTGTTCCTGGGAGAAATGCCAGCCATGAGGCTGAAAAAGTCTTTTGAAAATGTCAGCATCAGGGAAGCCACTGCCCAAGTCATTACAAATGAAACCTAAGGTACCTGCAGGTCCTACAGTGATTCATTCCCCTATTTGGGAAAAGCAAACAAATGAGCAGACCAGACTCCCTGGGGCCTCTGGGATCATGCTCACTGCTTTCCCTGAAAACCCGGCTGCCTTCTGAAAGCAGACCAGGCATCACGTCTCAGAGCCAACCCCACACAGCGAAGAGTGACTCACCAGCCTGACCCTCCCAGTTCTTTCAAAACCATGGAGACCCTGCTTTAGAACTCCTTCTAGGTGGCCTTCGGTGTAGGTAACAATCTTCTTACCGCAGGAGGCCCTGGATAACTTACAAATGGAATATTTAGAACCTAGCTCTGCCTGCGTGGAGAGTGCAATTTCAGGAATAGCAACACATGCTATGTGAGCCCCAGGGGGACAGAGACTTTGCACAACTCATTTGCCACTGTTTGCACTGGACCTTGCAAAATACTCAGCATACAGGCATAAAAATGTTGGCTGAATGAATCCATACACGTCAGAGGCACTTATGTGAAATAGCATATAACACTGATTTTGGTTTCTTTCTTTTTAAACTCTAATCTCCCTAAATGTTTGATTGGTCCTTTCTAAATTTGATTCCATCTTTTTATCTAGAGAGTTGTTGAAGGGAGGACTTCTGGATAAAGGATCCAGGATCCTAAGTCCTCTAATTTAGCACTTAGAGAAACAGGAATCTTTAAGTGGGTGGCAGCTACAATTAAGGACCCCAAATTCCAAGTTTTTGCTTCCATCGTCTGTTCTTCTGACCCTTGCAACCTGCCTCAAAGAGGCACAGTGCTGTGATCTCTGCTGTTGAAAGAGCTGCCCCCAGAAATTTCTATAACTGGATACCCAGCACCTCTGTGCTGTTTCCAGGCTGTTTGAAAACCTGAATGCGAAGAGAATGTTCCAGATACTAATGGGTTTTGGCTGGTCCTATCCCCTATAGAGAACAGCCCTTTCCTGCAACCGCTCAGAACCAGCAGCTCTCACAGCCCCAAGCACACAGTGTCTTGGGGATTCTGGGCAGTTAGTGCCTCTTCTTCCTAGACTGCCCCGTGTGTGTCTGCGTCCGTCCCTGCAACTATGTGCTACATGGTTGCTTCATTTACTTATTGTTATGCTCCTCAATATCCTTCCATATTCCCACCCTTCAAACCACTGGGCTGGAGCCTCTCACATACACTAGGGCAGGCTGCATCTATACCGATGAGCTCTGCCACGCTTCAAAATACACAGTCCTTCCCTAGGAGTGAGATATTCAGAACTTTCTCTTTCCCCAAGGCTCAAGTAGAAACAGAAAAGACAGAAACATGCTATTATTGGTCTCTGGGGAAAATAAACAAAAATGCCATAAATCCCTGGGTAGAAAATTTCATTTTACAATTGTGATATCATCTCCTGAAACTGTCCTTCTACCCTTTCTAAATGCAGAAGCCCCCGTATGCCCCTTGGTAAAAGTAGCTGTGTGTGTAGTGGCTGCCATCTGTAATGAGGCTATTCTCTAGGAAATGGACTTTTGTCATCTTGTTCTCCCTCTAGACTGTAAACTTTTCAAAGTAAGGAATTACGTCCTTTCCTTTCTTTGTAATTCCCCAGTGCCCAATTCGGTGTTGCTCTGAGCCTAGCAGGTGTTCAGTAATCACTGGTGACAACATAAACTGAGTTCTTAGTACTTAACAATGAGAAATTCCCCACATTTATTGTCAGAGCTTTTTTGGTTTTTAAAGATTTCTTGCATTCAATGTGTGAGTGTGTGTGCACGCACATGAAAGAGACAGATGGAGGTGAGGGCCTCAGGGAGGAAGAGAACCCGAGAGTGGAAAGCACTAAGATACATACAGACGAGGCAAAGCGCACAGGCCCACAGCAAGATGGGGCCCACAGGGACACACAGGGACGCACAAAGCTCCTTGCAGCTCCAATTTTACACAGTCATTGATTTTAAAACATAGCCATCATTCTGGTTCAACGCTTTGAAATTTTGGGTGCTTTATCTGACAACACAGCTATGGGGACCCATATATGCTCAAGAATCTTCCCACTATCCATGAGTGCAATAGTGCAGGCCTCAAAACATGTGACCCACACCTTCGTACTGGGCTTCCAAACTCTTGCCACCTTTGGTGAGGCTGCCAAAGCGTTTCCTTCCAAATTATCAACACTTTCATGAAGCCAGGTATCAACTATGAGTTTGTTGACATGTGAGTGTGACAGCTGTCACTCAAACACTGACCCTCACAAAGTGCTCTCCACTCCGCTAGGGAGAGGAGGTGCCATGTGGCAGAGACCATGTGCCAAGAGTTGGAGGGTTGGGACAAGTCATGGCATTCTCCAAGGGGTCATGTCCTCATCTGTAAAAGGAGGCCAACAACCTCTGCCTGGCTCACTGGCTGAAGTGGGGTTCCATGGCCACGTGGCAGACTAACGGGCATTGTGGGGCGGGAGCAGTAAGAGCTTGCGGCCATCCAGGGGGCAGCAGAGCCTCCCCTGCTACTGGGATTTCTCAGGGATGATAACTAAACTAGAAAGACAAATTCTTTCCTATGCAATAATTATTTTATTGTTTTGCTTTAAGAAAATGCCTATAAAAGTATCAAATTGCTTTCCCCCTGTTAGATTGTAATCAGAACATGTTAAATAGACAATGTACCTTGGTGATCAAGAACATGAGCTTTGAAGCTACAAAGATCCATGCTACAGTCCCAGCTCCCCCTCTTCCTAGCTGTGTGACTTTGAGCAAGTTACTGAACCTTTAGAAGGCTGGGTTTGCTCAGTGGCTAAAGGGGGTCAGTAGTACCTGCTTCCAAATGGCATTAAGAGGATTAAAGGAGACACTGTGTCAAACACTTTGAGCAGTAGCCTGACACCTATGTAGTAAGCTCTCAAAATTAATGGTGGCTGTTCTTGTTGTTCAGTATTTCCTCTTGGTATCTGAGTCATCTTATGTAGACACAGCTTAGAATATGCAAATAACCAAAATAGCACCTGAACAACCAAAATTGTGTCACAATGTACATGTCTAAAAGCCTGGAGACCGTATTCACAGAGAGTCATGCTAGATTCTCTCTTATGTATTGAGATTTTATATAAAACTCTAAGTGCATTAATAACAACAGACAAGTGATTAATCACATACTATGGGCTGGGCACTTCATTAAATGGGTAGATTTGTTATCTCAGTGACTCTTCCCAGTCCCACAAGGCAAGTGGGACTCATCACCCCCATTTTACAGAGGAATGGAGGCTGATAGAGGCTATGTGACTTGCCCCAGGTGAAGTGATTGAGTAGGATGTCATGATGTGAAGCCAGTCTAACTGAGGTCAGCCTGCACTGGTAATTGATATGCTATGCTCCCTCCATGACCAGCCTGGTGAACCTTTCTCCTGGCTCACAGAAGGTTAGAAAAGAAATTGGGGGTGAGGGACAGCTGCAGCGACAGGTACCCTGAGTGTGACAGGCACACTGACAGCTGATGGATTGATAGTGAAAGAGGAATGGGAAAGGGACAGAAAACTCAAAGAGAAAGACTTCCACAGCAGAACCGTCCACACCATTACTGCAGGGGTCAGAGAGTTCTAATATATATATATAATAATATATATTTAAAAGCCCCTTAGAGCATCATAATTCCACAGCCCAGTGCAATAATTTTCGCTATGTCATCAAGAAAAATCAAATTGTGCAAATCGTGTGCTTAGGAAGACAGAAAGATGAGGAGTTAAAAGTGTGGGTGATCTATGAAAAGGGTCGATTCCTTTGTGACAGTTCATCTATGTTGAATACCCTATGACAACAGTGCATAAATAAGGCACCATCTTTTGAAAAGATGATACACAAAGTGAGAATGAGAGAATGCAAACCTCTAGGTACATCTGGATAACTTGTTCACGAATCCTTACCTCTTAGTTTAACCCACTGCTTAATTTACCCCAATTTCTATCAAGTCTTGAAAGAAATAATCCTTTAGTCCCCTCTGTGCCTCTCAGTTTAGAATCACCACTTTGTACCTTTAGCCAGTGTTGCATTGAAAGCGCTCACCAACAAATGCCATCAGATAATTTAAAGGGATGTCTATTGAAAATGGAGATGTAAACCTTATTAAAAAAAAAAACAAAAACCCTAGGGAAAAAAGACACTAGGTGGCCTTCCTGGCACAGGCAGCTGTCAGCCAAGGTTTTCCCATCTATCCATAGTGGAGGATGGCAGAGGAAAGGGGACATGTTAGGCCAGAAGACTCATTTTCAACCCGAAGCCACTCTCAGCTCCCTGTTTATAACCTTAGATTTTGTTTTATGCCTATCCAATCATATTCCCTAGTCTCCATAAAGACTGCTTACAAGTCCCAAAATAAAGCTTATCAGAACCTGACTGCTTGAAACACATTTAAGCCAAATTTGAAAAGATTTGAAAACGGGCATTTCAAATTGATAAAATCATAACAACGATATCTTTAAAGGGCCCTCTCTGTCTGGTTATCTGAGCAGGGAGAAGCCTCCAGAACTAGGGAAGAGCCCCTTCCATCAGAGGTCCGTGGCCTACCAGCAGCATCCAGATAACAGGAAGGCTATTCCCACTGGAAGCAAAAGGGATGACCTTGTCCCTTGAGGCTAGGGTTACCAGATTTAGGAAATAAAAATTCAAGACACTCAGTTATTAATATATTTGAATTTCAGATAAGCAAAGAATAATTTTTTATACTAAGTATGTCCCATATAATATTTACGACATGCTCATATTAAAACATTATTTGTTTATCTGAAATTCAAATTTATCTGTGTATCCTATATTTTATCTGGCATCTCTAGGCTAGGCTCCAATTCCCTGGGGGATTTGCGATGGGTGGGAAGTGGAGTGAGGGGAGTTCTAATGATCAGCCTAAGAGTATGACAAAACCAATGGGAAGGGCTGGCCTTCTCACTCCCTTCCCTCCTTCCCCGACCCTTCTCCAGAGAGATTCCATGGCTCCAGCCAACCCCACTCCACATCCCTAGAGAGGCCGTCTCTTATCCTTCTGAGCAATAGTCATCCTCCATGACACACGTCCTACCCTGACTTCCTCCCACACAGAGGTGCACACTTGTAGAGATGCTGTAAACTTGTAAGAACTCATTTGTTTCCATATTCCATTGTTTTGCTTTGTTTCCCAAACAAGGCTGCAAATAGGCTTTGAAGGGGCTCCTGACTTGAGGTTTCTTCACTTTTTTCTTTCCCCATATAGACCCCTCCTACCCACTATACTCAGATGCCGAGAAACACATTGGAGTTTGTTCTCTTCGGGCATACTTTCAAGATCTGAGTTAAAGCAAGAGATGAACCAGCATGCCCAACTTGCCTAGCAGAAGTGTTTATAGGCTTTTCCCCTACAGACACTGCCTTGACTCTGCCAGTGGAAGCCCTGTCCTTCTCACTACTTCATACTACTGATTAGTGGTCTTCAGTGAATCACCATCTATAGTCATACAGATTTAATAAAAACAGGGAGGAAAGAGCTCTTGCTTTCAGGCATCCAAGGGTGTGCTCGCAGCAAAACATTTACAGCTAAGCCATAAAGTGAATGGAAATATGGAAGAAACATCAACACAACAATAAAACGAGGGGTGAGATTAATGACATGATACAATCTGTTTTCATGTGGTGCAGAGAAAATTAATTTTTGAAGATATTTCATTTAACTTTGCAATATTTTGTAATTTAACCTTTGATGTTTGCAACTTTTTCTTTTATCTGCTCTCCTCTTTAAGCCTAAGGATGAGGGAAGCAAATTTTACGTCTAATTGTAAATATGGCTTCATGGCAGCTGATCTCTGCTCTGGACAAAGGTGAGAAAGATGTACTCAGAGAAGAAAAGTTATTGCCCATCATAATTCGCAGCTCTTCCTCCTGTTGATCTTCTTCCTCACTTTAATAATACAAAATACAACTTCTGAAAGAATGAGATGTGTTACCTTCCAGAGCAAGGCACCGGGGTGGGCTGGACGACCAGATAAGGTTGTGTAAGCACTCAAGATATGCAGACCCATCAAGTTTAAATCCGGGAAAGCAGCGATAGTAGATCACAGTCCCCACTGGGAAGGAGGTCTGGAACTCGGAGATGTTTACATAGCCATTAGAAGAGGCTAGAGGTCTCAGGCAGCCTGTGAAAGGTGAAAGAAAAAGGGAAAGATTCCACTCTGTCATCTCTGTACATCGAAAAGTCACACAGAACGCTGGAACTTTTTAGTATTCCCCCACTGTGAAAATGGCACCACCTCTGAAGAATGAAGCATCTTGGTCTCAAATACTCAGGTTCCTTATTCTAGGTATCATGTAGGTATTTGCTCTGCTATTGAAAATGGCACCAAGAGGGTCAGAGGAGTAGTTAAGACAAAGGGAGGGTGGTGAGTGTCTGACTGTGGATTGTACACCCCTCAGGCCAGGTGTTCTGGCTCTGACTGCATTTCAGCATCACCTGAGAAGCTCTTATAAAAACACCAGTGCCTGGGCCCCATGCCCAGGCTCTGAGGACAGGTTGAGAACCACCGAGTTTCTGTGAGAGGAAAGAGACACCACCAACAGTTTCAGTGGTGGTGAGAGCAGCTTCGAAAACTTAGGTTCCAAACTGAATTCCACTATAGTGGATTTGGGGACAGAAATCTGCCTGAGATGGTGGCCTTAAATTTCTGAAAACCCAGTTGTGTTTTACATAAAACAGATGAGGAATCCCACAGTGTAGTGGTTCTCAAACTCAAGAATGATCCAGAGGGCTTGTTAGACACAGGCTGCTGGGCCCACCTGCAGAGCTTCTGTTTCAGCAGGTCTGGGGCAAAGGGAGCCTGACAACCGTGCTGCCAACATCCAGGCACTGCTGCTGCTGCTGCCACTGCCAGGCTCGGGACCACACTCAGAACCACTGCTGTCCTGAGTCTGTGCATCGAGCACAGCATGCTGTGTGCAATCAGTGTGGAAGTGGGACCTGGATCCCACACTCCTTCTGTGAAACACTAAGCAGCCTGTTTGCCCTGAAGCCTGTGCAGCCAGTAGAACGCTCCTGGTGGCAGAGAATTCTGCTGTGTGTGGCATCCACTGTGATCAGGGCATTTCTTATTGCTTCAACAGTTTCACTGGAGGGAATAATGACACTGCAGAGCTGGTGTTCTTCCAGGACAGAACTAATTGTGTGTGAAGTCAATAATGTATAATGAAAATACCCACTTTCCCTTCCAAGTCACCAGATACAGATTGTATGTGTCCCATGCACAGCAGCAGATGACTGAACCCTTCTCCTAAGCTGACTTTGTTGAACATTGTAAGTATCTTGAAGGGATCTCTCAGCAAATTGCTTTGGTTGAAACCCCAGTACATGGTGTCTGTGCATCAGAGCAGGTGAGGGTGAGGCGGGTGCAGAATTTGAGGCACTCACTGTCGCGGTTGGGCAGTGCCAATCCTGCACTGCTATGTCCTGGGGCCATGGGGCTCTGCAGACCAAGGAGATCATAGCTTTGAACTGGCCAACATTTGGGATGCACCATACCCTAAAAGGTATAGAGCTCAGCCATCTCTGTAGACAGTCCCATAACCTTAGGTTATTATTATTGTTTTCTTGAGCTGAAAACTGACAATGTTCAGAGTAAAAGTGAAGTGTATGTGTGTTTATGTGGTGGGGAGGAGGTTGGGGATCAGGAATAAACAGACTCAATAATTGAGAAAAAAAGAGAAGCACATTAACGTGAACAAGTGAGCGCCTTAGAACCCTTAAGTATAGTTCAAATGAGTTGGCACAAATGACTGTGCTCGCTCTTCTTCCTAGGAAGGAATTGTAGTTCTAAACTACCCACACAGATAAGCTGGTTTCTCTCAAATAAAAACTAACTCTGACTCAGAGTGGGGTTATAATTCGTGCAGTTCATCAGAGGAGAAGGAAAGATACGCTCACTCTCGGTTAGAGACAGCCTGCCCTAAATACAACAGTCGAAAACGGGCTTCACCTCAATAGTTCAATGTGATTTCCATTTGCACTTCTAGATAACAGGGAGAGGCCTCCTCAGGCTTTAGCTCCTGGATCTATAGGTGCAAATAAAACTTAGAGAATGAAATGTCACTCTTAGGGCCAATTCCGCCTGGGGGCTCAAAGGGGTGTCAGGCTGTCCAAGGCAACTTCAGTTCCTCATTTCCTACGGTGTGCCAGGCAAGCAGCCAGGGAGCAACACTGGAGCAGCGGCAGCTGCAGCAGGCAGGACCTATCTTTTTGTGCAGCAAGGCGTGGGGTGCACTAGAGGGTAGGGCACAGGCCAGGGCACCCACCCCCTCTGGGGGACAGAGGCCTCTGAGGAGGAGGGAGAGGTGGGCAGGGCTTGCATCGGTTGAAGAAGCATACCTCTTCAGGGTAACCGACTGGCTCTGTTGTTGCAGACCTAGAAAAGCTATGTCTTGACTGGGATTTGAAGAAGGGGAGGTGGAGTGGGGGCAACAGTGGCCAGAAAGAGCAATAGGAAAGCCTGGGTCTAAAGCCTCAAAATGACACTTTGAGAGGCACACCAACACAGGGTATTTCTTTTTTTAATCACTGGGGAAAAAAGAACTCCTAAAGAAGCATCCTATATTTGAGTGACAGGAAAAGAAACAGAAAGGATGGGAGAACAAAAGGTTACATGGAAAACAGGAAGGGAAGAAGTGGCTGCAGTCTGGGGTGGTTTTCCTGGCCATCACTCTGATCGTGTCAGAGGACTGAAACGGATCAGCAGGTAATAAAGTTTATTTGAATAAGTAGCCCAACTTAACAGCCAGCTGCTTGTTTTGTAGACATCTGAAAATGTAAATAAATCACATCTCCTTTAAAAATGCAACACAGAACATGCTCAGCAACACCGGCAGTTCCTGGGAGAGAGCAGGGGAGTGTGATGGTCTGGGCTGCTTTCGTCCTTCTTATGCTCAAGCCTCTCTTCCTTCAAGGGGTCATGACTCTTAAGCTCTCATGTAAGGAAACTATTTATTTCCAAGAACAGGGCACCCAAAGCAATATCAGAGTCTGCCAGTTGTGATTTCCAAGCACAAAGTTAACATTCATCTCAGCTTGAGCACGCCGGTGCTTTTGGAGCAAATGAGATTGCTCTCTTTCTCCCTCAAATTATGAATTATGCATTGCCTTCTTGGTTCTTTGGTCGAAGTCACATGTCAAAAAATAAAATCAGAATTATTCTGAACTTGAGGGCTTATTTTCACAAACAGGGCCCTCTATGATGGCCCAGGCAAATCTAAAAAATTGCAAGGGAATAAATATTCACCAGGTTGTTCGGATGAAATTTGAATTTGATAATTTTTCTGCTCTCCATGCATTTTATATATATAAACGCTATTAAGAGAAAACAGCCTCTGTTTAAGATAGGCTTTAACTATATTTTCACCACTACTCAAATAAGTATAAATGCCCTGTTATTTCCATTAAATATGTAATAGTTCATCACTGTGTTAGCAGCCCAGTTACAAGTCTCCTGATTCTTAAACTACTTTTGATATTTTGGAGTAATGGAGACATCCAACATTCCAAATAATAAGGTGTTTCCTGTTTATCCTTTAAAACTGGGTATACGGAGCTGAGCAAGCTACAAGGGGTGGTGATGGAGAGTCTAAGAACAGAGCTTTGGCAATTGTAGTAAAGATGCAACTGGATCCATGTGGGGTAGATGGCTTTGTTCATTTCCCCCATCATCTCTATCACTTTATTAGATAAACATGTACACAGTCTACAATAAAGTCCGAAAGAATAATAGCCCAGCTGAGAACTGGAGCATCAGTCCTGTACCTTGACAGATGGGCAGATTATTCCACGTTCCATCATCGCGACATAATGAAACCATATTGTGTAGGTCGGGGTACCGGATCTTGAATCCTTCATGACAAGTGATGATTAGCTTCTCTCCATGTCTATACGTCTTGTTATGAATCTCAGCATCTTCGATTTGAGGGATACGGCAATCTGCAATTTTGTAAAAGGTACACATTATTTTTGGAATTTTAAAATGGTTGTGGTTCACAGCTTCACGAGAAAGCTCTTATTTTCAGACTTGGTCTCAACCTACACAGCAATCTGATGAATGGTACCTCATTTGTCAATAGGCTCAGGTGCCAATGATGAGCAGAAGAGCTGGCTTCATGGGAGTAATGAGAAGGTGGCTCAAAAAGAGGGACCCAGGGCGTGGGGATCCAACCACAAAAAGAACTTTATTTCCTGCCTGTGACACTTCAAACCGTACAGCTGATCTTATTAACAATTTTGGAAAAAGTGAAGAAAGAGAAGTGTTGAGGATTAGCCTGAACTATCTGGTTACATACTTTACTGTGTTCGTGGACAGAACAGAACACAGTGCAGCCTGATGGGCTAGTCTCACAGCTGCCCAGCCATGTCACCTCCGTCTAAGGGTCCCGGCCCTGAGCCTGATAAGAAAATATGCTTTGCAAAACAGCACAGGGGTTGAGCTGTGGCTGTGTTTGCCATTAGCATTTCTTGTCCACCTTATCTGTTTTAAAAGAGATAACAAATAGAGCAGCACATACTACTGCCAATCTCACAAAGGCTCAGAGCAAGCCACTGTGCTGCCTCTTAAAAATGGAGTAAGAGCAAAAGGCACGTGTATAGGAGAAGAGGCAAGGCTGGGGGCTGGGGGAGGAGAACGCCAGTGGAGGAACAAGGAGCCCATGCCATGCAGCAAATGATAAAAAGATCAAATAAAACAAACAAGTGATCATTACCCACTTCCAACTGCATCCACTTCCAGTTTACTGTCCAGGCCACGCCACCCCTTGCTGCCAAGTTGGGATCCCACTTCCACCCTAAACACTGCCTGAGTCATCCCATCTGGTTTAAGGCACATTGATTGCGATGTGTCTCTCTCCATCTCTTATGAGCACATCTCTGTTTAATGTTTCTGGTTTTATATGCATACGTGTTTGTAAGCATGACCTACAGATGGGTTATGTTCCAAATTTGTTGATTCTTAACTTTTTAAAACAAGGCAAAAACCAAGAACAGCATTTTGTGAATCATAGAAATTTCCTCCAGAAATTTCTCAACGCTTTAAAAGATTATAGGTCTCTTATCCATTCCCCAAATCCTACAAAATCCACAATATGGCCAGAGTAGTACTAACAGGAACCTCCACCTTTAAGTTGCTGTAAGCTTTGAACTGTCAGCTCTAAGGCACTTGGCCCTGGGAGCCCTGATGTGAATGGAAGAGAAGGGAAATGCTGTGGCTAGTGGGTGAGTGGGTGACTCTGGTGGCTGGGAACTTTGGTGGCTCGAAAAAGAGCACATCCAGGAGCTAGGAGGTGAGGTTGGGGCTGGGTTTACTGGGAGAAATGGGAAGTATGGCACAACAGACTTCAGAAAATAGGATGTCAATGATGGGAAAGACTCAGGCAGACAGGGGCTTCCAAGTTAGAGGACAGCCTGGCAGCTGGGGATGTAGGGGTGGTGGCTGTTCACTGCCTGCATGGGTCACCTGAAGTCAAATGCTTGTAAGCCCAGGTCTGCCCTTATCTCAGCTTTTGTCACCACCATTAGCTTGAGAGCAGGGACTGTGTTGCTCACTTCCTCTGACCTTCCTGCCATGCTTCTGACCTGTGCACACACCTGGCGAAAGAGTGCTGAAAGGAGCTGTCTGAACCTCTGCCCAAGATCGCTGTGAGTGCACAGCCCTCTGGAGCATGGCTAACAGGCTTGGGGAACAGACCTGCAGCTCAGCCTTCCCTGAGGACACCTGTCATCAGGCCTTCCCTTTGCCCATGATTTCAACAAAGAGAGTCTGGGCTGAAGAACTGTGTTCTGGCTTTGGTTTTACCTTTCATATTTGTGTTTCAGGTCGTGAAAAGGGGTTTTCTTTTTCTTTTTGAGACAGAGTCTCACTCTGTCACCCAGGCTGGAGTGCAGCGGCATAATCTCAGCTCACTGCAACCTCTACCTCCTGGGTCCAAGCGATTTTTCTGCCTCAGCCTCCTGAGCAGCTGGGATTATAGGGGCATGCCACCGTGCCCGGCTAATTTTGTATTTTTAGTAGAGATGGAGTTTTACCATATTGGCCAGGATGTTCTCGAACTGCTGACCTCATGATCCGCCTGCCTTGGCGTCCCAACGTGCTGGGATTACAGGCGTAAGCCACCATGCCCAGCCTGAAAAGGGGTTTTCTAACTGTTCATGTTTAACAAACAGTTTTCCTGCTAGCATAGTTGAATTCCCCAGAATCAATCCCAATCCCAGAATAATCCTAACTGGGGTCACAAGATCACTGACAATTCTTTGCGCACTGCTGCTGCCTTCTTAATAGAAAATGTGAATTACGTTTTTTCAATCGCACTGTACAGAAATTATTCACAGCAAATAAAAACACATTTATCAAGGCATCCGTCTGTAAAATCTTGGCTGTAAATAGGTACTGCGGCAGTAATTTACACATCGAAACAACTATTTTCATGATTGATTTAAAACTTGTTCAGCAATTAGCTAGTATACTCAGGAGGTGGCCAGCTATAGAGAATAAAGTCAATGGATAGAAGCGTCCCTTTGGGCATTATGGACATGTGGACATTGGCTGGCTGGGAGCAGAAGCACTCAAGCCTTGTTTCTAAGAGTGATTTCTCAGCATAGTGTTGTGTAATGTAGAATGCTTTCAACTTCTAGTTAGAGCTAAAGTTTCCCTAAACATGGCATGGGGACTAAGTAGAATATAAGACACAGGGTTAGAGGGAATTCACAGCCTCCTGAATCCCAGTGATGATGTGCTCTCCTGAAAGAAGAGTCACCATAGGGAGTGATGCCAGGCCAATTTACTATGTGGGAGGAGCCACATATCAACTAGGGAGTAAGAAGTAGGGTTCAAATCCCAAGAAAGGGAAGAGGCCAGGAGGGGCAGTGCCCTAGGAATGAGTACAAAACAAACACAGATCAGCTCTATCAAAAAACTTAACCTTGACAGAGAAAACATTATCCAGAGCCTTTATGATTTCTTTACCCACAAAGTCTGGCATCTGATCTTCCCCTTGAAGGAGAGTGAAGTAGGAAGAAGAAGGAATCTAGAAAAAAGTATGTGTCCAGTGAGTTCTCTGTAGTAGTGAAAAACCATGGACCTTCTTTCCACAGAAAAAAAGAATCTAGGATCTTTAGTATCTGACAGTAAATGTCTAATATCCATCAATTCTGAAGTCTCAAACAGAAATAACACAATTTTCTATAGCATACACTAATCTAGTCAATAGAAAGAATTTTGAAGGCAGGTGGCTCACCCCTATAATCCCAATACTTTGGGAGGCCGAGGCGAGTGGATCACCTGAGGTCAGGAGTTTGAGACCAGCCTGGCCATCATGGTGAAACCCCGTCTCTACTAAAAATACAAAACTTAGCCAGGCGTGGTGGCACATGCCTATAATCCCAGCTACTCGGGAGGCTGAGGCAGGAGAATTGCTTGAACCTGGGAGGTGGAGGTTGTAGTGAGCCAAGATCACGCCACTGCACTCTACAAAAATATTTATCAAAATCTGCTTCTGTCCCATTGAATCTGGTCAACAATTAGAACTTATGTGTATGAGGCATAAATAGGCCATTCAGGGTGTAACTTGAGGGATATCAAAGCCTCCCATTCTGGAAATCATCTTTCACCAGGCCAACACTGTCATTATTTCTACATCCTGCTTCTGGTATCAATGGGGACTCAATACAGTGAATAAATAAAAGAAGGAGTAAAAGATCCTAAGGCAGCATTGCATATTTATATCCAAGTACAAATTAATTTATCAGATTAGTTAGCAGAGAGCAGCGCCTAAGGGATGGAGCAGAAATAGTAACAGTAAAAGAAATCTTAAAGAAAATGTGCCATACATAGGATTTACTATTCTTTAAAAGTTAGTTATACTTGAAAATGAATCCAATTCCTTCAACACACCAAGTTTTGACATTAATACTCCCCCAAAACTGTTCCCAGTAACATGAATACATAATACAGACTCAAGAGATTCACAATCCACAGAGTAGATTAAAGGCTCGGAAGGTCTTACTGTAAAGAATTCTACTTAATTTTGTTTAAACCAGCATTTGTCAAGCTTGTTTATTCATCCAGCTGTTCATTCATCCATTTTGTGAATTACAGAGCACTCTTTCTAGGCTCAGGGTGTCCTTGGCGCTGGGGATAAAGAGTCAAGGGCTTTATTCTTACAGTGCTTGCATGGAAGAAGACTGCAAATGGGCAAATTAACAGCTAAAGGTGCTAGAAAGTAGCAGGCAACACTCACTGCCACGATGAACACATAGCAAGGTGACATGACAGGGACTGACTCAGGAACTCTTTTAATTTGGGTAGATAGGAAAGGGGCCCCTGAGGAAATGACATTTATTAAGCTGAGATCTGAATGACAAGAAGAATTTAATTATGTATGGCTCTTGGAGAAGAACATATTAGGCAGTGGGAACAGCTAGTGCAAAGGCCAGGAAAGAGCTCGGTGTTCTTCAGAACACTAAAGAAGACCTGTGTATTTGGAATATAGTGACCAAGAAGGGGAGGGACAGGCCAGATCATGCAGGGCCTTGTAGATTAGGGCAGGGAATTATTTTAGTGTGATAGGGAGTTACTGGGGTTTGTTAAGCATGGGCCAAGGCATGATCTGATTTATATCCTCAAAGGGTTTGCCATATGTACAGTAAAGGATTAACTTACCCAAGGAGAGGTTTAGGCATTTGCCCTCAGCTCCTGAGAGGTAACCTTTAGCCCCTGGAATGTCTGGCTTGAGATGAGTGTCTTTGTTTGTCTGGGGGCTCTGGGTCACGCTAGACAGATTATGTCAACAGTATGATGTATGGCAGGGGCCTTGGCCATGCCATCTGGCCCATGCTAACATGGATTTTAGTCCATGCTAACATGTGATTTAAGCTTTGGGCCATGGGCCATGCAGTATCAGCTCAACTTCTGGAGGAACAGGGAACTAAGATCAGCCACACTGTGGTCAACCATGCCCACGTGACTAAGCCCTGATTAAAACTCTGGACACTAAAGCTTGGTGAGTTTCCCGGGTTGTCAACACTTTGTGTATATTGTCATACACTGTTGCCGGAAAAAAGAGGTGTTGTCCATATAGCCCCACTGGAAGAGAATAACTGAAAGCTCACGTCTGGTGACTCCTGGACCCTGCCCTATGCACCTCTTCCCTTGGCTGATTTAATCTATGTCCTTTCATTGTAAAAAGCCTTAGCCATGAGTAGAATAGTTTTCCTGAGTTCTGTGAATGTGAGTTCCTGAGTTCTAGTGAATTTTTGAACCTGATGGTGGTCTCGGACAGCCCAGACTTATAGCTGGTATCAGAAGTGAGGGGGGGTCTTGGGGACTCTGAACTTAGTACCATAGAATGCTTTTTTCACTTACTATCCACTAACATCCCTCAGGAGCACTGTTCCATATCAGTGCTGTTCCACGCTTCTGCTGTTCTAAAGAACTATCATTCCAGCACAGCTCAGAGCACACTGTCCCAGCCACCACAATTTACTCAGGATCAGGCTGAAGAAGCTGAATGAAACAAACTGAGACAAATGATTTGACCATCAGCAATTAACGAAAGGCATAGAAAATGAGGGGCAAGAGTGGATGCTCTTCAGAGATGACTGGAGAGACAGGATGCTTCATAGAATAGGAGGAACCACCATGCGGGATAGTTTTGCTTTGGGAGCAGGGCTGGTCCAGGTTGTTTCTTTCATATTTAAAGGATATTGACTTTTTGAAACCTGAAGAAGAATTGGAACCAGACACTCAAGACCTTGTGGCTTGCAGCTGAAGGTAGTTAGGCCCTGGCTTAAGCCCACTGAGAAAAAGCCCCATGAAAGACAGTTGGTCAAAGAAGAGTTTTAATAAGCATGCTTCTTGTACTTAGTGTCTTTGTCTGGTGCATAGATTGGAATATTTTATTTATTTGTGGTTGACAAAGGCAATTAGTAGATTTGTATTTTATTATTTAAAGCATTCATTTCTATATCTAACACATTGAGGGCAATTATTTGTGGGTTCTTAGCTATTCACTTGGAAGAACTGAGACTGCTACACATTCTTCTAAGCACACGTGGAACATTTACAAAAAATGACCATACCTGGGCAATAAAGAAAGTCTCAAAAAAATTTCAAAAGAACAAAATTATAGAGCTTTTTTTTCTGGCCACAATGAAATTAAGATAGAAATGAATAGTTAGAAAATATCCATATGCTGGGAAACTGAGTAATACCTTTCTAAACAACCTATGAGTCCAAAAATAAATAATAAAAATGGAAAATACGTTGAACTAACAATGAAAATACCACATACTGAAATATATGCTATGCAGGTAAGACTATAGCTATATTTCCCTATAAGCATAAATGCACATATTAGAAAAAGATAAATATCTAAAAATCAAGAATGTATATTGCAGTTGCTTAGGTCAAGTTTGGTAATCACATTGTTCAAGTTTTCTAGATCCTTACTTATTTTTTTTAATTTGTCCTGTGTCTTCTATAAATTTCTAAGAGATGAGGGGTTAAAGTTCTCACTGTGATTATGCATTTGTCCTTAAAGTTTGTTAACTTTTGCTTTATATATTTTGAAGTATATTATTAGATGTGTACAAATTTAGAATTATTATTAAGTATCAAAAATCAAGAATCCTGCTAGAAAGTTAGAGAAAAGACAAACTCAAAGAAAATAACACATAGAAATAAATAACAAAGACAACAGTGAGCATTAATGAAACAGAGAAGAAACATAGATAAGACAGGATCAACAAAACCAAAAGTTGGTTCTTTGAAATAAAAAAAATGATAAATCACTGGTGAAATTGATCAAGAAACAAAGAGAGATAAGCACACATAACCATGTAAGAATAAAAAAGGGACACCATTAAAAATCCTATATTTAAAAAAATGAGAGAATGTTACAAAAAACTTTGCACCGAGAAATAAGAAAATTTAAATGGAGCTAAATTCCTAAAACAGATAAACAAACAAAAACTGTATAATTTACCAACATGGACACAAGAAGAAACAGAAAATAGTTACACTCCTATAAAATGTTAAATAAATTGAATTCAAAATGAAAGGCCTTCCCATAAAGAAAACTCCAGGTCTAGGAGGCTTCTGAATGAATTTTACTAAATATTTAAGGAAGAAATAGCACCAGTCTGATACAAACTCTTTCAGCATTCTATTCTGCAGGACAACACCAACTTATTTTATGAGTGCAGCCTAACCTTGATTGTAAAACCTGACAAGAACATTACAAAGAAAGAAAAATTTAGGCCAATCCATCTTAACATAGAAGCAAAACTTAAAATATTCGCAAACAAAATCCTGCAATAAATAAAAAAGAAACTACATCACAAGTTGGATTTCAAGAATGCTAAATTGGGTTAACATTTGACAAACAACCAATACAACTTGCTACATTAACAGAATAAAAAAAGTATCTTAATAGATGTGAAAAAGTATTTGATAAAATTTAACATTCATTCATGATATTAAAAAGAAAAAAATCGTAATGAGCTAGAAATTGAAGAAAACACCCTTAACATAATAAAGAATATATTTTTAAAGACCTGTAACAAAAATAATGAAAGCATTCCATTTGAGATTGAAAAGGAGACCACAAAGCTCACTCTTCCTGCTTGCACCCAGCATCACACTGGAGTTCTTAACCAAAGCAGAAGTGCAATGAAAGGAAACATAAGGTATCAGGATCAGACAGAAATTAAACTTGTATTATTCACACATCGCATGAATGGGTATGGAGTAAAACCCAAAAGAATTTACACAGATAAACAGTAAAATAATGAGTTTAGCATGTATGAATTTCTACATGTTAATTTAAAAACAAAATTTAAAATATTTGTCAATAACATAAACAAATTTGAATTCCTAAGACATAAATCTAACAAAAGGCATGTAGGACATATGTACAGAAAACTGGAAACATTACTGAGAAAAACTGTAAAAGCCCTAAATAAATGGGGGAATATTCCATGTTCCTCAATTGAAAAACTCCACATTACGCAGGCATTATTTCCCCTAATTTGGCCATAAACTCAATAAGTTATATTAAAAATTCAGATTTGTTTTGACAATTGACATGCTAATTCTAAAATTTATATGGAAATACAAAAGGCCAAGAAGAACCAAGACAGTCTGGAAGAAAACTTGCTCCACCAGAATTCAAGACTTATTATAAAGCTATAGTAATTAAAACAGTATGGAACTGATGCAAAGATAGACAAAGACCAATGGACCAGAACAGAGTCCTTTAAGAGGAAATCTGTCTTCTGACTGAGAGCAGTGAGAGAAGACAGATTTTTAAATAAATGGTGCTAGATTATATTATACACACAAATCAAGTCCAGGTGGACTGCAGATCTAAACGTGAAAGTCATAATAGTGATGTTCTGAGAAGACTGTATAGGAGAATGCCTTCATGAGGTCAATATTGGAAAACATTGTTTAAAGAAGACAAAAAGAGACCAACATAGACAAAAAGATTGATAAATTTGACTACATTAAAATTAAGGTCTTCTGCCCATCCAAAGACACTGAAGATGCAAGTAAAAACATAAAAACAGAAGATCTTTGCAACACCTGTCACCAACAAAGGATCTGTATCCAGTGTAGGTAAAAACTCCTAAAAATCAATAAGGAAAAGACAGGTAATAGATAGATGGGCAAGTGAATTAAACAGGCACTTCAGAAGAGAGAGAAAGAGTAACAAGCTGGCCAAAAAACACAAAAAGATGCTTGATCTCATTATTCACCAGGGAAATGTACATTAAAACCAGGAGATACTACTACATACTTAACAGATGGCTAAAATATTGACAATACCAAGTGTTGGCAAGCAGTGTATTCTGCTGGTGAGGGTAAATTGGTACAACCACTTTGGAAAGCTGGTAGTAGCTATTAACAAGGAATAAATGCACCTCCTATGCCTCAGCAACTCCACTCTTAGATGAATAGCCAATAGAAATCTGAGTGTGTATTCACCAAGAGGTGTGTTCAAACATGCTCATAACAGCATTATTTGTAACAAAAGCCAATTGGAAAAAAAACAAATTTCCATTAACATCAGAATGTTCAATTACGGTATATTCATGCAACAGAACACAATGCAGCAACGAAAATGATCAAATTACAGTTACATGCATTAATATGCATGGATTTCATAAACGTAAAGTAATCCTTACTCGATAATTTCATGTATATAATCTCAAAAATAAGGCAAAAGCATATTAAACTTAAAATAGTATCATGTTTAGAAACACATGCTTCTGGGCTAAGTAATTATCATAGGAAGTGATTCCTGCTACTCTCTCCCTCTGAGAGGGAGAAGAGGCAGCGATCCAGTGGGGGCTCCTGGGGTACTAGCAACGTCCTATGTCTTCACCTGAATAATAGTGACAGTGGTGTTGCTTTGTGACAGTTCATTGGACTGTTCAGTGCTGTGTACACTTCTATATGTGTTTTATTTCATATATTTTTTAAAAGTTAGAACAACAACAATAAAATTAATCCAGAAAGAAGAACAAGGACATCACTGCCTATGTAGCTGTCTTTCCCAACTCATCTGGAGCCTCTGGGCCTGGCAAGTAGAGAGTGCTTAACAGAATTCTGGGAAATGAATGACTAAACATATCGGGGGTGGTGCTGAAATTCTCAAAAACATAAAACCTCAAATATTCGCCAGAAAACTTTCAGAAGACAATTTGACCTCTGAATGTAGGTTATGTGGGTTGTTGGAGAAACTGGGTTTGATTCAGAGTTTTGTCCTAGAAGGCAAATCTAACCTGATTGCTTGCTTTTCTCTTAATAAATCCAATTTTAATTATTTTATCTTTAAAGAAACTTTAAGGTCACTTTCCACCTTCTGCAAAGTTCAACAACAAAGAAGTGACAGAAAGCAGTTGGAAGCCAGAGGTGAACTCACAAGAAAAATAAAAGAAGGCATGTCAAATGCCCTTCTCATGGGCTGATGACTTCCAGAGGTTCTACCCAACGTCTTCATGCTCTGCTCATAGAGTGCACATGGTAAGCATCTCAAGGAATCCTCTGAGGCTCCACAACATGAGAATCACCTGGAAATGCCTGGTAAATTCCAATTCTTTGTTGCATACAAGCATCTGAGCTTGGGGCCTGGAAATGTTATGCCTTTTTTTATGGCTCCCCGCCCCCGCCCCCGGCAATTACCATGAAGTCAAACATTGAGAACCACCATGTGATGGGATATGCAAGGTCAGTCTGGGTGACTGAATAGACTGAAGAATAGCAATCAAAACTCAAAGGTTGGCTCAGAATTCAACAAGCCCTGGCCCATCTCTTGGCAGCTGTCTCTGACAAATGTAATAAAGAAGAACAGAATCTAATCCGAGCAAGCTGGGGTACCAAGGCACAACAAGGCCTCACACTCTTGCAGACCCAGCATGGGGTTCCAAGGAGATCTGAACCAGTAATAGGACTCACAAGATGCCTGGAAGCCTCGGTCGGCCCCAAACTGCTCAAAGACTGGCATGAGAGAAGATGCATTTCATCTGCAGTGGGTTTGGAAGGACCCCAGTGGGGGTAGGTCTGCATTTTTCATAAGTAGCCAACATAATTCTGGATAGTTTCAGTTGCAAGCTTGTGAAAAACTGCTTTCTGGGGAAATTCCCCCAAGTCAGTTTGGTGTTCAAGGTTGCTAACAGTCACTGTGTGACCTTTATACAGGATCTGACAAGCATCTGTGTATGTGCTGATGATGTTGTTGTTCTCTATTTGCCTGACAATTCTGGGACTTCGAGCAGCTCCCTACCTCCACAGCCCCTGTACAGAAAGGGTGAGGTCTCAGCACTCACGTGTGCAAGACCGCATGAGGCAGCTGGTTCAGGAGTAACAGCTGCCAAGATTTGGACATTCCTTCTGCACTTGCTGGGGTCTTGGTTGCACAGGCCTGAGAACCCTTGTCTGTGGTTGTCCACCTGTCATCTTGCAACCATCATAACTGATCATTTCTGTCACTTATCTTTGCGGGATTTGCCTCGACCTGACCTGATATTATTTCCTATGGATTTTTTTTTCCCCTTTCAAGTCTGGCCATATTTAAGTTAAATAAATCTTTTAGAAAACAAAAACTAAACTCACATGGAAGCCACAAGGGAGCGAGTACAGGAGAGCAGTGGTTTCTGTTAACAGCAGCATAAATAAGAAATGACAGTGGTCCTGGGGACAGGTAGAAGCATCCCTCTGCTCCTTCCCTTCTTAGGAGGTGGAAAATGAGGACAGAATATCTTGGGGGAAGACATGCAAATACTTGCCCTTGTGGGCACAGGCTGTCGTTTCTGATAATCCACATCTAAGGCAACAAGAAAGAAATTTTAGATGATAGAGAATGCACATGAGAAAAAAAAATCCCAAATAAAATATTTTTAAAGCATCCATCTGTTTTGATGAAGCCTCTGGAGCTGGAAGACAGCTCACTTAATATATAAGTAACTGGAAAACATGAGTATGACCACCCTGCTTTTGAAAAATGCCTGCACCCCACAGTTTCAATGAATAAAGGAGTTATCTGCCAATTTTATTGCCAGCTTTAGCTTATGAGTCGAGCTGAATCTTTTAATTAAAAATTTATAATGTAATAATAATACTTAAACTCATATTGCACCTTTTCCCCAAGAAGCTCAAAGAACCTTCTTAACATCAAATTATTCATCTTTCATAGCAATCCTGGTCAGGTCTATGGGAGCCAAAATATTTTAGCGAGTACTTAAAAATAATGCTTGATGAATGGATGATTTTTTTTTCCTTTTTACACTCTGCAAGGAACCGAGACAAGGTTAAGCATGGAGACAGAGCAAACTGGAGCTGTGGCAGGAACAGCTCCTCCTCCTGTGCTCTACGCCACCTTTAGCCACAAGCAGGTAACCAGGGAGCCTGGGACAAAAAGCACAGGTGGAAGGGATCCCTGGTTGCACACTGAAATTACCTTGGATCCCTTGAAAAGGGATCCCTGGTTGTGCCCAGGCATAGGTTGAACTACCTATGCCTGGGCTCCCACTACCCAGAACAACTAAAATAGAGTCACTTGAAGTGGGTCTCAGGCACTTTTATTTTTAAAAGTTCTGCAAGTGATCCTGACAGGCAGCCTGGGTTGCACACCACCAGGATATAGAAAGAGCAATGGACAAGGAGTCAAGACACTGGTCTAATCCTCAGCTTTCCTGCTGTGTGACTTCTATAAGTCACTAAAGCTCTTATAGGCTTCAGTGTCTCCATTTGGAAAACGACAACACTGACATTTCTGATTCTAAGAATTAAACATCTCTAAGGATCTTTGTTGAACACTAGAGAGAATTATGTTATTCTCCCTTCTTACAAAGAAATATCAGACCATATCCCTAAATCAGTGAGTCTCAAACATTTTTATGTGTAAGAATCAGCTGGGAGATTTTTTTTTAAATGCAGATTTCTTGGCCCCACCCTTAGCATTCTAATGCAGGAGGTCTGAATATGTACTTTTCCAAAGTTCTGATGCAGGCAGTCCTTGGCACATACTTTAAGAACCAGTCCCAAGTTCCAAGATGGCCGAATAGGAACAGCTCCAGTCTACAGCTCCCAGCGTGAGCCATGCAGAAGACAGGTGATTTCTGCATTTCCAACTGAGGTACTGGGTTCATCTCACAGGGGCTCATCAGACAGTGGGGGTAGGACAGTGGGTGCAGCCCACTGAGTGTGAGCGGGAAGCACAAGGGGTCAGGGAATTCCCTTTCCTAGCAAAGGGAAGGGGTGATAGACGGCACCTGGGAAATTGGGTCATTCCCACCCTAATACTGTGCTTTTCCAATGGTCTTAGCAAACGGCACACCAGGAGATTATATCCTGCGCCTGGCTCGGAGGGTCCCACACCCATGGAGCCTCACTCAATGCTAGCACAGCAGTCTGAGATTGAACTGCAAGGCACAGCGAGGCTGGGGGAGGGGCGCCCGCCATTGCTGAGGCTTGAGAAGGTAAACAAAGCAGCCAGGAAGCTCGAACTGGGTGGAGCCCACCACAGATCAAGGAGGCCTGCCTGCCTCTGTAGACTCCACCTCTGGGGGCAGGGCATAGCCAAACAAAAGGCAGCAGAAACCTCTGCAGACTTAAATGTCCCTGTCTGACAGCTTTGAAGAGAGTAGTGGTTTTCCCAGCACGGAGTTTGAGATCTGAGAACGGATAGACTGCTTCCTCAAGTGGGTCCCTGACCCCCAAGTAGCCTAACTGGGAGGCACACCCTAGTAGGGGCAGACTGACACCTCACACGGCCGGGTAGCCCTCTAAGACGAAGCTTCCAGAGGAACAATCAGGCAGGAACACTTGCTGTTCAGCAATATTCACTGTTCTGCAGCCTCCGCTGCTGATACGCAGGCAAACAGGGTCTAGAGTGGACCTCCAGCAAACTCCAACAGACCTGCAGCTGAGGGTCCTGACTGTTAGAAGGAAAACTAACAAACAGAAAGGACATCCACACCAAAACCTCATCTGTACGTCACCATCATCAAAGACCAAAGGTAGATAAAACCACAAAGATGGGGAAAAAATAGAGCAGAAAAGCTGAAAATTCTAAAAATCAGAGCACCTCTCCCCCTCCAAAGGAACGCAGCTCCTTGCCAGCAATGGAACAAAGCAGAATGGAGAATGACTTTGACGAGGTGAGAGAAGAAGGCTTCAGACGATCAAACTTCTCCGAGCTAAAGGAGGAAGTTCGAACCCAACACAAAGAAGCTAAAAACCTTGAAAAAAGATTAGACGAATGGCTAACTAGAATAACCAGTGTAGAGAAGTCCTTAAATGACCTGATGGAGCTGAAAACCATGGCACGAGAACTACGTGACAAATGCACAAGCTTCAGTAGCTGATTCGATCAACTGGAAGAAAGGGTATCAGTGATCGAAGATCAAATGAATAAAATGAAGCGAGAAGAGAAGTTTAGAGCAAACAGGGTAAAAAGAAATGAACAAAGCCTCCAAGAAATATGGGACTATGTGAAAAGACCAAATCTACGTCTGACTAGTGTACCTGAAAGTGACGGGGAGAATGGAACCAAGTTGGAAAACACTCTGCAGGATATTATCCAGGAGAACTTCCCAACCTAGCAAGGCAGGCCAACATTCAAATTCAGGGAACACAGAGAACACCACAAAGATACTCCTCGAGAAGAGCAACTCCCAGACACATAATTGTCAGATTCACCAAAGTTGAAATGAAGGAAAAAATGTTAAGCGTAGCCAGAAAGAAAGATCGGGTTACCCACAAAGGGAAACCCATCAGACTAACAGTGGAGCTCTTGGCAGAAACTCTACAAGCCAGAAGAGAGTGGGGGCCAATATTCAACATTCTTAAAGAAAAGAATTTTCAACCCAGAATTTCATATCCAGCCAAACAAAGCTTCATAAGTGAAGGAGAAATAAAATCCTTTACAGACAAGCAAATGCTGAGAGATTTTGTCACCACCAGGCCTGCCCTACAAAAGCTCCTGAAGGAAGCACTAAACATGGAAAGGAACAACTGGTACCAGCCACTGCTAAAACATGACGAATTGTAAAGACCATTGATGCTAGGAAGAAACTGCATCAACTAATGAGCAAAATAACCAGCTAACATCATAATGGCAGGATCAAATTCACACAACAATATTAACCTTAAATGTAAATGGGCTAAACGCTCCAATTAAAAGACACAGACTGGCAAATTGGATAAAGAGTCAAGACCCATCAGTGTGCTGTATTCAGGAAACCCATCTCATGTGCAGAGACACATATAGGCTTAAAATAAAGGGATGGAGGAAGATCTACCAAGCAAATGGAAAACAAAAAAAGGCAGGGGTTGCAATCCTAGTCTCTGATAAAACAGACTTTAAACCAACAAACATCAAAAGAGACAAAGAGGCCATTACATAACGGTAAAGGGATCAATTCAACAAGAAGAGCTAACTACCTTAAATATATATGCACCCAATATAGGAGCACCCAGATTCATAAAGCAAGTCCTTAGAGATCTACAAAGAGACTTAGGCTCCCACACAATAACAATGGGAGACTTTAACACCCCACTGTCAACATTAGACAGATCAACGAGACAGAAAGTTTACAAGGATATCCAGGAATTGAACTCAGCTCTGCACCAAGCAGACCTAATAGACATCTACAGAACTCTCCACCCCAAATCAACAGAATATACATTATTCTCAGCACCACATTGCACTTATTCCAAAATTGACCACATAGTTGGAAGTAAAACACTCCTCAGCAAATGTAAAAGAACAGAAATTATAACAAACTGTCTCTCAGACCACAGTGCAATCAAACTAGAACTCAGGATTAAGAGACTCACTCAAAACCGCTCAACTACATGGAAACTGAACAACCTGCTCCTGAATGACTACTGGGTACACAATGAAATGAAGGCAGAAATAAAGATGTTCTTTGAAACCAGTGAGAACAAAGATACAACATACCAGAATCTCTGGGACACATTTAAAGCAGTGTGTAGACGGAAATTTATAGCACTAAGTGCCCACAAGAGAAAGCAGGAAAGATCTAAAATAGACACCCTAACATCACAATTAAAAGAACTAGAGAAGCAAGAGCAAACACATTCAAAAGCTAGCAGAAGGCAAGAAATAACTGAGATCAGAGGAGAACTGAAGGAGATAGAGACATAAAAAACCCTTCAAAAAATCAATGAATCCAGGAGCTGATTTTTTGAAAAGATCAACAAAATTGATAGACTGCTAGCAAGACTAATAAAGAAGAAAAGAGAGAAGAATCAAATGGACACAATAAAAAATGATAAAGGGGATATCACCACCGATCCCACAGAAATACAAACTACCATCAGAGAATACTATAAACACCTCTATGCAAATAAACTAGAAAATCTAGAAGAAATGGATAAATTCCTGGACACATACACTCTCCCAAGACTAAACCAGGAAGAAGTTGAATCCCTGAATAGACCAATAACAGGCTCTGAAATTGAGGCAATAATTAATAGCCTAACAACCAAAAAAAGTCCAGGACCAGATGGATTCACAGCCGAATTCTACCAGAGGTACAAGGAGGAGCTGGTACCATTCCTTCTGAAAATATTCCAATCAACAGAAAAGGAGGGAATCCTCCCTAACTCATTTTATGAGGCCAGCATCATCCTGATACCAAAGCCTGGCAGAGACACAACAAAAAAAGATAATTTTAGACCAATATCCCTGATGAACATCAATGCAAAACTCCTCAATAAAATACTGGCAAACTGAATCCAGCAGCACATCAAAAAGCTTATCCACCACGATCAAGTGGGCTTCATCCCTGGGATGCAAGGCTGGTTCAACATATGCAAATCAATAAACGTAATCCAGCATATAAACAGAAGCAAAGACAAAAACCACATGATTATCTCAATAGATGCAGAAAAGGCCTTTGACAAAATTTAACAGCCCTTCATGCTAAAAACTCTCAATAAATTAGGTATTGATGGGACGTATCTCAAAATAATAAGAGCTATTTATGACAAACCCACAGCCAATATCATACTGAATGGGCAAAAACTGGAAGCATTCCCTTTGAAAACTGGCACAAGACAGGGATGCCCTCTCTCACCACTCCTATTCAACATAGTGGTGGAAATTCTGGCCAGGGCAATCAGGCAGGAGAAGGAAATAAAGGGTATTCAATTAGGAAAAGAGGAAGTCAAATTGTCCCTGTTTGCAGATGACATGATTATATATTTAGAAAACCCCATCATCTTAGCCCAAAATCTCCTTAAGCTGATAAGCAACTCAGCAAAGTCTCAGGATACAAAATCAATATGCAAAAATCACAAGCATTCTTATACACCAATAACAGACAGAGAGCCAAATCATGAGTGAACTCCCATTCACAATTGCTTCAAAGAGAATAAAATACCTAGGAATCCAACTTACAAGGGATATGAAGGACCTCTTCAAGAACTACAAACCACTGCTCAACGAAATAAAAGAGGATACAAACAAATGGAAGAACATTCCTTGCTCACGGATAGGAAGAATCAATATCATGAAAATGGCCATACTGCCCGAGGTAATTTAGAGATTCAATGCTGTCCCCATCAAGCTACCAATGACTTCCTTCACAGAATTGGAAAAAACTACTTTAAAGTTCATATGGAACCAAAAAAGAGCCTGCATTGCCAAGACAATCCTAAGCCAAAAGAACAAAGCCGGAGGCATCACGCTACCTGACTTCAAACTATACTAGAAGGCTACAGTAACCAAAACAGCATGGTACTGGTACCAAAACAGAGATATAGACCAATGGAATAGAACAGAGCCCTCAGAAATAATACCACACATCTACAACCATCTGATCTTTGACAAACCTGACAAAAACAAGAAATGGGGAAAGCATTCCGTATTTAATAAATGGTGCTGGAAAAACTGGCTAGCCATATGTAGAAAGCTTCCTTCCTTACACCTGATACAAAAACTAAATTCAAGATGCATTAAAGACTTAAATGTTAGACCTAAAACCATAAAAACCCTAGGAGAAAACCTAGGCAATACCATTCAGGACATAGGCAAGGGCAAGGACTTCATGTCTAAAACACCAAAAGCAATGGTAACAACAGCCAAAATTGACAAATGGGATCTAATTAAACTAAAAGCTTCTGCACAGCAAAAGAAACTACCATCAGAGTGAACAGGCAACCTACAGAATGGGAGAAAGTTTTTGCAATATACTCATCTGACAAAGGGCTAATATCTAGAATCTACAAATAACTCAAACAAATTTACAAGAAGAAAACAAACAACCCCATCAAAAAGTGGGCAAAGGATATGAACAGATACTTCTCAAAAGAAGACATTTATGCAGGCAACAGACATATGAAAAAATGCTCATCATCACTGGCCACCAGAGAAATGCAAATCAAAACCACAATGAGATACCATCTCACACCAGTTAGAATGGCGATCATTAAAAAGTCAGGAAACAACAGGTGCTGGAGAGGATGTGGACAAATAGAAACACTTTTACACTGTTGGTGGCACTGCAAACTAGTTCAACCATTGTGGAAGACCGTGTGGCGATTCCTCAGGGATCTAGAACTAGAAACACCATTTGACCCAGCCATCCCATTACTGGGTATATACCCAAAGGATTATAAATCATGCTGCTATAAAGGCACATGCACACGTATGTTTACTGCAGCACTATTCACAATAGCAAAGACTTGGAACCAACCCAAATGTCCATCAATGATAGACTGGATTAAGAAAATGTGGCACATATACACCATGGAATACTATGCAGCCATAAAAAAGGATGAGTTCATGTCCTTTGTAGGGACATGGATGAAGCTGAAAACCATCATTCTCAGCAAACTATCGCAAGAACAAATAACCAACACCACATGTTCTCACTCATTGGTGGGAATTGAACAATGAGAACACATGGACACAGGAAGGGGAACATCACACACTGGGGCCTGTTGTGGGGTGGGGGTAGGGGGGAGGGACAGCATTAGGAGATATACCCAATGTAAATGACGAGTTAATGGGTGCAGCACACCAACATGGCACATGTATACATATGTAACAAACCTGCACACTGTGCACATGTACCCTAGAACTTAAAGTATAATAAAAAAAAGAAAAGAACCAGTCTCCTGCATGAACAGATTCTTACCAACTGTGTTGGTAACGAGAGATCCATCCCTAATGGGGTATGGGCCTGGGGCCATTATAATGTGTCACCTGCCTTCCCTCCCTTCCCCTCACCTGGGAAAAATCATGTTTGTTCAGGTGAGATGACCATACTGGAAAGAAAACTCAAATTTGAATCCCAACTCTGTCACTACCAAGGAGACCATGGGAAATTCAGCCTCTCAGAGGCTTCACTTTCTCATCTGTAAAATAAGGCTGTAGAACCTACTTTGTAGGGTTGCTGTAGTAATTAAACAAGATGGTGTATATAAAGCATAAGCATGTTTATTGCAGCACTATTCACAATAGCCAAGATATGGAATCAATCTAGGTATTCAACAATAGAGGGAATGGATAAAGAAAATGTAGTATGTAAACACCATGGAATACTATTCATCCATAAAAAAGGATAAAATTTTGTCATTGATGGCAACATGGATGGAACTGGGGGACATTATTTTAAGGCTTATTTTAATAAGCCAGGAATAGAAAGTTAAACACTGCATGTTCTCACTCATATGTGGAAGCTAATATAGACTGATCTCACAGAAGTAAAAAGTAGAAAAGAGGATATTAGAGGCTGGGAAGGGTAGAGGAAAGGGTGGGAGAGATTTCTTAAGGAATATAAAGTCACAGCTAGACAGGAGGAATAAGTTCTAGAGTTCTGTACCTCTGTAAAATAACTATGGTCAACAATAATATATTACAGAGTTTCAAATCACAGGAAGGCAGATATTGAATGTTCCCAACACAAAGAAATAATAAGTATTTGTGATGATGGACATGTGAATTGCCCTGATCTGACCATTACACATATATGTATTAAAACATCACTATGTATCCCATGGATATGTATAATTATATGCCAATTTAAAAAATAAAATTAAAAATAAAACGTAGGTACCCAATCCATATGACAGACATCTCCTTAAAACACTGCAGTCTTGTTGGGGAAAGGAAAACAAGGGCAACATGCAGACCAGGAAGAGGGATACATACTGGGGTGGGCAGGAACACCAAGGGAGGCTTTGCCTTCAGTGACTGGGGATGGGGCCAGGTTCTGGACAGATGTCTAGGGATGTTCCTCCTTCTCCTTCAACTGCTGCCTCTCTGAATCCCTGCCCATCTTTGTCAGCATCCCCAAAATACCTGACTTTGGACAGGCAACTCAATTCACAATGCCCCATAGAGAACTCAGATTCAACTGTACTGACAATATTAATTGTGGCCAAAGCAATGATAAGGTATGCACTAAGCCAATCAGAAATGTGGAAGGAAAGAGTACCCATGTGCTTTCCTTGTGCGTAGATGATTAACAATGGAACCCAAATGTCAGTAAAAGCAGTAAAAGGCCAGAAAACATGGTTCACATACACCATGAAATACTATGCAGCCATAAAAAAGAGCAAGATCATGTCCTATGCAGCAATATGGATGGAGCTGGAGGCCATTATCCCAAGCAAACTAACACAGGAACAGAAAAACAAATACCTCATGTTCTCACTTACACATGAGAGCTAAACAATGATAACACGTGGACACAAAGTGGGGAACAACACACACCAGGAATTACTTGAGGGTGGAGAGCGGGAGAGAGGAGAGGATCAAAAACTACCTATGGGGTACTAGGCTTGTTATGTAACAAAATAATCTGTATACCAAACCTCCAAGACCCACAGCTTATCTACATAACAAACCAGCACAGGTATCCTTGAACCTAAAATAAAAGTTAAAAACAAAAAGTCCGGGGAAAAAATCAGCTGAAGGAACTCAGTGTGAATATCCATGGGCAAAGGCCCACCTGGGAGAAACTGGGACTACAGATGTGCACCACCATGCCCGACTAATTTTTTGTTTTTTTGTTTTTTTGAGACGGAGTCTTGCTCTGTCGCCAGGCTGGAGTGCAGTGGCGCAATCTCAGCTCACTGCAAGCTCCGCCCCCTGGGTTCAGGCCATTCTCCTGCCTCAGCCTCCCAAGTCGCTGGGACTACAGACGCCCGCCACCACGCCTGGCTAATTTTTTGTATTTTTAGTAGAGACGGGGTTTCACCGTGTTAGCCAGGATGGTCTCGATCTCCTGACCTTGTGATCCACCTGCCTCGGCCTCCCAAAGTGCTGGGATTATAGGCGTGAGCCACCGCACCCGGCCAATTTTTTGTATTTTCAGTAGAGACAGGGTTTCATCATGTTGACCAGGCTGGTCTAGAACTCCTGGCTTCAAGTTGATCCACCTGCCTCAGTCTCCCAAAGTGCTGGGATTACAGGCATGAGCCACCGCAGCTGGCCTGAGAAATGCAAATCTTAACCAGATCACCTGTCTAAAGGTTGTGGAGAGCATCAGGAAAGACAGAGGCAATGGGTTCCACCACACTCATGGCCAAGTGACTGAAGAAGACAGGCAAGGAAAATGGAGCTGCCATCGGGCCTCCCTTTCATGGATGAGAATTGCCTGCTTGGATATGCAGGTAATAAATAATAACATCGAGTGAGTGCCTGGGGCTGGCCATCAGATGTAGAATGTCTCAAGTGTGTCATTTGTGCCTACATCTCCCTTTCAGATCAAGGAACCTCTCCCTAGAGAAGCACCGCAAGGTTGGATGAGCTTGTTCTTTGCGTTGTTAGGTGAATCTCACGAAGACAAGCCATGTTCCCCTCCACTCCATGGCCAGATCTTGAAGCCTTGCTCTTCTGGGTGATGTAGGTTGGACCCAGGATTTTGAGCCAGAGCCTGTGGCTACATTGGTGGGTGACTGCTGTCAGAGCAAGGAAACAACTTCGGTACAAACCGAAGTTCATCACCACACAAAGTCTGACTGCTACTCCTTGCAGGGATGGGCTCGACTTACAGAGGTAGCTTTGTTTGTTTGTTTTTGTTTTTGAGGCAAGTCCTGTTCTGTAGCTCAGGCTAGAGTACAGTGGCACGATGTCGGTTCACTGCAACCTCTGCCTCCTGGGTTTAAACAATTCTCATGCCTTGGCCTCTCAGAGTAGCTGGGATCATGGGCGCGAGCCACCACACCTGGCTAATTTTTGTATTTTTAGTAAAGACGAGGTTTCGCCATGTTGGCCAGGCTGGTCTCGAACTCCTGGCCTCCAGTGATCCACCCACCTCAGCCTGTCAAAGAACTGGGATTACAGGCATGAGCCACCTCACCCAGCCCAGAGGTAGCTTTTGAAGGTACATTAAATGTGCAGTTTCAATAATCCTTCTGCTTGACCCCTCTGATTCTCTCCCACTCAAAGGAATTGACTGGCCAACTACAGAGGAAGAATTTCCTGAAAAAGTCTCCTGCTCAGGCAGTTCATTTTAAAAGCAAGTGCTGCTCTGTGGAGGCCCCATAAGTTCTCTTAAGGACCTTATGCTGGGATTAAGAAGAGCCCTGCAGTGGTTTTAAGGTGTTCTCAGAACCTGCTTGTTTAAGACTCTCACTTACACAAGCTATCTGACAGACCTATGGGACTCCAGCTTCATGAAAATACTTTATTCGCTTAATATGGATTTATCTGAAGTTTACTTGAAACCAAGTGACCAATGCAACCAGTGACTATTCTCAGAGCTGCTCAAGAAAAATGATTAGATAAAAAGAGAAAGGGTCTTCTTCTACCTTACAGAGAAAAGCTCTATTAAAAAGTCCTTCAACATTAAAATCTCATTTAATAAAATTTTAAGTCTGCAGCAGGCTCCAGTTTAGTCTCCAAAAGCACACTCCCCCTGCAAAGAGGAAACTAAAAGAAGAAAAGAGAGTTGTCTTTCTGCACAAGGAACATGTTGTCTATACCCAAAGGTGTTCAAGGAACACCCTGAATCTACCCAGGTTCTGAAGCTCCTGCTAGAGGGATTTGGCTTTTAAAAATGTCATAACCGCCTGATATGGTTTGGCTCTGTGTTCCCACCACAATTTCATCTAGAATTGTAATCCCCATGTGTTGAGGGAGGACCTGGTGGGAGGTGATTGGATCAAGGCAGCAGTTTCCCCCATGCTGTTCTCGTGATAGTGAGGGAGTTCTCATGAGATCTGATGGTTTTAAAAGCGGGGGTTTCCCTGTGTGCTCTCTCTCTCTCCTGCCACCATGTAAAACATACTTTGCTTCCCCTTTGCCTTCTGCCATGAGTGTAAGTTTCCTGAGGCCTCCCCAGCCATGCACAACTGTGAGTCAATTAAACCTCTTTTCCTGATAAACTACCCAGTCTCAGGTAGTATATTTATAGCAGTGTGAAATGGACTAATACGCCACCCTTCCCAGGAACTGAATCCTAAGGGAGGAGGAATTTGGGTGCTGTACAACATTATCTCATAGCCTATGTAAAACTCTCACCCAAACCAGGAGCTGAGTGCAATTAGTTACTTGGTTCTCTATTTAAGAAACAAAACCAAAAACTCCTATCTAGCTAGTATAGCCAATGCCATAAGGGCTGAGATGAACTCTGTAGCCCAAAAGATGGTTAAGTAAGGAAATATTTTCATCAATGATGACAATGGATTTTGGCAAGACATGAGTTGATTCTTCTCTCTTTTCTCTCATATAATACTTGTTCATAATATAAATGAATCCTGAATTGATTTCATTTTAGTCTCTTTAAGATGTTTACTTTTTAAATGTGATAATTCTTTATGATGTACAAACCAAAGTTCATCACCACACAAAGTCTGACTGCTACTCCTTGCAGCAAGGGCTTCAGTGAGGATGCAGCATTTTTTATGTCCTGAGGACCTATGTGTTGAGTAAGTGTTTGTAAAGTGAATTCAGGTAAAGTCAATCTTGCTTCACCTCTGTCTTTTCTTATGAAATGTAGTAAAGGGGTATATTTACTCTGGAAAAGTATCCCCAAGTAGACATAACTGAGTTGGTTTTGGAAAGGAAGCGGCCAGACGGTGGCCAGCACCCTGGCCTTTAGTCACTGTACTTACTAGGTCAGCAGCCCTGCGCCCACGGGGTGTATTTTCAGTTCTTTGCCAATTCTAGGGTCTCCTCTCCACCATATAGGTCACCTCCTCTGTTCCCTGAGCCATAGACATTTTCACCCATGCTTGGGGTCATGCAGGCTCCAGTCTTGCAGAAGCATCTTGAAGAAGCACAGACATCTCTCAGGTTGGAGACTTTGGGGGCCATAAAGTGAATTCATTCAGTTCTGTAAATTCAGACCTCTATAAATTTAGTTCACTTGGAAGAAGCAATTTGAACTGGAATAAGGGGGCCATGTGAAAAGGGGGAATGGCTGTACATGTGGCAGGATGAGGTGGGAAGAGAGGCATCTGTGCACACCCAAGAGAACAGCTGCCCAATACCACCTTGCTTCTGTAGAGCACTCTACTGTCATAAAGCATTTTAATGGATATGAACTTCGTTTTTAAAAAATCTGCATCTCAGACAGGACTGACCCATGGCGTGACAGGAGTCCAGGTAACAGTGACAAGCCCAGGGGCTGCAACAGGTCTTTCCCTAAACTGTCATTTAACTCTGGGAAGGCTCTTACCTTATTTGAGACTCAGTTTCTCTATAGGTCAAACAAAAACTAAATCGGAATGAGGGCTTGAATTATTATGATTTCTCTGAGTTCCTTCAACTACAAACCTGGATGATGTCATTTGTCATAACAAGGTGCTCTTGTGTAACAGATTAGAGTGGGGCTGTTGTGACATAAAGGAGGTTAGACTCAACCTTGTAAAGGAAAAATATGCTGTTTTAGGATTAATTCCAGCCAGGCTGCTTACTCATCAACTGTGTGACCTTAACAAAGTGAGTGAGCCTCTCTGAGCCTCAGTTTCCTAATCAGGAAACAATAAGACTCATCTTGTAGAATTGTTGTGCATGTTAAATGAAATAGTGAATCTGAAAGCACTTTTAAACTTTAATGACCTATAACAATGTGATAAATTATTATTGTTACTATTATTACCACCATTCCAGAAATTCATTAGCCTTCTAAGAATTACCTGGCAAGGATAACAAATGAATTCAGCAGCCCTTACTCTTTGCCCAGCATAAATCCTAAGCAGGGAGCATGGCTATTTACAAAGCAGGAAAAAGGCATTCTGAAAGTTTAGCTTTTTCACTGCTATGTGACATCAGTGGTATAGACTTCTAGGTCTCCCTCCAGCCCCCTATAAACCACATAGAATAAAGAAAGCCTAGAGTGTTAACAGTCATGACTTTCTCTACTATCGGGGCAACACAAACAATCTCTTTATACAGACCTTTCAAAGACCAACAAAATTACCATTCAAATTAAAAATAAATATACCATTGTACTTAGAAAGGCAATATCTGCTCTTCCAAACTTCCACAAATGATTGGAGCACATCACGACTGGAATCCAAGGACCTGAACTGTCCTTTGGACACACGTGGTCTTATTTGAGGTTGCCTAATAAAAAAGCTGACTCCCTGCTGCCATGCCTATGTACAAGCCCCTCCCTGCACATCTGGGGCTGAGTGTTAAGAACTGTACATGAATTCCATTAAATAAATAGAGAAAAAAAAAGAATGATACATGCAGACCAGTACAACAGAAGCCCCCTACTCTAAGGTGATTCTCACCCCCTTTCTTGGAATGACTACATAGTACCTAGTTATGCATAGGGTTGGAAAGAAGCTTAACAGAAGGCCTTCATCTCTGGGCAATATTTAAGAAGCCTATTTTGGTTTTCTCTGTTCTCTGATGTTCCTAAGCTTGACTGTTTTTAAAGCACTGGGTAACATAGGCCATAGGTTTTGGCAGGGAAGTCTACATATATATATATCTGAACCAAGTAAACTTTAAATAGAATCTCAGGGAAACCACAGCTTGCATAGGCTGCATGCAAGAGGAAAAAAATGAACTTATTTTTAAAAACCTTAAGTCTTTATTATATTTATTATGGCTTTTTCTTATCCCTTGAAAATAAAAGCAAAGATAGCACGTATTTTAAGAGCAAGACACCATCTTATCCAACCTTTACAATTCCCAGAAGGAGGAGCTAAATAGGCACTTATAAAATGCTTATCATGGCCAGGTGCTGTGGCTCATGCCTGTAATCCCAGCACTTTGGGAAGCTGAGGCAGGTGGATTGCATGAGCTCAGGAGTTTGAGACTAACCTGGGCAACATGGTGAAACCTCATCTCTACAAAAAATACAAAAATTAGCTGGGCATGGTGGCGCACACAGGTAGTCCCAGCTACTTGGGAGATTGAGGTGGGAGGATCACTTGAGCCCAGTGGAGGTTGCAGTGAGCCAAGATTGTGCCACTGCACTCTAGCCTGGATGACAGAGGGAGACCCTGTCTCAAAAAAAAAAAAAAAAAAAGCTTATTAAATTATTTAAAAAGTAAAAACTTTCATAAAGGAAATATACACTAAATCATGACAATTGTTTCCATATTATTATAAAACCTTCACTCCAAAATAAAATCAGTGTTAAGAGAAACTGAAACTAATTTCAAATGAACTCAATGAAATATAAGTTCTGTGCTTCATGGAAATTTGGGACCAGAATTAATTCTTGATTCATGCCTATTCCAACTTCAGCCCTGCTGGTCTTCTGAGATATATCATCAACAATTTGACATTCTAATTAGTAAAACTCCATGCATTTTTAAAAAGTCTGAAAGTATCTACGTAAAGTAAAAACAAAAAAAAAGTATATAAAGTTGTTTTTAACCAACAGATGTGGGGTAATTGCTAGCAGTAAATGAATATCTTGTCACTACCAATACATTTAGGGATAATTGCTAGAAATAAATGTCTACCTTGTTAATCTGTCACTGCTTGTCACAGTTCTTTCTTTTCCTAAATGAATCACATCTAACACAGAACTGATAAGTAGTAATTGATTTAATCCTCTGAGTAATGCACATCTTCTGTATGACTAAATACAGTTTTTGCACAGTATATTTACTGCACATTTTATTGAGTAACATGAAAATGAGTGCTGAGTTGGCAGCCTAATAATAAATACCCCTAATGTTATCTGAGTTGCTCTCTTGCATTGACAAAAATGGTGATAAATTAGATTGTAATTGAGATAGAGAAAAAAGACTATTACTTCTAATGCAGAGATTAATTAACCCTCTATCCCAACCCTCATTACCCACTCCTGCTTTTTGGTCAGCATGCAGGTGCAGCCCTGCATCAGAGAGAAGAGCCCAGGGTATTGAGCTGTCACACAGCCCTGCACCCCTGTGGCTGTGCAACTTGAGCCACATGAGTGGCTTCCTTGGAGAAGTAAGCACTTTACCTTCTTGCACACAGATGGAACTATCACTTGGGATCCAGCCTAGGGTTCCATTAAAATGCTTCAAACACAGTCTCTTTGTAGCGCCCTTCAGCTTGAATCCGTCTTGGCAGTGAAATCGGGCTACAGAGCCTTCAAAGAAAACCCCTCCGCTGGGGGTCCTGAAGCCATTCTCGGGAATGCCGGGGTCAGCACACATTTGAAGGTCATCGAACCCTACATCAACAAAGAGAGGAAAAGGTGCCTGTGAATATGTTCTCTCAATGCCAAGGGCCTTCCTACATAAATGGCAGACGCCTTGGACACTCCAGTTACCCCACCAACAAAGCCAAGGACATTCTAGTGCCCATTCCACTCTGCTTTTAGCTCTTTGCTCAGAAAAGCACTGAGTAGAGTTTTCTGTTCAATGGCTAAGTCAGCCTTTCAAGGAAGTTACAGTAGGAGGGAGAAGGAAACAGACAAAAAGGATTTCACATGACAAGTGCCACAAAAGATGTACAAAATGCTGAAGAGAGTTGAGGAGGGAAAAGTAGGTGGGAGAGATTCAAGGAGATGGCATCTGAGCCTGGCCTTGAGGAAGGGGTAAAATTTCAAGACAGAACTCTATGCAGGGAGGCATGGGTGGTTTTCTAACAGGAGAAATGGCATGAACAGTGAATGGCTGGGGACTGGAAGATGGCAGCATGTGTTTAGGGAGCAGCAAGTGGAATGTAGTTATAACCCAGGGTATATGGTAGGGGTGGCTGGGAATGCCTTTCCTCTTCCTCTTCCCCCTACCCCTATCTGCCAGGGAAACATTCACTCCTCAAGACCTATTCAAGTTTCTCCTCTACCCGGCTGCCTTTCTTAATTTCACTCTCTGCCTGCCTCATCCCTACTTTGTTCCACTGCTATAGCGTCAACACAGCTCTGTGCTGAATTACCTGCAGAACAGCCGCCTCTCATCCCAGGCTGTGAGCCCTCCAAGAACAAGTCCTGTGACTCCATCCTGACATCCCCAGAATCTACCACAGTGTCTTCTGTATTCAGTGCTCCATACCAGTTTGCTGAATGAATAAATGAGGTTGGAGGACAGCAGCTTGAGAGACTGACTGAAAGAGAGAGAGCCCAGAAGCTCAGGCAGGAGAGCAAGCAAGGGTGTGGGTAAGGGGTGATGGGCTGAGAGCAGTGGAGACACAAGGAGGATGCTGGTGTCTGGGACACTTGGATTCTAGGCTCCCCTTGTCAACTGACTGGATGTTGGAGTGAGGAGGAGACCTAAGAAATTTTGTGCCCAGACAGCTGGGATGAATGCAGATAAGCAAACATGGATGTCATGAGCCACGGCTAGGGCCAAGGATAAGGGAGGGTCTGCTGTGTGCATAATGCTCCTAATGTGTCCTCACTCTAAATGCTCCAAACTTGGGACACTTGAGTTCCAGGCCCCCCTTTTCAACTGACTAGATGTTGGGGTGAGTGAGAGATCTAAGAGATTTTTATGCCCAGACAGCTTGGATGAAGGCAGATTCCTGAAACAAATACTGATGTCATGAGCCACAGCGAGGGCCAGGGATAAGGGAGGGTCTGCTGTGTGCATAATGCTTTAACCGTGTCGTCAAAGGGAACAATGCAAACACCAGAACAAGAAACTCCTGAGCCCTACAGAAACATTCTACTCCGTTCTCTTACTCACAAAATCAATAGACAAATCCTTACTGAATGGGTAACAAGAACAAATATACATAACTCTATGTAGATGGGGACTGGTGTGCCCATCCGTCCCCACCCCCAGCACAGCCTGCTGGTGCCAGGACAGGCTGGACACCATCAAGATGTGATGGGGAAGTCTCAACCCAGACCTACGACACAGTAAGTATCATTGGGGCTCTTGCAAGGTTTACCTGGTTTCCAGGTGATGCCCAGATATCAAACTCATAAGATACCTGGTTTTCTGTAACATACTGCGCTTGCAAAAGTTCCTCAGCTGCAGGTGAATTCCCCCACCCCAGCTTTTATGTGCTTGTGTAGGATTCACTGGCTTCCCTCCCCACCTGGCTTATGATGCTAGACCCTCTATCAGTGTTGCTGTGCTGAAAGCCACACAGCACAGGAGGCATGGCACTGGCAGGATGTCCAGAAGTCATTGTTACAGTGCTCACTTTGTGCAGAGGTGACAAAGAGTTGGGGTGAGGGAAAAGCCATTCGAAGGCAGGCAGGAGGAGGGCACAGCATCCACATCTGACACTTGTACTTATTAAGTAGGAGCAGGTCTGATATTTTGCCAAACTGATGATGCTTTTACAAAGGAGATAGCATCCAGCCTTCTCAGCCCTCCTGCTGCCACTCTGTTGGGACTGAATACCCCCATAGTACAAGTTGTGTTGTAGCCCAGCAGAGGGGTATTTGAAAGTCATTAAATGATAGCTGCATGTTTTTAATTTGGGGGAAAGTATTCTAGTTATCAAGTGGTTCCCAAATGATGAATGTCAACCATTTCCTTTCATCTGGAAGGAAGGGCAATCTCATGCCCATTCTATTGCTGCTAGTTTTTCCACTTCAGTGCCATCATGAATATTGAAACATATATTCATGATGGTACTGAGCCATGGGTTCCAGGCTCCCCTTATCAACTGACTGGATGTTGGGGTGAGGAAGAGGTCTAAGACATTTTGTGCCCAAATAGCTGGGATGAAGGCAGATAAGCAAACATAGTGTCATGAGCCATAGCTAAGGCCGAGTATAAGGGAGGGCCTGCTGTTACATATATTGAAACATATATTCATGATACTATTGAGGTGGAAAAATTAGCAGCAATGGAATTCATGGTTTTATATAGTTTAGAAGGCCTAGAAGCACAGATATCCAGAGCCCTGAAACCTGGGTAATCTGGACGTTTCTGGCTATCCATAAGTAAAAGTCATTCTCTCTCATACTACGTCAAATAGAAACAGTATCAGCTCTCATAATGTTGGGGTGGGGCACATGTATCAGTCAATGAGTGGCCACAGAAGGGCAAGATGAGTGTGCCATAACAGAGGATGGGAACCTCTGCAAAGCCTTGAGTGGGATCCTTATGAAGAGTAGCCAGAAAGGAGGTAGAGTGCTGTGGGTGCAGGTCAGAAGGTATGGAGGTGGGAAGCTGCCCGGCACCTGTCAGGAAAGAGGTGGTTCTGCCAGCTGGGGACAGGGTGCCTGCTAGGGGTGGGGCTGTGGGGATAAAGGAAGGGAAAGAGATGAAGGCAGATTGTGGAAGCTTTGTGTTAGCTCAGGGTTTGGATTCGATGTGGGAGAGAGGGGCACGGGTGTCAAGACTGAGAGTTTTGAGCAGGGAAGTGATTAGGATCAGATTCGCATTTTAGAATGATCTCTCTGGTGCCCATGTGAAGGACTGATGGCTACAGACCAGGAAAAGGGTGGGAAGATCATTTGAAATGGCTCCCAGGACACCAGCTGCACCTCAGGATCATTGGGCACCTTTATCAAAGGACAGATCAATTGAGACTGGCTCTCTGTGTGGGGTGGGGTGGGGCTGCTCTTGGACAGCCAGTCTAGCACTTGTCTGAGGGCAGGCATTTGAGAACTGTGGAATTTCAAGGCTCCTGCAGTACTCCAGGTGAGTCAGAAACAAGGCTAAGACAGTGGAATGGAGAGGGCTACAGAGACATTAAGGACACAGAGTCACAAAACCTGGTGACCTCCTGGATGGGGGAGTGATAGTGGGAGTGAGAGAGGAGAGAGGCGTCCAGGATACCTTCCTGGTTCTGGCATCAATGTCAGGGTAGATGGCAGTGCCATGTGCTCAGATTAACAGAACAGAGGAAGAGTGGGCCTAGGGAGAAGGGGGAAGAGTTCAGTGTGGTGAATCTGAATTCTTGGGGATGCCAGGTATAGGTGTCTAGCCATCAGCTGGAGCATGAGCCAGAAATTCTGCATGGCCTGTGCTGTGCATCCATGTATAGGCAGCAGTCCAAGGCACAGGTGGGCAGGCCCTCCTGGAACTAGCACAGTGTGAAGGGAGGAGCAGCTGAGGACACACAAATAAGGGATACCCAGAAAAGATGATACAGTTTGGCTGTGTCCCCACCCAAATCTCAACTTGAACTGTAGTTCTCATAATCCCCACATGTCATGGGAGGGACCAGGTAGGAGGTAATTGAATTATGGGGTGGTTACCTCCATGCTGTTCTTGTGATAGTGAATGAGTTCTCATGAGATCTGATGGTTTTATAAGGGACTTTCCCCTCCTCTCTCTACACTTCTCCTTGCTGCCGCCATGTGAAGAAGGATGCGTTTGCTTTCCCTTCTGCCACGATTGTTAAGTTTCCTGAGGCCACCCCAGTCCTGTGGAACTATGAATCAATTAAACCTCTTTCCTTTAAAATTTACCAAGTCTTGGGTATGTCCTTATAGTAGTGTGAGAACGTACTAATATAAAGGGCATGGAAAATCCAGGACCATCAAGAAGAAAGACCTGACCAGTGTCCCCAAAGCAAGGAAAACAGTTTTAGGAAGGAAGAAATGGACAGCCACATCAATGTGACCCATTGGTCAACTAAGTAAAGATCTGAAAGCATCCACTAACTGAAGACAGAGAACACTGGGACCACTGCCCAGGCAGCTGCAGGGACAGGGTAGGAAGCCTGTCTGCTAACATGTGGAGAGGGAGGGTGACACAGTATGTGTGGACTGCTCTTTCAGGATGCTTAGTGTGAACAGAAGAACACAGGGAGGCAGCTGCTCATGGACTAGGCCCAAGGGAGGGTTTTTATTATTGTTGTAGTAAAATTTTAAGATGAAAGAGATCTGAATGTGTTTCTACACAGCAGGAAGAAAAACACTGGAAAATAAAAGCCTGTGGATGAAGACAAGTGAGGGGGAGACAGGTGGGGTAAGTTGTCCCCACCTGAATGTGGGCAGGCTCTGAATAAAGGACTTGTCTCCCACTGAAGCCGGAAGGGAAGGCAGCCAGAACCTCTACCAAGGGAAAGTTTTCCCAATAACGTGCTCATCATCTAGGACACAGCTGAAATAGTGCCTCTTCCAGAGAGCCTTCCCTCCCCTGCAGAGTCTGAATCGGAGGCCTCTCTTCCCATCAAGGCAACCTGGGCTCACCTCTCTCAGTGTTCCTCACTCTGACCATCATCAGTGCTCTACTTAGCGGTCTCCCTCACTGGGCTGTGAACTCCTGGAGGGAAAGAGTAGGTCTTATTCTTCACCTCCTCAACATCTGGCATGGTGTATGGTATAAAGTGGACATTCTACAAGTGTTGCTAATGAAGGATAAAGCAAGGGATGGATGGATGGATGGATGGATGGATGGATGGATGGATGGATGGATAGATGGATAGACAGGTGGATGAATGGGTGGATAGATGGGTAAATGGATAGATGAATAGATGAATGGCTGGCTGGTTGGCTAGGTGAATGGATAAATGGGTAGATGAATAGATGGATAAATGGATGGATGGATGAATGGGTGGATGGATGGATGAATAGATGAATGGCTGGCTGGGTGGGTGAATAAGTGGATAGATAGATGGATGGATGCATCGCTAGATGGATGGATGGATGAATGGATGGATGGATGGATGGATAAACAGATAGATGAATGGATGGATGGATGGATGGATGGATGCAGCCTCATGTCAACTACCCTGTTGGACCCATCTGGAACCATCTCCACCCACCAAACAGCAACACCAACGGCACTGACAGTCCCAGGAGCTTATGAATTCCACAGACAAGGGAGATGTGAAATGCCCTCCTATAGCATAGACACACTCTCTCCTAACACCCTTTTGCCTTTCTCTCTTCTCCCAAGCTGAGTAGACTATATTCCTTAATTACTTTTTAAAAACTTCTCCTAATCCACAGCTCCAAATACTTCAGCCCTCTTCCTCCCTCTCCAGTATGGGGGGCCAGAGGTAGGTCTATGCGAGGGATTTGACTGAGTCATCTAAGTTCCCCAACACACACTTTTTGGCCAGTCACCCTCTGCTAACAAACAAAGCATGCTGAAAGATGAATGATACGTACAGAACCCTCAGATGGTCGTATACCCCACTCTTTGCCATAAAGCTGTTCTCTCTGAGAAGGACAGACAATTCAAGGAAGAACTGAAGATCCAGTCCTGAATCCATCAGAAAAATGACTCCTGCACTGATATATAAATGATGAGTTTCATGGAAGTTACAATGTGAGAGCTGCACAATTTCCTCATGAATTTAATTCTGTACTCTTTCTGCACTTATTCCTTTCCCTTTAAAAGAGCATTCCTCCTTCCTTCCTTCCTTCCTTCCTTCCTTCCTTTCTTTTCTTTCTTTCTTTCTCTTTCCCTCTCTGGCCCAGGCTACAATCTACTCGGCTTTCTGCTGCCCGCGCCGCGGACTGCCTGGGTCTGCCGGCGCGCGCCACCGCTGCCTGCCTTTTCTCCTTTGGATGCAGGCACGCGTTCGCCATCTTGGCCACGCTGGTCGCCAGCTCCTGACGCCGAGTGCTCTGCCCGCCTCAGCCTCCCGAGGTACTGGGACTACAGACAGAGTCTCGCTCACCCAGTGCTCGGTGTTACCCGGGGTTGGAGTGCGGTGGCGTGGTCTGGGCTCGCAGCAGCCTCTACCCCTCGGCCGCCTGCCTTGGCCTGCCAGGGTGCTGGGATTGCAGCCCCTGCCCGGCCGCCGCCCCATCTGGAAGGTGGGGAGCGCCTCTGCCCGGCCGCCCCGTCTGGGAGGTGAGGAGCACCTCTGCCTGGCCGCCCCGTCTGGGAAGTGAGGAGCGCCTCTGCCCGGCCGCCCCGTCTGGGAAGTGAGGAGCGCCTCTGCCCGGCCACCCACCGTCTGGGAAGTGAGGAGCGCCTCTGCCCGGCCACCCACCATCTGGGAAGTGAGGAGCGCCTCTGCCCGGCCACCCACCGTCTGGGAAGTGAGGAGCGCCTCTGCCCGGCCGCCCCGTCTGGGAAGTGAGGAGCGCCTCTGCCCGGCCACCCATCGTCTGGGAAGTGAGGAGCGCCTCTGCCCGGCCACCCATCGTCTGGGAAGTGAGGAGCGCCTCTGCCCGGCCACCCTGTCTGGGAAGTGAGGAGCGCATCTGCCCGGCCGCCCCGTCTGGGAAGTGAGGAGCGCCTCTGCCCGGCCACCCATCGTCTGGGAGGTGAGGAGCACCTCTGCCCGGCCTCCCATCGTCTGGGAGGTGAGGAGCGCCTCTGCCCGGCCGCCCCGTCCGGGAGGAAGTAAGGAGCGCCTCTGCCCGGCCGCCCCGTCTGGGAAGTGAGGAGCGCCTCTGCCTGGCCGCCCCGTCCGGGAAGAAATGAGGAGCGCCTCTGCCCGGGCGCCCCGTCCGGGAAGAAGTGAGGAGCGCCTCTGCCCGGCCGCCCCATCCGGGAAGAAGTGAGGAGCGCCTCTGCCCGGCCACCCATCGTCTGGGAAGTGAGGAGCGCCTCTGCCCGGGCGCCCCGTCCGGGAAGAAGTGAGGAGCGCCTCTGCCTGGCCGCCCCGTCTGGGAAGTGAGGAGCGCCTCTGCCCAGCCGCCCCGTCCGGGAAGAAGTGAGGAGCGCCTCTGCCCGGCCGCCCCGTCCGGGAAGAAGTGAGGAGCGCCTCTGCCCGGCCGCCCCGTCTGGGAAGTGAGGAGCGCCTCTGCCCGGCCGCCCCGTCTGGGACGTGAGGAGCGCCTCTGCCCGGCCACCCATCGTCTGGGAGGTGAGGAGCGCCTCTGCCCGGCCACCCATCGTCTGGAAAGTGAGGAGCGCCTCTGCCCGGCTGCCCCATCTGGGAAGTGAGGAGTGCCTCTGCCTGGCCACCCATCGTCTGGGAAGTGGGGAGCGCCTCTGCCCGACCACCCATCGTCTGGGAAGTGAGGAGCGCCTCTGCCCGGCCACCTATCGTCTGAGAAGAAGTGAGGAGCGTCTCTGCCTGGCCGCCCCGTCTGGGAAGTGAGGAGCCCCTCTGCCCGGCCACCCCGTGTCTGGGTAGAAGTGAGGAGCTCCTCTGCCTGGCCGCTCCGTCTGGGAGGTCTACCACGGAGGCCAGAAGCAATGTGGGGGCTGGACGTGGTGGCTCACGCCTGTGGTCCCGGCACTCTGGGGGGCGAGGCGGGTTGATCACTTCGGGCTAGGAGTTCGAGACCAGTCTGGCCAACTTGGCGAAACATGAAGAATACAACAGACAAACCAACCAACCAACTCAATGACAACAAAACAGGTCTACCCTGGAGTCATACTCTAATTTTTTCTATTTTCCTCCCTTTCTGATCCTTTATCCCACTTTCTTTTTCTTCCTCTTCCTTCTCCCTCTTCTTTGTCAAATAGAGGATTGAGTTATTATCACTGATCCATATAAAGTCCCTCTCTCATTTATTTTAACTCCCACCCCCATTTCTATTCCCCGACTTCCCATGTGCAACCTTCCTAATATGTTTGATACGCATCTTTTTGTTTGTATGTATTTTTAGAAAATGTTTACTGTTTTTGTATGCAAAAGAAATTAATAAAAAAAAAATTTAAAAAAAAAAAAAAAAAAAAAAGATTTGAATCCTGTCAACACAACTTACCTGCTCTGTGATCTTAAATAACTGCCTCTGATTTTAATCTGTAAAATTAGAATAATAATAGCACCCATGGGTTTTTTGTAAGGATTCGATAAGATCCTGTATATAAAGTATTTAAGTGAACTGACTCATAGCAAGATTGCAATACATTTTAATTTTTATTCTTCTCATTGTGATGTACACTTAAGAGTTTGATATATATTGCCAAATTATGCTTCTGAAAGGTTTTACCAGTTTATACTTCCACCAATTGGATATGAGAATGTCTTTTTCTCCATTTTTTTCTAGTAATATCTGCTCTCATTCTTTTTCATCTTTGTCAATCTGGCAAGTAAAAAAAAAATGCTGCGATTGGCAATCTTTAAGTTGTTAATTAAGTTGAGTATCATTTCATATGTCTTCAGGCTATTTGTAAGTTTTTGTAAATTGCTTTTTGTATTCTCTGTCCCTGTTTCTATGGGGTTGTTGGATTATTTTAATTACTTTTAAAGAGGTTTTATACATTAAGGATATATTTACTGAAAATACTTTTCCTAGTTATCTTTAGAAATATATAAACAAAATGTTTCTCTACTTAGGTTATGTGTATTTTTCTTTATAATTTTCTGTCAGCTTCGTGCTAAAAATAAACTTTTTAAAAATTGTAAAAAAAAAAAATAATAATAATAAAAAAAATAATAAAAGAACATTCCCATGCACTTCCTCTGTTTTCAAGTAAGCATAGTTAACCTCTGACTGTTTCTGTTCCAGTGACAGCATTGAGGATCAGGAATGCTGCCAGCCATGGGCTCCAGCCGTTGGCACAGAACAGGAAATTAAGAATAAGTGGTGAAAAGAGAGCCATCAGAAGATGAGATGGTACAAGAAGAAAATATTCTTCATCTTGGACAACTAATTCCATTGGGCAAGATAGTAATTTCCTAGGGCCTGCCAGAGCTTTAAATTCCACTTTTCAAATTATCCCCTAGCAGATCAATTCCCAGCCTGGGTCATTTTTCTGAAGAGCTGTTCTGTTAGTGTCCTTCCATAATGACAATGATCAGCCGCCTCAAATAACATATCCATTAAGGAGTGGGCTGGTGTGGGTGTTAGGGAAGCAGAGTGGAAAATCATTTGCATGCAGGCCCATTCAAATAATCTTATCCTAGGAACCAGTATTCTCGAAGTCCAAACCTATTTCCTCCCCATTCTTCATGTTCTGCTCACGCATGAGAACTAAGTAGTCACAGCTTGGAGAAGAGAAAAGAGTTCACAGAATGATTCCAATATGTTTGTTTTTAGGGGGAGTGGGAGGAGAAGAAAACATTCCATTTTAATCAGCCCTCAGAAGGGGCATCCTTTAGCAGTTCTTCCTAAATTTAATTCAGAGTGGAGCACTTATATATAAGACACAGCCTTTGTGATGGTTCATTTTATATGTCAGTTTGACTGGGCCACAGGGTACTCAGACATCAATCAAACATGATTCTAGAGGTATGTGTGAGGGTGTTTCTGGATGAGATGAACATTTGAATTGGTAGACTGAGACAAGCAGATTACCCTCCCTAAGGTGAGTGGGCCTCAACCAATTTGTCCAATGCCTGAATAGAACAAATGGCTGAGTAGGGGAGAATTCTCTTCTCTCTGCCTGACTGTCTTCAAGGATGTGGATCTTCTTCTGCCTTTGGACTTGAGCAGACAGGAACTTACATCATTGGCTCTCCTGGGTCTCAGGCCTTTAGACTTAAGCTGGAACTATACTACTGGCTCTCCTGGGTCTCCAAGGAGATACCTATCTATCCGTCCTCCTGCTGGTTCTGTTTCTCTGGAGAACCCAGACTCATCCAGTCTTCCTAAAAATACTAGAGTACTTTACAAATGTGAATGACACATATGCTGAATGTCCCTCCACCCAGAGGACACTCTTTCTCTCTGGATCCCTGAGTTCTGGTAAGCAGTCATCTAGTGAGGAAAGCACCTGGGTCCTGGGGTCAGAGCAGCCCAGGGGCAGGGTCCTGGCCTGCAGTACCCCCTGGGGCTGACACACCCTCTCCATTACTGGCATCACCGTCACTGGCACCCATTTTCCTGCCCAGCATTTGTGACCTCAGGAACAAATCAGGGGCAGTATTGTAATTTGGACACTGGTTCTCAATGAAGGCTGAAATCCCCTCTTTCTTTTACCCTAACCAAAAACTGTGTGAGTAACAGGGATTGAGAGTGCCCCTCTCTTCTCATGCAAAGACACCCTCAGTTTCTTTATAAGGTCTTGACACTTCTGGTTTGGTTACTTTTGAGCCTGCTGAAACCTACCAGTTTTACTGTGAGCAATATAAGAGTCAGTAAATTATCACAAGGACAAAAAACCAAACACCGCATGTTCTCACTCATAGGTGGGAATTGAACAACTAGAACACACGGACACAGGAAGCGAAACATCACACTCCAGGGACTGTTGTGGGGTGGGGAGGGGGGAGGGATAGCATTAGGAGATACACCTAATGCTAAATGACAAGTTAACGGGTGCAGCACACCAACATGACACATGGATACATATGTAACAAACCTGCATATTGTGCACATGTACCCTAAAACTTAAAGTACAATAATAAAAAAAAAAGAAAAAAATGAAAGAGGTGTGAAAAGCAATCTTTTGGGTTATTATAACTGAAAAGTCATATTCTAGAGAGGAAGAGTGTATCAAATGTAGCCAAATCAATTTAGAACTAAGGCTGGGTTTCCATTTCTCTGTAAACTGCTATATGAGGCTTTGGAGGAAGAAACAGGATATACACACAAAAATTGATTTTGTATGCACTGACTTAGTGAGAGGGTCCTGGGCCTGGCAAAAAAGGGCATCCCTGTGAAAGTTTAAACAGACGGGTTTGCAAATGCTCACTGGAATCAAGACCAACCCCAAAAGCGTGCCCATCCTCCATCCGGCGATAGCACTGTCAGTCTCACATGGTTGCCATTAAAGCCATTTTAGAGGTCATCTAGTTTGACCCCTTTGTCTCCCAGAGGAGGACACTGAGGCTATGAACAACATAAGAAGTCTTTTAAAAGAATCATAAAAATGAAAGGTGTGAAAAGCAATCTTTGGGGTTATTCTAACTGAAAAATCACTGTAACAGCTAATCATGGGGCTGGGACTAAACTCTGAGGCTTCTGACTTGCAGTCCAATGTTCTTGCTGCTAACAATGTTATCTCTACTTAGCCTTTTCCTACCATATTTCAGTTTGTGAATGACTCAGATCTTCATGATATTATATAAACTCTTTAGGGAAAGAACAGTTTAAAATGTTTTTGAGTCCTTATATCTGTTAAAACAGGGCTGAGCAAATAGCAATGCTGGAATATTTAATGATTCAATACAATACAATTCTCATGTTTCCCCCAAAGCCCACACCTCCCAGCACACAGTCTCAGTGTGATGGGGCCAGGGATCCTGACTTGTCACTTAAAACATCCCAGAATCCAGGCAGTCAGTTCTCAAACATCTATTGACCACAGCATGGTCTGTACCATATTCCTGGGGATGAAAAGTGTTCTTAGGGAGAACACAACCTAAGCCAGATATTGGTTTCATGAAACAGAGTTAATTCTAGAGACTGGAGTACACATTGCCCTCAGCAGTAAAATAAAGAGAGAAGGATGTGGTAAACTTGAAGAAGTCCCTTCTTGACCCACTTAAGAGCTTTTCCCTCCTTACTTCTAAACATTCTCATCTAGCTTCCCACAGGCTGAGATCTGCCTTTTTCTCATCACCAGCAATGCAGGTAAACCACCCAACTGGTAAAATATCTCTGTGCATCAATAACCCTTTATGCTGAGGAGGGACTCTTTCTGTCTCATGAGAGGAAAAACTTCAAAAAACCTTGCCTATTTTTAAAGACAAAGTTTAGTTATCTGGGCATGTTAGTAAAGGATACAAACTAAAATGAATTGTGTCAGTTCCTGAGGATCTGTTGATGAGGGGCCTTTTAACCATCTCCTTACTGCCAACACACACCTCACCTTACACCACCTTGAGTTTCCCACCATCTCAAAATCCCTTGCTCTTAGAATGACCTGATATGGTTTGGCTCCGTGTCCCTGCCCATCATGTTGAACTGTAATCCCCAGTGTTGGAGGTGGGGCCTGGTGGGAGGTGATTGGAACATGGGGGTGGTTTCTAATGGTTCAGCACCATCCCCCTAGTCCTGTCTCCTGATATAGTTCTCACAAGTTGTTTAAAAGTGTGTGGCACCTTCCCCTTTGCTTTCTCTTCCTCCTGCTCCGGCCACGTAAGACGTGCCTGCTTCCCCTTCGCCTTCCACCATGATTGTAAGTTTCCTGAGGCCTACCCAGAAGCAGAAGCCTGTACAGCCTGCAGAACCATGAGCACAATTAAACCTCTTTTCTTTATAAATTACCCAGTCTCAGGTATGTCTTTATAGCAGTGTGAGAACGGACTAACACAGACCTTAACTCATAAATGAACATGTCCAATGATAGCCTGACTTATCCAGAGTAAGACAAATGCCCAGCAACTATTTGAGCTAATATTGTATCTAGACCAAGGCATCAGCACAACTGTACTTCAGGCTGGTCTGTGCCCTTGCCACCAATGTCCATCCTGACATTGCTTCCAGGTGTGTGTCTGCACCAACAACAGATGGAGGACTCCTCCTGAGCCTGAGTCAGGAGAAGTTCTACATGTTCTGGAGATCCACCCTGAGCCAAGGTCAGGCTCAAACATTCTGAGGGCCCCCCGCCCCAGTGACAGGTAGCTCAAGGGCTGCCAAACATTTTCCAGAAAATGTTAGAAAGACTGACTAACCCGGACCCCAGGGCTGCCTGGGAATACCTCAACTGTCAAAGAGATGGAGCAGAAGAAAAGCACATCCAAACTAACCTGCCTCTGGAGGAGACACCCGTGTGGGCCAGGAGAATAAGAGAAGGTCCCAGAACCAGCAAGCACTAGAAACAGCAGGAGATACAGACACACTGTGAAAATTACAACTAACATCAATAAGGAAACTTGATTGCTTTATAAAAATTCATCCCTTTGCTTAAGTCTAGGAGTTTCAGACCAGCCTCAGCAACATAACAAGACCACAACTCTAAAAAAACAAATAAATAAAATTAAAATTATCTGGGCATGGTGGTATTCTCCTATAGTCCTAGCTACTCAAGAGGCTGAAGTGGGAAGATCACTTGAGCCCAGGAGTTCGAGGCTATAGTGAGCTATGGTCTGATTGTGCCACTATACCCAAGCCTGGGCAACAGAGCAAGACTCTATCTCAAAAACACCCCCAAAATCATTGATAACACATATGTCCATAACAAGATCATTATTAAGTATTCCTTGACCTCTGTTCCAGTCTAAACAATCTCTGTTTGGGAAAACTTCAGCTCTTGGTTTTTAAAAAGAAAAGGGAAGGAGAGAAAATAATTTTTAAAAATAGATAGGAAGAAAGAAAAATTATAATCTGTTTATATATTCACTCCATCAACAAACAGTGCTGGGCACTGGGGGAAGGAGTGGACAGGCATTCATTCAACCAACAATGGGAACCTGAGGCTTCCAAAGAGTGAGCTTACATCTAGGACATTCAATAGTTTTTGACCTGCAAATTGTGACCTTATAATAGTATTGCAGGATCTGGCCAGCAGCCCGCAATGCAACGGGGCTCTTTCTTGTTCCCAGGTGGATCAGCAGGTCGAGAAATAATAGACACACACAAGATAGTGAAAGCTGGGTCCAGGGGGGTCACCACCTTCTGGTCCCGTGAGCCACCAATGTACTGGATATGCCAGCATTTACTATTAAGTTTAGTGAGGGCAGGGGTATGTTAGTGAGGGATTTAGGGTCGTTTGATTATGAGGTGAGATGGTCACATGAGGATGAAATAATTCTTTAACATAACATCTGTATGCAGAAGTACAGTATACAGAGATAAGAATTTACAATATAGTGTGCGCATCAGTAATTTCTAATGGAGCCTTAAAACAGAAACACAGTCTTTCTATAACCTATGATTAGCAAGATATTAATCAGCAGTAACAGTTGCAGCAAAAGCTGGTTACAAACAATCCATAGAAACAGGACGTGAAGCTAGACAACCAATTAGACCAGAAATTCTCAGAAGGGAGTATGTCTTAACCTTAAAGAGGCCTAGAAGAGCTGTGGCAAGATGAGGGCGTTTATAGCCCTCTCTTATCCATATGGACAGGCACCCCCCCCATGCGTCCATTTATAGGCTCTCCACAAGGGTCACATTCTATTCCCTGAGCTATGAACATCTGGTTTTCTGGGATAGGAATCTTGGTGATGTGAAACCTCCCTGACTGCAGGTCCGTTCATAGGCTTTCTGCAGGGGGAAGCACATCACATGCTGTTGGCTCATTCTGGCAGTACAACCTGGCATTGTCTTTACACAATCCTGCATGCAATTTTGTATTTACAATAATCAGAAGCATTTCATCTTTTATTCTGTAGCAATAGTTTCAGGGGGTCTCCCTGCATAGTAGGTCCTGAAATCAATTTTAAGGGTCATGACCAGCACCCTTTAGAAATGAAGTGGAACAGAAAGGAAAAGTCCATATGCATCCTGCGTGGTAACAGTGAGTATTGTTTTGTGTGGTTTTACTAGTTTTATTTGTGCATACAAGCTAGTTTGCAATGTATATTCCAGTGGGTCACAGTCAAAAAGGTTTGAAAAACACTGTTTTCAATACACTCCACCTTGTCATGATACTCAAAAACATATATGTACTTTCAATAATGTAGCTGGTGCTTATAGGCACAGGTTGTAGAGTGAGAATGTATACTTTGAATCCCGACTCTGCCATCCTCTAGCTGTGTAACCTTGGGTAAGTTCCTTAACCTCTCTGTGTCTCAGGTTTCCATATATATATATATATATATATATATATATACACACACACACACACACACACACACATATATACACATATATATACACATATATATGTATATATATATATATAATGGGTATCATAAGAATAGTACCTACATCTAGGGCTGTCATGAAATTTGAGGTGTAATACATGTAAAGCAGTGCCTGGCACACAGCAAGTGCACAATAAATGTATGCAAGCTGCTATGTGATTAATATTCAACCAGTTCCCCGAAGAATGAAAACATATTGCTTCATACAAAGGCAATTCTCTAAATTCCTACAGCCACGTTAATATCTGAAAATATTCAAGCCTATCCTTTCTCCTAACTTTTGCTAGAATAAAGTGTCTTTGATGATTTTGACGATGACAATTGAACTTAGGAGCAGTAACAAATATTTCTAAATAGAATCCTTCTCTTGGCCACAAGGTCAAGCTATGAAACAGTTGATGGTAACCCACAAACCTCCAGAGAATTAAAGTGATTTCTTCAACAGCCAGGCTTGCAGGGGAAATCTAAGGGCCAACAGCCTTTCATGCACAGACATCTCAGCTCTGGCCTTTGTTCTGAGAGACAGCAGCCGGCTCCTGAGGGAAGCTCTCCACCAGTCTCTTTGGGGGTGTGCAATCAAGCTTCAAAGAACCCCTTGATTTGGACACAGGGAAGTGCATGTTCCTGGGCACCCATGAGTCTAAGCAAAAGCAAAACCCAACCACCAAATGGGAACACCAAGGATTCTAAGATTTATGGGGAAAGAGCTCAGAGCAAAAAAAGAGGCTGAAGACAAATTTTCCAATAAGAGACAATACAAAAAATTCAACAAAGAAAATCAAAGGTTCCCAAATTAATTTTCTTGTTTGTGAATTTAGTGCTATGTCATTCCTTAATTCAGTGTATTGTCAGTTACATATTTAGGAGTTGGGAGGGGAAGCTGATTACTGTTACCATTTATTAGGCTAAATAGATTTTTCACTGCAAAAGCAGTACCCCTTGGGAAATACAACAAAAGAAAACCAGAAAGCAAGACTGGGCTAGTTAGTATAGTCATACTTCTGCCATATAGCACGATATACTATTTATTATAGCAAATTTATACCAACAAGGCACACTTAAACCTAGTTTTTTGAAGACATGGGAATGAGTTGGGGGATGCAGAATTCATCTATGTGGGCTAAAGGCTTAGTATGCAGATTCTACTACCCAGAAACTACATTGAACACTGCACTCACGATTGTAAACACAGTATCAACTCTGAACATTTGGATGCTAATCAAATTAGGTAACTCTTGCCTAGAAATAGTGAGAATGTTTTAATGTTTCAAGAAATATTCAGAGATGAATATAAAGTCGGCTATGTCTGAACAAGTAAACGTCACAAAAATAAGTCTTAATAGCATAATTTAGACTTGATTAAAATGGATAAAGACCACAGATGTGGAAGTCATTGCAGTCCCCATTTGATGCCAGAACTGATATTTTCCCCTCTCTTGATTTAATTCGCTTTGATTACCCAATTATTCCTAAATCCTTTCACTCAGTTTCAGCTCCAATAAAACTGATAACAATGCTAACTCATAATGTGATTTTCACTCCAGTCTCATGAAACTGCTCTATAAAAGCATGCCCAGCAACTTCACAAAATTCTTCCAGATTGTGGTATTATATCATGAGAAAACAGAATAAACCTTCATCTATTCAAAATCAAGCAAGCACAGAAAACTATTCATCAGGAAAATCTGAGGATTCACTTCATCAACAGGAAGATGGCGGCAGGGAAGTCTTGCATTTGTAAGTTTTAAGATTATCAATTGTCAAAACATTTGAAGAAGGCATGGGTAATTTCTTTTTTTTTTTTTTTTTGAGATAGGGTCTCACTCTGTCACCCAGGCTGGACTGCAGTGGCACAATCTCAGCTCACTGCAGCCTCCACCTCCTAGGCTCAAGCGATCCTCACACCTCATCCTCTCGAGTAGCTGGGACTACAGGTGTGTGCCACCATGCTTGGATAATTTTTTATATTTTTGGTAGAGACAGAATTTTGTCATGTTGAACTCCTGAGCTCAAGCGATCTGCCCATCTTGGCCTCCCCAAGTGCTGGGATTACAGGCATAAGCCACCATATAATTTTTTAACTGATTAATATGGTCAAAGATGTGGCTCTTTTCTAAAGCACATCCTTATTGAGTATAATGAAAGCTGCCTGTCTAGCCCTGTGATGCTAGACAAGTAACTTGATCTTTCTGGGTGTTAATATCTTATCACTAAATGAGGCATATGGATGAGTTTTTTTTTTTGGGGGGGGGGTCCCTTCCACTTCTAAATTCTACAGTTTATAGTTTTTTCTTTTAAAAATTATTTTAAGTATTTTTATTTTATTTTTATAGAGACAGGATCTCAACACTTTGCCTCGGCTGGTCTCTAACTCCTAGGTGGCTCCCTCCTTGGCCTCCCAAAGTGCTGGGATTACAGGCGTGAGCCACCACATCCAGCCAGTCTCTTCTTGATAAAACCTCCCAAAGCACAAGCACTTAGACTGAAGCAGCCCAGAAGACAATGCATGGGGCAATCTCAATATACCTATGGCTATTTGTTGTTTTTTTATGAAATCAAATTTCCTTTCTTTTCTGTGAGCAACAGCTTTAGTGCAATACTAAAATATGTTTTCCACATGGATACAACTTCACAGTTTACAATGCGTTTTACATACACAATCTCATTTCATCCATACAACAACCCCATGAGATCAATGACAGTTTGATAGGATTAGTTCTCACAGTTGCTTTATGAAAATCCAACTGTTAATAGTAACAACTTTCAAACACTCATTTTTTAAGGGATACTGAATATTCCCTCCCTTACATAGCTCATTTGTAAACTAGAGTCCGGAGAGCATGTGAGGTTTTCAATCTCTATGCAGATTCTCAAGTGCCACTGGGACTTTTGCGGGGGCATTGGAGATGGGGAGGAAGAACAAGACACTATGTGAAACAGAAGATACTATGGGAAATAGAAAGCACTGGCCAACTTCAGACTGTGTGTGCAAGAAGACTGTATTCTTTCACTACCTGGGTTATCTGTGGTGCTGGTGACAGGTGAACCTCAGTACATGCTCAGGCTAGCAACGAGATTAGGGGTCTGGGTTTTGTTGTTGTTGTTGTACTTTGTTTTTTTTAAAGATTAGCTTGAGGAAAATCTTGCTCATATCACCTTTATAAATTTGTCATAAAAAACTTTCCCAGATGTTCTGGTAGCCACCAATTCTGTTCTTTCCCCCCATGCTGTCCTTGGACAACAACAGCTACTTATTGATCAGTTATACGGATTTGTGCCAGCAAATCCTTTATCTGAATATAGTGGGATAACTTACTTAAATAGTAATATATTTTAAATACAAACTGTTTTCATCTTTTTTTCAAGGCTATTTAAGTCAAATGGGATTTTTATAAGAATATTCTGAAAACTATGTGATATGGTTTGGATCTGTGTCCCCACCCAAGTCTCATGTTGAACTGTAATCCTCAGTGTTGGAGGTGGGGCCTGGTGGGAGGTGATTGGATCATGGGCTTGGATTTCTCATGAATGGTTCAGCACATCCCCTTGGTGCTGTTCTTGTGATAGTGAGTGAGTTCTCTTGAGATCTGGTTGTTTTGAAGTGTGTGGCACCTCCCCCGCCCTCTTGTTCCTGCTCCTACCATGCGAGACACCTGCTCCCCCTTCGCCTTCCACCATGATTGTAAGGTCCCTGTGCCCCCTTCGCCTTCCACCACGATTGTAAGGTCCCTGCGCCCCCTTCGCCTTCCACCATGATTGTAAGGTCCCTGCGCCCCCTTCGCCTTCCACCATGATTGTAAGGTCCCTGTGCCCCCTTCGCCTTCCACCATGATTGTAAGGTCCCTGCGCCCCCTTCGCCTTCCACCATGATTGTAAGGTCCCTGAGGCCTCCCCAGAAGCCCAGCAGAGGCTAGCACCATGCTTCCCACACAGCTTGCAGACCCGTAAGCTAATAAAACCTCTTTCCTTATAAATTACCCAGTCTCAGGTATTTCTTTATAACAATGTGAGAATGGCCTAATACATTAAGAAATAATATATAAGCATATATAAGCTGAAACTGTTCAGGAATAACAAAATTACAGAATGTTATTGCTGGATAAAAATCTTAGAATTTACTGAAATAATTTCCCTCATTTTATAGTAGAGAAATTTGAGACCAAAAAATGTAAACAACTGTGCCAGCTCCCACAGCTCTGAGTGAGAAGAGGGAGTAGAACCTGGGAGCCAGATCCCTAATCTGGGTTTCCTTCTATTCTGAGGGCAGCAAAACAATCCTCTGAGGTGGGCCTACAATACTTTGCCCCCTACTACTGGAATGGCGTCTTGACCTGATGGCACTTGTACTTCAGACCACTACCAAAAGTTATCTCCCAGAAAATCACAAAGACCATAAAATATGAAGAATTCCCTCTAAACAAGGATGAAACATAAAGGATTTACTTATAAGGATGACTATATGAACTCATCCAAAAAGACTTATATAGAGTATGTCATTCTCTGACTATAAAAATTTGGGGAAAATTTTTCCCGTTATTCTTCTGATGCAGAAAGAGAGTTGTTGTTTTTCTCCCTCTTCCAATCAACCATCTGTTAAGCTTAACAGGATAAGACATAAAACAAAAACAAAAACACCTTGCTGTAACAAACCAACAGGGATTCAAATTAAAATTACAGAGGTAGCATAATTAAATATAAAGAGGTAGCCCAGTACACACCCCAACTATCTTGGAGACATCTGCACACCACTACACGTGGATCAGCCTCCTCCTTTTGAATGGCTGCGGATAAAAGGAGTGCACTTACACCTGCACTCTGCTGTCTACCTATTCCTTATTGGTTATCTTTGTTAGCAGAAGAAAGCTTCTTCCGGGGGGAGTAGAATAGAGGACAGAGACCCCGGAGAGCTTCTCCAGGGATAAGAGGGAAACAACAGGACCTCTCTAGGTTCTACTCACAGGTCAGAGCACTGGGCTTGAAGTGGTGCTCAGGACTGGGGAGGGGCTACCGTGAGTAGGACTGAGTTCCTAAGGGGCAACCTGAGCCCTCTCAGAATAGCAGTGCCCAAGATGCTGGCTAGATTATATTTAATTTAGAGAAATATAGGAAGGTGACATTTCTTTTCTCATTCTCCAAACTAAGCATCAATCCTGGTGTGTAAGTTTGGTGTGAACAGGTATGAATCCTGGTAGCAGCTATTCTAGAATGCCTGAGGTCTGGATGAAAGGCATTCCTGCGGACAAGATGCATTCTACCAAAAGACTAGTCTTTTTGAATAACATCCTGACATATCTTTGACTAGCAGAGACTTCTCTGATCTTATTTTGTCACTCATAAATCATGGATAATTTGGTTTCTCCTGTGTGACCTCTGTGCTTAGAGGGTTCCACATCAAATCCACTGGAGTTGTGTCTCTGAGTTCTAACATCTGGTCTACACAAGAACTCCAGCACTGTGGCTGGACAGGACCAGGGCGTGCCCGGGACTGACAGGTGGGCTTCACTGATGGCCCATTGGTGATAAGTTGGACCTGGACACTTTCAGGTGCAGGCCTGAAGGGGCTGCTCATTTTATCTCTTACTGAGTCCCAAGGTCCCAGAGGGCCATTTCTCTCCCTAAGCTGGACAGCCCTGGGACAGTGCCTTTAACCAGACAGAGGGGTCAGTGACCTGGATGCTGCTCTGCGTGGAAGAACCAGCCTCTGAACCCAGTGCTGTGATTATTATATAAGCACAGTTGTGATGCTATGACCTTGGGCTGCAGCAAGGGTGTGGACTCCCTGCTATCCCTCCACTGGAAAGCCTTATATAAAATCTCATAGCACCCCGATTCCCAAGCATGGTCAGACTTTCTCAAGAGCACTGTACATGAGGCACCTGAGCCAAAACAATTCCTAACAATCTATTCAGAAACCACTGAAACTATGTTTTTGAAGATTTGCTAATAATTAGTGTTAATGATTATGGGACAATTCCCCATATATATGTTAACTAAACAACAACAATAAAAGAAATACAATACAAAACTGGAAACCATCATTCTCAGTAAACTATCACAAGGACAAAAAACCAAACACTGCATGTTCTCACTCATAGGTGGGAATTGAACAATGAGGACACGTGGACACAGGAAGGGGAACATCACACTCCGGGGACTGTTGTGGGGTGGGGGGAGGGGGGAGGGACAGCATTAGGAGATATACCTAATGCTAAATGACGAGTTAATGGATGCAGCACACCAACACGGCACATGGATACATATGTAACAAACCTGCACATTGTGCACATGTACCCTAAAACTTAAAGTATAATTTAAAAAAAGACAGATGGAATCATTATCATATCCTAATAAAAAATGCAGTATTTTCACATGAAAAAAAGTGTATATAGCATGATTCTTTTTTGAGGGAATACACAAAAAAGATGTGTGCACATGAAAAAAAATGAAAAGAAATATACCTAAATATTAACCATGCTGTTAAAGATTGAATGTTGATGGGTGATTTTTCTATTTTTCCTTACATATTTCTGTTTCTTCCAATTTTCTACAATGAACATTCATAATCAAGAAAAAAATGCTATTTTAAAAAATGAACTCTAATGGCACAGACTCTTAAATTGAGGGTAAGTCAGAAATGGCCCATGCGGCCCTCTATAGACAGTCTCAAAGATTCAAAACGAAGCAGTGAGGTGCCTCTACAGGCATGTGGCACAGAGGACTAGCTGTGTTTTGGTGGGTATTAAATTCCACAGAGGTGCCTGCAAATAACATAATGTCCCTTTAGTGCCCCCCTCTAAATCATCTCCCTGCCTGAGGAGTGGCATTCACTCTGAGTTGCCCAAGACTCTGAAGGTCTGCAGTGCTGACATGTAGAATGTGCGGGTGTGCTTTATAGCTCTCCTCCCCAAGAGGGTAGCCTGTGTGCTGCAAATAAATGGTGCTCACACTAGGCAGGTACTATGAGACAAGCAGAGAAATAACACAGATGGATGCCGAGGAAAAAGCAGCCGTCTGTTCGGGATTGATAATGAACCGTTACATCCTATCTGAAGCTACTTAATTTCCGAAACACTGTTTCATAAATATGCTGTCAGTGGAGTTAGCTGGTTTGTGAAGAAAGGAAGTGAATCAGAAATGGGTTGACGAAATACCACCAGTTCCCAAAACAAATATCTTTCTCTCTAGTTTTAGCCTAAACACTACCTGGAGGATAAAAGGAAATGCTACATATGACGTAAGTGCTCGCCAGGCAGCCTGTGCTGCTGCTGAACAGCTTTGCTTCCAAAATAATGATAATAATACTAATAATGATAATCACAGTCACTAAAGGGCATGGAGGCATTGGCCCTTTTTATCTGCAGATTTCTATCCTAATTTACGGTTTAAGTGGCATGTTACAGTAGTGACAGAGGTAGACGGTGTTTGTGAATAGCCAAATATGGGAATAAACTCATGTAAGATGAGTGCAAGAAAAAAACTGCAAACAGACTCTTGTTTATTCAGAAATAGGCTCAGATTTTTTGTTGTTTGTTTTTCTTGCAAAACATTATAAATCCTCAAACCTCTACGACATAGAAGCAAATAAGTCTTCCTTTCTCTAGTGTTGAAATGCAGGCTGTACTATCATTAGAGGGCAGAAAACAAAACAAAACAGAAAAATCTGCACTGAGAACTTAGGCGAAACAGGGGCTTGCATTTATTTGTCTGTGTCCTTTCATTGCTGAGAGCAGTGTAGAACTTTATGCTCCAGGATTCAGCTGTTTGCTGATTTGCTCTAAACTCAATTCATTTTCTAATTTCATCTCTTTGATGTTATTCCAGTCAGAAGCCTGCAGGTAGTACCTCCACCAGGAAGATATTATTAATTAGCAGCCGACAGGGTGAGCAGAAATCACGTGCTCCATTTGCACAGCTAATGGTTCGGTTCATGAATGGTTCTCAAAATATTTTACACCAGCCAATCTGAAAAAACATACGATTCTGGTTAAATTTAAGGACTCTTGGACCCTGCAGGCCCAGATATTCATACCTTGAGCAGCCATGCAAATGAGAGTGTCATCATTTCAAAGTTCAATAGGAAGAAAATGAAGCAGCTGCTATTTAATTTTTTATGGAGCCTAAAATTTGTCTCATTAGTGGGCAAATAGGATAGGCTGGGAACTAAAAGCTATCTAGGCCTCAACTCTGCAGGACAGAAAAAAAGTGATCTGTATCAAATTACTCACTCAGGCTCTCTGGGGATAGGGTTAGACTGGCTGGTGCTGGGGAAAGGGCACCTGGCTCTAAATCCTGGCTGCTAGGCAGGCTCCATCACCTCACTGATAAATGACCTTCAGCAAAGTACAGAAGCTTCCAGAGCCTTATGACCATATCTAAAAACAGAGGAATTTCGAATTACCCTGTCCATCTCTCAGAGCTGTGGAGCACCTGGGAGGCAAAAATCCCTGGTGCTTTGAAAACTCCAAAAGGCTGTTCAAATGCAATTTGGGAATGACCTGGATACCTGGATTGTTAAACTGAGGCCCAAGGGCAGCAGATTTGACTGCAGTCACAGAGGTACAGCCATGAGGCTGGGCTCCCTCATTCAGGATTCAAGGAAAATCCCTACATTCTCTCTCTCTACTCACGGTGTCATCCATCAGCCAGTGAGGCGGGTGAGGAAAGGGAGGCTGAAGCCAACATGTTTCCTAGGTCATTTCCAGCACAGGAACACAGTGACGTTACCTGGTAACAAGTTATGGCAACTTGCTGATAGAAGTCAAGACACTAAGCAGAGCAAGTCTGGGGAAATAGGCAAGGGGCAAAGAGTCAATAGAGCTCCACTGTGTAATAAAGTATTTGGCTGGCCTTGTCCCTGCTTCCAGAGTTTTGTCCAACTCCTTGGAATTTCCTTATAGAAGTATCTTATTATTCATGGTGAACCTTGATAGTTTATGCTCACAAGGTGACTGATGATCTCCAGATAGTTTATGCTAAAGAGGTGACTCAGGATGGGGGCTGGCCATGCCAGAAAGATCAACCATGTGATTAGAGGGTTGGGGCTTTGAGTCATGTGATATCAGCCTGACCTCTGACAAGGAGAGGAGGCATGCGGATTGAGTCCAGCCACGTGGCTGATGAGTTAATCAATCATGCCTATGTAATGGAGCCTTGGTAGAAACTCTGGACACCAAAGCTTGGGTGAGTCTAGTGATATACATGGATGTACCAGGAGGCTGATGCATTCTGAGGACATGAAAGATTTGCATTTGGGACCCTCCCAGACCTTACCCTATGTGTATCTTCTTTGGGCTGGTTCTGATTTGCATCCTTTATATCCTATATATCCTTTATCTTCCTGAGTTCTGCGAGTTGTTCTAGTAAATTATCAAACCTGAGGGGGTAGTAGTGTCAGAGGCATTTGAACTAGGGTGACTCCATCTTGAATAGGGGCTGGGTAAATAAGGCTGAGACCTACTGGACTGTATTCCCAGAAGGTTACACATTCTAAGTCACCAGATAAGATAGGAGGTCAGCACAAGGTAAGGTCACAAAAACCTTGCTGATAAAAGGATGCTTTAAAGAAGCTGGTCAAAACCCACCAAAACCAAGATGGCCATGAAAGTGACCTCTGATCATCCTCACTGCTCATTACACACTAATTATAAGGCATTAATTAGCATGCTAAAAGACACTCCTGCCAGCGCCATGGCAGCTTACAAATGCCATGGCAACATCAGCAAGTTACCCTATATGGTCTAAAAAGGAGAGGAACCCTCAGTTCCAGGAATTGCCCACCCCTTTCCGGGAAAACTCACAAATAATCCACCCCTTATTTAGCATATAATCAAGAAATAACCATAAAAAATAGCCAAACAGCAGCCCTCAGAACTTAGCCCTTCTTTATTCCTTTACTTTCTTAATAAACTTGCTCTCACTTTACTCTATGGATTTGCCTCGAATTCTTTCTTGTGTAAGATCCAAGAATCCTCTCTTGGGGTCCGGATCAGTAACAGCTTTACCATCACTTAGTTCTGTGACTTTATGCCCGTTACTAAACCTTTTCATCTCCCCAAACTCACACTGGCAAAAGGGGAAAACAATACCTGACACATGGAGTAATGAGGACTGAATGAAATACCACACCAAGTCCTGGATAAGCATTCAGTGAGCGGAAATCTGACCTCAGCAGGGTGGGTGGAGCAGAGCTGAAAGTTACATAGATCTACAACTTGCATCACATCTAAGACTCAGGGTAGAATGCTCATTGGTGAGCAATGATGATGCTGTGACCCACGCAGACTGAGGGAGACATGAGTGGGACAGAAAGATTTCAAAAGTAGGAAGATGAGCTGAAAATGCTCCATGATAGGGTTTGGCTGTGTCCCCACCCAAATCTCATCTTGGATTGTAGCTCCCATAATTCCCACAGGTTGTGGGAGGGACCTGGTGGGAGTTCACTGAATCATGGGGGCCGGTCTTTCCCATGCTATTCTCATGATAGTGAATAAGAGATCTCACGAGATCTGATGGTTAATAAGGGGAATTTCCCTGCACGAGCTCTCTTCTCGTCTACCGCCATGTGAGACGTCCCTTTCACCTTCTGCCATAATTGTGAGGCCTCCCCAGCCACGTGGCACTGTGAGTCCATTAAACCTCTTTCTTTTGTAAATTGCCCAGTCTCAGGTATGTCTTTAACAGCAGCATGAAAACAAACTAATACACTGCAGAAATCTTATCTGAGAGTGTCTGATGAGTTCTCTATCTGCCGAGAATTTTATCCCCTAGAACAAAGATTGTTTCTTTCAGGCTCTGCCTCAGATGGGAAAGAGGAGGCTGAGGGAGTGGAGCTCTGAGACCACCACTTAATTTATATTTTCTATACTAGAGTTCTATAACCACCTTTGCAAAATGATGACAGTAGAAGAAATCTGTCATGGCTGACCCCATCTTGCTTCTAGCCTTACAGGCTGGCTGTCTTTGCTCATTCCTGGGTGTAAGCCAAGCTATGTTTGAGAGACATCTAGTTTATAGTTTAAATGATAGTGGATCTTCCCCCAAAGCTTAACTGCCTTTGCAGAGCTAATGAAGGGCCATCAGGTTAGGAGGATGTTAGACAGTTGAATTCTGCTAAAGTGTAGACATAAACCACTATCAGCCATTATTCTGGAGGTCAGAAGATACCTTCTCTAATTACTCAACTTCTCTAATTACTCCTGCAGATAACGTCACTATTGCAGAACCTAAGATTAGCCTTTCGAGATGTCTTTTCAGGTTTTTGCATTTCTGACTACCAATGGCTCCAACTGGACCCACAGACTCCGCCAACTGGTCCTGTGGCCCCACCCACAAGCAGACTCCCTGGCCTGCCAAACTATCCTTGAAAAGCCCTAGCGTCTGCATTTTCAGAGAGATCGATTTGAGTAATAACACCATCTTCCATGTAGCACAGCTGGCCTTCTGACTATTAAACTCTTTCTTTATCGCATTGCCATGGTCTGGTTTTGTCTATGAAGGGAGAAGGAAGAATCCATCAGATGGCTACAATTCCAGGTAAAATTCATCTGAAAAAAATTTTTTCTGCTATTTCTCTTTAAGTTAGTCTCAGAGAACAGATCTGATTACTACAGCAGCTGCTCCTCAGTACCTGAGCCTGAGTTTCAAGAATTAGACATCAAAGTTAAAGTGACAAGCCCTTGGGAGGAAGAGACTGCTGATTAGAAGTCTTGATTGCAAGGGAAGGGGATGCTAGACGTATACAGTCTGTCTTAAAAGCCTACACTTACAATGGCAGGTTTTCAAAAGGTCAAAGAAAAACAAGGCTGATTCTATAGTGTGACTCTAGAAGAAAAGGGGACGCACAAGTGTTGAGAAGCTCTGCCACCCACGGAAAGTGGCTCAGATGTAAGACCTGCATACGAAGCCTGCAAGGAAGGGCACCAAGGTGACTAAGGATGCAGAGAGGTGCAGCGGGGGCTTGCAAGGAGAATGACAGGGCAGAAGAGAGGCTGCAACCCAAAATGACTTGGAAAAATCTTAAGCACCCAAAAAAGGTAGGGGGATGGGGATGGAGAGAAACCTCACTGGTGCATTTATCCAGAAATCAGTCGCTGGCACAAGGCCAGCCACTTCTGGGGAGAAGTGAGGGAGAATATCTCTCCTTTTTATAGCATTCTGATGGGGGTGCCAAAATAATACTGCCTTGCTGCATCCCATGGCTTACAGGGTTATCGCTAGGAATGGCTCCTTCAGTCTTCAAGCTCCTCCCCACTCTCCTCCACACTCCTGACCACATGGGAACCTGGAGGAAGCAGGTTGGAACAAAGCCAGGACAGACACCAAGCAGGACTGGACGTTTCTCCTCACCCCTGACAACTGCCCCTGGAGAAGCCCGTTGGCCTGCCTCCTCCTTCTCTGAAGATGAGTCTGTCCCAGAATGCTACCCCATTCAAAAGGACTTCTGCCAGGTCCAGGATGGAACTACTAGGTCAGAACCATGCCCAGTGGAGGGCAAAAGGGAGGCTGAGCTGGGGCTCACATTCACACACCCATTTTATAACCAAGGAGACAGAGGCTCAGAGAAGTCAAGTAACTTGCCCAAGGTCCCCAAGTTAGTAGGTCACAGGGCAGGATCCGAATGCAGGTCTGTCTGGCCCCCTCCGCCTCCCTGCACAACCGTCCCTAGAGGCCTTAACTGTAGGATCTCGTTGGCCAAAGAAGGCAAGAGAGGGTGTCTGAGGCAGGGAGAGGCACCTAGGAGAGGAGGGGGGCCTTGGAGATGACGATGAATCTGGCAGCACAGACCTTGTAAAGGCATCATCAACCAGAGGTTAGGCTGATGGAAGTGTCAGGGGTATGCGAACCAGAGCAACTCCATCTTGAATAGGAGTTGGATAAAATGAGACTGAAACCTACTGGGCTGCATTCCCAAATGGTTAAGGCATTGTAAGCCACAGGGTGAGATGAGAGGTCAGCACAAGATATAGGTCATAAAGACCTTGCTGATAAAACAGGTGGCAGTAAAGAAGCCAGCTAAAACCCACCAAAACCAAGATGACAACAAGAGTGGTCTCTGGTCATCCTCACTGCTACACTCCGACCAGTGCCATGACAGTTTACGAATGCCATGGTAACATCAGAAAGTTATCCTATATGGCCTTAAAAGGGGAAGCATGAATAATCCACCCCTTATTTAGCATAAAATCAAGAAATAACCATAAAAATGGGCAACCAGTCCCTCTTGGCTGCTCTGTCTATGGAGCAGCCATTCTTTTATTCCTCTTGCTTTCGCTTTACTCCGTGGACTCTCCCTGAATTCTTTCTTGCATGAGACTCAAGAACCCTCTCTTGGGGTCTGGATTGGTACCCCTTTCCTGTAACAGATGAAGGCCTCAGGTCAAGCAGAGAGTCTTTGGACGTTCTTGTATCTCAACCTGGTCCTGGAAGTACGTTGTTTTGAAATTGCATTTAGTCTTTCAGAAAGTCCTCAAGAAACTTGGGTAAATGGTCTTTGCCAACAGTTCATATTTCTCCTTTACTCCCAAAAGGAAATTTATTATTATATTTATGATTATTATTAAATCAATGTCTCTCATGAGGCCAGGAAGCCCATTTGCTCCAGATTCACTGCCCTGAGTTGCCCTGACTTCGCTGGGAGCTCGTCAGTGCTTGCCCATCTTAATACAAGATGAACGAGCCCAGCAGGCTCTGTCCCTCTCAGCAGGCTGGGTTAATAACCTGCGCACAATACACCCCCTTAATCCACTCCTGGGTCATCTGCATCTACCCAAAGCACACAATGAAAATTCACCAACACACCAACATGAGACAACAGGAAACACAAGACAGACTGGTTTTCACAGGTAGGAGGGAATACAGCTGCTCTTTCAATAGGACCAGCTTCTTTTCTAGGGGCATGTTTCTTCTTGCTGAATTTTAATCCACGGTTTCTGTAGGTTTGTCAATGAAATCAAAAGTTTCACACTGACACTTCCAACTAGCAAAGAAAGTAAAGCTTAGGAGCATGCTCCCCCTCCTTTACCTTTTTCACTGCAGAACTACTGGTGGGAGGGGTGGATGGTGGAAAAGGCAACGGCTCAAAGCCAATCAGATCTGGGTTCAAATCCAGCCGTACCACTTATTAGTAAGGTGGTCTTGGCTGGACAAGTTACTTTCCTCCTGTGACTCCATTTTCTCATCAGTGAAGCCAGGTGAACACCCACGGCATTGTGATGAGGATTAAAACAAGTGCTCCTAAGAGCTGGCACAATGCCTGATGCAGGAATGCCTCCTAAGCCCTCCCGAAGCTTCCCTTTGTTCTTGCTCATCCAGAAGAGATTTCTTCGTTAAATGATTTCTTCTGGGAGTTACACTTTTGTCCTTTAAAAAAAAAATCAGGTGAATGTAGAAGAAGCAACTTTTATCTCCCCTCTCTCTCTCTGTCCCCAACATCTCAATAAATATCGCACATCTAAAAGAGACAGCAGTGCCTCATGCAGTATTTGCCCTGTTCTGTTTGTAATGTGATGACATCATCAGAGGAGGGAAGGTGGGTATGGGGTGGTCCTTAAGAAGCGCTGTGCCTGTGAGCTGAAATGCACTCAGCAGGTAGAACAAGAAAAGGAACTAGGCGCTCCCTCTGGGCCTGAGCTAGCTGCTCTCCTTCCACACAGGCATACCCTGGGTGGTTGTGTCCCTCTGCTTCTCGGGGTGTTGCACAGAGGCCCCGAAGGACATCTGGCTAAACATGCATAGCAGGAGTGGGGGCAATGGGTTTGTCTGCTAACATCAACATCTTCCTTGAGTGGAACAGAGCAAGGGAGCAGCGGACACACAGAAAGAATTCCTACAAAAGAAAATAAAGGAAGCTGTGGGATCCAGTACCCTGCAGCTCACACAGGGAGAGGGACATCTCTCTTTAGTCTGAGAGTCTCAGAGCACTACTGTTACAAAAGTATGTTTTCTTGCTCAATGCCCTGAGCTCAGGAAGGGCTGTCCCAGGACAGTGCCTCATCTCCACAAGCCCCAAGCTGAGGACCTGGCTCCACTAACAACTCTGTCATTCACAAATTTGCCCCAATCCTTTTTGAAACCAGTTAAATTGCACCTGGGCTTCTGTGTGAAGTGGTATTTCCTTTAAGTTTTTTCTAGATTTCCTTCTTCCAAGTTTCAAAGGTACTACCCTCACTCTAATAGCCTCTCATTCCACATGTGGCATGATCTTCCGAATTTCGATCCTGACCTCTCTCATGCCTCACCTGTCCAGACCAAAGAGTCCTAGTGTTCACAGGTGTCTTTTCAGTGACAGCCCGGTTCTTATCTGATCAGGCCATTACCCTACTCCATAAGACGTGCCCACTCTCTGAAAGAGATGCTGACACTGCACAGCCAGTGAAAAGCAGAGACAGGCCTACTCCAGGCTCAGGTACCAGCCCCGAGGGCTCCTTCCTGCTTTTCTTCAGCATTTTGGGAGGCAGTACATGGCAAAGACAGATGCAGAGACCTGCATGCGATCCTGACTCGGTCCATTTCTAGCTGTGTGACTTGGGGCAAGTCAATGAACCTCTTTAGGTCTCAGTTTTCTCATCTATAAAATGGAGATAATAAAGTACTTACTGGCCAGGGCTGTTATGAGGTTTAAAGGAGATATTCTATGTAGCTCACTGAGAACTCTGCCTGGCCCATGGTAAGTAATCAATATCTGTTATTATCTTCACCATCACCCAGTGCCCTTCATCTCTTCTGGGGAGAATTTGCTGACTTCTCTGGGCATGTGTTTCTTCCTTTGTCCCTTTCTAATGCCATGTTTCTATCACTAGCCTAGAACTTACCTTGTTGCTGGAATCATGTGTTTGTTGATCCAATGAAACCAGGTATTCTAAACCTTTTTGAACCATGGATGCCTTTGGCAATCTGGTGAAGCACATGGACCCTTTCAAAATAATGTTTTTAAATTCATAAAATAAAAAGAATAGTATTATGAAGGAAATTGATTATACTGAAATATAGTTATCAAAATATTTTTTAAACAGATCTCTGATATGGCAGTATGTGTGCTTATTTATTAAAACATCAAATAACAACATTTACTTTGGGTCTAATACGGGTAGAGTATCCCTTATCTAAAACTCCTGGGACCAGAAGTGTTTCAGACTTCAAATGTTTTCAGGTTTTGGAATATTTACAGTATAGTTACCGACTGAGCATCCCAAATCCCAAAATACAAAATCCAAAATCCAAAACACTCCAATGAGCATTTCCTTTGAGCATCAGGTCAGCACTCAAAAAGTTTTGGATTTCAGAGCATTTTGGACTTAGGATTTCCAGATTGGAGATGCTTAGCCTGTAATAACACTAACTGATGATATAAATGAGATTGTGAGATATTTATAACAACTGTAGGTGATACTAAAATATCTGTGACTCCTACAGGTGACAAAGTCACAGGTACTGCTCAGGTTACTCTGGTCAATTTCCTACCTCCAGAAGAAAAGGAGATGTTAAACTTTGGTTAGAGATTAGTAAAATTAAAAGGTAAATTGTTTTCTCATCTAAGCTCACAGACCTCTTGAATTCTGTTGAGAACCTTGACACAGACTGTGAGTTTCTAAGAGTTCATGTCCTATTTATCTAACTTCAGTGTCAAGCATAGAGCATGGTACACAGGAAAGACCTAACACATTGATTTTTCAATTAATGAATTTAGGACATTGTGCCAGCTGCTACAAAACAGACAAGGCTCCTGCCCTCTAGAAGCTAAAATCTGTACACAAATAATTGTGATATAAGATAAGAGGTGGCAAATGCCATGATGTAGGAGATTAGAAGGGTAGGCAGCCCTGGGGTGTGTGTGCGTGTATGGTGAGTGTGTGGTGTGTGCATGTGTGTCTGTTGACATGTAGGTACATGTGTGTGTGCATATGCATGCGAGCGGGGAGTAGAAGACTGCAATGGGAATGGTGCATTCACCAAATTATCTTGAAATTATTCGTCATGAATCTAACCCCCTGACTAGGGTAAGCTTTTCATGGACAGAGACCATGTGTTATTTATGCTTAGGCAACAGGCATGGTATTTTGAAAATATTAAACTGATATGTTTTTCATTCCCTTATAATCATGCTCCCTGCAGCCTTTACACAATTACAGCTAAGCCTTTCCCCAAGGAAGAAAAGCAGAGCACTGAGGAGGGCCACAGAGGAAAGCAGGATATGATGGAGAAAGGGTAGCACCTGCCTCCACAGGCAGAGGAAGCAGATGGCCCTTCCAGTTTCGCCTTTAGGTAGAGACTGAAGGAAGACAGAAAAGAGGTGCTGAAGAGCAGTGCTGGGGAGCGTGTTCCTGCTCCTTCTCTCCTAGGGATTGATCTCACAATGAGGGAGGGTGAAGAGAGTGAGGGAGAGTGACAAAAAGGAAGGAGGAAGGAAGGGGGGATGGAAGGAAGGAGGAAAAGAAGGAAGGGAGAAAGGGAGGGATGGAGGGAAAGAGGAAAAGAAGGAGGAAAAAAAGAAGAGAGGTTAAGAGAAGAAGCTAAAAGCTGTTTTCTGCATCCCTTTGAGATTATGGGTGCATGAAACCACCATGCAAATGCCTCCACATCAACATGAGATGTCCCCAATAGACAGAAAATGGTGGTGTGTAGAGTTCTGATCAACAGGGGCCCCAGAGAGCACTCACAGGAGTCACTTGACTTCCACGTGGCATGCAGGGATCCAATGAGAGACATGTAATAGAACTGAAGATTGACGGTGGGGGGTCCAGCCATGAGGCTGCCATGGAGAGAGGGATGGGGGCTTCATAGCTAAATGGCAGGGTAGGCCACCCAGGCCAGGGACAGGATGCAGGGTGGGGCCAAGACTCAGAGGCTAGAGACCAGTCCGCCAGTGACAGTGCCAAGAGACCTCAAGACTGAGAGTCACAGTAGCTGTGACCTCCAGCTCTGAATGCCAGCAGGATGCATGATGACAAAAGGGCAAGAACTCAGGAGAAGCACTCAAGGCCAGCATGCTCTGGCTCACTGCTATGAGGACATCGAGGCTTCCTCTACTCCAGATGCCATTTAAGGAGGAGGGCAAAGGGAGAACATCTGAGAAGCAGAAACAACCCAGATAGAAAGTCTGAACCTGGAATCAATCTGCCCAAATATTTAAAAAAAAAAGAGACCTTAACTGAAGCAGCTAATTTAGCTTATGGGAAATACATTTAAGGGGTCTTTCACCATCTGTGGATGTGAGGTTTCATTGCCACATGAAAACCCACAGGAAGTAAAGAGCACATGTATTTCTTATCTTTACTTTTTGGCACATCCGACTGACTGCAATGCAGAAGTTTCAACTTTCCTCCATCCCTCCATATCCCATTGTAATTCCAGTATCTAGTATGGCATCAGGCACACAGTGGGCATGCAGTAAATGCTTATGAAGATGAGCTCAGCCTAGGTACACAGGAAGCAATGACAAGTGACAGCTAACAGATGGCCATGAAGAGAAAGGAAAACAAAACACAGAATCAAAGACGTAAGGGCTGTGACAAAGGCAGTGTCTTGAGGCCAGTGGGTGTATAGGCAAATGGCTGCTGAGACTGTCATCCATTGGCTGATAGAATCACCTCATAGTGACTGTTCACAATGAAGACCCAAGACATCAAGATTTCCATATTTAAGGAGGTAGGAAAATACATATTTACAAAGATTCCCATCCAAAATGGTTATTTTAAAAACGTATCTTAAAAGCTTAAAACATAGCTCATAATAATATTAATTTCCATGAAACCTACCATTCCTCCAAAGATGCTGGATCAGTAAGACACAAATGCACTTTGCTTCTCCTCTCTCAAGATCAGTCTAGAAATGCAGTTATCTCCCTTTCCAGGATCTATTTCCATGTGACCCTTCATGGATACCCAGCTTTATCTAGTAGGGCAGCAAACTTTCTTAGAGGGGCCTGCAGACTTCCTTTAGATGGACGAGATACCACCCACAACAGCACTTGGGAGGGTAATGGCTGAACCAGGTCCCTTCATGAACGAGGAAAGAGGAGGCAATGGACACTCATGGGTAGAAGCAGCAGGCAGAGCCTAACTCTAACTGCATCTGCTGTTCTCACTAGCAGGGTCTTTATTTGTAAACATGCACTCACATTTCCCCCACCTCCTACCTAAGATCAATGCACCGTACTCCAGGAAGGGGTACTTTACTTGTGTTTGTCTCTGATACCCACTCCACAATGCAGTCGCGATGGGCTTATGACTCTTCTGCCTTCATTTTGCCAAGTGGGGAAGTAACCAAGGCATTTGGAAATTCTTATGATTTGGTTGGGTCATACCCAGCCAGGACTGGAATGAAAGCCAGTTCTCATTATGCAGCTTGGCATCAGTATCCCTTCTCTCCTGTCTTCCCCAGAAGAAAAGAAAAACTTTGCAATGTGCTAAGGTCTTTATGTAAACAAGAAGCAAACAAAAAGTAACCCCAAGCAAATTGAAGATAAAAATTTCCAAATAATATCATCATTTTTTTTCCCCATGAGCCATGAGAAGAAATTCAGAAAAGACATGATTCTAACAAATATATCGAGAGTGATGGGGAGATTAATGTTGGAAGTTATGGTAATTCTACCAAATTCCAAGGAAAGAAAATTCATAATTCATATTAAGCTTCATCAACAAACACAATGTTCTGTAAAGCAGGTTTAATTCATCCTATGGTTTCACCCATTCACCACAAAGAACAAGAGAAAATGACTTTCCCAAGCAAGAGCAATTAGGCAAGAGAAAGAAAGGGGGCATCCAAATTGGAACCGAGGAAGTCAAACTATCCCCACTTGCAGAAGATATTATCATCTATCTAAAAAACCCTAAAGACTCTGCCAAAAGACTTCTACATTTGATAAACAAATTCAGTAAAGTCTCAGGTTACAAAATCGATGTACACAAATCAGTAGCACTGCTATACACCAACAATGACCAAGCAGAGAATCAAATCAAGAACTCAATCCTTTTTACAACAGCTGCAAACAACAACAAAACCTAGAAATATACTTAACCAAGGAGGTGAAAGATCTCTCCACGGAGAACTATAAAACACTGCGGAAAGAAATCACAGATAGCATAAACAAATAGAAACATATCCCATGTTCATGGATGGGAGGAATCAATACTGTGAAAATGACTACACTGCCCAAAGCAATCTACAGATTCTATGCAATTCCCATCAAAATACCAAAATCATTTTTCACAGAATTAGAAAAAACAATTCAAAAATTCATATGGTACCAAAAAAAGAGCCCATATAGCCAAGGCAATCCTAAGAACAAATCTGGAGGCATAACATTACCGGACTTCAAATTATACTACAAGGGTGTAGTTACCAAAACAGCACAGTACTGGTATAAAAATAGGCACATAGACCAATGGAACAGAATAGAGAACCCAGAAATAAAGCCAAATACATACAGCCAACTGATCTTCAACAAGGCATACAAAAACATAAACTGGGGAATGGACACCATATCCAGTAAATGATGCTGGAAAAACTGGCAAGCCACATGTGGAAAAATGAAACTGGATACTTACCTCTTACCTTATACAAAAACCAACTCAAGATGGATGAAAGATTTAAAGACCTGAAACCATAAAAATTCTAGAAAACAGCATTGGAAAAACTTTTCTAAACATCAGCCTAGGCAAAGAATTCATGACTAAGACCCCAAAAGCAAATGCAACAAAAACAAAAATAAATAAATGAGACTTAATTAAACTAAAAAACTTCTGTACAGCAAAAGAAATAATAACCAAAGTAAACAGACAACCCACAGAATGAAAGAAAATATTTGCAAACTACGCATCTGACAAAGGACTAGTAGCCAGAATCTACAAGAAACTCAAACAAATCGGCAAGAAAAAACAAATAATCCTATTAAAAAGTGGGCAAAGGACATGAACAGACATTTCTCAAAAGAAGATATACAAATGGCCAACAAACATGAAAAAATGCTAAACATCACCAATCATCAGGGAAATGCAAATTAAAATCACAATGAGATACCACCTTACTCCAGCAAGAATGGCCATTACTAAAAAGTCAAAAAACAATTGATGTTGGTGTGGATGTGGGAAAAAGGGAATGATACTGCTGGTGAAAATGTAAATTAGTATAACCTCTATGGAAAACAGCATGGAGATTCCTTAAAGAGCTAAAAGTAGATCTACCATTCGATCCAGCAATCCCACTACTGGGCATCTACCCATAGGAAAAGGAGTCATTATATGAAAAAGACACTTGTACATGTATGTTTATAGCAGTACAATTCGCAATTGCAAAAATATGGAACCAACCTAAGTGTCCACTGATTAAAGAAAATATTGCATATATACACCATGGAATACTACTCCACCATGTAAAGGAACAAAATAATGTCTTTGCAGCAACTTGGATGGAGCTGGAGGCCATTATTCTAACTGAAGTAAGACAGCAGTGAAAGACCAAAAACAGTATGTTCTCACTTATAAGCAGGAACTAAGCTATGAGTACTCAAAGGCATACATTGATATAATGGACTTTGGAGACTCAGAAGGGGGAGGAGACTGGGAGTAGGGGATAGGGATAAAAAACTACATATTAGGTACAATGTACATAACTCAGCTGATGGGTGCACTAAAATATCAGAATTCACCACTATAAAACTCATCCATGTAACAAAAGACCCACTTGTAACACAAAAGCTATCAAAATAAAAATGTTTTAAAAACAAAGAAAATGACCTTCCTATTACATGATTCAAACTTGACTGTGTGACCCTGCCATGCTTGGGGCCAAAAGGCTAAAGGAGCTCCTGGAGAAAGGCCCTAGATTCTGCGGACTCCATGGTTCCGATAACCCAGCAAGGGGCACAAGGCCACTTCTGGCCCATAGGGAGCCTTCAAGCATTTAGAAAAAGGCAGACACAATTCCAGGTCAGGGCCCGGGCATGGCCCAGGCATAATGAGCAAGGCATCTCCTCATCTGGCACCTTGGGCCAGGTGCCATCTGCCTAACCCTATCACAGGCAGTTGTCACCCGCCTCAGAAATTCGTTAAGAGGTTGCATTTACGTACAAAATCTCCTTTGTCAAACCCTCTAATCATTTGGAAAGCAGCAATGTGTACAAAATATATCTTCCTGAGGGGTGATGTCTTGTTTGGCTCTGATCCCCAGGAAAGAGTACAGAAGGGAGAAGAGAGTTCCCAACACCTGTCTCCAATCTCTTTATCCACAAAGGCAATCTTTTCTTCCATACTCAAGAGTGGAGAAAGAGCACTACAGGGGTAATGTCATCTGTCATTCCTAATTAGTGTTCTCTAAAAAAAAAAAAAAAAAGTTTTTAAAAGAATATTGGCATTTTTCAACTCTGTTATTAGACATCATAATCACAATGTCAAGATGTCCAAGCATGACTATTAGTAACGACATCTTACGTTTGTTGGACTGGTGTTTTATAAAGGGCGTCTCACTTAATCCTTCTTATTCGGTCCTTACAGCCTCTATTTTAAAGATAAGGAAGCCGGGGCTCTGAGATGCTAACTGGCTTGCTTAAGGTCTCACAGTAGGTGGCAGAGCCAGGACTAAGCCCCACCAGTCCCCTTCCTCCTCTCTGGCCATCCAATTCTCAGGGCAGGGTTGCCTGAATTGCTCTGAAGAGAGAATACACCTACTCTGTTCCTGAGAAGTTCTCAATTCCTCTGGTGAGACTTTTCAGTGACTTTTCCCTGTCAAAAGGTACCTCTGTGTTTATTTTTCCACCTGACTGCCCACACCATTCAAGAACACAGTATCACCATCCAGGTAAAGAAAGACAATGCTCGCTGTTGCCTCTACCGCTCATCAAGCGCCTCCCAAGCCTCTCATTATTTCCCCAAGTTCTGATTTTAGGAGTGTCTGCAAAGTTCACTGGCTTGTGTCGACCTGATTCAGCCAATGCTACTAGACCCATGTGTCAGCAGCTACACCTCAGGGGCAGGCTCTGCTTCCTTGGCTGGTAGACCAGCTGGCGCCTCAAATCCATCAGGGTTTCTGCCACTCAGGGTCAAATTTGGCTCCCTGGTGGAGGCAAGTCCTGGCTGTATCGTCCCTACCATGACTCCACAAATTTTAATTTTGGCCTGGAGTTTTATGACCATTAGCACCATCCTCCATCCACAAGACTTCCAAATCTCTCTGTCACTGGAAAGCTTAGGGCCAAGAAAGCAAAAATTAGTCACTGTGTTCAGTCCTGCCCAACAACTTTCACTTGTGCAAAGTTGATGACCCCATCCTAAGACTCGGACGTCCTACTGCCTCCCTCCACCAGCATCTTCCCTTCCTCTCCAGCTCCCTGAACTCTCTGTGGGTAATTCTCATTTTAAATCACAGCTTTATCAACGGGCATAAAGAAGAGGGAGAGTGGGGGGTTTTGAAGTCCAGTATTGTATTTATCATCATGGAGAAGGCTGAAACTCACATGCAGATAAAATTTGGGATTATCAATGGCCTTCATTTCTACTCAAGTTGTCCTATTCTTGATCAATAATGGACAAGGATATAGCTGTGGGTTGTCTGCTCTGACTTAATAATTTATCATCTCATTCCAAAAACACTTTTGCCTGAAATTGCCCTGCCTTTCCCCATATGTGCACCCTCTAAGTGCAAGCCCAATGTCCCTTTTCCCAAAGTTCTAACTTTCCCTCCTCTAGTTTTTCCCAGCATTCCACCTACATATTCCTTTTTGCTTTCTCTATTTTATAGTCATTTGTGTTCTGTGGTCATCTCTTCCTCTAAGCTCCTGAAAGATACACACTCCTGATTTGGCTCTGCATCCCTAAAGTTCTTACTTCTGGGTCTTTCACAGGCATGGAGCTCAGTGAAAGATAATTTAATGAATGGACAGATGGACAGAACAATGGATGGATGAACATATGGACAGACGGATGGATGAATGACAGCACTGGAGTTCAGTGAAAATGATTTAGTGAATGGACAGATGAACAGAAGGATGGATGGATGAACAGATAGAGAGATGAACAGATGAATGGATGGATGGATGGATGGATGGATGGATGGATGGATGATTGGATGAATGGAAGAGCAGATGGACGGATGGATGGATGGATGGATGGATGGATGGATGGATGGATGGATGGATGGATGGCTGAATGGCAGTACAGATGAATGGATGGATGAACAGATGGACAGATGAATGGATGGATGGATAAATGGATAAATAGATGAAAAAATGGAAAGATGGATGGATGACTGGACAGACGAATGTGTGGATGGACAGGTGGATGAATGGCAGTATAGATGGATGGATAATAGGTGGATAGATGGAAGGAGGGAAGAAGGGACATTCCCTTCATGCATGCTACTACAACCGCCTCTCCTTTTGTATTTCTTTGGAAAAGCAACTCACATTTATTCTCATTATCACACTCATTTGATTCCTAAGCACGTTCTCAGCTAGGGAGGTTTTGCAATTTCTCTACTGCCACCACTAAATTAAAAGCACACTGGCATACTGTAGCAAGGGAAAGCTATAAAAGGTCCAAAACTTGAAGGGCTAGATTTCCAGCTAAACCACAATCCATATATCACTGTTCTCACTCACATTTAAGAAATAAAAGTTTTCTGTTTGGAAAATTCCCCAGGCTTTTCTTCTCTCACCTGCTTAATATGCCTTCCAAGTTCTGCTGGAATATCTTTATTCTTTCCTAAAACTCTCATTGCCTATTTTCATCAAATTTTAAGTCATAAGTAAGGAGATTCAGAAAACAACAAACGAGAAAATAAAGTCCACACAAAGAAAAATAAAATAGGTTAGTCGACAGCAACAGGAATATCTGCCAATAACAACACCATTTGTCTTAGTTACTGCTTTTAACTTGCTCTCTCTCCTGGCATTAATAGAAATAAAACTGCATGTCTCCAGCCTCATGCAGCTAATGTACAGTTAGCACCCCAGGCAACAGGAGCCACAGAGTTCAAGTACAGTGGAGACAAATTCAAGTAAACAGATTGTAGACACAATTGATTGCAGCATTTAGTTCCATGGCACTATTCACAATAGCTGGTGGGTTTCATGTAAAAACACGAGAGTCTCATGGTGGGACAGCCCCATGTAGCCAGCTAGGGCCTCCACATCACAGAAGTATTCACCCATCGGAACTAGAAGATGGAAGGATGGCAGAGAGAAGGGAACAGAAAGCTGTCAAATGGTGATTTTGTCCTAATAAAAATGCCTTGTACTTACGTACTCCTTTTGCTGCACCCTCCCTGCCCCCCTCCCATTGTCATAATCACTGGCAGAGGTGCATCAGCTGTCTCATGGGTGAGGGCATTTCTCCATGGCAGGCCTACTCAAGCCCTTCAGTGCATCCACTCAAAGGTCACCTACTAAACTCGTTTGTTTATACTTTAACAGCAGATTCCTACTATTTTCGCTGATGGAATTAGCAATCATAACTGCTCAGGATGGTGATGACTGCCAAGAATCAGAAGAGTAATAATCATGACTTAGATTCAATTTGGGGGCACTTTGGAGTTCACAAGGTGTTTTCACATTCCAGCATCACAGAGAGACCTGCTCCTTAGCACAGAACATTGCCCTGGGCCACTGAGGTTGCAACTGCAAGCCTTTCCTTTTTTCTTTATTCTTCTCATTCGTAGCCAGCTGTGAAACCTTGTGTGCCAACAAAGCTCTGTCATTTCCAGCAAAAACACAGCTGAACCTGTGTCCTCATGTGGTTGGGGTTGAGCACAACTAAAAGGGCCTCCAAAAGGCAAATGCAAGCACGGCCTGGCAATCACGGTCTTTCCACTCCGCCTACTTAAAAGCCCTTGGTTGATCTCCAAGGCCTTTGATGCTATCTGCATAAGTCAGAAAAGGAGGTGCTCAGGGCCTGAGACTTTCAAACAGCAACTTGCCTGACAAACTCACACATTTTTCGAGGCCTCAACTCAGGGGACCTTTTGTCCTCTTCCTAACCAAGAGAGACTGACTCCATCTAACCAAGCCATCTGCTCCAGAAAGCAGGGCTCAAGGCTGCACCCCAGCCTGCTGGTGTCAACTCAGCGATGCTAAGGAAGACGTGTGTTCTCCTCTGCCTCCCCTAGAAATTACCCTGCAAACCCACTGAAGGCCAATGATGAAATGTCCAAGTTGTATTGCAAACAACAGCAAGAGAAAACTTTAATCCTAAAGGGACAGTTTGAAATCCCAGTTTCCCATCCCCCTCACCATGCTGACCTCTCACCTGTGTTCTGCTTCATGAAATCCCAATGTGGCATTTCTGGAGGGCTTCCTTGAACCCATGCAGAGAAAGCTGAGTGATGGGGCACAGTGTGAGCCGGGTTACAATGCCCGCTATTCTCCAGTTGCTGATTTCTAGTCCTCTTGGGCAAATGCCAATTGCTAAGTAAAACAGCACTCAGGGTGGTGTGTCAGGAATGCTCTGTGTAGCCATAAAATACCTAAGATGTGGTTCATAGAATATTTGGAGGGTGCTATTAGGAAGCATGGCTAGGCTACCTCAAAGCAACTTGTTTTATACATGCTCATATACACACATATCTACAGAAAATATCATAGTGTATGTATAAATGGCATATCTATATTCAGACACGGTACCTGAATTTCCAACAAGCATCAAAAGGATTAAATTGCATTGGTGAGGTCTCTTACAAAAATTGGATATTTACTGCTGCTGGTATCTGTAACAATTTTCAGGCACTAGCATTACCTAACACCAGCTTTCCTAGTTCATTGCACAGAGATATATAAAGTTTCTTAGGATCTGTCCATTTAAACTAGAAGTCGTTAGCTATTTTTAATGCTGTAATTTGGATTCAAGACGTAAAAAATACATCTCAGGCACTGAAACATGGCCTGACCACACTGTAGCAAGTAATCCTGCGATTCTCAGTGACTGTGGGTAGCCGTGGGGAGACAGGCACCTCCTCGGACAAGCCTCTCCTTCAGGGCATGTGTCACAGGGAAATGGAACCAGGGGTAAAACTTCCTGCTGAGGCTCGGAGGTCTAAGGTTTGCTCCTTCTCTGTCCTGCCCCTGTCCTTTATGCCTACCTCCAGCTAAGGGGGTACTGGGGAGGGTGGGGACCATCCTGGGAGTGCCTCGCAATGGCCATCTTCCCATCTTCTACCAAGTTCTTTCTGGCGGAAGAAATGGCCACCTGCTCCTGACACTCTGTGTGGACGCGGCTGCAACTGCACACCACACCCTCCTCTCCCACACAGTTGTCCTGGGGAAATCATGTCAGCACCAGGTGCAGGACCCTCAGACCCTCTTGGCCAAACTCTTCCCTTAGGCTTCTCCGTCCACAGCCCAGTATGGCCTCTCTTTCTAAAAGAAACCCACCCATCCAGGTACTGACTGTAACCTCCCCTGTTACGGTGACGGCATAATGGTGCACACACCCACGGGTGCACACCCTCCTTACTGAGAGGCAGTGCCAGGAGCAGGGGGTGCAGCTTAGATCTACGTGCATTTCAATCCACACTCCACCACTCACCACTCTGCATGGGAAGTTACTCAACCTCTCTCTGCTTACGTTTCCACACCTGTAAACTGGGGCTATCAGCACCTCCTGAGAGCAACAGTGAGGATTCTATGAGATTATACACAAACCACCAAGAAGAGTGCCTAGTCCTATTACTCAATTAAAAATTTTTTCTGAAACAAATTAAAATTAGGGCTTCCTGTCGAACATGGTAGATTGAACATGTGATCATTTTTCTCTTCAAAGCTCCACTGACATAAGAAGAAATAATTAAATGGCATATACCCCCAACAACACAAAAAGTAGGAGAAGTGACAATGCAAAAGACATCTCTGCTTCTTTAGAAAATGGGAAGTGGATAAAGGAGTGAGCAGAACAGAGAAAGGTTAAGTAGAGGGCACCCTCGCGGAGCCATGGAGTCCCAGAAAAGCTGGGGAATTGGAAGCACCAGGTTCTGCAGAGGTGGGGAGGGGTGCAGGGCTGAAAGCAGAGGGACTGGCTGAAGTGTATAAAGAGGTCATTCCACCCCAGGTCCTCTCTCCTGGCTGGGGCTTCCAGATGACCACCTCTTCCCCACCACAGCATGAGAGGACAGGTTCACTCTGTGGAAGCCCCAGACTCGGAGAAAATGAAACGCCTTAGAGAAAAGCCCTATAGATTAGGACATTAGGGAACCAACTCCCAAATTCCCCTACCTCCTATCCCCAGTAAAATGGCTGAATCTCAGCCCAGTCAATTTTCAGGATTGCCCAGGAATAGACAAGACCCACCCATGAACACAGAGCTTCTCTGCTTGTCTCAGTCTTAACTGCAATGGTCAAAGAAGCCCCCAATTTGAAAGGCAAACTATGAGGAAATACAAAACAATATAGAAAGAAAATACTATAATTAATATCCTCAGAGATACAAGAGAATATAATGCATCTATGAAACAAGAACAGAATGCTGTTTTAAAAGGAAACAGAGGAAGAGTTCCTTATCATTAAAATATAGTAGCTGAAAAGCTTCAACAAAAAAACCTGGAAGAAAAGTTATGGAAATCCCTCAGAAAAGACAGCAAAAAAGCACAGAGAAAGAAAACTGGAGAGAAAAGATAAGAACATTTAAGGATCAGGAAAGGAGTGCCAGCATCCTACTTATAGAAAATCCAGAAAGAAAAGAGAAAAATGAAGAGAAGGAAATCATCGAAGAATATTTTTTAAATTCCCAGAAATCAAAGGCATGAGTCTCCAGACTGACAAGGCTATAATAAACGAAGAGACCCCATACCATCTACCTTATTGGGGAATTTCAGAGAACCAAAGATAAAGAGAAAATCTGGGAGAGGCTGGGTCACATATAAAAGACTAGAATCATGGTGACATCATACTTCTTATTAGCAAAACTAGACACTGGAAGACTACAGAGTAATGCCTTCAAAATTATGAGGGAAATTTTTTTAATGTTTTATTTCCATAGGTTTTTGGAGAACAGGTGGTATTTGGTTACATGAGTAAGTTCTTTAGCGGTGATTTGTGAGATTTTGGTGCACCCATCACCCAAGCAGTATACACTGAACCCAACTTGTAGTCTTTTATCCCTCACCCACTTCCTACCCTTTCCCCGAGTCCCCAAAGTCCTACCCTTTCCCCCTGGGTCCCCAAAGTCCTACCCTTTCCCCCTGGGTCCCCAAAGTCTCTTGTGTCATTCTAATGCCTTTGCATCCTCATAGCTTAGCTCCCACTTATGAGTGAGAACATACAATATTTGGTTTTCCATTCCTGAGTTACTTCACCTAGAATTATAGTCTCAATCCCATCCAGGTTGCTGCAAATGCCATTAATCCATTCCTTTTTATGGCTGACTAGTACTCAATCATATATATATGTTACAGTTTATTTATCCACTTGTTGACTGATGGGCATTTGGGTTGGTTCCACATTTTTGCAATTGTGAATGTGCTGCTATAAACATGTGTATGCAAGTATTTTTTTTTCGTATAATGACTTCTTTTCCTCTGGGTAGATACCCAGTACTGGGATTGCTGGATCAAATGGTAGTTCTACTTTTAGTTCTTCAAGGAATCTCCACACTGTTTTTCATAGTGGTTGTACTAGTTTACATTCCCACCAGCAGTGTAGAAGTGTTCTGAGGGAAATGATTTTTAACCTAAAATGCTATGCTTTGCCAAGTTATCAGTTCAGTGTGAACAAAAGTCATTTCGAACAGCCAAATCTCAAAATATTTACCCCATATCTCCTTTTCAGTCAATTTTCAGTAATGCCCAGGAATAGACAAGACCCATCCATGAACACAGAGCTTCTCTTCTTGTCTCAGTCTTAACAATAATGGTCAAGGAAGCCCCCAATTTGAAAGGCAAACCATGAAGAAATATAAAACAATACAGAAAGAACAAACAGTCATTAATATCCTCAGAGACACAAGAAAGCTAGTAAAAGATGTGCTCCATTGATTTAGGGCATAATCCAAGAAATGAGAAGACACAGATTCAGAAAACAGGGAATCCAACACGGAGCAGTCAAGCATCAAGATAACCAGGCAGCAAACCTAGAGAAGAGTCAGTCCCAACTGAGACGGTGATCGGAGGGCTCTGAGAAGAATGTCTACAGGGAAAAAGATTTGCTAGATTACTTGTTGCATTTGACAAATAGAAAATGGTGTTAAGAAAAATTTTTAATTCTTTGGTCGATTTTGGGAAGAATTCATTATACTGTAGAAAGAAAATATTGCAAAGCAACAACAAAATGATTGTTAACTCCTGAAAGAACAAAAAGTGGTTTAAAAAAAAAAAAAGAAAAGAAAATGTCATTATAGTAGACTTTTTGGCCCAGCAGTGAAAAGTACGTACAAAGCCAAGATGTAAGTAATGACAGGCATGCGCCACCACGCCCAGATAATTTTGTATTTTTTAGTAGACACGGGGTTTCTCCCTGTTGGTCAGGCTGGTCTCGAACTCCTGACCTCAGATGATCTGCCCACCTCAGCCTCCCAAAGTGCTGGGATTACAGGCGTGAGCCACTGCACCCGGCCAATAATGACTATCATTTTAAACAACAATTGGGAGACAACTACTTTGAGAGAAAGAAGAATGGGAAATGGGGAAGGAAACTGTCATCATTCCCCATATTAAGAAATCAATAGGCAATAGCTAAAATTTTTAGTATCTATATTTTATAAATCAAAAAATATCAGTATAAGTAATTATCAAGAAATGTGAAGGTAGCCGCATGACCAGTCAGAAGTATTGGAAGTGGCTGCCTCTGAGGCATGAATAGCACTCAGGACTGGAAGGGCAGCACAGAGACTGCTCTTTCTCTTCTGAAATCTTTGCCCAGAGGTCATGGTTTCTGTGCTTACTAGAATTCATGCCTGTGTCTTATTTAACAGGTAAGAATTTTGGTAAATTCCTCTATGGACTTGTATGAACTGGCTTCATTTATGCAGTAGTATCTGGGTGACTGTAACAGAGAGCTTTAGTCCTTTTCTTTTAAGGGACTTGACAAAATTCACAAAGCTGATGTTCCAAGTGTGCTTGGAACCCAGCTCTTCTGGCTCCAAATCAAATGCTAATTCTATCTCAGCGAGTCCTATCACAGCATCTGGCACATTAGAGGTGTTCAAAGAGTATCTGGTGAAATGTGATGATTGTGCCACACTCATGACTCCAGCCCACCTTGAACAGCCCAGAAACTCTCCCTTGAAGCCCATGGAAGCTGGTGAGAGCTGGCCACTAAGATGGTGGAAAAGGACACCGCCACCAGCTTTCCCACAGGAAGTACTTCATAAGTACTCTTCATACTTTGTCGTTAGCTTGTTTTCTCCTACTGCACACTGGATAAAGGTAGGAGCTGTATCTCTCACAGTCACCATAATTTGTTCAGTTCTCAAATATCAGCAGAATGCATAAATGAATGACATTTTGTAGAGCTCAAGTATTAGTTGAATAAATTAATGAATGCCACCTTACAGAGCTCAAATGTTAGTAGTATGCATGAAGAAATGAATGCCACCTTGCAGAGCTCAAATGTCAGTATAATGTATCAAGAAATGAATGACGTCTTCCATTGCTCAAATGTCAGTTGAATGCGTGAAGGAATGAATGTCACCTTATAGGGCTCAAATGTTAGTACAATGCATGAAGGAATGAACGAATGAATGGCACTTTATAGAGCCTACCCACAGACTGTGTTGAGTGGATGAAACCTCAGATGTCTAAATTTAGCTTGAGGTGTGAGGGAGAAATATATGTAAGTAATGAACTCCTGTAAATAGGGGTGGGGAGGTAATGGAAGTTCTTGCTGCAACTGGGTGTTAATAGCAGAAGCTCTACTGCAACCTAACACCAGGTGAGTAAGCCATCTGTTCAAAAGGTGGCAATTAGGACACCGCAGCCTGGAAGCCCAGACTCCAGTGCCTGCTTCTGTGAGCTGTGTACCAAATCGTCAGGATACACTGTCCCCTCCCTCACCTGTGTCCACTGCATAGTCAGCAACTACATGGTCAGTTTACAGAGCCATCCCTCAGGGTGGCTTTTGTTCTCAAGAGGAAGGGCCGTTGTTTTTCGTATAAACAGAGGCAAAAACAAGGGAGGCTTAGAGGGAGAAAATGAGGCCAAAGCACACCAAACCCCTTAAGAAAGACGCGAGGAACCCTCAGAGTCTGACAACTGGAGGCCACCCAGCCCTCTGGGCAGAGCCTCTTTCTCAAGCAAGGCTCAATCTGTTCTACTCAAGGTCTCTGGACTCCTAGGGAATAATTGAGCTATTTTTTATTTCTTTAAAAAGGTGAATGGAAATAGTACATTTATCCAGGACAGATCTGCACAGGCTAATGCAAAAATTCAGGTTTCTTTGACTGGATTGGAAACACAGTGCAGTGAAAAAAACTTCCCCCATGTTGAACACAGTGATATTTATGTAAACGTACATGTTTCACCAAAAATAGAGACACAAATTAACCATTGCTTCATGAAGGCAGTCAGGCTGTTTTAAAACGGAAGGTCAGTGGACTGAAAATAATACAAGGGACCCCGAGGAGTGAGACCGGGAGCCACTGTTCTCAGCCGAATTTCTGGGTCCTCTGCTTTGTCATCAGATCCACCAGGGCTGCACAAGTACCCAGGGAACCATCAGTCACTTAGTACAACTGAAAAAATGAAAGAAACAAAATGGGGGAAGCGGCCAAGGCTGAGGCAGGAGAGAGGCAGGGTGCGGATCACCGAGGGCTTTGTGTGCTATGCTTTGGAGTTTCTATCTCCCCCTGCAAGCAAGGGGCACTTAGCAGTAGAAGGATGCAATCAAATATGTGTTTTGGAAAAACTCTGTTCACCACAAGGAGGATGAGCTGGAAGGGGGCAATGCCAGAGGCAGATAACCCACCAGGAAGCTTTTCCAGCGGTCCAGGAGTGGCCGGAAGAGAGGCTGGATAAGAGCACAGGGAGAAGGGGTGATGCATTTATGGGAGGAAACTGCTGGGACAGGCTGTGCATGCAGCTGCAGGGTGGCTCCAGGCCTCTGATTTGTAGGATGAGGCAGATCTTAATGCCATTCACTGAGATGGGGAACTTGGAGGGAGAGGCAATGTGAGGGAAGAATATAACTGTTTTAGACAAGCTGAGGTATGTGGACAACAACTCAGAGATGTCCAGTAAGCACTTGCATCTATGTCCTCATCAGAGCCAGGAAAAAATCTGAGCAGGAGAAATACATCCAGTTCCAGGTGGTAATTCAACTCACAAGGGGAGATGAGGTCATGTGCAAAGACTGTGTGGTGAGAGATGGGAAGAGGCCAAGACAGAACTCTGGGGAGAGTGTAGGAGGAAAAGCAAAGGACACCAGCAAGGACTGGTTAGAGGAAGAAAAAGCAGAAGGGAGTAATATCCTGGCAGTCACAGGAGGAGACCGTTTCAAGAAAATGAAGTAGCCAAGTGCTACAAAGAGGCTGAGAAAGAGGAGAACTACAAGACCCATTGTGTACATGAGTTTGGTGTTTGTGTGTCTCTGAAGGTGACATTTACCAGGATAATTTCAGAGGAACGATGGGGGTGGAACCATATTGCTGTGGGTTGAAGAGTGAGTTGGAGATGAGGAAAGAGATTAAATGTGGACTATTATCTCTAAGAGCTCAGCTGCGGAGGGAGGAAAATGTCAGGGCAGGGCCAAGATCAAAGGAAGGCTCATTTGAGAGGCAAGAGGTTGTATACATTTGCCTGCAGAGAAGGAGCCAGCGGGGCAGGGGTGGGACAGGACAGAGGGACCCATCCCTCCAACCTGCCATCTCCCTTCTCACCTGCCATGCTCCCAAAGGTCTAATCCCTGCCCCCGCCAGGTCCCTGTCAGATCTGGTGTGAGATTGAGGGAGTCACTGCAGCAGGGTTAGCAAACCTAGAGAGCCACCCATCAGAATCTCACGACACCTTTTAAAGGCATGATTTCTGTGATCCTCCCAAATCTACCTTCTCAGCGTCTATGGGGGCAAGGCCAAGGAATCAGCTTTGCAGAAGTTCCCTAGAGATTTCTGAGGCATTCAGACACCACTAACTTAACAAGCTTAATGTGTATACACCTGAGACCCTCAGGAAGCAGAAGGCTGGGCCCCCACTCCCACAGGACTGGCTGGGCCTGAGGCCTGCTGACCACTTTTCCCCTTACACACACACAGCTGTTTCCAACAGTCTGAAAGGCAGACACTAATTTGCCAAGCTGAAGAAAAGGGGGCTCTCATTCCACCAGCTCCGCTCTGGCAGAACCACGACACTCAACTCCTTATCTCCTTAAAGCTGTCTCCTTTACCCGACAGGCCAGGAAGAATTGTGGGGAATCGAGCCCTGAAAGCAGCTGCTCCAGTCGCATTCCCTGACAAAGACCACACGCAGCCGAATCCTGCAGGAGCATTGTGGCTGCTGCCATGGGCTTCAGTCTAGGTCCAGCACCCTGAAAAAAGCGGAACACCACCCAGAAGTTAAACACCCCATTGTCTGAGAACTAGGGAGGCTCATGTGTGCCCGTCACTTCTTTGCTCAGACAGCGCAGCTCTTGTGAAATTGGTCCCATCTCCTGGAACAGACAAGAATTCAGGCACTGGCCTGTCCATCCTTCTGAGGGGGCAGAGGGCACAGATGGGCGTCTGACAGATACAAAAGGATGCCCTGACCCAGTGAGACCTCTGCTTGGGGTGCCGAGCTGGGCCAGCACTCCATGCTGCAGTTGCGATGAAAAATGAGTCACCTTTGCATTAGAGAAGAGACAGGAAAAGTGTCCTGGAGAAGGGAAGGCTTTGAGAGTAGTGTGCCATGATCAAAGGTAAGGAAGGAGCTGTCAACACGCAGTCCTTTCCCTCCCCGCTAATCCAAAGGCAGCTTCTGTCTGCAGTCATGATATTCATCCTGCTTTGACGGCTGGGGAGCTGGGTTTAGAGGCTCCAGGCAAAAGATCCAGGTAGAGGTCAGGTGAGTTCTTCCCCCCAGGAGGGGAAATGTGTCCCTTCTCAGCCCTGTGACCTAGTTAGACAGGTAGTCAGAGAGACAGAACACATGCAAACAGGCCCTCACTGATAGAGTATGTCAAAGGCTGCTGAACTCCCTGGAGGAACATCTCTTAAATCTCTATTGTTTCAGAAATATAGTAAGCACTTAGTTGAAACTGACCTCTAGAAAAAGACACACTTGACCTCATCCACCTAATTCCCTGTGTGTTACACATATTCGTTTAATGTGGTTTGCATGTTAGGTGCCGATTGTTCTAAGAGAGAGAATAAAAGCAACCTTGATTGCTAAAATATACATGTTTGATATGGAAAGTCCTAAAGCTTTCTTCCTCCTCTCGAAACAGACACTGTAATAATCTGGTGTTCTTTGGGGAGGTGTTTTTATTTTTCTTTTTGTTGCTGCTGTTGTAAATTTTTTATAAAGCCCAAAGGTAACAAGAACTGTGATGGTGCTGGGCCTGCCTGGTACTCCTGTCATGGGGTGCCCATCTGATCCCCCACTATAACATGGGAACCCAAAATGCAGAACCAGATGCCTGTCTGGGTACTTGGCAGGCCACAGGCACTGCTGCAATTAGCAAGCTGGATCATGATTCAGCATCCGACGCGGGCAGCCTCCACCAGAGCATAGCGGACAGCTTAAAAATAGCAAAGCCGCGGCTGCATCTCTCTAGCCCAGGCTCCACACGAGGCAGGGCAGCTGCCGCCAGCAGAGCCTGGAGAGGGTCCCACCTCCCACCCGCCCCCTCTCTGTCCTCCCCAGATCCACCTTCCAGCTGTGAAGGCTGAGTGGGAAGCAGAAGGGGCCGGCTCCCATCAAGCTCCCCCACGCAGAACACCCGATGCAGAAATGCCAGCGGTCTCCACATCCACTGACGGGGCACCCACGTGTTCTCAGGTTCAGGTCTTATTTTAAATACACAAATGAAGGGACAATCAGCATGGCTCCCCCATGCCTCAGGCACCAAAACAACTGCACACGCAGCTACACCCACAGGGGTGCTCCCAGCTCCCCCTTCCCAGTTAGCGACCGGTGGTGTGGGTGGGCGTGTCTCCCAGCCTGAAGAAGGGAATGGAAAGAGGCGGACTTTGTGCTCGGAGAGGCCTGGGTGCAAACCCATTTCACCCATCTGCCAACAGAGATCACCATGCCTCCTGCTCGCCTATCACCACCCCCATCTTCGCCAAGTTAAGTAACTTCTCGGGGCCTCAGAGTCTGGTATGAAACAGAGCTAATAATCGCTCATTTGCTGGTTATGTCGAGTGTAAATGATGCAACAGGCAAAGCACTGAGGAGGACGCCCAGCCCAGACAAATCTCCAAAAATAAACATCCCTTGCCTTTCCTATTTCCTTCTTAGTCATGGCTGAGGTCTGCCCTGGTGGACCACAGCCACAGTGAAACCAGGGCAGGGAGGACAGGCAGGGGGCCTGGGTACCCAAGACAGAGAACCGCAAAGGGCCCTCAGTGTCCTACTGTTTCTCTAGTGTTCACTGAAGTCATGTTCTCTAGGTCAGTGATATTTTGTAGATGAAACTGCAATGTCCTCAGGGCTGATGTTGTCTTTAAAAATGTTCTTTCTACCTAGGAACTCAAAAGGAGATTTAAAATAATGGAGAGGGTTGCCATTTTTCTGAGAATACTATTATTGAATAGATGTTCCTTCTCCCCAAATTAATCTACAAAATTAACAAAATGATTCCACAATTTATCTGGAAGAGTGATTTCATAGGACTAGCTGATAACATTTTGAAAATGAAGAGTAATGAGCAGGGATTTGCTCTATCTGATTTTAAAAGGTACAAGTAGTAAAATAGTGTGGTTCTGGCACAGGAAGAGACATCAAATCAATGGAATATAACAGAAGGCCAAGAAACAGACCCAAATATCTATATGATGTTAGTATATTATGAGGGTGTTATTTCAAAACATTGGGAAAAGGAGAGACTATTCAATAAATACTGTTGGTACAATTGGCTAACCATTTGGATAAAAATTAACAATATCCTTACATCTCCCAGGACGCAAATTGACTAAATGTTTAAGTATAACAAATAAAATATGAAAAATGTAGGTGGCTATTTAAATAACCTTGGGTTGGCAAAAATTTTCTAAGCATAATACTAAGTGGCAGAAACCATAGAGAAAAAAGTTGACTGCATTATCATCAATGCAATTAAAGGCCAGTAAAAACTGCAAGAATGATCATTGTTGATAATGTGAAAGGTCAAATATTTGAAAAGCGTTTTTACAAATGAACAAGAAAAAAATAAAAACATAAGCGGAAAAATGGACAAAGAACATAAGCCCAGAATTCAAAACAATAAACACAAATAGCCAATAAAAAGAGGAAGGCTCTCTACCCTCCAGGCACACCGGCCTTCTTTCAGGTTCTTGAACACTCTATGCTACCTCCCAACAGAGGACCTCTGTGCTGGCTGTTCCCTCCACTGAGAATACACTCTCCCTTAATCTTTACCTGGTTCAAATCTATCACCTCTCCACGCAAAGCTAACTTTTGCAGGAAGCCTTCCTTGAGCACTCCACCCAGCTGGACCAAGTGAGATTCTCCCTCTTCTCCCTCATAAGCTCTTTCAACACTAAGTCGCTTTCCTTCATGGCACTTTTTACAGCTTGTACTTATTTTTGTGATTATTAGATTGTTTATCTGCCCCGCTGGACAAGCTGCCTCTGTTTTTGCTGACCAGTGCATGTGCAGCACGATGGTGAAAAAAATTATAGGGTATGCACAAAATAGAATACAATACAGTGGGTTACAATGATGCTCTAAAAGATTTATTTTTAAAAGATTAATAAAAACATGATCTATTGTTAAGTAATAAAAGTAGGTAACAAAACAATGTCTATATACTATTTGGGGGGAGAATGAAGATATACAGAAAAGAGATACACATCACTTTTCTAACAGAGGGTTAGTGTGACATTTATTTTGTTAATGTTGCTCATCCATATTTTCTAAAAAATTCAACAATGAATATACATACATCTGCACACATATAGCTGCTTTTAATAAGGGAAAAAGATTAAACCTAGCTATGGTTTCCCTCTGTAAACCCGTGGAGTACCTGTGTAACTGCTATAGGAACCACAGTGGGTTCCCTTTCCTTGTCTTCTCCCTGACCCTTCTCCACCCTTCCAGCTTTATTTCCACCACCAACAGAGTACGAGAACATGGCCCAGATCCAAACCAACGTGTCAACCTCTGCTGAGCCACCTCCAAGTCCCAAGTTAGCCATTTTCAGGAAATAAAAACTAAATGTATGAGCACACAGCACTTTAGGAAAACCTGAGATTTCCACTAAATAGCTAGATTCCCAAAAACAGTTAAAATGGAATGTAGTCATAATTTTTCAGAAACTTGTCTATGCTTAGCCTTCAGAACTGTCTTCTCAATAAATATATACAGACAGCCTGACCACCTAAGAAAATGGAGCAAGGGCATTTGCAGGTTTTAATACTGCACAGCAAAGATCATTCTGACAATATTTCAAAGAGATGGGTGATATGATGTGTTTGGCATACATGGTGTACACGATAAGCAAGATCTAGGGAGGCAACATTGTCGGCTGCTAGGGATAGAGTGGAAATGGCACCCAGCCTCTCAGGTGAGTGTCTCACACAAAAATAAATTTTGTGAGTGTTCAATTACCTCCACCCGCCTGGTGCAGTGAACACGGTAGGGCTGTGCTGATGTTGCACTTTCCTGGGGTCTCCTTTCTTGAGAATAACACTGGTCTGCTTATTTGTAGCTAAGGGAAGAGCCACTTTGCACTTAATGCACTGAAGGAATTGCTCAAGGACTGCTCACTCCCGATAAAGGCTTAGCCTTGAAGGGCTGCCAAGGACAATGTTCGTTTTCCTTAACAGTGTGGGCTCAGTAGGTTCAGTCTGGTCAGAGTAAGACTCAAACTTCAACTCCAGAAAAACTCTCCACCACTTCTCATGTTTTCCACACTCCGCGGCCCTCATTTAATCGGGATGGACATTTCCCACCAGGGACTGAGTGTGCTCTTCCTAAATCCAAGCAGGCCGCCCTAACACGATATGTATGCGTGGAGGGCAGGCAGATTGTTTCCTTGGGCCCATCTGGACCGTTTTCCTGAGTTCAGAACGTTTAGCACTCCTTGTTATGTTCAAGGCTAGGAATTTGGAAGCTAAAAGAAAAACAGATTCTGCAGAAATAATCAAAACTTCCTCTCTGGCCTCTCTTCACTTTCATTTATAACTTATCTACCCTCTCCTTCTCTATAGCTCATTGCTCTTACTTAAGGGATAACTAAAGTTAATATGAGTAATTTGTTATTAAGTCTACATATACACTATTCCTGTCACACACTGTAAAGAAATTGGACACTGTGGTAACACCAGTGAGGATAACTTACATTGAAGTGGTGCTCACAAACCTGCAGTGAAAATGCTGTCCCCAAAGTCACTCATGAGCTGAGAACACAAGGCAGTCTTTTATTCTCATGGATCCACCCAACCCCTTCAGAGGTCCACACCACTAACCCCCTCTCTGAAACGGTCACATCCCTGGCTTTGGTAATGCTGTATCTTGGATCCCCACCAATCTCTGTGAATATTCTCTTGGTATCTTGTGAGGAAACTGAGGCAAAGAGAGGTTCAAGGACAAGTCCAAGATCATGTGCTTATTAAGAGATGGAGCCAGGGTTCGGATCCAGTCCCTGCCGCTCCCTCTCCCGCATCCCTCAGGGGGATCCCTCACAGTCCCTGTGTCCCTCAGTCCTCTCCCAGGACCACTACTGAACACTGATTATAATGACCGCTGCCCATGAGATGGTTCCTACATCGCATTTATAACGCCAGCGTCCAGCTTTCTAACACTTATTCTCAAATGCCTGCTGGGCAATTCCACCTGCATGTCAAAATTTAAATATCTTAAGACCAAACTCATCATCTTTCTAGAATAAGCTTTTCTTCCTGACATCTCCATTGCAGTTAATGACTCCATGCTTCTCTCTCATGCCTACACTAGAAACCCCTGGCTGCAACATCTTCCTTGGTCTGCCCTCTGCCCTCCAGAATTCAGCCTTTGAAACGTGCACCCCGGCTTTCTCTGCTGCCAGTACCTCCTCCGGGCCTTCAGCACCTCTCATCTGGAGCACCTCCTCCTGGCTACTAGCTTCCATGTCTCCCCTCAGCCTCCCCTGCCTACCGCAGCAGCCAGGCCAATCACCCTAGGGCAGGGTTGCTCAGCCTCAGCCCTATGGACACTTGAGGCTGATCATTCTCTGTTGTAGAGGGCGTCCTGTGCATTTTAAGATATTTCACAGCATCCCTGGTCTCCACCCTCTAGATAGTCGTAGCACACACCCTCTATTCCATCCGCTTACCCCAAAACCAAAATTGTCTTCAGACATTGCCAAATGTCCCCTGGGGGACAAAATCACCCCATTTGAGAACCAAAACCCTAAAGTATGACTTAAACATGCTCCTCTGTTCAGAAACTCTCAGTGGCTCGTCGATGGCCTCCTGAGGAATCAATAAGAAGAATTTAGTTTTCAAAGATTAGGAAATTCATTTTCCTATTTATGATTTCCTTTCTCTTGAGGTTCTGGGCTTAACCACATTTGGGCTAGGGTTCAAGGTGTACTGGAGAAAGAAGGTCTAAGAGGAAAAGCAGATGACATTAGCTGGCAAATCCATCCATGGTCTTACATCCCAGACTCCCATGGCTGAGTGCCCCCCAGCCTGGAAGCAGTGAGGCAAGGAGAGGTGAATACCTGGGCAGGCTCCAGGGCCAGATGGCTTGAATTTGGGACCCAGCCCCACCACTTCTAATTCTAGGACCCTCAACCTATCCTTTAGCCTCTCTCTGCCCCAGTTTCCTCATATGAAAATAGGAATGAAAACGGTACCTAATTCATTGGTACTGTTGTTGTGAGGCTCAGTGACTTAATTTATGTAAAGCACTTCAAAAGTGCCTGGCATGAACAAGTAATTGATAAATGCTACCCATTAATATTATTAATATTGTTACTACATCTCCTGCTATATTGCCGGTCTGTCTCCAAAACATGCCCTTGGTCCAGGCCAAAGTCAGTCCTTCCCTGGCCATGAACCTACCTTATGCTTGCCCCAGCAAGGCCCATGTTCATGTTCTTTCTGCTAAAACACCCTGCCGTTCACTTTGTCCTGTTGAAATTTCACAAATATTTTTTTCATTCAACAAATGTCTATTAAGCTCCTACATTTTTTTTTCTGCGTGAATGTTATTTTTCTTTTTTAAAAAATGCTTTTTAATTTTTGTGGGTACATAGCAGACATATATATTTATGGGGTACATGAAATGTTTTGATACAGGCATGCAATAAGCAATATGGAAAATTGGGTATCCATCCCTTTCAAGCATTTATCCTTTGTGTTATAAACAATCCAATTACACTTTTTTAGTTATTTTGAAATATACAATTAAATTACTTTTGACAATAGTCACCCTGTTGTGCTATAAAATACTAGGTCTCATTCATTCTTTCCAATAATACATTTTGTTTGTACCCATTAACCACCCCCACTTCCCTCCCACCTCGCCCCCACTCCCCTTCCCAGTGCACACATCTTTCAAGGCCTAACTTAAATGTTATCTCTGTCACAAATTCTCCCCTCTTCACAGTAAGAACAATCTTTCCCATTCCTGAACCCCACAACCCTCTGATTATGTGCCCAACATCTTATGTCATGACTGTAGGTGACGGAATCACTTCCCAACTAAATAAATCGCAGCCCCTACAGTAGAAGCCCTATTTGGGGATCAGTAGATCCTCTACAGAACCTGGCATAGAGTGCCTTAGATTAATTATTTCATGCATGCATTTAAGTGAGAATTACTAAGTACTTCCAAAGTACTTAGTAACTTAATGCTCAAATGCATCCATGAAATAATTAATCTAAGGCGCTATTTTACAATTCTGTGATTTCTTGCCTGAGACAAGCATTTTAAGGCAAATGAATACTCAACTTCTGCTGGACTAAGCCGCATATTCTTGCTAACCTATATATGTAACAGAAAAGTTTTCAAACTTTCCCACTTGTTAAAGGTCTGAAACATGACAAATAACATTCTCCACTTTTTAAAAGTATGTTAAGTGTTGCATTAATATTCTCACATAAATCATTAACTGCTTCATCCTGCTTTTGCTTCTGACTTGGCTTTGATAATTTCACCATAGTAAGGCATCGTAAAACCTCACAGTTTATGCTCATGAATATGAGGTTTTGAGCATGAAGGTCCCTCATTATGTCTATTCTTGCAGGAGAGTCTGGCTCAGGAAAAACAATTCACACTACACAGTGTTCATGAAACAATGGACTCCTGGCCATCAGGGAACCCCAGGAAAGGGCCTGAGAGTTTGGGCCTCTGTCCTCTGGAGATAACAGAAACAGCTGTCAACAATGTTCTGGACGACATCAGAAAGGAACCTGTCACTCTGGCCTTGGGCCTGCCCACATGTCTGGGCAGCCGTCTGCCAGGGCTCCTCAGCCAAGCCACAGGGGAACTGCAGAGCCCCAGCCGAGGAAGACTGAGACATACAGAAAAAATGAGGTGACAGAGGGGCCGACAGGGAGTGACCTTTCTAAGGAGATGAAGTCTGAAGGACAACAGCTTACTGAAACTCCACAAAAAAAGTACAAGGCATATCTGAGTGTTCCCTATAACCAGGGGATGCCATCTGAAGCCAGAAGAAGGGCAAATGCATTTGAGGGGAATTGAAAGAAGTACTTAGTGGATCATAGATATATGAAATACATTCACCAAGCAGTGATATGGAGGCAGGGAAGAGCCTATTCAACAAGGGTTTACACAATGAGATCTCATCTTACCCCAGTCAGAATGCTATAATGAAAAAGATTTTAAAAAATCGTAACAGACATTGGCAAAGAAGCGGAGAAAAGAGAACTCATACATTGTTGGTGGAACTGTAAATCAGTACAACCTCTATGGAAAACAGTATGGAGATTTCTCAAAGAATCAAAAATAGAACTACCATTTGATCCAGCAATCCCACTACTGGGTGTCTACCCAAAGGAAAAGAAATCATTACATCAAAAAGACACCTGCACTTGTATGTTTATGGCAGTACTAGTCACAATAGCAAAGATGTGGAATCAACCTAAGCGTCCATAAATGAATGACTAGATAAAGAAAATGTGGTATATATACACAGCAGAACACTACTCAGCCATAAAGAAGAAGAAAATCATGTCTTTTGCAGCAACTTAGATAAAACTGAAAGTCATTATCTTAAGTGAAATAAGCCAGGCAGAGAAAGACAAATATTGCATGTTCTCACTCAGAAGTGATTGCCAAAAAAGGTGTACACATGGACCTGGAGAGTGGAATAATAGACTCCGGAGACTCAGAAAGGTGAGGGGGTGGGAAGGGGGTGCATGGGGAGAAATTACTTAATGGAGTCCACGTACATTATTTGGGCAATGGAAACCCTAAAAGCCCTGACTTGACCACTCTGCATGCAACAAAATTGTACTTGTACCCCAAACATTTATATAAATAAGTAAATAAGGGTTTACATAATTTAGGGAGAACAAGATTCATAGGCAGTAAGAATAATACAAGCATACTGGCTAGCATTCATTGAGCTTGTGTTCTGAGTCATACCTACTGTAAATACTTTTCCTTGTATTATCTCATTTAATCCACATAACCCTCAGAAGGTGGATCCTGTTGTGATGATTCCCAGTTGTCTGGAGGAAAGCAAATGATGTTATAGAGAAGCCCCATCTGAGAGAACATATTGGGGTCCCTGTCCCAGCTCTGCGACTAACCAGTTGTGAAACCAGCACCTCACTACTTTCTGGGCCTTCATTTCCTCATCAGTAATTAAGGCAACCTCTGTGGCCCCTTCAGCTCTAACGTAACAAACCCCAAGCCCAGACTGAGTGGACTACAGATCTAAACAACAGGAACATTCATTACACTTCTAATATTCAAATGGAAAAAAAAACTTTGTTCATATGCAACTAAACCATCCGTTTAGAACACTAGAAGCAGTAGCATAATCACAGTTATAAAGTCCATAATGCTTTAATATGTCATAACAACATGCTGAATTACAGAGATAACTGAGACAAAAGCGCCGTTTTTGCCTGTTTATTGGAATATTTCTCATTCTGCTCATATATTCGGTGGGAAAAAATAAATATGAATTTTTTTCCACTCATAATTTTCTATAATAACTCAGGCTTTTGAATCTTACCTATCATTCATCTCTGACCCTCCCATCCTGCCTAGCACAGTGCCTTGCATATAGCAGACTCCACATATATTTGCTGATGAGTCTACCTGTTCTATATCTATTTATTCTTATGCCATGTAGACAGAAGCCACTTTGTAATAAGTTTCCATGCCAGTTGTGGCAGGAAACTTTTCTAAATTGCAGGATGTTTTCAATTGCCTTGGTGGGTGAAGGGTTACATTAAAGGGACAGCTCTGACAACTACCAGTCCAAATAGAGTTGCTGGCCAACACTGCCCACTTTTTCTCTTTAGGCCTTCCCAGTACACTACCAACCCTAGCCTAAAGGTGCGTAAGCCCAAAACCTCAATCTCTTGAAAACTGTTTCCTTCTCTTTGTGATCCGTATCAACAGTTTAGGTACAGACTTACTCTAAGCAGTTTGTTCTAAGCTTGTGATTTTTTTTTAAAAGCTTTTTGGGTTAATGAACCCATCTGAAATTCTGAGAGCTACAAACTCACTCCAGAGAAATGCACATACAAGTCTTCATACATGTTCAGGTGTGGGGCTGGGGGACGGTTCAGAGACCTCCAGGAGCTGGTCCATGGGCATGAAGCTAAGAAGCTCCGGGAGGTACTGAGCAGAGAGGGGCAAGCAAGGAGACTGAGACCACAATGGACGCGGCCACCATGCTCTCTGCCAGGGGGCATGAAGCTCCTTCTCCAACAAAAAGGCCAGCAGGTCTCATAACATGGGCCTGTTAGAACAGCACCAGCACCAAACCTGGACTCGTGAATCATTCAGAGGTTTTAATTTTATTTTATTTTATTTTATTTTTTTTGAGACGGAGTCTCGCTCTGTCACCCAGGCTGGAGTGCAGTGGCGCAATCTCGGCTCACTGCAAGCTCCACCTCCCGGGTTCACGCCATTCTCCTGCCTCAGCCTCTCCGAGTAGCTGGGACTACAGGCGCCCGCCACCACGCCCGGCTAATTTTTTGTATTTTTAGTAGAGACGGGGTTTCACCGTGGTCTCGATCTCCTGACCTCGTGATCCGCCCGCCTCGGCCTCCCAAAGTTCTGGGATTACAAGCGTGAGCCACCGCGCCCGGCAGTTTTAATTTTAAATATCAGAAAAAGAAAAAAGAACAAAGAAAATGTTTTGAGTAGGAGAGAAGAAAATGTCCCTTAAAAGATAAATTCAAAATGACTTAAAAAAATATGTATGTGATGGCCTCCAATTACTGTGGATATTAACTCATCACTTCTCCCCAGGCTAACTCCCCATAATAATTCAATATTTACCTGACCTAAACCAGGGTGGGCTCAACGAATGGCCCGGGGCACCACTTGCAATTGATTTTTAGTGGCCAGCAGCTGTAATCGAATAATATGAGTGTCTAGCAGTAGTATGATTAGATTAGAGCAAATGTTATGGCCCTGTAATTTGGGAAATTCTGCAAATTTGAGCTTCCAGATCACCTCTGGACTCCATCATCAGTGCCCGCATGAATAGCAGACACTTAGGAAACATTTGATGAATGACTTAATGAAATGCATGAATAGGTAAGCTAATGGTTTGTAGCCCCTGTCACCCTCCCCATATACAAACACTGGCAGTTTCATGTGACTACACCTTTGCTCATGTTCTTTCCCCCTTCTTCACCTAATTGCCACTTCCTTCAGAACTCAGCTCTGGCATCATCTCCTCCTGGAAGCCTTCCCAGATTTCCCCTAGCTGAGATAAGAGCTCTGGGTTCCTTACAGCACCTCTTCATCAGAATTAACATTTGTCTTCCCTTGGTATCTGCTAAGAGCTGAACTGTATCCCTCTAAATTCATACATTGAAGCCTTAACCCCCAATATGACTCTATTTGGAGATAGGGCCTTTAAGAAGTAATTAAGGTTAAATGAAATCATAAGGTGGGGCCCTAATCCAACATGGCCAGAGAGCACTCTCCCGTCCCCACCCCTGCCCCTACACCAAGGAAAGGCCATGTGAGAACACAGCAAGAAGGCAGCCATCTGCAACCCAGGAAGAGAGCCTTCACCAGAACCCAGCCCTGCTGGCACCTTGATCATGAACTTCCAGCCTCCAAAACTGTGACAAAATTTAATTTCCATTGTTTAAGTCATCCAACATGGTATTTTGTTAAGGCAGCCCAAGCTGACGGAGACAGTATCCCACATAGGCTCGAACTCCTGAGGGCCGGGACTGTACTGTGTTCTTATTTCTAGTCTTAGCACCTAAGGCAGCCCTTGAACATAGTTAAGCACTCAATAAATTATTGTTGAACAAATGTAAGAGTGGATGAAGATAAGAAGCCAGAAAGACTTCCTCCCTTTCCCACCCTTAGGACTGACTGCAAAGCTATGTTTGGACCCTCATCACTGTCAGTGGAAAACCCAATACTCTAGGTGCTGTCACTCCCAAGAGAGGGGCATGGCGCAAGTCAAGGCCAGACATCAACCCTCTCACTGTCCTCCTTGCCCATCACTGCAGCTGCTGTTGTCGCCTGACTCAGATGTCAGAAGCAAAGAGGAAAGGACAGAGCATTTAGAAATAATAAAACCCTTGGCTCAACGATGTCCTTTATTCATACAGTAGCAGGTCTTAGCTGTTGAACTTGGCTGTGGAGTCCTTCAGCCCTCTAATCAAGCTATGAGTACTCAACTGGGATTACGTATGTATGCTGTGGTTTGAGAGATAAACAAGAGGAAAAGTATAGTGCCTGCCCTCGAGGAATCTGTAATGTGGCTGCAGAAGTCTGACATTAGGGTTTGCTCTCAGTCCTTCCCACATTTGTAACTTGGTAGACAAAGGTTTACTGAGAATCTAGAACACACAGGCCACAGTCAGGTGAAAAAAAGATGAATCGGTTGTGGATCCTAGCTTTAAGGAGCTTTTATAACTAAAAATATAACAATAACAATGAAGATACCAATATTTATTGAAATCTTACTACATAATAGGCATTCTTCTGTGTGTTTCTATAGATTTAACTTATTTAATTCTCATGACAGTTCTATAACATGGGTACTATTATCCCCCATCTTACAGAAGAGGAAACTGAGGCAGAGGCAATTAAGCTGCTTGCCCCACATATAAAGCCACCAAAGCAGTAGAGCAGGGATTCCAGTCCCCCCAGGATTGCCACATGGTGACAGGGCCCTTCTTTCCCCTCATCTCTAGAATGATACAGCTGCACTATGTGCAAAATTTTCATATGTTGATGAAAGGATATGAGGGAGCACAACATCTAAAGCAGGGGCACGGTCAGGTGGGGGAGCAGGTTCGTCCAGGGTCAGCTTGCTCAGCCAGGTGCCCGCAGTCCCCACTCTGTCCAGGAAGACCCTGCAGGAGAGCAAGAGGCTCCGTGCAAACCCCGACCCAGACCATCTCCTGGGCTCTCTCCAGCACACCACACCATGATTCTAGTGCTCTGGGAGTTCTGAGAACACAGAGATTTCCTGGAGCTGGGGAGGAAGCCAAGGACCATCTGAGAGTCACAGGAGGTTCTGGCAGTGAGATGGAAGCTGACAGAGGGGTGCCCAGAAGCAGGAACAGCTGTGGAAAGGCCAGCTGGAGGAGAGGGCACAGAGGCTTAGGGTAGAGTCAATGAATGGGGTCAGCAGGGCTAACATGAATTTTGCTCCACCCTTGCTTTTCCAAGTCCATGCATCATCCTGGGTGCATTCACTCATGTGAACGTGTGGCCATCTCACTCTTCAACCTTATGAAAGTGTGTGTATCTTAATCCAGTAATGGTACTGAAAGAATACTTTCAATGTAAACTGAAGGTCCAGGAAGCAATGGGCTGGTACAGCCTTTTGCATTTCCATGGACGTTAGCTTAGGCTACATCACCGAGAACATGACCCAGTTTAGCAACAACATCAACACAGCAGGCACTATAAGAAAATGCCAAGTATTAGAAGACCAAGGCCCGTAGGTAGCAAGATGCACACAAACCATGTAGCAAAGTGAAGGTAGAGGCCAGTAGCCAGCTCTGCTTTTGATTAAAGCCCCTGTTAACCACGACATGGAGGAAATTGAGAAACAGCAATTTTAATAGCAGCAGTGACAGAGTAACAGGAGTCTACCCTTGAGTGTGGCTGCAGTATTCCACCCAAGATGCAAAGGCAACTGCTACAGAGATAGGGTAGGTTCACTCCCAGCTTTAGATACTCTGTGTGTTTGAAGAGCTCCCAAAGAACTGGGTCTTCCTTCATCTGGAGATGACAAGAGGCAAGAGCTCTCTGTGTGCTCATTTCCATGTAAATGAAAACTGCAGCAGCAGATTTTCAGCAAAGCCACTCTCGAGGGGATAGATAAATGCCCTGCTACCTCCTTAAACCATACAAGACCCTCCTTGATTAATTCAAAGCCCGTTGCACAGACTGCACTTTAAGGAGCACTTCCTCAAATCAGGCCCTGGCATTCCAGGGGCCCATGTGTGGCAAAGATCTAGGAAGGTCTGGGGCCGAGAAGACGCTGCAGCCAGGTACTCTTGGCAGGCTACCAGGCTGCTTTCCTGAAGGGCTCTGAGGCTGGACTGCAGAGGATTTCCAGGCATTCCCGCAAAGGACTAGGAATCCCAAGATCTCCAGCCCACAGACACCCAGAAGCAGCATCCTACCTGCAAAGCTATAAAGAGGACTCCCAAGAGTTAGAGATATCAGGCAGCTGGAGGTGAGAGGAGGCAGTCAACAACAAGGATAAGCACTTGAGTCACTGGATTCAAATGCAACTCCCAGTTCACCCCACTGTCCTACGTGAGACCATGAGGGCGAACTCACTATGCCCGCACATTTCCAGCATCCAGCAACAGAAATAGCATGCTAGATAATGGGGAGGCAGAGCGAGAGACGCATGGAGCACCTCCCTCCCTCATGGACCTCCGGAGCACCTATAACAAATCACTTGCCTGCTTCACATGTTTAATTTCTTTTTCCTGAGGCTTCTGTGAGCACACAAAATGAGTCGACTGGGCTTGGGCCAACAGCTATTGAGAAGTTCCTCTCAACGCCACAAGGACCTTTTCCATCTCCAGACGTCACCATTCACTGAACATGCCAGCAGCAGGCACTGAGAACAGAATGGCACATCCCATTTTGCAGCAAAACAGCTCCTCCAGCTGCCTGACATCATGTCCACTTACAATGAGTTTTCACCGGGGTCAGGACCTGCACGTGGGAAGGCGTTTACATGCTGTGCAGAGCATCTCTTACCCTCCCTTTGTACTTAGGGAGGCAAAAGGCAAAAATAGCCCTATGTGCAGTGGAGAGATGTCTCCCTCCAGATGCGCAATAATAACTCTGTTTTGTATTTAGCAAATGCCTCTGACACTGCCTCCTGTATACCAGCACATCCTATGTCTCTGTGAAGTCCAGAGCAACAAGCCTTATGACCCCTGATTTACAGATGAAGAAACCAATGCATGACAAGGTTAAGGGACCTGCTTCAGAGGTGACAGAGCTGGCCACAGAGAGTGGGGTGATGGAGAGATCACTCTCTAACAATTGAATATTTTGAAGATGAACTGACAACCAGAGAAGACTGAATCTTTGAAAAACTCAAGGATGGGGCTGCCAAAAAATTTGTGCAGGGAGAATCTGTATCTGGAATGCTAAGCACATTTTTTAAAATCCCGGTGCCCTAGGACAGAGGAAGGGGCAGCAGCAGGGATGACGCCCCCTCGCCACCATCACTGTGGTGTTCAGGCAACAGACCCCTCTGCTCAATGTCCCCAGGAAGGGAAACACCCAAAGCCACTCATGGCCACACTGACCCTGCTGTACTCTACTCCTCCTCTTAGCTTTGTCCTCCCTTTGAAGGTTAGAAAGCTACTCGGGAGGCTGAGATGGGAGAATTGCTTGAGATGGGGAGGCAGAAGCTGTAGCGAGCCGAGATCGTGGCACTGCACTCCAGCCTGGGCAACAAGAGTGAAACTCCGTCTCAAGAAAAAAACAAAAAAGAAAGAAAGAAAAAGAAAAGGTTCTGACTCTTCTGCAGCTGAGCCTCAGACAGCTCTATGTGGATTCTCCATCCCATCATCATAGGCTTCCTCCCTTCTGGCTCTGTCAACTTTCTGTTCAGTTGATATGGGCATCCAGAATTCAAATTACTTAAACATTAACCAAATAATACACAAATAAGTCTCCTGCCGCTAAATAAGAGGAGCAATCAATTGCCAGAATAAAGTGTTGTTGTTTCTTATAAATTCTTATTATGACCAATGCTGATGGTCAGCATAACTCCTCAGCCTCCTTATTAGCTTCTCTTGACACTTAAAATGTAAGTGGGCTTCATCCTCAAACTCTCCTATCTGCTCATTCTACCCTCACTTCCTGTGAAACCCAACTCCCCCTGCAGCTCTAGCGACCCTCTCAATGTAGATGACAAACAGATTTTCATCACCAGCCCCAATCCCTCCCCTGAACACCAAACTGAGTTTTCAACTGCTTGACAGATGGTGCCCAAATGGATGTCCTGCAGGTGATGCAATCTTCCTCATCCAGAATGAATTCATTAGCTTTCCCTCCAAATGACCACTGCTGGAGCTCGGCTAATGGCTTCTCCTGCTCCTCCATCCCCATGTCCAGCTAGCTGTCTGGCCTCAGTGAATTCTCCCTCTCTGCGTCTTTTACCTCCATTTATTGTTCTCCAGTGAAAGCTCTCATCACGTCCCTTCTAGGTCAAGGCAAGAGTTTCCTATGTAGCCCACACTAGAATATAAATTTCCTGAGGGCAGCACTTTGTTTTGTTCCCCCAGTGTATCCTCCACCTGTTCACTAATAGATGCACAATAAGTGCTCCAGGAGCAAAGGTCTCTCTACTTCTCTTCCGCTCCCACATTGTTAAAGCATTATTTTCTAAAACAAAGATCAGATCACTCCATGCCCCTGAAGACATATCTTGTAGGCTCCCAACTGCTGCCATATAAAGTTCAAATTCCTAAGCATTGTAGTTAGCTGGGCATGTGAGGCCAACCTGCCTTTCTGGCCTCTTCTCTTCTCAATCTATTGTCCCTTTACTGAGGCTGCGTTGAGCTACTCGTTGTCTCCAGGACATATTATTTCTCATTCAAAGCTCTGCTTTCCCAATCCTCTCTCCTGAAAAATATCACCTCCCGACAACTTCTTTGCCTGGAAAATTATTTTATTGTTCAAAGCTTAGCTCAAATGTCATATTCTTTGGTAAGCCTTCCCCTGTTCTTCACTCTCCCCAGAGTCTCTGAAATAAACCTTCACTATAGAACCTACCATACAAAATCATGACAGTTAGTCCTATGGGACTATTGAGGCCAACAATCACTTCATCTATTCCACAGGTCTACTTTGGCCTGTGCCATTGGGTATTGGGATGCTATACCATTGGGTATTGGGTTATGCTATACCCCTTCAGGACAAAGGAAGCTCTTGGTAGGGCTAACTCTAGTACAGTGAATGTAGCAAGAGTGCATTAACAGTTTGTTGGTGGTGATGTTGGTACCTCAAATAGTTATGATACTTCCCTCAATGATGCCCCTGATTCTCACAACCATGGAAGGCAGATGGTCCAAGTATTGTTGCCTTTCACACATAATGAAACTGAGGCAGTAATTAGGTTACTATCACTCAGCCAGTTGGTGACAATAGCATGGAAAACTGGCCCTATGTGTTTTCTACAAGACCCTATACTTCTCCAAGTCTTTGCCTCAAAAAAACTTAAATCAAGTCATTATTAAAAGCAAATGATCACGCCTGTAATCCCAGCACTTTGGGAGGCCAAGTTGGTTGGATTACTTGCGGTCAGGAGTTCAGCCTGGCCAACATGGTGAAACCCCGTCTCTCCCCTAAAATTAAAAAATTAGCCAGGTGTGGTGGCACACACCTGTAATCCCAGATGCTTGGGAGGCTGAGGCAGGAGAACTGCTTGAACCTGGGAGGCGGAAGTTGTAGTGAGCCAAGATTGCACTCCAGCCTGGGCAACAGAGCAAGACTTTGCCTCAAAAAAAAAAAAAAAAAAAAAAAAATGACCATCTCCCATCCACAAAGCAATGCTATAAACAGAAGAATGACAGAAAAAAGCCTAGTCCACCATTTACAATCCAAGGGGAAAAATCTGGGCAAGCCTTTTTTTTTTTTTTTTTTTTTTTTTGAGACGGAGTCTCGCTCTGTCGCCCAGGCTGGAGTGCAGTGGCGCAATCTCGGCTCACTCCAAGCTCCGCCTCCCGGGTTCACGCCATTCTCCTGCCTCAGCCTCTCCGAGTAGCTGGGACTACAGGCGCCCGCCACCACGCCCGGCTAATTTTTTTTTTTTTTTTGTATTTTTAGTAGAGACGGGGTTTCACCGTGGTCTCGATCTCCTGACCTCATGATCCGCCCGCCTCAGCCTCCCAAAGTGCTGGGATTACAAGCGTGAGCCACCGCGCCCGGGCAAGCCTTTTAAATGTCACAGAGCAATTCAGACCATATTATTCTAAATCAGAGGAACTGTACATTTCTAAAATATTACACCCCCATTTTGTGTAAGTATAATTTAAACACTTAGGTAGCCTTCATCAGCCACCGAGTATATGCTGTCATGCTATAACCGAAACATACAGATGAGCCCCCCAACACACACACAACATTAACTGAAAATGCATCCTTGGGTTAGATTCTAACATTGACACTCAGAGTTGGTTAATAGTGGTAGCTTAAAAGGACTGTTGAGAGTCTTTCACAAGATTAACTCTAAACCTATTAAATTTTTACAAAACAAGCAGATTCTATTGTTTCTTGCCTGGAGAAAATCAGAATCTTCTGGGTTTAAGTATTTAGGGAAGTCTGAAGGATTTTTCTACGTACTGAGAATCTGAATTTGAAACTAGTTAGAACAGGAACAATGCTGTGGACACAAAGATATCAAAGAATCCACCATAAGAATGCATTTTCTTTTTTTCTTCCTTTTTTTTGAGACAAACTCTTACTCTGTCCCCTAGGCTGGAGGGCAGTGGCTTGATTTCAGCTCACTGCACTTCTGCTGGGACTACAGACATGTGCCACCACACCTAGCTAATTTTTTTTTTTTTCAGACGGAGTCTCGCTCTGTTGCCCAGGCTAGAGTTCAGTGGCACGATCTTGACTCACTGTAACCCCCACCTCCTAGGTTCAAGCGATTCTCCTGTTTCAGCCTCCCGGGTAGCTGGGATTACAGGTACATGCCACCATGCCCAGGTAATTTTTGTATTTTTAGTAAAGATGGGGTTTTGCCACATTGGCCAGGCTGATCTCAAACTCCTGACCTCAAGTGATCCACCCACCTCAGCCTCCCAAAGTGCTGGGATTACAGGCATGAGCCACCATGCCCGGCAACACCCAGCTAATTTTTGTACTTTTGGTAGAGACGGGGTTTTTGCACATTGCCCAGGCTGGTCTTGAACTCCTAGGCTCAAGTGACCCAACCACCTTCGCCTCCCAAAGTGCTGAGGTTACAGATGTGAGCCACCACACCAGGCCCATTTTCTTTCTTTCTTAAAAAGAATCTCCCTCTTCCTGATTCACCCAGTTCAACCACATATGTCTTTTATAAATGCAATCAGACCCCAAAAATAAGGTCTTTTTATATTTTGTTACTCTGAGAAAAAAAGGAATATAATGCATGAGTGACCCTCCTTGCTCATCTCCACTTCCACGCTGGTAATTCTGGGAGATAAAAGTCACAAATTTCAAACAGAAACATGAGATAACCAGGTTACACCTTCATTTGCAAAGAACATCACCCTTACTCATCCTCTCTTGAAAACTCAATGGATTGGGATGATAATGAAATGATCACTGATCAGCTTTACCAGGTTCTGCAGTTCCTCTCACTCCTAAGAACCAAAATCCATTCCTGGAGACTGGGTGTGCACTCTTGGGTACACAGATAGGGTCATGCTTCTTTCTGCCTGCAGGCCCTGACCTGCTAGGGCCTGCACATGCCTCTGTTACACAGGGGAGGGTCATCTATAATGGCACTCCCAAGTTTATTGTCCTTTCCAAATAATGTCAAGAATTATTTTGTTTGACTTCTCTGATGTTCCCAGTTTATCTTGTTTAAGATTAATAAAGCAATTACAATACTCTCAATTAAGAAGCTAGTTAAGCAACTCACTTAATTATTTCTATTTGTTTTTTTTCTTGAGTGGATAGTTTTCTTCTCTCTTAGGGTAGTGCAGCATCCTTTTCTTGAGAGAAGAAGAAATATTGGGCCAAATTCTTTCCTAAAACACAGCATCTTAAGCTCATACCATCAAACATGGCTTTCTGAGTAAGTGACTCTCAGATCTCACAAACTATCAAATGTTATTTTTACTTCAAATTTAACCATTTAGGGGGAACTTTTACACACATTCACAAACCTCAGATTTCTTTTTCTTTTTTTTTCAGTGACAGGGTCTTGCTCTGTTGCTCAGACTGGAGTGCACTGGCACGATCATAGCTCGCTGCAGCCTCAAATTCCTGGGCTCAAGTGATTCTCCCACTTCACCCTTCCAAAGTGCTGGGATTACCGGCATGAGCCACCGCGCCTGGCAGATTTTGTTTTTCGTTTACCTTTTGACATATACTAACTAGATTTTCATCTACATCATACAGTTGAGAAGATAAGTTCAAAGTCTGGACCAAAATGACAAAGAGGAAACAAAGAGGAAAGTCTTGACCAATAAAAGAGATTGCTCCTAATCTGGCTTTGTCTGATATTTGTGGAACCCTAGGACAGCAATCTCATTGAGGACGTCTCTTGAAATTTAACAAACAACAACAAAAAAAGGCAGAAAGCAAAAAAGAGACAGAGAAATACTCAAAATCTCTTCCTTATCTGACTAGGTGTTAAGAAAATTAAAGGTGGCAATACAGCTAAAAACATCTTGCAAACTGTATACTTGTCAAGTGCTTGTCCAAGTTACACGAAAAAGAACCCCTCTTAGGAAGGCTCTCACTAAGGGAGCAACAGAGCTCAGAGAACCATCAGAAGGGAACGGTGACGGCAGTGACAGTCACTAGCAGAAGGCCCGAGAAACCAGCCACTTGTTTACTCACCCTTGGCAGAGCAGGTAAGAGTCAGGCACAACCCATTCTGACTACCTTCTTCCAACAGGCACAAAAGGACTGGCACATGGGTTTCTGTCCTCTTACCATTCACCATTCAGAGCCCAAGATTCAGGCACTCTGGCCTTCACTTTGTCTTGGGTTGTGGGATTTTCTTGTTGTTGTTGTTGATTTGTTTATATGCGTTCTGCTTTTTGCTCACAACACAAAAGAATTCCCTTGTCTCAGGGCAGGGGGGTGTTCCAAAATACTTGATAACTCACCTTAAAGAAAAATTTTGAATCAAATACAATACAAAGAAAAAATGTATTTAGGGATTGGGATTTCCACGTCCTGGCATGCTAAAAGAAAGATTATCATTAAAAGAATAATCTGGGTCACCATGCCCCTTTTGTAAGCCAGGTGAACTTGGACAAGTTGCTTAATCTTTCCATGCCTTCTTTTCTTCTTCTATATAATAAGGATAAATAATAAAATCTACTTCATACAGTTGTGAGGAATTAAATGAGTTACTATACACAAAGTGTGGAAAACTGAGTTGGTATGTAATAAGCACTCTTCAATTATTATTGAAGTATTACTAACAATTTGGAAACTTTTATCAATTACACAGATGTTGGCCAATTTAAAATTTTGTCCCTTTTCCCAATCTTCCATGGTTAACGATAGTTGAACAGCTCATTCTTATGAGAATGGACCAATAAATCAATAAAAGACATAAGAATATACATCTATCCATCAGTCCTAGATACTGTGATTGGTTTTGGTGAAGCAGGACCATATTTGTATACAAATTTGAAAGGCTATCCTTTTGCGCCTTTCTTTCCCTCAATTCAGAGGCAATGATCCCAGTGATCTATTTAGACATACTGTTAATATGTGTGGTTATTTCAATTGTCAAACAGCAAATGAGCTTTCAAAGCACGGCAAGGATAAAGAGGAGCAGTCTGCAAAATCACTTTTCTCATCAGAATCAATAAATAACACTAACACAAAATTTTAAATCTAATTTAAAATATGTGTGAAAAAATAATTTTATGCATGCTTTTTGCATTTAAACTTTTGAGAAGACATCAACCCTTACTTGTATGTTTTCTCAGGACCAAGGACTGTATCCCCTTAACTGTGTATCCCCAGGATGTACAATAGACACTGGAAAAAGATGGATGGATGGGTGGGAAAAAGAGAGCTGGCTTTACCCAGATTTTAGAATCCATCAAATTCCTATAATCGCAGAATCAAATATTAGTGATATGAAAGGAACTGGGTCAAGGGGAAGTCACACCACTTGACCAAACCTAGGTGGCAATTTAAGGACAGAGGTGAACTTGAGTTCTATCCATCCTATAAAGAATGCAGAGCTCTCGTTTATGCCAGAGCTTCCCATCTAAAGGCAAGCGTCCTTGGTCTTTTGTAAGCTTTGGAAATATGTCTCTGAAACCAGGAACAGAATAATTTAGGTGCTTTTCTTCACGTATCTAATCAGTGTTTACTGGAGAGAGATCTTCACCTACATTTTTCATTACATTCAAAAATTAAAGAACCACTGATTCTCTGACTTGCCTCTTCAGGCCTCTGAGACAAGAGATTTGCTACTTGTTATATGAAATCCTTCTGCCTCCAAAAGCTTTCAGATTTCACCCACTGGATAAATCAAAAGAGTCTCCATGCTGCTTATATTAAGGTAGCCTTTTGTTGAAGAAACATACATTAGAATTAGAGGAGCTGGGACTTTGTGTACAGATTAAGTGCAGTTTGAAATTGTGAATTTTAGATGTAGCATTGAATGAAAAGCTTTCGCTTTACCACGTAAGAAAATGTTTCTCAATAAGACCAAGGGACTTAACATCTACAAATCAGTAAGTCAGTCAGAAAGCATCTGTTTCTACCTGCTGGCACAGAGCACAGCACTACAGCGACATGAACCAAATGAGGGCTCCAGGAGCTCAATTCAGCTGCATTAGGACCATGACTTGGGTATGCAGAGAGGGCAGCTGGACCGGGGGTTTGCATGAGTCAGAGACCTAGAAACAGGGAAAGGAAGACAAGCCAAGCTCAGATGATATTTTGCTCCTGCTCTCCACCCTTCAGTGGGTTCCCCACTGCCTGCTGTATGACTTTCAGAACCCCCACTGGAGCTTCTAGGACTTTTACAAGTTCTAGGTTCTAACCTATTTTTCCTTCTACCCTACTGATTCCTTGCAGGTACACTATATTCCAGATTAAACAGGCTATTTTCTGCTGCCTGAAGAGTCCAATCATGTAACCACCTTCCACACCTTTGCACAAGCTATCCCTCCACCTGACATGCACCCTTCCTCCCCACCATCCTATCCTAAGTGCTACCTCTTCTCTAGAGCCTTTCCTGATTTTCCTTCCAAACTCATAGGCTACCATTAATTGGATGTGGCCCCAGCTATCATGAAACTTTTGCACTTTTGTAAAAACTCACTCATGGTAATTATTTTCTAAATGGTGTGGCAGTAATTTGGGAATCTTTTTCCTTGCTCTCAATCAAAATTAGCTGAACATCTACTGTGTGTCAGATGTTGTGCTGGGTGCCTGAGACACAAAAATGAATAAAGTCAAGTTTCTTGCCCTCAGTGGGCTTGTGGTCTAGTAAATGAGACAATATTATGATAGAGGATTACAGCTAGTGCAATGGGAGCCCAGGTAAGGGAAGAATTTACTGAATAGGGAAATATGACAGAGATTATGTCATTTAAAAGTTGGGGAGAGAAATTTGAGAAAATTTGCTCATTTAGGAAAAAAATGAGTAAGAGAGAGTTCTAGGTAAAAATAACATTTATGCAACAGTGCTTGGCTCAGGACAGGGGATAGGCACTCAATGTTTATTGAATGAACAAAGCAAAAGTCTCCAAAATTATGGCATTGTCTTAGCCCCCTCCTCCCTACTATTATTTACATTTACTAAGTGCCTACATGATTTCCATCCTTCACACCAACCCTCTAAATTAGGCACTGTCATCCTCATTTTATAGATGAGGAAGCTGAGGCTTCCTGAGACCCCAAAGTCCTGAGACCCCAAAGCTATCAAGTGGCAGAGCCTGATTGAGTTATTTATAATACAGAAATGTGCTAAAGAATTCACCTTAAAGGAGTCACTTGTTGAGCAAACTCTTGGCTCTCTTCCTTGAAGCCTGGGGGTGGGGGGCACTCTGGGCATCCCTCAAAGCCCAGCAGGTCTCTGGTCAAGTGTACTGGGGCAGAAAGGGGAGAAACACCTGAAGCCATGCTCCATGCAGATTCCATGCACGGCAGGGTCCTATATCTCCCCACCAACCTAATATGAGTTCTTGCACAGCATTTGGTCTCAGTGGCCCCAAATGAGGGCCCTCTTCCTTAATGAGAAAAGACAACCTGGAGAGAGCCACCCAAACATCACCAGGCCAAGTCAGGCTCATAAAAGCTTCCCTAGGGTTCAAAGAACTGAATCGGAGCTCTGGCTTTCTAAGACAAAGCATTTCATTTTTGATAGAATTCTTGTTCCTACTTTTCTTTGATCATTTTCTCAATTTCTGCCTGTCTAGTTCAGGCTTTTTCTTCAATACTTGTACTGGGCACATGCTTTTTTTTCTCCTAGCTGAGACGATTATATCTTGCCATTGTGGTGTTCCTTTTCCATTGAAAGCAATCAAAAATGAAAATCCACATTCAGAACAGTGTCCATTAAATATACACCTTTTTTGTGGATGAAAAAAAAGCACTCTCTGAGGGCTGATTTTCAGCTCTGTGTATCACCTGAAGATTAGATAGTGGGTGAGACTTCTGCTCCTCACAGGCCATTTGCATTTAGTAATTGAGAATGATGGCAGAAAGTCTGGAGCAGAAGCAACTTATTTTAAGGAATGCCTTGGTCTCAAGCATTGCTAATCAAAGTGTGGTCCTTGGATCAGTGGTAACTGCTTCACCTGGGAGCTTATTAGAAATGCAGAATCTCAGGCCCCACTCCAGAACAAATGAATCAGAATCTACCTTTTAACAAGATCCCAGGTGATTTGTATGCACATTAAAGTTTTAGAAGCACAAGTCTAGAGCTAAGGTGTATTTGCTTTTATTGCCTTACTGGAGCCTCCATGTGCATTTCTTTCCTAAAAAAGAAAATCTCTGTATAGTGAACCCTATAGAACATCCCCCACCACCCTTGCTTGCCCAAACGGTTTATTCATAGAGGAACTGTGAAGTGATAAATACTCTTCCAGAAATCACACTCTCAGCCTGAAGGAGTTCAAAGTGAAACGAAGCTGATGGCTAGCTTCCTGCAGCATATCAGTGCCTAAAAAGAAAGAGCTCTGAGACTGACAGGTGACAGGCAACCCTTACTCCCATCCTCTTCTCCAAGGCTCTGGATATTTTTGCCTGGCATGATCCCCCCTGGGAAGGCAGGGAAAAAAGACATGCTATAGGAACCTTATAGGTGACTGTCGTAAGACCGAGGTGGCCATGATGTACACTGAGCTCTGAAATGTTGAGGAGGATGCTCTGTAAACACGACCGAGCAGAACCAAGAGCACAAAACAAATCTCGGCTGTGCTCAGACCTCACCCATCCAATAACAATAGTCAAGACAAATGTAAATGAACCTTGATTCACTAGTCTGTCATCTACATAAGAGAAATGGACCAAGAAGATGGAAAATCATGTGGACCTGGTTTGAGAGAATGAAAGCTAGAACTGGGAAGCAAAAGCAGAGAGGAGGGGAGGAAATGATCCAGAGCCACGCAATACTGTTCTGCCCGTCTATTCCCACTCATCTGTGAAGCAGAGCTGGTGTCCACGGCAGATCAGAGGCTGTGACCAGAGCCCTGGCAGGCCACACAGCTGCTGGCCTGGACTCACACTTGACGTTTTCCTCCATGAAGAGGAAGCTTGCCTCAGAGAAATCTCTATAAAAAGCTACAAGCACCCAAAAAGTTATTCCTTCTTAAAAAAAAACACACAAAAATAAAAATAAAAACCAATGTCCACCCAAAGCAAGTGTTTTCTGACTAATTTTGATAGATATGCACATTGCAATAAACACCTTTATACTCTGGGCATCTTTCAGATGTCTAAGTGGAATGCCTGGGTTATTGATTACTCTGTGTTAAGGCCCAACTTGTTACACCTCTCCTCCACTTTTGCTAATTTTTCACTCATTTTTTTTCCATTTTCACCTTTGAATTCTCTGAAACAGCAATATTTTAAAATGCTAAAATGGTTTATTGATATCAATCAATACTTGCTTCTCAACCAAAGATAATTTATTTATATATTAACAGGATCTCAGCTCCTTTTAACGTCCACATCAGCAAGCTCTATAGAACGTTTGCAATGGACAGGAATGATGGACAGCAATGAGCAGTGGAGGCAGGGAGACTAGTCTCTGAAATTCAGACAGGAACTCCATCTGTCTTCCTCTACCACAACCAAAAGATACCCCTCCCCCAGAACCAAATATGTTATAGATTAGCCGCCCACGGAGGCTGAGGCTATCAATTTTATTTCAGCTAACTTCTACTTCACAGAAGAGCAATTGACTTTATTCCCCGAAATCAGACCTCGATGAGCAAAGCAATCTGTCAGAGGCACACCTGAAAGAATACCTCTGCACCTCCTCCACGCCCCCAACATACACAGACATGCTGCACACACAGGGAAAGGGAAAGTTAACTTTCAAATAAACCTGCCCCTCAGCCAGTCTGACCACGTTTCCAGACCCTTCACATTCTCAAAAGGTGGTTCTTACAACTCTCGCTTAAATCCAGAGGCTGAAATCTGACCTCTATCTGTTGAAGGCATTGGCAAGAGGTCCACAAATACACCACTCCCCACTCCTCCCACCCCCACCCCTCCCCCTCCCCCGCCCCCGCTTCCTTGGCCAAAGTGGGAATAATGGGCCAGGCTTTATTGTCTTTCCTTGGGAGAAGCCAGGCCCGGAGGCTGGTGGGAAGCTCCAGACAGAATGTGGGTGTGTGAATCTGTGCGGGCTCCACAGGGCAATTTTCAGGGAACTCCAGCGGTTTCAGAGAAGGGCGGCCATAGGCTGGGACGCAGGCACCCTCGCGTTGTCAGATCCTGCTGAAGTCTGGGTGTATGGGGGAGGGGTGCAGGGCTGTCCTGGCAGCTAGGCTCTCTCTCCCCTCTGGGCCATCCCCAGGCCCTCCCATCACAGCTGGGTCACTCACCGCCCGTGAGCTGTGCAGGGCCGAAGCACAGCGCCAGCTGAAACCACAGGATCACGGCCAAGAGTCTCTGGGGGGACTGAGGTTGCTGCTGCTGCTGCTGCTGCTCTAGAAATCCATCTCCATTGCTCGGGTTCATTCCATGATACATCTTTCATCCACAGAGGGCATCCAGCTTGCAAGAGTCTGCAACCAGAAGCGGAACACCACAATAAGCCAGTCTGTCCAGGCTCGGGGGCCACACTCCCCCTCCTCCGCTCTGGGACCCGGCGCCTCGGCTTCCCAGGCTCCATCCTGGTTCCTCCCCCGCGCGGCCCCCGCCCCCTTTCCCACGGCGAGGTCCCCCGCCTTCCCCCGAGCCGGGTGCACTGAGTAACAGTCGCCGTGGGATGCTGCGCGTGCTGGGGAATGGAGGACAGGGGAGGGCAGGGGTTAGCGCACAGTGGCTCCGCGCCGGTCCCCGGGATTCAGCAGCTGTGCCCACCACAGGAAAGTCTAAAGCCTCCCCGCGTCTCGGGGCCGAGAAGACACTTTTCCCTGGGCCTATACATTTCACTCTGGGAATCTCACAATGTGGCACCGTCTCCCCCAGCTACTTCTCTGGTTTTCCTCGGGATTGAGATGGATCCTACTGCCCCAGTCCCCAGTGAGATTTCTCTGGGCTGTCAAAAAAAAAAAATTCTCCCTTGTGGAGCTGCACCAGGCACCAACTCCTCCTCCCCGGCCTGCGCGCGCCTCCCCGGGATGGAAGACCCTTCCGGGGCTGTCGGTCTTACCTGTGGGTCTCATGCATGCAGCTTCCTTCCCTCCTCCGCCTCCTCCCCCCGCCAGTCTAACCCGCATCTGTGCGCGACCTCTGCTGCCGCCGCTGCGCGAGCGAGCGAGACGGAAGCTTCGGCGGCGGCGCCCTGCTCCAGCTCCCCCGCCCGCGCGCTCCCTCCCCAGGCGCCCCCGAGCGGGCCGGTGCGGGGGGGGGAGGACGGGAGCCCGGCCGCGCGCCCCCGCGGAGGCTCCCGCGCGCCCGCTACCTGAACTCGCGAGCGCGCGGCGGCGGCGGCGCGGAGAGAGGGAGGGGGTGGGGACGGGGTGAGTGGGGGGGCGGGGACGGGGCGAGGGGTGCGCGGGCGCGCGAGCACGCGCCTCTGCCAACCCAGCCGGCGCCGCGGCGGGGCCGGGGACTGGCGAGGGCGGGGACGGGGAAAGGGGCCCGCCGCCGCGACCAATGGGAAGCCCGCGCGCCTGCACCTGTCGGGGCGCGAGGCGCCGGCGGCAGGTCTCGCACACGCAAGCAGCTCTGTCGCCCCTTCCACGGCGCTGGACTGCTGCCCTTGCTCCGGCTGCGCGCCAGATCAGGTGCCCGCCCCAGCCTCCGCGCGGCCTCTGGTACCCCCAGCCCGCGGCGCGGCGCGGGAGAGCGCTCCGCCCTAGAACTACCGCCGCGGCGGTGGCTCCAGATCCGGGGCGAGTGCGCGGCCGGCCGCTCCCAACCCTAGAACGCTCGCCACAGACCCGGTTAACTTGAGCACCGCCAATTGCCCAAGTCTCTTAATTTCCCGCGTTAACCCCTCCCCGCCGAAGCTCTGCGCGTCCCCAGGGAGCCCGAAGGACGACCTGAGGCGGCTGAGAGACACTCTCCCCCTCCCCCGCACCCTTGGTATTTTCCCTCTGCCAGCCGCAGGCGTTGTGAGTGAGGACCCCTGTCCGGTCTTGGAGATGCGCGGGGCCCTCGGAGTCTCGGCCTGGGAGGCGCTCCCCTGGGCGGGGAGGCGGGGGTGGCGGGTGATCGGTGACACGCAGAAGGTTGGGTATCTGGAGGAGGGGAGGCTTCCGGGGTCGTAGATCGGAAGCCAATGGGGTCGCTGGTAATTGCCCTCCCAGCCCCAAGTGGAGAGAGTTGGCCTGGTCGGTCCCGTCTCTGCGCCGATTCTGGTGTCGGAGCTCAGCCCGCAGTGGTTGCAGCTCTCACTCGCCGCCGGCTCTGACCCGCCCGCGGTCGGTTTCAAGATAGGGAAGCCCACATTCCAGCCACAGTGATTAAGAGGTGTCAGCTAATGAGGTGGCGTCCACCGGCCACACTTTAGAGCCGTGACACTCCATGATTCTGTAGCAATTTGTGGATATGAAAACTATGTTCCTGATACAGCTACCAAATCATCCCTTGCTTCTATCGACTTTCCCAAAATCTCACATACTGATGGTAGTTGGGGAATTACAGCTTTTACTGTGTCAGCTCTTACTGGGAGTAATTTTAACACATTCTTTCAGGATAGATTAGCTTTTAGTAGATAAGTCAAGCTCCGTTATTTTGTTTTTTGTTTTTGCGTGTGTGTGAAATTGAGATGGCAGCTTTGCACAAAATAAAAAAGATTTTGACTAGCACAAGACCAGTTTTGCTACAGCTTGTACTTTGGGACCCCAAAATCTTAGTAGGGGACCATCCACCTTCCCAAGGTCCTGTGACTGTCCTCTACAGTTTGTGTATTTATTCCATTTTTCTTTCTTAGTAAGTTTTCTAAATCTTTTTAAATATCCACCAAATCAACAACAGTCAGAAATATTTGTCGACCATGCACATGTTCTTAACGATTATAAGAGATATATCCAAGTGTGTTGAAATCTGTTCTTTGGCTGGAGTACAATCTAATTTTACAGAGAATGTTGGGACTGAAAGAAACATTCGAGTTGATCTGATCCAAACATGGGATCTAAGCTTGAGTTTCCTCTCTGACATTTCTAATAAGTGGTCATTCAGCCTCACTGAATACTTATCAAGGTAGCCTGTTTATATTTGCCAGCAGGTCTCTTAGAAAAGTCTTTCTTATATTGAACTGAAATCTACTTCCCTGAAACCTTTACCCACTGAATCTGGCTCTCCTCTGTGGGCCCACGCAACTAAATAGAACTCCTCTTTCTTAAGAGAGCATCTCATGGCTTTGGAGATGGCTTCGTGTTCCCTTGAGTCTTCTCTTCTCTGGGTCACGCATAGCCATTTCCTTCAGTGCGACGATTCCCAGACTTTTCACCAGCCTGTGGCCTTTCTCTGACCCAGTTTCTCAATGATCATCCACCCGCAACAATCAAAGTTTGTTTCCAGAAAGAGGCCCTACTTTCCCTCTGTGGGTTCTGACCAGTACAGGCCGGTACTGTTGCTTTCTGTATTTTAAACAACTTACTTCTATTAATTCAACTGAAGAAGACAAGCATTTGGAGGGCAACTACAGCATAACATATTGTTGTTATTATTACATATGTTATTATTATTAATCTTTTTCTACATTATCCCATGTATTATTTTTGTAGGGCTGCCAAAACAAAATACCACAGACTGGGTGGTGTAAACAACAGACATTTGTTTTCTCACAGTCCTGGAGGCTAGAGGTCCAAGATCAAGGTGCCAGCAGGGTTGATTCCTTCTGAGGTCCCTGTACATTGCTTGTAGACTACCATCTTCTCCGTGTGATCACATGGTCTTTCCGCTGTTGTGTCTGCGTCCTCATCTCCTCTTTTTATAAAGACACCAGTCATATTCGATTAGGGAACACCCTAACAACCCCATTCTAACTTCATTGCCCTTTTAAAGACCCTGTCTCCAAATATGTTCTTGTTCTGAAGTACTGGGGGTTAGAGCTTAAACCTATAAATTTTGCGGGGGAACACAATTGAGCCTGTAACATCGCACAACAAAAATACGGTATATTTTTTAAAGTGTAAAATATAAAACAAAAACATACTCATCATGGGTGAGGATGGTGAAGGCAAAGGAGGTCAGTCCATTTTTTGGAGACCACCCAGCTAATGAAAGCCTCAGACTTGAAGTTAAGGCAGTTCAACTTCTTCCTAATGGTTTTTCTGCCATTCCACAGCTATTTCTATGAATACCTTCTACCTAAGGGAGTTTACAAAATAAGTCATCTTGAGTTTATTTTGTTATATGTTTTTCTCAAGAAGAGGAAGGAAAATGAGGGTAGATGGAATGTAGAAGAGAATATGGCTTACTTCCTATTAAGTGGGAACCCGACTTTATCTCTCTTCCTGTCTCAACTCCAGAACCAATACCAATGGGGATGGGAACTAAAGCAAAGCCTCAGAGTCCTCCTCCCAAACACAGGAGAGCACCAGGGGCTTTTTTTCTTAGAGACTGTGCCCCTCCTCTGATTACACACCTTCTCTCTACCCTCCATGCATGAAGTTCCCCACTGTTTTCACTCTTCTTTCCTCGTGGCATACATTATGATTTCACTTTTGGTGGCCAATAATAGTTCACTCTCTATATATTTGTTGAGCACTTACTATGAACTGGACACTCTTCTAGATGCTGGGAATGCAACAGTGAACAAAGACAAAAACCCCTGCCTTCAGCTTTGTGCAGTAGCAGTATCACAGCCAATGAAGTTTATCTGAGGTGATTATTGCTAATTGAAAAACCCCTGCCTTCCAGGAACTATTCTAATTAAGGAAAACAGATGAGAAGAAAAGAAGGAAAACATTTTATGTGTTAGATGGTGTTAAGCACTAGGCAGAATAATAAATTTGGGAAGAGGTAGAGGAAAAATGTAGGTTACAGTATGGACTAAGTTGTTGTAACAAAGTGTTCCAGATATATAGTAACTTAAATAGAAGTTTATTTCTCATATATGTAAATGTCTTACCATTCGAGCTAAGGGGCATGGTAAGATGTCTGGGGCATCTCTGCTCCAGAGTCATTCAGGGACCTAGGTTCCTTCTCTCATTGCTCTGTTGTTCCCTGAGGTCTTCATTTGTATCATTGAAGCTGGATCATTGACATTTCTGGGGTCTAGCCCAAAGGAAAGCCATTAGGGGGCGGTACGGGGAGAAAGAAAAGACAAGTCTAAGGCAACAATTTTCTTTCAGGCAAATGAGGAAGAAGTTACACAAATTAGCTCTCTCACATATCATTACTGAGAATCTAGTCACATGGCCATACCTAGCTGCAAGGGAAGCTGGGAAATGTAGTCTTTATTGGACAGCCTGGGGACCAGAAGGAAGAGAATGGATTGGAGGGAACATGGGAAACTGGCGGTCTATGGCACCTTCCGTGTGAAGATAGAGATGGTGACTTATTTTTCTTAATTAATATTCAAAGGAAAATAAATCATTCACACCAATCTCTCCCTGACATTGAAAACCAAACTGGAGCCAGTTCTTCTCTTCTGGCTTTCCTCAATCCTGCACACCCAGGAATACACACAATCAACCACAAACCCCTTAACGAGCCCAGAACATACCAGAACATGAGGCTAGCATTGTACCAAATGCTGTGTTTGGGTGCAAATCTAGAATTTTCAAAGTATCTGATTCACCCATTGCCTCAGCCTTGGAGACAAGCTTCAGGGGCTAGAGTGTGGAACAGGATAAATAAGCTCATTCAGTCACAATCCCATCCATTCTTCCTTCCATTCGAAATGCGCTTACTGTGTACCAAGTATATTTCCATCATTGTGTCAGGTATGGAGGATACAAAAACAAAAACACAATCCTTATCTTTAACAAGTTTACAATCTATGGGGAGAGTTGAAAGACAAACCTGCAATTACACAGTCATGGGGTAATTGCTGTGATTGGAAAGTAAATAAGAGAAGGTGGCAGGAAAGGGGTCCTGGAGGTGACCTCATATGTCATATGAGTAGAGGGTGTGTGTGTGTGTGTGTGTGTGACTGTGTGTTTATGTCAGAAATAAAGGGGAAAGGACATACAGTGAGTTTTCTAGGCAGAAGGAACAGCTTGTGCAAAGGTCAGGAGGGAAGGATGGGGAGAGAGACCAAGGTTAGAATTTAGAATGCAAGTTGGAAAATGCCAAGAGATAAAACTTCTGAGAAGCACTCGGACCATATCAAGAAGGGCTTAGAAAGCCATGCAGAAAAGTGTAGCTTGTGTCTGCAGACCAAGGGAGAAGACCATGGAGGGGTGGGAAGAAACTGGAGAGGTGAACCAGAAAGGGACTATTGACCATTGGCCCATAGATACATGAAAGGTACTCAACATCATTAATTAGTTGGGGAATACCAATTAAGAGACACTGTTTTCATGCATCAGATGGATTACAAATACTGTAAGTCTGATAATATCAGGTGTTTGGTGATAATGCAGGGAAAAGGGAGTCCCAATATTCTGCTGGTACGAGTGTAAATTTCTGTGTATTGACCATGTCTTTTATTTTCTGTATTTCGATGCTTTGACATTTGGGACCTTGGTGACCCTCAAGGGGCTGCACTTCCCAGAACTAGACAATTCCTAGAAATAGTAGACCACGGCCGGGCGCAGTGGCTCATGCCTGTAATCCCAGCACTTTGGGAGGCCGAGGCAGGCGAATTATGAGGTCAGGAGATCGAGACCATCCTGGCTAACACAGTGAAACCCCGTCTCTACCAAAAAATAGAAAAAATTAGCCGGGCATGGTGGTGGGTGCCTGTAGTCCCAGCTACTCAGGAGGCTGAGGCAGGAGAGTGGCGTGAACCTGGAAGATGGAGCATGCAGTGAGCCGAGATCGCACCACTGCACTCCAGCCTGGGTGACAGAGTGAGACTCCGTCTCAAAACGAAAAAAAGAAATGGTAGACCACACTCCCCCACCCTCCTCTATGAGCTGTCACACTCAGGGCCACTATTCTCCTGCCCTTATCACCCCAGGTCCAGGTACCAGACAACTAGGCACAGCCCCTATGCCTCAGAGCCCGCTGAAACCATTCAAACTGGCCCATCTTAAATCTGTTTACACTGCCTCACCTATTCCTTCCCATGAAAGTACAATAAAGGCTCTTGTCCATGTTCCCCACCACACTCTCACTCCTTCTGCCTCTAGACCTACCTGGTGCTTCCCCACGTAGCCCTACATGGTGCGCCATGCCCCTGCCCCTAGGCATCTCTGACTCTTAAAAACTTTTTCCTTCATGACAGTCATTTCTACGTCCGTGTGTCTTAACATACCTAATTAAAACAAATCCCAGGCACTTTTAGAACAGGCCACCACTGGCAAGGAGGGGAGGCCGGGCACAGGGGCTCACACCTGTAATCCCAGCACTTTGGGAGGCCGAGGTGGGCGGATTATGAGGTCAAGAGATCAAGACCATCCTGACCAACATGGTGAAACCCCATCTCTACTAAAAATACAAAAATTAGCTGCGCGTGGCGGCACGCGCCTGTAGTCCCAGCTACCTGGGAAGCTGAGGCAGGAGAATTGCTTGAACTCCGGAGGCGGAGGTTGCAGTGAGCCAAGATCGCGCCATTGCACTCCAGCCTGGCGACAGAGCGAGACTCCATCTCAAAAAAAAAAAAAAAAAAAGAGGGGAAAGCGATCCTGCAATTGCACTGTTCAGCATCTGCCCCTAAAGAAACCCTGATGTATTCACTTGGATACTTCGTCTACTAAACAGAGATGATGCCAGTACTTACTTCACATCACCATTGAGAGGAATGGCATTATTCCTTAAGAGCACCTGAAGAGCACCTAGCACATAGTAAGTGCTCAGGAAAGTAGGTCCAAAGATAT